>NC_065581.1:106286480-106886480 GCF_024542745.1 Macaca thibetana thibetana | reverse complement strand
TTCTGAGGGACTGCCAGCTGCACACTCCAGATGTGGCTCACCTGGAGCTCCTGGATGCCTGGGCCTCCAGAGCACCAGCTCCCCTCCCTCCCTTCTTTCTGTCTGGGGGAAAGGCCTATGCAGTGGTAGCCACACTGGGCTTTCAGCATTCTGGAAAGGTCTTCCAGGCAGTGCTTTTTCCCTGTGACTATTTTAAACAGAGGGACAATACTTTGCTCCTTAATCAACATTTCTAGAAAACCCACAGCACAGGCCTCACTGCAGCCTCTCTTAATCTTGAAATGACTTAAAATGGCAAGTGAAACTTGCAAGTTAAAATGGCAAGTTCAGCTGCAGGACTGATGATTCAGATTGATTTGCAATTAGGAGGAAAAGTGATTGAAATGGCTCTGAAAGGTAATCTGAAAACTGCTTCCTAAGATGATGGCATAGGGCAGGCTGCTTTTTGTGGAGAAAGTCCCTCGCCTGGGCCCTGACTTCAATACTCATTGTCACAGAAACCGCTTCCCCTCTTTGGTATGTTCTCTAACTCCTCGTAAGAGACATGATTATAAGCAAGGTTTTCATGTGATATTTCAGATTTTCAAAGAAAAAAAGATAGAGTCCTAATAGAAGGGCTTTTCCCTCCCCGGAGCCACAGTGGTGTGCCACAGGGTGGAGCTGGCTTTGGGATCGCTGCCTTCGGAAGCTGCATGCGCTGTTCTGCTGGGGACCGGCTGGGCCAGAGCCGCCCACGTTTCATCAGGCCACATGCTGGGGTCACAGGGACAGGTCCATCGGTGGGAAAGCTTCCTCAGTGTAATACAGAGGAGAAAAACGTTGAAAAATCACGGCTGTACCAAATGAGGTTTCCTTGTGGTACTGTCTGTGAGCCTTGTTCTTGGGCGTCCATCCCATGTTTAAGGAGACACGGTGCTTTCTCCTAGGGACCTAGGAATTGACTCTTCTGATTCTTAACCTGGCCATAATGTGGCCAATATTTACTTGTGATACATTCGTTAATCAGTTAACTATAAGGTAATGTTTAGTGTACTGAATCAAGGATTTCAGTTAGGTTTGTTTTGTTTTTGAGGGTCCAGGAAAAGCTACAGATGTTTTTTGAGGGGGTAGCTGGCAAGATTAGAAGAAGAACAATTATCTTGGCTCTACCACATTAAAGAGGGGTTTACCTCATTGTTAAGTTTTCTCTTCTGAAAAATGTTGCTTGTTATGCAACTTAAATTTTACCCATGTCAAATACATTTCTTTCCTCCGATCTCTGAGCTTCCTTCTTAGATATCAGAGTAGTTATCAAAAGTTCTCATGTCTGTTTCACATGTGATAATCTAAAAATTCTTTTATTTGTTTTTATTATTCTCATTCCTTGATCAGCTTAGGAATATGTTCAGTCCATTGTTCCCTTTCTTACAAGATTTAGTATATTAACTTAAACCAATGTATTTTTCAAAGTTCCAAATCTATTGCCTTTTAAAACATGCTATTTTTTATGATATTTATAATTTCTTAATATACTAGTAGTTGAAAAATGAATGTATTATTCATTTCCATTTTAAGATGTAATAGGTGTACGTTCAAATCATCCCTGTCATTCTTTTCTGTAGCCTTTTCGGGCATAGGACTGTGAAATTCTGAGAACTTGTATTTATACAATGATTAGCTAACATTGGAATTAAATTTGAAGTATAGCTTTTAAGAATTAAACATTTTCCATTCATAATGAGAATGTGCAAAGTACAAACATTTTGATGTTCCGGTACTTCTAGGAACATTGCCTTTGAGTCTTCAGTTCTTCTCGTCGTTTCTTGCTTCCATTAATGCTTCACATCACAGCATTGTATGACACTTCCTAAGGTACACGTCAGTGGAGAGGCGGGGCTGCAGCCTCCCAGGCAGAGGCCAGAGGCTCTGACAAGTGCTTACAGGGTGCCTGCCTGCTCAACCGGTATTCCTCTGACACCTATTAGCCAACAGCCTGAACTAGGAGTTTGGCACCGTTCCCAAAATGGGTGTTCCCATCCCTGGTGCTAACAGTTGGCGTGCAGCTGCCTCTCAGAGGGCCTTTGTCGGAGGGGTGTGCGGGGAAGGCCACACAGAGCTGCTTGGGGGAGTCAGGGTTCCAGAAATGGATTGTTTATTTCTCTGTTTGCCTGAAGCTTTTTCTCAGTTAAGTTTTCTTTGAATGCCTCGTTCCAGGCATGAACCTTATGGGCAGCAGTATCCAGGCCAAGGCCCTCCCTCGGGACAGCCGCCGTATGGAGGGCACCAGCCCGGCCTGTACCCACAGCAGCCGGTGAGTTGGCGAGTGGGCGTGGGGTGCTGTGTTTTCTGGTTCTCTCCTGGAGGCTAAAACTCAAACTTGTCTTACTTCTGAAGATTTTCAGATGTCTAACAAAAATGATTAGTGTTTGTTGAGCATTCAGGATATAGTTAATGCTAGAAAGTACTCCTGGGATGTTGAAGTCAGCACATTAAAAATAACTCTTGATACATGGTTTCCTGAAACAAATATAACCTGTAACAAGAAGTTGAGTGTATTCGTCCTTGTAAATAATAACAAGCCCGAGCTAGAGTGAGTATATTTTAAACATGTATCTGTTGTGCATACTACTGTATCAGAAGCCATTTTAGAGCAGAAATTCGTCAGTGCTTTAAGGAGAATGTGTAGAAAAGCAACTTCAAATATTATATACTAATAGTGAAAGTGAATCTGCTTTTTAAAAAATGAGATAAGATGCTAATGATACTTATTTTGAATAAGTGGGACAGGTTTTTGCTGGTTCACAGCTGACCATTGCAGCTCAGAGATGCTAAGTTATGCAAGATCTCCCCCTTACAGTGACCAGTGCTGTTGCAGAGAACTGCCCTTCATGGTGTGGCTTTCCAGACATACAGGACTTTGCTATCTTTAAACAACTTTTCAGATCTGAGACCTCATGCAAAAAATAAAAATTTTGAAAACTATATATGTTATATAATTATAATAATTATATATAATAATATGTATGTTATTTTTCAGTTATTTAATTTTGCTGGAGCATATAGGCACAGTGAATTGCCTTTTTTTTTTTTTTTTTTTTTTTTTTTTTTTGAGATGGAGTCTCGCTCTGGCACAATCTTGGCTCTCTGCAACCTCTGCCTCCTGGGCTCAAGCGATTCTCATGCCTCCGCCTCCCAAGCAGCTGGGACTACAGGTGCCCACCACCAGGCCTGGCTAATTTTTGTATTTTTAGTAGAGACGGGGTTTCACCATGTTGGCCAAGCTGGTCTCGAACCCCTGACCTCAGGTGATCCTCCTGCCTCGGCTTCCCAAAGTGCTGGGATTACAGGCATGAGTCACTGCGCCTGGCCAGTGAATTGCATTTTTAAACCAACTGATCTTAAACAGTTTTCAAGTAAAGTGAAAAACATCAGCATCTCACTGCCTCCCATCAGAGTCCCACCTACCCACTGCACTGGTCCTGGAGCATCCCAGGAAGCAAGCTTAGTAGCCGGTGTTGTGCCAGCCCTGTCCTCAGTGCTGTGACCAGTGGGGCTTTGGGGGAGCCGCACCTGGCCAGGCCAGAAGTCAGGGCAGGAGCTGTGGGATGGATGTCGGATGACCAGTCTGGAGAGCCGAGTCCTGTTTGGAGGCTTTTCCATAAAATGAGGCCTGAGAAACCCTTTTACCCCGAGACCCTTTCAGGCCAGCCCCTGGATGCTGGCTCTCCTGCGAGAGGGTCCTTCTGCCTCCTGCTGTGGTCCTAGTGCAGCTCCCAGCCCGGGCGCCATCTGCCTGTGTGGGAGTTGAACGCTGGCTGTCCCGGTGGCACAGCCTAAGGAGAGGAGGCTTTTTTTTTTCCCCCACAGAAAGTTTCAAACACGTGAAAACAAATTTTGGATGCCCTCTCCTGAGTGTGTGACATGGTGTATATAATACTGAAATATTGAACATAGATTGTTCTCAGTTGTTATAGAAGCTTCCCATATTCATTGTGAAATGAACATTCTAGCAGGTAATAACTATTTTGCATAATTTCAGTGTGATTATACCTGTAAGAGCACATCAGGATGATTTGTCTTTCTGCAAATTCCAGAATTACAAACGCCATATGGACGGCATGTACGGGCCCCCAGCCAAGCGCCACGAGGGCGACATGTACAACATGCAGTACAGCAGCCAGCAGCAGGAGATGTACAATCAGTACGGAGGCTCCTACTCGGGCCCGGACCGCAGGCCCATCCAGGGCCAGTACCCATATCCCTACAGCAGGGAGAGGATGCAGGGCCCGGGGCAGATCCAGACGCACGGAATCCCGCCTCAGATGATGGGTGGCCCGCTGCAGTCGTCCTCCAGCGAGGGGCCTCAGCAGAATATGTGGGCAGCACGCAATGATATGCCTTATCCCTACCAGAACAGGCAGGGCCCTGGCGGCCCTGCACAGGCGCCCCCTTACCCAGGCATGAACCGCACGGACGATATGATGGTACCCGATCAGAGGATAAATCATGAGAGCCAGTGGCCTTCTCACGTCAGCCAGCGTCAGCCTTATATGTCGTCCTCAGCCTCCATGCAGCCCATCACGCGCCCGCCACAGCCGTCCTACCAGACGCCACCGTCACTGCCAAATCACATCTCCAGGGCGCCCAGCCCAGCATCCTTCCAGCGCTCCCTGGAGAACCGCATGTCTCCAAGCAAGTCTCCCTTTCTGCCCTCCATGAAGATGCAGAAGGTCATGCCCACGGTCCCCGCATCCCAGGTCACCGGGCCACCACCCCAACCACCCCCAATCAGAAGGGAGATCACCTTTCCTCCTGGCTCAGTGGAAGCATCACAACCAGTCTTGAAACAAAGGCGAAAGATTACCTCCAAAGATATCGGTAAGAATTCCGAAGCTTTCATTCCGAAATGAATTCCAGTTGCAGTGTAGACTTTTAATTTTAGTATAGATACTGTTCCTGTTCATCTTAAAGGGATGAAAAAATTATGACTAGAAATTATCAAGATGCATTTTTATATAGGAGTAATAGTTGGAGGCTGCTAATCTGAATTAAGAAATAGTGCCAGAAAAGAGTTTTGAAATAAAATGGTAGTTTTACACGTGAGTGTTATTTGTGTTCAAGATCAGAGCTTCAAGTAAGAGATCAGGGAATCCTCAGTGATTATATACTATATTTTGGGCTTAAAGATTTGAACTTAACCAAGCCACTTAATCGCTACAATACGTGATAACAGACTCCCCCATGAGGCTAACGAAATGCTAAAGGTGACCTGAGAAAATCTGAAGGCAAGCCACTCTGTAATTTAGTGACAACATACAGTGAATTTCCATGGGAAAAAGTTAAAGCCTGCCTGTAATATGTAGTTTGATAGATGGTATGACATATAAAACATGCTACGCTGTGATACATAGAACTGATATCATCCAACGCACTGGTAGACTTGGGGCAAGAACCATGTCAATTGAATGCTGATGTTGCTTGTTTATCCTCTGTGGGATGTTGTGAATACTAATCAGAGGTCTGCGCTATCTGGGAGTACACACAGGGTTTCTGCACTATTTTTGAAGTACTTTTAACACAGGAAGAAAGATAATAGGTCTGAGTTATATTGGGAAAAATTACTCAAAAAAACTCAAGAACAAATTGACTTAAAATCTTTTGCAGTGATTAGAAAATTAAAGATATTAATAATTTGAAAGAGGTCAGTCACTGGACATTAAGGAGATGTAGATTGAGAGACCAGGGCAGGATAATCACTTGAGTTCAGGAATTCGAGACCACCCTTGGGCAACCTAGTAAAACCTTGTCTCTATTAAAAAGAAAAAAATTAGCCAAAAGTGGGATCCATTTCTGTAGTTCCGGCTATTCAGGAGGCAGAGGTAGGAGGATCACTTGAGCCCAAGAGATCGAGGCTTTGGTGAGCAGTGATTGTGCCACTGTATGCACACACATACACACACATATATATATTCCTTTATATATATCCCTTCATATGTACATATATCTATCCCTTTATATATAATGTATATCTGTATCTATATATATGTGTGTGTGTATATATATATATGGGGTTGCAGAGGGAGAGAAGGAGACATAGGTACCGAGCACCATTTTATATATAGAAATATATATATACACACACATATATTGTGTTTGTGTGTGTGTGTGTGTGTATGTTTAAATAAATATATCTAAATTTTTTAAAAATCTCCCAGTGCAGGTTATATAGCATTTGTCTTCAACCTAGGGAAATGTATATTTTTATTTTTTAAAGTAATTTTGATTTTTTTATTGTAAAAATAATATGTAGCTGTCTTAGAAAATTTTAAAGCAGATGCAATTAAAATAAAAGTGGAAAAGCCACAGTGTCCTCCTGCACGTCCGATGATTCTTGGCACCTGGAGAATGCCCCCAGCCTCCGGACGGCTCCACGGGTCTGGCCGAGCTGGGTCTCTGCCGTCTCGGGCTGGTGCCCTGCACTGCTGCCACAACTCCTGGGAAATTCCGATGCCTGTTGAGTCTGTTCGCACAGCCCCATCTCATGGCAAATCTTACAAACTTTCTACCTGATTATTTTCTTTTCTTCAGTAGCAGGAATAGGGAAAACAACAAATCACTTCCCATTCTTTGGCTCCGACCACACTCCTGAGAAATCTGAGCCATCAAAGTGCTGATATTTGTCACAGCATGTTCGAGGCAGGAGCATAGGACTAGAGGAGAGCAGCCTGAGAAGCCAAGGCCGTGTGTCTGAGGAGGCTGTTTTGGAGTTAAATTTTGCTTCCATGTTCTGCATACTTGGCGGCCTTCCAGGACGCCACCTCGAGACACTTGCGAGTGGCAAAGGCAAAAGAAGACAAGTACCACTTTTGGGTTTGACTCATTTATTAAAAGCTCTGATACCACATTGCAGACTCTGTAGGGTGGCTGAAAGAAATAACCCGGCCATGAGAAAGGACCATCTGTGCTCAGCCACTCCACCTCTAGAAGCACTTTCGGCTCCTACGTGACCAACAGAGCGAGAAGACCTTAAACCACGAAAGTTTCTCACTACAGCTTATGGCCTCCATTTAAAATCCGAAATGATCACGCTTAACTGTCCCTGAGAGCATTTGTTTAAAGTCAATATTTAACTTAACACTCCACTTATTTTTTCTTATTCTTTTGTTAACTTTTGTTCTTTTATGCATAGAGTCAACATTCATGATACCCTTGTTCTTTCCCATCTTCAGTTACTCCAGAGGCGTGGCGTGTGATGATGTCCCTTAAATCAGGTCTTTTGGCTGAAAGTACGTGGGCTCTGGACACTATTAATATTCTTCTGTATGATGACAGCACTGTTGCTACTTTCAATCTCTCCCAGGTAAGCCAGCATAGTCCAACTAACAACCAAATTAGGATAGGAGAGCATCAGGCCGTGCACACTTGTGCTTGAACTAATGCCTAAATTGATTAGCACTAGGCGTCCAACACTGTTAATCACTGCAGTTGTTATCAGCCAGCCTTAATCAATGTAGAGTCATCTGGGATAATATTCATTGTAGTCTTCAGTGTGTGTACATACACACCTCTATTTCTTACAAGAGAACAGTGACTGTGTGTATGTGTATATGGGATAGATGACAGTAGTAACATTAAATTGTTTAGAATGAATATTAGCAGGCCAATGGGAAGGAATCAAAATGTAACATTAAGTTGTGACTGGAGTCAGCATTGGAAACACAATTGGTTGCAATGGGACATTACCCTACTTTCCAGGAGGACTTGACATCTTTATTTTCATTAAAAAGATACTCAAGATTAGAAATTTTATATTCTATACATTTGTAGAATGTATAAATATATATAGAAGGAGAGAGAACAATTTAATGAACCCCCATGTACACCTCTCAGTCAGCTAAAATAGTTATGAACTCATGGCTAAACTTATTTCTTAGTCTGTGCTCTCCCATTTCTGCCTCTGTCCAGGTTATTTTCAAGCAGTCATGTAAAAGCCTACTACTATTAATGAGCTTAAACCCCTCCTTTGTTCGGAGTTAGGCTTCAGGTAGCTTCCAGCATAATAGCTAGAAGAGAGGAGCACTGAAGGTTGGGAGAAATGCCCAAGAGTCCACTGGACTATAGACTTTTAAAGAAATATTTAGAAATAAAAAATGGAAAGAGGTCATTTTCCCTACAGTATACAAACAACTCTCTACTTTCAGTGCAAAAACGAAAACACTTAATTTCCTTGCTTCTATGGAAATAACGCCAGAATCTTCTACTTCTTTCTTCTCTCATTTAAGCCCTCATTATCAGCCTAGAAAGGCAATTTTTCAATGGCTAGAAAGTTTATTAATAAGGTCATAAACATTGTATGAGTTCTGTGTTAACAGAAAATAAGTATTTAAAAACTGTGTACTGCATTTGCTAGAGTAAAATGCGCTTTCATCCTTACGTTAGGTGAATTGTTGATCACATATTTTCATAACCAGAATTGCTTTATTAACTTTCCCTTCTCCCCTGGGAAAAAAAGGGAAAATGCCCTTGGAACATTGTGCCTTCAGCACATTAAAAGCAATTCTTTCTAGTTGGGGCTTCCCCTGACTTCTTAAAAATGTTTCCAACTCTACTTTCAGGACACTGATAGTAGGATATGAAGGTATAGCTGATTTCCAGAACATCTACCGGGAAAGAATCCTTTTTGTTACTTACTCTCTAGAGTTCCTAAATGTGGTGGGGGTGTTGGGAGAGAGGGCGGTTGCTAATCATGAAGTGTATTGGTTTTTTCTTGATATAAACATTTGCTTAAAGGAAACCGAACTTGTTCTCGTAGTCAGTGGTTCTCTCATAGTTTTTTTTGTCTTTCAGCTAGAGTCATAAATAACTGAAGTGTAAAATTACATTTTATGAAACATTCTAATTTATTTATCAGAGGCTAAATTGATTTGTTTTTAATTTTCAGTGTTCATGAGCTACCACATTGCTGAAATTACCTCCTCCAAAAGATATATAGAGAACATAAATTAGGGTAACCTATGGTACCTGAGACAAAAATAACCATAAAATCCTAAGAAAAACAACCATAAAAATCCCGGCAAGCAAGTCTCAGATAAATAATAGAAGAGAACAGAGTCACTTTGGGCAAAAGAGTCTATAAAATCCGTGTTCTAACTCTTCTAATAATGAGCACATTGTCTCTAAATCAGGAACAGAAAGGCAGAGAACAGCAAGGCACTCCCTCAGTGCTAATATTAGAAATATGAGAATAAAAAGTAAGTTTTTGTGTAGATAGTCTAAGCAAGGAAGCAGCAAATAAGAAACATGCTAAATGTCAGTGTAGTTGATACTGTGAAATTCAGGAAAGCGCTGTACCTGAAAGGTAGTTTATCTTTCACGGTCCAGCCAAAAAGGAAGACAAACATGTGACAATTATGAAAAGGTATTGACGGGTCTCAGGATCTTTACCCTACTCGATCATATCTGATGTCATGACATTGTACCTGTTCTTTCTTTCTTCTCCTCCTCCTCCTCTCCAGTTGTCTGGATTTCTGGAACTTTTAGTCGAGTACTTTAGAAAATGCCTGATTGACATTTTTGGAATTCTTATGGAATATGAAGTGGGAGACCCCAGCCAAAAAGCACTTGATCACAACGCAGCAAGGAAGGACGACAGCCAGTCCTTGGCGGACGATTCTGGGAAAGAGGAGGAAGATGCTGAATGTATCGATGACGACGAGGAAGACGAGGAGGACGAGGAGGAAGACAGCGAGAAGACAGAAAGCGATGAAAAGAGCAGCATCGCTCTGACTGCCCCGGATGCCGCTGCAGACCCAAAGGAGAAGCCCAAGCAAGCCAGTAAGTTCGATAAGCTGCCAATAAAGATAGTCAAAAAGAACAACCTGTTTGTTGTTGACCGATCTGACAAGTTGGGGCGTGTGCAGGAGTTCAATAGTGGCCTTCTGCACTGGCAGCTCGGCGGGGGTGACACCACCGAGCACATTCAGACTCACTTTGAGAGCAAGATGGAAATTCCTCCTCGCAGGCGTCCACCTCCCCCCTTAAGCTCCGCAGGTAGAAAGAAAGAGCAAGAAGGCAAAGGAGACTCTGAAGAGCAGCAAGAGAAAAGCATCATAGCAACCATCGATGACGTCCTCTCTGCTCGGCCAGGGGCACTGCCCGAAGACGCAAACCCTGGGCCCCAGACAGAAAGCAGTAAGTTTCCCTTTGGTATCCAGCAAGCCAAAAGTCACCGGAACATCAAGCTGCTGGAGGACGAGCCCAGGAGCCGAGACGAGACTCCTCTGTGCACCATTGCACACTGGCAGGACTCGCTGGCTAAGCGATGCATCTGTGTGTCCAATATTGTCCGTAGCTTGTCGTTCGTGCCTGGCAATGATGCCGAAATGTCCAAACATCCAGGCTTGGTGCTGATCCTGGGGAAGCTGATTCTTCTTCACCATGAGCATCCAGAGAGAAAGCGAGCACCACAGACCTACGAGAAAGAGGAGGATGAGGACAAGGGGGTGGCCTGCAGCAAAGATGAGTGGTGGTGGGACTGCCTCGAGGTCTTGAGGGATAACACGTTGGTCACGTTGGCCAACATTTCCGGGCAGCTAGACTTGTCTGCTTACACGGAAAGCATCTGCTTGCCAATTTTGGATGGCTTGCTGCACTGGATGGTGTGCCCGTCTGCAGAGGCACAAGATCCCTTTCCAACTGTGGGACCCAACTCGGTCCTGTCGCCTCAGAGACTTGTGCTGGAGACCCTCTGTAAACTCAGTATCCAGGACAATAATGTGGACCTGATCTTGGCCACTCCTCCATTTAGTCGTCAGGAGAAATTCTATGCTACATTAGTTAGGTACGTTGGGGATCGCAAAAACCCAGTCTGTCGAGAAATGTCCATGGCGCTTTTATCGAACCTTGCCCAAGGGGACGCGCTAGCAGCAAGGGCCATAGCTGTGCAGAAAGGAAGCATTGGAAACTTGATAAGCTTCCTAGAGGATGGGGTCACGATGGCCCAGTACCAGCAGAGCCAGCACAACCTCATGCACATGCAGCCCCCGCCCCTGGAACCACCTAGCGTGGACATGATGTGCAGGGCGGCCAAGGCTTTGCTAGCCATGGCCAGAGTGGACGAAAACCGCTCGGAATTCCTTTTGCACGAGGGCCGGTTGCTGGATATCTCGATATCAGCTGTCCTGAACTCTCTGGTTGCATCTGTCATCTGTGATGTACTGTTTCAGATTGGGCAGTTATGACATAAGTGAGAAGGCAAGCATGTGTGAGTGAAGATTAGAGGGTCACATATAACTGGCTGTTTTCTGTTCTTGTTTATCCAGCGTAGGAAGAAGGAAAAGAAAATCTTTGCTCCTCTGCCCCATTCACTATTTACCAATTGGGAATTAAATAATTAATTTGAACAGTTACGAAATTAATATTTCCTGTCTGTGTGTATAAGTACATCCTTTGGGGGTTTTTTTTTTTCTTTTTTTTTTTTACCAAAGTTGCTGTCTAGTGCATTCAAAGGTCACTTTTGGTTTTTCACAGATCTTTTTAATGTTCTTTTCCATGTTGTATTGCATTTTTGGGGGAAGCAAATTGACTTTAAAGAAAAAAGTTGTGGCAAAAGATGCTAAGATGCGAAAATTTCACCACACTGAGTCAAAAAGGTGAAAAATTATCCATTTCCTATGCGTTTTACTCCTCAGAGAATGAAAAAAAAACTGCATCCCATCACCCAAAGTTCTGTGCAATAGAAATTTCTACAGATACAGGTATAGGGGCTCAAGGAGGTATGTCAGTCAGTAGTCAAAACTATGAAATGATACTGGTTTCTCCACAGGAAAATTGTTCCACTAGGCTGGGAGCAAAAACAATGTTTTTTAAGATTGAAAATACATACCTGACAACGATCCGGAAACTGCTCCTCACCACTCCCGTCATGCCTGCTGTCGGCGTTTGACCTTCCACATGACAGTTCTTCACAATTCCTTTAATCATTTTTTAAATATTTTTTTTACTGCCTATGGGCTGTGATGTATATAGAAGTTGTACATTAAACATACCCTCATTTTTTTCTTTTCTTTTCTTTTTTTTTTTTTTTTAGTACAAAGTTTTAGTTTCTTTTTCATGATGTGGTAACTACGAAGTGATGGTAGATTTAAATAATTTTTTATTTTTATTTTATATATTTTTTCATTAGGGCCATATCTCCAAAAAAAGAAAGAAAAAATACAAAAAACAAAAACAAAAAAAAAAACAAAAAAAAAGAGGGTAATGTACAAGTTTCTGTATGTATAAAGTCATGCTCGATTTCAGGAGAGCAACTGATCACTGCTTCATGAATCAAGGTGTGGAAATGGTTGTATATGGATTGATTTAGAAAATGGTTACCAGTACAGACAAAAAAGAGAAAATGAAAAAAATACAACTAAAAGGAAGAAACACAACTTCAAAGATTTTTCAGTGACGAGAATCCACATTTGTATTTCAAGATAATGTAGTTTAAAAAAAAAAAAGAAAAAAACTTGATGTAAATTCCTCCTTTTCCTCTGGCTTAATGAATATCATTTATTCAGTATAAAATCTTTATATGTTCCACATGTTAAGAATAAATGTACATTAAATCTTGTTAAGCACTGTGATGGGTGTTCTTGAATACTGTTCTAGTTTCCTTAAAGTGGTTTCCTAGTAATCAAGTTATTTACAAGAAATAGGGGAATGCAGCAGTGTATTCACATTATAAAACCCTACATTTGGAAGAGACCTTTAGGGGTTACCTACTTTAGAGTGGGGAGCAACAGTTTGATTTTCTCAAATTACTTAGCTAATTAGTCTTTCTTTGAAGCAATTAACTTAGTCTAACGACATTGAGGTATGATCATTTCCAGTATTTACGGGAGGTGGCTGCCGACCCACTTGAGGTGAGATCTCAGAAGCTTAACTGGCCTGAAAATGTTAACATTCTGCCTTTTACTAACTCCATCTTAGTTTAATCAAAGTTCAATCTATTCCTTGTTTCTTCTGTGTGCCTCAAAGTTATTTTACATTTAGTTTACTCCACCGTGTATAATATTTATACTGTGCAATGTTAAAAAAGAATCTGTTATATTGTATGTGGTGTACATAGTGCAAAGTGATTATTTCTATTTCAGGGCATATTATGGTTCTCATATTCCTTCCTACCTGGTGCACAGTAGCTTTTTAATACTAGTCACTTCTAATTTAAACTTTCTCTTCCTGGGTCATTGACTGTTACTGTGTAATAATCAATTTCTTTGAAACTGCTGCATAATTATGCTGTTAGTGGACCTCTACCTCTTCTCATCCCTCTTCCAATCACAGTATACTCAGAATACCCAGCCCCTCGCATACACTGTGTCCGTTCACATTACTCACAGTAATAGATGGAAGAGTTAGACAGGAACATGCAGTTACAGTCATTGTGAGACGTGACTCTCCAGTGTCACGAGGAAAAAAATCATCTTTTCTGCAAGCAGTCTCTCTTCTGTCAACTCCCACATTACTGAGTCAAACAGTCTCCTTACATAACAATGCAACCATATATATGTTGAATTAAAGACCCATTTATAATTCTACTTTAAATACATCTGCTTGCTAAGAACAGATTTTAGTGCTCCGAGCTTCAAATATGGAGATTTGTAAGAGGGAGTTCAATATTATTCTAACTTCTCTCTTACAGGGTACAAATAAAAGGTGTATACAAACTCTGAACATATCCAGTACCCCAATTCCTTTGTCAATCAAAAGAGTAAAATAATTAACAAAAGACTGTTGTTATGGTTTGCATTGTAACCGATACGCAACAAGTTTTTCTATTCCTGATGTGCAACATAGTCTCTAGACTAATCCAGGAAGACTTTAGCCTCCTTTCCATATTCTCACCCCCGAATCAAGATTTACAGAAGCCCATGAAGAATTTCCAGCCTGCTTGAGATCATCTTGCCTATAAACTGAGTTATTGCTTTGTCCTAAAAATTAGTCGGTTTTTTTTACTATGAGGCTTTTCAGAAATTTACAGGATGCCCAGACTTTAAATGTGTACCAAAAAAAAAAAAAGATAAAAAAATAAAGGTGCAAAGAAAGTTTAGTATTTTGCAATGGTGCTATAAAGTGGAATCTGTTGGTATTTGAGTGGATTTTTTTAATGTCACATAAGAGATACTGGGTGGTGTCTGCTCGGCAATAGCTATTCACAGTGTTTTGTTCGAGGACAAGAATGATATAGAAGCATGTTTTACTGATGAAGGTGGCCTGTTCAAAGACTAGTTAAGCTGTTTTTTCAGAGTTTATAATGAAGAATGGTTTTTTTCAGGGCATATGGGCAGTCTTATACAATGTAAGCTATTAACTACCTCCTTTATCAAAAGAAGCCAGCCTTTGCCCTGAAGTCCATCCATTTAAAACTGTTGGAAATTTTTCATTTCCTATCAAACCACATGTACCTGTTCCCGTGTCTGTTCACCTTTGAGGAAGCAAAGGAAGTATTATAAACGAGCCACAAATGGACAGTGCAAACAGTCCTTTTCTTCTTGCTGAGTGTTGGTTCACTTCTTTATCTCAAGGGCCATGGCCCAGCTGCCCGAAGTCCTGCTCAGCACTAGCCTAGGAGAACTTGGAAATAAACTTCATGGTCAGGCAAGATTGTTAAAAACTCTGATGAATACACTTGGTAGCAGCATTTAATCTGCTAACAGGCAACATTACTCATGAATTTAACAGAGATGTATTAGCACATGCTATGTGCCTGGCTCTGTTCTAGGCTCTGAGGAGTCCTCAATAAACAATGACCCTGTTTCAATTATGTTCTAGTCTTTCATGTCAGACAATTACAGAAGTAAACTAGTCTTCCAAATACAGTGTTTTACATTGAAAACACTCAGAACGCTCCATGTTTATGCATTGAACACTTCTTTTATTTTTTCAAAGACAGGGTTTTTAGCTCTGTCAACCAGGCTGGAGTGCAGTGGCATGATCATAGCTCACTGCAGCCTTTAACTCATAGGTTCAAGTGATCCTCCCCCCTCAGCTTCCCAAGTAACTGGGATTACGGGCATGTGCCACCACACCCAGCTATTAATGTTTAAGAACTTTTTGTAGAGATGGGGTCTTGCTATGTTGCCCCAGCTGGTCTAGATCTCCTGGCCCTAGGCAGTCCTTCCACCTCTGCTTCCCAAACCTCTGGGATTACAGATATGAGCCACCATGCCTGGCTGAAAACACTCATTTTTGTTAAGAAATAAAGTAAGACACTGGCTGTTGAGAATAAGGGGATGTGATGAGATGAGCTCTGGACTGAAAATCAAAAACACTTAAAAGGTGAGGTCTCAACTGGGGTGTGGCCTGTAGGCTCCCAACTGTGCTCTGCAGATGTCCGAGGACCTCCCATTTCAGAGTTGCTCCTGCAGAGCATACGGTTCCTGGCCTGCCCAGGCTCCCGCCAGCGTGCTGCTGAGTCCTGACGTGGAAGGAGAAAGCAGCAGTGGCTTGGTACCCGGTGCTCCCAGCCTACACCATCAGCCCTTAGAAATGCAGGAACTGACTGCACCTGTGCAAAGACTGTAGTCAAGGCCTCCTGACCCCAAGCCCCACGCTGTCAGGTGCACCCACCTGCATCTCCAGGCACTGTGCTAGCGCTTCTACCCTTGGTTTCTGGTCCTGGTTTGGTTGTATGACGATCCATGTCATGTCATCCTCTAAAATGCCAAAGTCAAAGTGCTGAGTTAATTGACTTTGGGATTTAAAATGATGAAACCCTAAGGGGGAAGTCGGTGGGGCTGGAGGCGGAAGGGGCAACCACCAAGTGTGTCCTAAACATGAGACTCGTTTGTCTTCCTGAATCTGATTTCAGGGACTCGAAGCTTTACCCCAGCTTTTTCCAAAGTGTGTTCTAAGAAACAGAAGAGATCTCCAGAAAATCTCCTTACATACTCTCTTGGCAATCCATAGTCCACATTACCATATTAAAGATAGAAATCCTGCAGAAGAGACACCTGTTTAATCTGGGCATTTCCCAACGTAATTAACCTTGAAATTAAAAAAAAAAAAAAAAAAAAAACAATTCCTGAAAACATGCTGCAGGGCTTTGGGAAACAACTTTATCCACCAGTGGTCATGCCTGGCATTGCCCCGGACAGAATGCTCCTTGCATTCTTACTCCTGAAACCAAAATTAAGATGTCCTCATGGGAGAAGAGAGCATGGAATCTTCTCTTGCTATCTCCATGGCCTTGAGCCAGGTACTTAAATTCTTTGAACCTCAGTTTCCTCATCTGTAATACGGGCATGACACCCATCTCATGGGATTGGTAAGGATTAAATGAGATGATGTATACAAAGGCCTCGTCACATAAGTGATCAGTGTATATTAACCCCAAACATCCATCCGTACATACACATACACTTTTCCTTTGGCTGGTGTCCTAAAATGTGTTTCACACAAAGTCCAAGAGAATAGCTTCCCATTTTCATAACCAGCCACACAGTTTGTGTGACTCTTTGTTGCTGTTTTTGGTTTATAGTACAACGGCTTAGTCCATTGAAGGCCTGTATTTGGCACTAAATACGGGCTTTCAATGGACTAAGCCGTTGTACTATAAAACATCCCTATGTCCACCCGACCTCTACATCCCACCACCCTCACACCCTTGAATCTGTCTGGTCTTTTAAGGGCTTCAGTTGGCGGCCACTGCCCTTCCCAGCCCGGCCTGCCCTGCTTGGGTTCTGCAAAACCCCCAGTGGGCTCGGCCTCCAGTTCACTCCTCAGATCCCCGCATCTTTCTGATTGAGGATCCCATTCTGTTGTACTCGTATTTAAAATCGCCCGGCATCTTGCCAAGACCAGCTTGATTCTGCATAATTTCGGTACCGAATGTCAGTTTTGGGTGGCCAGCACCCTGCAGTGGTGGAAGATCCCACCTTTTTTGCAGACCTGGGGGAAGCAAATCTCTGGACTACAGTCACACAGTAAATTTGCTCTGCCCTACCCTGCCCTAACCTAAAAAAGTGGCTTGTAACACCTTTCAAAGGTCAGATGTGGCAGATGGCCAACCACAGTGTTTTATTTGATACTCCTTTTCATCTGACACAGCAGAGAGAGCTCCTCTAAAGAAAGGGCGCTATGGTCTTCATGCGTAGCTGGAGATAGGCCGCAGCACTGTGGGCTGGAGAAGTGGGATTCACAATACTCTTCCCTTCCCTGTAGGCTTAAGGTCTGGTGAATCAATGAAGCTTGAGCTTTGATCTGCATAAGTTTGGTATTTAGCTGGCCCGGGATTTGTATATTCTACAAACTAGATTTTCCCCCAAGAGTTAAGGAACTGAAGCTTGGATGCGGCTCCTAAAAATGGTCTTCACCAAACAAAAGTGCTTCCTTCAGGCAAGAGCCACAGCATTTGTCGAGTTGCCTGCTGGTAAGTGGTGATGACTTCACATTTGGATGTTTTCTGCACTTGAAAGAATTTCGTGGCTATTAGTGGTTCTTCACAGAAGCCTTGGTATGGAACATTATCACATCCATCCTCCAAAAACAGAAGCAGAGGCTGACACCCAAAATAACATGCTGAGTTAGAACCAAGCCAAGACCAGGAATGTGTATGTACCCAAGATATTTTGCAGCTTTACACAAAATCCAGGGGAGACCAGGGACTTTTAAAACAGAAGCTGTGATGTACATTAGCCACAGTCAGAGGGAGAGAGGGGTCTTTTGTTAATTCTTCATTCTGGAGATGTAATGTCATATGCTCACTTTATATCTGTGCCTATATGAAAATGCTACTGTTTAACCCAAAATCGGGATGGTATCAGCTGTGCTCTGTCTTTGCATAGCAGGCTCTTCCAAGGGTCTCCTTACTGCTATCATCCTCGTAATCCTTCAGAGCTTCCCTGCATGTTTTGAGGAATAAAGGGCATTATCATGCCTCCCTGGTGTAAGCAGCTCCTGTTACAGGGCTCACACCTGCACGACCTCTTTGGGTCTCCCTTATTCTAATGCCCAAGACTTGTGTGAACTCCTATGAGCAATTCAAGTTTGAGTCCCTATTTGACACACATACTCTCTTAAGGAGTAAAATTCCTAAAGCATGTCAGACACATTTTCTGCTCACCAGGATCTTCAAATACACCACAGAACTTTTATTGAAATTGTGGTTTCTTCAAAAAATGACCTGGGCCCATGGGCTTTCATAAATTATATTTTATGCTGGACATGGTGGCTCATGCCTATAATCCCAACATGGTGGGAGGCTGAGACGGGAGGATCACTTGAGGCCACAAGTTCACAACCAGCCTGAGCAACATAGTAAGATGTCCCTACAAAAGAAAAAAAAATTAAATTAACCAGGCATGGTGGCACACACCTGTAGTCTCAGCTACTTAGGAGGCTGAGGCAGGAGGATTAGTTGTGCCTAGGAGTTCAAGGTTGCAGTGATCTATGAGTGCACCATTGCACTCCAGCCTGTGCAACACAGAAAGACCCTATCTCAGAAAAAATAATAATAATAGGCAGGGCGCAGTGGCTTACACCTGTAATCCCAGCACTTTGAGAGGCCAAGGCAGGCAGATCACTTGAGGTCAGGAGTTCAAGACCAGCATGACTAACATGGTAAAACCCCATCTCTACTAAAAATACAAAAATTAGCCAGGTGTGGTGGCGTGCACCTGTAATCCCAGCTACTCATGAGGCTGAGGCAGGAGACTCTGGAACCCAGGAGGCAGAGGTTGCAATGAGCCAAGATCAAACCACTGCACTCTGGCCTGGGCAACAGAGCGAGACTCTGTCTAAAAACAATTTTAAAAATTAAAAAAATAAATGAAGCTCTATTATAAATTAGAATTCTGCTGCTGTCAACATTAACCAAACCCTGGCCAACTTAAAGCTGAAATTCATAGTCATCTGGGGAGTGGGCCTGTCCCGCAGGAATTGGTGTAACATTCAGCCCTGGGTTTAGTTAGGTCCTCTTGGGAGCTTCGCTGACTTGGGGCTACTATTCCACTTAATAAATGACCTCCAGCACCCCTGTCAGACAACACTTAGGGTTCTGATTCAATACTTTTTTCTATGTTTCAGTTTTCATTCATCCATTGAGACTTAGAAGAAGACACCTGAGGAATGACAAGTGACAAAGGACATTTGGGGAGGACACTAGTTGCTTAGGTTTGGCTCATGGCTATAAAAATTCAGGTCTCGTAAGACAGCTTATTTGTTCCTATGGGGGGAAGTGGCGTGGTATATTTTACACATTTAAGATGAATACACTTAGCATGATTTTTAAAAATTACCCATAAGTGCAATGCTTGTTTTGTTGGTTCAGTGTGTTTTTCACCAAATGGTGTGAACATATGGCCAGAGCTTCTCTTGGCCATAAGATCTGAAGGGAGAAGAGTCCCCATGGCAAAGAGCCATAGTGATTTATCCAGATGAGTTTCAATTCCAAAGGGGAGCTTAGAGTGAAGGCCTCTCCCAGCCAACTTTCCATACGCAATCCCCGCTCCCCACATTTAACATTCGACTTCTGCTGTGTGGGTAATAGGAGATTGGAATGCATCTGGGGAAAAAAATGGGCTTTGTTCATTAGTAGAAGTTCATCTTGGTGGGCCCTGTTTTCAAATATTAAATGTGATATATTAGCTTGTGGGCTTGGAGTACTGAGCAATCAAATCTTGATAGGAACTGGCATCTCTTCCCACCCACCCAGAGTCTGTCTTTAGCAGCCGTTGTTGAATGGTGAGATCTATAAGTGCCATGAATTGCTTTCAGTCTGATGCTTGAATGTGATATTGAACTTAGATTTTTGGAGAACACTGCTTCAAGCCTCTTGCCTGGTTTACTTTATGGCTTTTCAGTAGTTGAAAAGTGTATTGTTTTTTATTTTCACGATGGAGGGGAGCTCCTACTTCATCCCCAACTCTCATCCCCCGCCACTCAGCAAAGGTACTGGGGTGAGGGGTCATGACCTCCAGAGCAGCCAAAGGGTGCAAGACCCAGCTCTGTCTTCTAGGAGGGCTGGGTCTTTGTCAAGGGGCCCTGGTTCAGAGCCTGCTCACCTCCATGATTCTGTCTGTGTCATCGCTACAGCATGACAGTGGGCAAAGCGTGAGCACAGTCTAGCATGTAATCAACATTCAGTAAACCATCACGCTTTTTCATTCTGAAAGCAAATAACAAGCATCATCGTGGGCCTCATGGGGCCACACACATCAGCAGGTAGAAGAGGCGGCCCAGGGAGACGATACTGTAGAGTGAGGGCCAGAGAGGCCAGAGCAAGGTTCATGGCCAAGAAACCAGGAAAGGCAAGGAAACAGGCTGTCCCATAGAGCCCTGGGAGGAGCACAGCCTTGCCCCGCTGTGAGGCTAGCCTGGGAGGCCTGTGGCCTACTCGCAGCCACCAGAACTGTAAGCTCATCCACCTGTGTTGCTTTAAGTCACCAAGTTGGTGGTGATTTGTTGCAGAAGCACCAGGACACTGATAGGTGGGCTTTTTGAGTCTGTGGTGCTTATAGGATGTCCGAGGGGAGCCGGTGAGGGAGCAGCTGATTGCAGGGGTCTGGGCTCAGCACGAGGAGAGGGTTGGTGTCATCTCCACAGAGGTGGGGAGTGCCGGGTGAGTGGAGACCTGAGGGTGGGAGTAGATTCCCAGCAAGAGCATGGAAGAGGCAGGCTGGAAAGAGGAGCCAAGAAAGACAGGACGGAGAGGGCGGGTGAGGCGCTGGGAGAGGCCAGGGAGCTCATGTTGGTGTTAAGAGCCGAAGGCTTCCAGGAGACGCTGCCACCGGGCCCAGGCTGCAGGACTGCCCAGATGGCGGCACACGGTTCCCTCAATTCTGCAGTGGGAGCTCGTGGACCATGCAGATGCCAGGGCCAGCACTGGGAGGGGCCGTGCGGATGCCAGGGCCAGCATTGTGGGCTGATGGGGAGGGCTGTGCAGATGCCAGGGCCAGCATTGTGGGCTGATGGGGAGGGCTGTGCAGATGCCAGGGCCAGCATTGTGGGCTGATGGGGAGGGCTGTGCAGACGACAGGGCCAGCATCGGGGGAGTGCTGCCCTTGCCCACCTTCAGGGCCTGCTGTGAAAGGCTGCTCCATGGACACGCCCTTTGAGAGGCGTCTCGGGACAGGGACTTGGGATCTTCCGCACCCGGCTCACTCCCACTCTGGAAAGCCCTGTCCCACCAGCGACCTTGCTTCTCCTCATCTATGAAAAATCATCCTACTTCACTCTTCACAAAGTGTGGGTGGAGAAAACGGCCTTCAGCACTCCTCAGAGCGCCTCCTCCGGCCAAGGAAGCTGCCTCCTGGGGTGTGTTTCTGTTCTGGAGGTTGCACCTTCGATCCTGAGGCGTGGAGAACTGGTCTGGGGTTGAAGGTGAGGCCGAGGACCTGGGTGAGGCTCCCCAGGGGCCCCGGCTGGGCTGAGAGAAGAATGGGAGCGTGCTCCACCACTCACAGGGTGTCCACACCTGGAGAAGGAAACCACAGGCTTTGTCACCTTTGTCTTAAGTTAGTGGGACAAACCTAGAAAGTGAGGCATTTTGGACAGCTCCAAGGTGGCTGTGTCCTGGCCTGCCCAGACCGAGGGCCCCGGGACTCCAGAGGCACAGATTGGATCCCAGGATGTGTGGCTAGTGACTCCTAAGGCGGGAAAGCCTGGGTGAGCGAGGAGTGGGAGGCCGGTGCATATCCACCTTCCATCCCAGCCTCCTCTTCTGCCGGTCCTGTATTTCTCTCGAAGTCTCATCCTGGCCACCAGAGCCTCAAGACTTCTCCAAGCTCCTGGCACATTCCGAGGTAAGCACCTAGGTTGATGGTGCCCTTCCCCCCACAGGCAGCACAGCCACACTGGGGAGCGGGGGCCGGCGAATGGCCTGGGGACAGGTCACAAGCAGTCCAAGGTGGGGGTGCCCTGGCCTGCTGTCCTCTCCACTCCTGTCTTGGGAGCCTGTCTGCACCAGCACAGAAAGAACACCACGACAGTCACCCACAGGGCCCAGCAGCCGGGTTTTTCTCACCAAGAGCTCGTGTGGAGAGGGACACAACACGTTTCCCTTTTATGAGGCTGCTCCCTGTCCCCAAAGATGGGGCTGACAGGTGTTCCCGGGAAATGAGAGCCTGCTTTGCCCTTTCCCCAGGGCTCCCTGGTCTACGCTCAGCCTCCTGGAAGCCCCTCCTGCTGAGCTGCCCACAGCCCTCCCTGCCAGCCTGGCCTCTCCTTGCGGCTCTTCCTCTTCTCATGAAGGTGTGTGGAGGTTGGGGTTCGCGCTGTCTCTTCCTTGATTAACCTTGCCAGAGGCGTGTCTGCTGCAGAGAACCCACTCTCAGTGTCAGTGATTCCACTCGCTGCTGAGTCATGAATTTCTCAGCTTACCCTTTCTTCTCCTTCCCTCCAGTTTAGCTTGTTCTTTACTATCCTGCTTCTTAATTACAACATTTATTTTCATTTCTGTTGAATTTTGTAAAACACATTCAAGTTATCCATTTTCCCCGGGCACAGTGGCTCACGTCTGTAATCTCAGCTCTGGGAGGCTGACGCAGGAGGATCACTTGAGCCCAGGAATCCCAGACCAACCTGAACAATGTATTGAGACCCCCATCTTTACAAAAAATTTAAAACTTAGCTGAGCATGGCAGCGTATGCCTGTGGTTCCAGCCGGTCAGGAGGATGGGGTGGGAGGATCACTTGAGCCCAAGCAGTGGAGGCTGCAGTGAGCCGTGATGGCACCATTGCACTCCAACCCGGGCGACCGAGTGAGAGACCCTGTCTCAAAAACAAGACAAAAAACTACCAATTTTCTTCTCAGAACATTCCTATGCCATGACTGTTGTTTTACAAAAACCCACGATGGCTGTGTTATTTTCCTCTCCTACTCGTGATTTTTTTGGAGGCTCTTTTAGTTTGAAATAGGTTTTATTTGTCCCTGTTTTACCTTGTACTATTGAATTTTAGTTTTATTGCATTATTATCATAACATAGGGCTTATATAATTTATATATTTGATCACTTTTCATCTCTTATTTCTTCCATCATTACTTCTCTGCTCATGCTTGCCTTCTGGAATCTCCAGGAATACCCAACAGATACTCTGCGTTCTTGCCTTTTTCTTATGTTATTTATTATTTTTGCCTCTTTATCTTTTCTTCTGGGTCTTCAGAGAATTTCTAGAGTCATTAGTTTAGCTCTCTGTAATATCCAATGTGCTGTTCATGGCTTCTGTTGAGCTGAAAAACCAATGAGTAATTAATGTTTTACTTCTAAAAACAATATTTATTTGTATTTATATATCTGTGCATATCTTGGTATAAAACACTATTTTAAAGTCTCAAATTGTTCTCTTCTACTTTTAGAGACAGGGTCTTTGTCTGTCACCCAGGCTGGAGTGCAGTGGGGTGTGGGTATTGGGTGGGCACGATCATGGCTCACTGCAGCCTCGAATTCCTTCCTGGGCTCAAGCCATCCTCCTGCCTCAGCCTCCTAAAGTGCTGAGATTGCAGGCTTGAGCCACTGCACCTGGCCGGGTTCTCTTTTCACAGAGGCAATTTTCTCCCGAGTTTCCTTTAGAATAGAGTTTTCTTCTATTTCTTGGAGAACATCAGTTTCACAGGAAAATAGTTGCTGGAATTGCTCACATAAGCTCCCTTGGTTTACATTTCTGGATCTTTTATACGTTCAATTATTTTTCTCCATAATCTATTGGATTTGAGATGGATTTTGTTGGAAATTGTGTTGAAATATTTCAGTCTCACACAAAGGAGTAAAGAGAAACTGAAGGGACCCCGCACCTCCAGAGTCCCTTCTGTTCACCCCCTTCCCGCCCCTGGCTGGCTCCTGGCCACAGGTGGCTGCACCACCACAGCCTGGGGAGCACGACGTCCCAGCTCTTCTGTTTCTTTTGGAATTTGCTGCAGCTTTTGTGACCTAGAACATAGCCAGGTTTTTATTACGAAAAATATATATAATACCTTTTTAAAAACATTTTATTTTGCAATGATTGTAGACTCACAGTAAGTTGCAAAAACAGCACGGAGGGGCCCCGTGTACCGTTCCCGGTTTCTCCTGTTTCTCCGGTTTCTCCGGTGCTGTGTGCGAACCAGAGGGCGGTGTGGCGACTAGGAAGCCGGGCCGCCATAGTGCGCGTGCGCAGAAACAGCTCCGCGAGCCGGCAGCCAGTTCTCACTTTCCTAGACGGCAGGGGCCGATTCAGCCTGGGCGGGCCTGCTGCCCTCGTGTTACTGCTATCACAGGGACTCTGAAGATGCCTCCTCCCTGACTAGACGATGAGAGTTTATGCCAGGACCCCTGGTTTCTGTCCTCACAGGCCTCTCCCTGCTGGCTTCACCACACAGATACTCACACGTGCACACACTCTGAGACACACGCATGCGCACACACACATACACACTTTTACACACACATGCGTGCACACACATATACGCTTACAGCCATGCACACACACGTACACACACTCATTCACTTACGCTCAGTCACAGTCACACACACATACTCTCGCATTCATGTGTACACACGTGCACATACCTACACATACACACACGCTGGGCCAGGGCTTGTCCTGGAGCCAGGCGCCCCCAGGCCCCCCAGCTCTGGGAACCCAGGCATCCTCACTGCCTCCCTGCCACCTGCATTCTCGGGTCCCCAGGGCTGTGCTCAGGTGTGGCCTCTGCCATCTGCCAGTCTTAGCCCCAGCAGCCCTGTGGGTCTCCTCCTGGGAGGCCTCCCGCCCGGGTTCCATGGTTGCATGGTGTGGGGATGTAGGTGTGTGGCTTTTGGAGGGCGTGAGCCCTGCATGCTCAGTGGGGTGCAGCAAGAGTTCCTGAGTCAAGGAAGGGTCACCCTGCCGGTGTCCCCAGCCAAGGGCTCTGCTCCAATGCATCCGTCCCCTCTGTGGCTAGAGGAATCTGTTGGCGTCCCATTGGTGAATGGTGATGTCCCCTCACTCCCAGCCCTGTGGCCCCAGCCTGGGGTGCCCAGGCTCTCCTGCCTGCCGTCTGCCTCTCCCGCTGCCAGACGTGCTCTTCCCTGCCTTTCCAGGTTCTCATCACAGTCGCACGCCCTTTTGCCAGTTGGCAGGGCTGGAGAGAGTGGGCTGGCGTCACTCTGACCTGGCCTCTTGGGTCACTGTCCTCATCTCAGGCAGGGTTGTCCCAGCAGCTCTCACATGACTCTATGGCTCTGCCCAGCTTAGAGAGTGGCTCACACAGCGGTTGCCCCCACCTGGCCCCGGCCTGGTTCCTCTTGTCATTTCTTCAAGATGAGCCTCCTCCCAGCCCTCCTGGGTGGCTCCTGCCACGTGGTGCCCAGTTCTCTTGCTCCTTCCTCAGTAAAGTCAGAAGCCGTGTTCTGTATATGTGGCATAGGTCACATCCCTCGTCCACCCAGACGCCAGTTGTGAGGGCAGGGCCTTTGCCCAGCTCAGAGCTGGGGTGGGGCTGGGCCCCTGGAAGGCAAAGCACGTAGCAGTGGTAAGGTGAAGACCCTCCGGGAAAACAGCTGCCCACGCTTGTGGGTGTGTTTTCTCCTTAGCTTACTGGGCATCGATTGATTTTACTGTTAAGGAGAGAAGGCAGTGTTCCCTCTTTCCTCAGTGACATTGTGGGGCCATTTATGAGCTGTGGTTTTCCTTCCTCCCTTCCCTGGGAGGGAGTGGCTCTGTCTGCTCCAGTGCAGGGCAGCTTGGGGAACACAGATGGGTCCCCAGGGAGGACTCCTTGAAGGACAGTGGTGAGGCAGGAGGACAGCCCCGGGGCCCTCCAGGTGACAAGCAGCTCCTGACTGGTCCGAGGAGGCCCATATGCATTGCTCTGTGGTCGGTGGAGTGAAGCGACAGCTGCAACCTTTGTGCAGAAAACACAGAGAATCCCACTGGTGTCACAGGGCCGGGGATCTTTCGTACTCATGGGCACCAGAAACGGCCCAAATGCCCTGCGGGCAGGCAAACCCCCAAAGTTGATTTGGAAGGAGGAGGTCTCCTCCAGTACCAAAGGAAAGTGCTGGGCGCTCCCCCATAGTGGCAGTGGACTGTGACTGCCCGTGCCCCTCCGCGTCACTCCCTCTGGTCCCCCGCAAGCCCTTGGCACTCATGTCCAGGAGGCTCCCATTGCTCAGCGGATGTTGAGGGGCCACTTCATGCTAAAAGCGTGCTGGGCAGAACGACTTCTCGGTCTCTTCATGTTTTAGGCACCTCCTCCCGTTATGGGCCCCAAGAGCACTGCCACCTCCCAAGGGAACCCAGAGCAGGTGGCTGGCGTCTGTCCTGTGCAGGCAACAGTGGTCCGGGGGTGCTCCTGGATGGGGCAGAGCGGATAGATGACAGAGTGGGGGGGACCCTAAGGAAGATGAGAAGCTGCGTTGGTGTCAGCAAAGGAAGACATCGGCCTGAAGGAGGGGCGGGACAGACAGGTGCTGGCTGGAGTGCTGTGCGAGGATGAGGATGTTATTTTTGACAAACTGAAGGGAAACATTCAGCGGCCATTCGCGAGCATGGTAATGGGCTTGTCGCTTGTGCTCGGTGACAGCTGTAGTGGCTTCTAATTTCTCCTGCACCTCCAATTACCCTTCAGGAGCAAGTCCGTCCTCACAGTCAAGCCTTTCCAGCCAGCAGATCCAAGTGAGGAATAAGATCTATGCAGCTTCCATGTGTCTCTGGGAGAGAAGATTGATAAAAGCAATTAGAAGTTTCTGGAATTGCCTGGAGAAGAGAAGGCCAGCGGGAGGGGAGGAGGCGAAGATGAGAAAGGAGAAGGCACAGGTTAATAACGCCTGTCACGTTGCCGAGGGGATGCTGAGGGCCACGGCTGGGCTCTGTTTCGGCTTCGAGCAGAACAAGGAAGAAAGGGCAGTGGTTCCAGCAGCGAGGAGGTGGCTGGGCATGAGGAAGCCTGTGGCTGACGGCTTCGGGAAGGACTCCAGGGAGCTGCAGTCTCTGGGGCAGCACCCCCGTGCAGGTGGCTCCGGTGGCCCCTGGGTTTGGCGCCCCGCACATTCCCTCGACACAGCATGGCTATTTAAGGCCCAGGCCAGTATCCCATCGGGTGCTTTTAGCCGCGTGCATCTCCTGAGCCTTTGGGGCTTCTGGGGCCTTGGTGACAGCAATCACCAGGCCTTTCATCCCCGTGGCTCGGAGCATCCCCCTCAGCGGAGCGGCAGCCTTGGAGGGGGTGAGTGGGGAGCGGCTGAGGGGGACCGGCGGGCCCTCTCCATTGTCCCCTGCAGCGGCAGGCGCTGGAGAACTCGGCTGCAGTCATTAGAGCCGGGAGTTGGCGACTGTTGGGGCCTCGTGTGGGGATGAGCTGTTAGGACTTTCCTTCCTTTAAAGAACAGGGACTCGTAAAATCGTATATATGAAATCAAAGCAAAGAGGAACCTGTTTTAGAGGTGAACAAGAGAGAGCTCAGAGAAGCGCATTAGGGACATATGGCATTTGTCAATCAAACGCAGAGCAACCTTCAAAAAGCCATTAGAAGGCAGCCCCATGCCGGCTCCGCCATTTGTGCCGGCTGAGGGCTCCCCCGTCCCGCAGGCCCCACAGACGCTCTGTTTCTGGGACTAATTAGCCTTCCAGAGGGCAATCAAGGGCCTCTGCTGGAACTTTCTTAGGAACTGAGCCGTTAGATGGCTTCAAATGGACACCACTAGAAACAGGCAGGAGCCAATTAGGCAGCGGCTACCTCCCGGGGCCCGGCCAGGCTGCGGAGCGAGCCGGGAGGCTCCAGCAGCCTCTTGGTGCTCCCTCTCTCTGACAACGCTCCTCCCTTGTTCCTCCTCACATCCCCAATCCTTGCACTGAGATCATTAACCTTCAGGGCTCCACGAGGGCAGGCATTGGGTCTGCTTTACTCGCTGCTCGGTCCTCGGAGTCTGGAAGGGTGCCTGGCACTGAGCAGGTGTTCACTCAATGTGGCCAAATGTCTGGGTTTTGTCCCAGCAGAAGGAATCACGTGGGCTTTCCTTTGAGGAGCGTACTTTTAACAGGCCAGCCATGTCTACTTCCGCTTGGGTTGGACACAATTTAGGCGTAGGGAAAAGGGGCGTTAGTGCCGTCTTTTCACACTCGCCAGCCAGGCACACTGGTCTCCTCCCTGAGTTTCCCAGGGGAAGTGGGTGCCAGAGACCATCCAATGCCCCCACACCCACTGAGTCTGTCGACTGAGTGCTGGAACCAGGCGCCAGCTGGGGGCCTGCAGGCTGCCCTTGGCCTGGGACACCACTGCATTTTCCTGTAGGACCTGCCTACTGCTGACCTCCTGCATCTGCTGCTGGCCTCCACCTGCTAGCCCAGGCCAGGGCCCAGGGTGTGGGTGCTGGACACGTCAAGGGGCACAGGGAGCCAAGACTGCCTCAACCAAGTCCCGGAGCCTGCAGCTAACAAGCTAACAGGGAGACGGCAGGTAGCAAACAGTCACACAAATAGTCCTTTCCCTCGCGTCCTCCTGTTCACCCTCCCTTCTTTGTCCTTTTCTTAAAATGAGAAGCTAAAAATATGTCCATTGTAGAAACTTAGAACAGTACAAGAGCATAGAGAAACAAAGTTAAAAATATCAGTTACCTGTAATTCTGGCACCCAGAAATATCCACTTTAATAAAGTGTTCAATTTTATAAGCAAACTTTAAATTTTATTATATCATAAGCCTCTTCATGTCATTAATTTTTCTAAAGTTTGAGCCTTTGTGGCTGCCTAGGGCCCCATTTATTTCACCAATCCCCAGTTGTTGGACATTTATGTCTTTTCCACATTTTCACCCTCATAAAAAAATGCTGCAACAAACATCCCAGAAGATAAATCTTTGTCACTATCTCTAATTAATTCATTAAGATAAATTCCAGGGAGTGAAAACAGTGTTTCAAATGGTATGACTATTTTTAAAGCTATTTGGACATGTGGCCAAGTTATATTCTTGGAATGTCATGGAAAATCCCAGCAGAAGTCTAAGAAAGGATCTAGATCCAGCTCCTTGAACCCAGCCGGCACTGGGTTATTGTCCCTCTTTGCGACATTTGTTTTGTTTTCATTTCCTTGTCAGCAAGATCAAATTTTTTTGGGTATGTTCCTAACCCATCTGTATTTTGTTTTCTGGAAATTTTCTATTTGTATCCTTCGTCAATATTTTTTTTTAACCAGACTACTATTCTTTTATAAAAGTTTATTCTGTTTGAATTATAATCATTAAAAATATCTCCTTTGTCACTTTTTTCCTCCCCCCCACCCCCAGTTCTACGTTTCAGACCTCAGTCTCTTTATCTACAAAATGCATCGCTGGGCCAAACGACCTCCTGACTCCAAAAGTCTTTTCAAGAGCTCAAGCTGGCTGCGTTCTGCCCGATATGTCTGGTATAATCCTCCCTCATCTGCAGCCGGTTCAGGTCTCCAGGCCCTTAGCATAGCTCCAGGAAACTTGAATTTCAATGCCTGCCTGAGTTTGAGTTTCACACTTGAATAACCAAGTCAGGTTCGCTAATCAGGCTTGCAGGTGTGAGTGGGAGCTGGTCCCTCCCAGGGGAGGGTCAGGGCATCCACACCAGGAACCTCCAATGCTAGGCAAGGCTGAACTGCTGCAGAAATGCAAGGCATGGCCCAACTACCCCCATTTATTGGTTGAGGAAATAATCAATTCTGCGACATGAAAGAATTTATGTCTAAATATGAAAAGGAGATTTCAGAACAATGTGAGCCGTTCATGCACACACATGCATGCACACCCACACGTGGGGACTGGGATCATGCACACACATGGAAACCAGATCATGCACACACATACGTGGAGACCAGGGTCATGTGCACACACACACATGCACACCCACACGTGGAGACTGGGGTCATACAAACACACACGTGGAAACTGGATCATGTACACACACACGTGGAGACTGGAGTCATGCACACCCACACATGGAGACTGGGGTAATGCACACCCACACATGGAGACCAGATCGTGCACACACACATGTGGAGACCGGATCATGCACACACACACATGGAGACTGGGGTCATGCACACATACATGTGGAAACTGGATAAGGCACACACACACGTGGAGACCGGGGTCATGTGCATGCACACACACACACGTGGAGACTGGGGTCATGCACACATATGCACACCCACACATGAAGACTGGAGTCATGCAAACACGTGGAAACCGGATCATGCGCACACACACACACACACACACACGTGGAGACTGGGGTCATGCAGACACACACATGGAAACTGGATCATGCACACACACGTGGAGACTGGGGTCATGTACACCCACACATGGAGACCAGGGTCATGCGCACACACACACATGCAGATCCACACTTGGAGACTGGGGTCATGCACACATATGCACACCCACACATGTAGACCAGGGTCATGCAAACACACATGTGGAAACTGGATCTTGCACACATACACACGTGGAGACCAAAGTCATGCACACCCACACATGGAGACCTGATCATGCACACACACACGTGGAGACTGGGGTCACGCACACACGTGGAAACCGGATCATGCACACACACACGGAGACCAGGGTCACGCACACCCACACATGGAGACCGGGGTCATGCACACACACACGTGGGGACCAGGGTCATGCACACACACATATGGAGACCAGGGTCACGCACACACACGCACGCATGCCCACACGTGGAGACCAGGGTCTGGAAGCATAGCCTTCAAAACATTAACCAGTTCCACCACTAGGAGGTGGGGTTACCCATTTTTATTTGGTTCTTTTAATTGTATTTTTCTATGACAAATGTCAATTACCCTTCACTAAGCAACACCCTTCCCCTCCTTCCTTTCAGATGTTGCTTCCAAATCAATTGCCATGAGGCCGTTGCCTGTAAAGTTGCACTCCCACTTCTGGGTGTCACCTCACCACACCCTCCAGGGCTTGCCTCCAGATGCTGGGGGCAGTTCCCAGGTGTCCGCGAGTGCGAGGGGAGTCAGGGTCCGTGGCAGGCCTGGACCCAGGGAGGGTGGAGGGGGCGTTCTCCCAAGCTCTGCGTGGCTTTATCAACACATGTCATTAACAAGATCCAGAATTGGCCAAGTCTGAAATTCAGCTGATAAAATTATAAGATAATTTTTAAAATTAGGAAAACAGAATTGGCAACATGGGGCTCATGATGTCTCATAGATATTCCTATGTCGTGACTCTTAAAATTTAAGGAAACCCAGTTTTTAGCCTCTATGGTTGGGCCTGGAAAAGGAAGAGGCAGCCGTGAGGTCAGCCCCTGGCATCTGTGTGTGGCAGCGTGGGACAGAGTCAGAAGACCTGTGCAGGGCTGCGGGTGGCAGCCTCTCTGCTCCACACCTCAGGCTTCCCAGGGAGACAGTGGCTCTGAGTTCCCCTGGCTCTGCCTTGCAGGGTACCGGAGTGTCACATCAGACCAAGGGTAGCTCTGGGGTTTGATGAGCCCTGACACCAGCCTCTGTCATCAGGTTCCCTGAGTGGGGACCAAAACCAGGAGGCAACCCCAGGCTGTAGGATTGGGAGAGCTGTCCCCAGCCCACCATCAACTGCCTGGGTCTGTGCGTGGGCCCAGAACCGAGGGTGAGGGCGCATTCCTGGGGGATCATCCCCCGTACCCAGAGATGCCACCTCCAGAAGAGCTACCTCAGAGCCACCAGACATTTCCTGGAACTTTTCTGAGCTCCTTCTGTCCTGTGGAGTCACAGCTGTGGCCTTCCCTTCCTCCATGCACGTCTCGGTGGACATCCGGGCAACCCCAAGTCTCCACTCAGCCGCCTCAGGTGCATTTAGCTCCAAGGCTCTCCGTGAGCATCGCACCAGCAGCCGCTTTGTTCCTGCCCCCTTGGCTGCTCGCCCACTTGTCTGGTCTCCATGGCGACGAGCACCTCTAATGGATGCGCCGAGGTCACGCCCGCTGCTTTTTGCTGAGACTTGTCACCTCCCTGCCGGTGCACGCCCCCATCTCACAGCCTCCTCTTCCCCAGATTACCCTGCATGCTGAGGGTCTAGCTTCACCTCCTAAGATGTGCTCCCCGCTGACCAACTCTCTTGTTTTCTGCTCAGTTTTAAGCATCTCAAAGAGTTTTCTAGAAGGTTTGCTGACCTGCTTTGGACTCTAGTCTTTGGACAGTGGGGAATGGGGATGGCTGGGGTTGTTGATATGTTGTTTGGGGATGTGGGACACAGTGGCCTGACAGCATCTGGAAGAGGCACAGGCTGTGGTGTGGGGAAGGCTGGGTTGGAACCATCACCCAACAGCTTATAAGATGCATTTAGCAAATAATGACTGAGCACCGGCTGTGAAGCAGGAACACACTGGGGGACCAGGCAGTCTCCTTCTTCGCGTAGCCTTTGGGCTAGTGAGAACAGGGTCATCACATTTAGCAAACAAATACAGAAGATGCCCAGTTAAATTAGCATAAGAATCAATATTCATTGTTTATCTGAAATTCAAATTTAACTGGGCATCCTGCATTTTGTCTGGCAACCCTAAGTGCGAGAGAAAGAAAACAAATAAATACAGAAATAACATCATTCCAGGATTCTGGTGTGTGCTAGGCAGAAAAGGCCAGTGTGCCGTGAAAGCATCCCAAGGGGGCAAGTGGATGGTTAGGGACAGCCACCTGACATTCTGGAGCATAGGAGGAGCCAACACACACAAAGCCTAGGGGAGGACACTCCAGGCAGCTGGGGCAGCAGGTGCAAAGGCTCTGCAGTGAGGAAGAGTTTGACGCAGTAGTAGGCCAAGCAGGCAGGTGTGGCTGGGTGGAGTGGCTGGCGGGCAAGTAATGTGTAAACTTAAATTGATGACATAATCCACGCAGCCACAAGGAGTAGGTACTCAACAAAGTGTAGCTATTATGTCTAATTATTGATAATGACAATTTTAAAAGTCACACCAAATATGAATTCCAAACATTTCATGAAACACATCCTTTGGTGCACTAAACTGCTATTTATCTTAACTTTCTATAAAGAGGCTAGTTCAGTGCATACCATACTGAATCTCATCCAGCCATGCATAACGTATTTTGCCTGTACATTTAAAAGTACTCTTTTAAAATTAAAATGCAGGGCTGGGTGCGGTGGCTCACACCTGTAATCCCAGCACTTTGGGAGGCTAAGGCAGGTAGACCACTTGAGGTTCAGAGTTGGAGACCAGCCTAGCCAACATGGTGAAGCCCCGTCTCTACTAAATGTAAAAAAAAAAAAAAAAAAAAAAAAAAAACTAGCCGGGCATGGTGGCACATGCCTGTAATCCCAGCTGGTCTACAAAGCAGGAATAATAACACCTCAGGCCCCAGGGCCATGCGGGGAAACAGTGTCCGTCAGGGTGTGTGGAGGGCCACTGAGGGCCATGGAAAGGAAGGGGTGGAGTGATTTCTGTTACTCTCAGAATTGTCCCAGTTATCTCCTCTTTCTCCTGAGAGAGAAGGAAGAGAGTCTGTGTCACCTACCAAGACCACAGCTTCCAGGCAGTTCCAGAAAACCATCTTCCAGCTTTGTTTTCCTGGGTAGCATGCTTTCAGTCTGCGGAGTGGAGGATGGAAGATTTAACAAACTGCTCTTAAGTGTTAAAGTACAATTTAGTGCCGAGGCTTGTGTCTAATGGAGCTGAACGTTTGAAGGCTAAATATCAGTGGCAGCAATGAAGGGAGCTGTAATTCACCCTCCTCTCAACCGCTTTGCTCTTCTTAGGTAGTTATTAGGCCCACGTTTACCTCTAAAGGGTGTCACACTATCTCAACACCAGTGGGGATGGGGAGGTCTGTCCCCAGCGGAACTTGCTCCCACGGCCTGTGCTGGCAGGCACCGGGCCTGGCTTCACATCTTCACTCTGTGATGCACCAGCCAGGTGCACGGCTTCCTCCTCTACACACGGGGACGGGGTGCTGCTATCTACCCAGAGGCACTGGTGCAGATTCAGTCAGATGGCACAGGGTTGACAGGCTCCACGCAGTGCCCGGACCACAGGAGACATTCAATGGCAGCCCAGGACAAGGCCAACACCAACTTCGAGGCCTTTCACGTGGCAAGGGCCCCGGGCATGCCATCATCATTGCTGAGAGTGAGTGTGTGCTCACATGTGTGCGTGTCAGCGGCACAAGTTGCAATCCAGCCCCCATACCTAAGCCTCCCCCGCCCCACACACATACAGCGGATGCAGAGTCCAAAGGCCCACAGCTCCTGAATCTTCTCCTTCCCAGTCATGGATACCTTGAAGTCAGGCTCAGCCCTTCAGGTCGGGCTCTGATCTCTATTATTCGGAGCCTGGGTGGGCACACGCTTTAGGAGGGGGCGGTGAAGGGTCCCGATTTTGAATTCCAGGTGCAGCCACATTACAGGGAAGTCAGCTGTGCTCGGGAAGAGTGTGACCTTATATTTTTGCTGCACCTCAAAAGAAAAGTTTACACTTTAAATTAACAGCATGTCCACTGCCAGTATTTGTGGTTACTCCCTGCAACGTAAATCTCTTTTAGAGATGTGTGAGAACAGCATACGTAATGAAACATCAACGTGAAACTTGATTTAGAGTGCCTTTTCATTAATATAACAAATGAAGTGGACCAAAAATGGAAAGTATATTCCTTTGGGCCTAATTAAAACACTGAACAAAACACATGGATATGTATATTTTAAATGAAGACATTCAGTAGCTAGAATTAGCTACAAAAATTAATTCAAATTGAAAAGTACATTATGAGTGCATTGTTATTATTAACATAGCCAATATGCCTCCTCTGAGATATCTCCAATAATGTGCACCTGATTTAGTGGCTGTGTGATGTGACAGGCAGGCTTTGCTTTAAAAATACCGCATACACGAAAAAGTTGGCCCACTGGGGCGCCCCACAGCTGGTTGAACTGCACTGTCTCTTGGTCAGAGGAGGATTTCCAGGCAGCGTGTAGGAGTTGGAGCGGGGATGTCCTCTCTGACCGTGGGTCTTTCATCCTCAGCCCAGCTCCTGCAGTGCGAGGGCCTGGCCGGAGCTGGGCCAGGGGCAGGCTATGTTGAAATGGAGAGGTGTGTTGAGGGGTCAGAGCCTGGAAGGCCTGACCTGGCATCCTGGAACACCATCTCTGATGGTGGCCAGGAGACACATGGAGGGTACCAGGGGACAGGCGTGAAGGACAGTGCCCTGCGTGGAAAGACAGTCTGATTCCACGCTGAGTTGAGGGGCAGGGAGTCGGTGCAGTGTTGGCCATGACCCCTCACCCCAGTTCTGTAGAAGCAGGGCACTGAGGGGGTGCACACAAACTTAGGGAGGGGCCCCAGCCCAAGGCAGGATGCTGGAAGCCCACCTTCTAAAATGTGGCAGGTGCCCCCCCCCCCCCCAGTGACAATTCTGGTTGATGGCAGACAACACTCCAGACGCCAGGCCACCTGACCAGAGAGGTTCCTCAACCATTGGGGACAGGACTTTTTTTCTCGGCTCTGGAGCAGAACTCCTTAACCTGACCCTTGGGGACTCAGATCGGCCTCCACACTTGGCGGAAAATGGACCTGAGGAGCCAAACATGTGGAATAAGGGCACGGAGAAGTTCTGGAACACGCTGAGCTCCGTGCAGGTGCCCTTCAGGGACTGCTGGTGTGAGGACACAGCTAGGAATGGAGGACACTCTCCAAACAGGGATGGGAGGTTTGCGTTTACTGAGGGTCCACCTAGAACTCTGGCTGGCTAGCCCCGGAACCTCAGTACTTATCTGGAAATGGAAACACCAATAGTATCTATGCTCTTGGATTGATGTGAGGATGAAATTAAATACTTGATGTGAAGTATCATTCCTCAGAGTAGTAAGAGCTGCAAAATTGTTAGTCATTATTCTTGTTACTCCACAAGTTACTGGCTCCTATTCCAGCCCCTGGGGACTGCAAGAAAGTCAAGGATCAGAACAATAGCTGACATTTGTACAGGGCTCTATAATTCATAAATCACTCTCCTTTAAACAGGAAACAATGTACGTCAATTATTATTCTGATCTTCACTGAGGAAACTGAGGCTCAGAGGGCATGTACTTCCCCAGCATGACACAGCTATGAAAGGACAGATGCAAGCTCCAATCTGAGTCCCTTGTTCCTTCTACTGTACCTCCCACCCTGAAGGCAGAGGAGGGGATCCCTTGGAACAACCCAGAGAAAGCTTTACAGAACTGTGGCCCTCTCCCTCACAGGCTGGGACGGAAGAAACGAAGCCAGGCAAGACAGGTACAGACTGGCAGGAGTGAGCTGACCAGGGCCCGTCTCCCCTGCAACCCTTTGTTCTGGTCAGCAACTGGCTTTATTCTCATGCAGTGGCAACACCGGTTTCCATGGTGATGGGAGGACCCAAGGTCCTAGATCAAATCTCCCCATTTCCGGGTGATTTGTTGGAAGACTGGTGGCTGCTACCCAAATCTTTGTATTTAATTGGATGAAGAGGCACAGAGTAAGGAATTCTAGGCTCACAGAATTCTTAGATCTTAAGTTGTCGAATGGGGCCTTCTGCATTTGCTGATGCTGAGTCCATTTCCAGGAGCACATGTCCAGGTAAGCAGACACCACCCAGCCACGACTTTTCCCAGGCTGGCTCCAACAAGAGGCCTTGCATGTGTGATCAGCAGCGTTCCCCTGCACTGTGTGGCTGCTAATGGTTTGGTGAAGCTAATGTTCTCCATGAACAGGCCCAAAGAGCTTCCCTTCTCCATCTGGCCCTGGTCCCAGCTTTCATCTCAGCAACACGGAAGGATTGTAACACCTGCTGCTGCCCCATGAGTGACATCTCCCATGAGTCCAGGCTCAGGAATGGGTCCAGATGAGGGCTCGGGGGAGGCTTGCCTATTGGAGATTTTGAGAAAAGACTAAGGTAGAAAAAGTTGGTTGGGCCTCTTTGTTCTGAAAGACAGTAACCTAGTCCCAATCTTCAGAGGTTGAGATGGACAGAGGCTTGTTTACAAATAGCAAGACAATCGCATGGGGTCACTAGTGTTTGTTTGGGTGTGTGTACAGGAAGCCCTGCTCACACCTGGGGAAATGGACTCTGAAAGCTCATTGCTACCCCAACAAGTGATGAGGACAGAAAAGATCATGGGACTCAAGGGCTACTAGTTTTGTTGTGGTGGTGGTTTTTTGTTTTTTGTTTTTGTTTTTTTATATGGAGTCTTGCTCTGTCACCCAGGCTGGAGTGCAGTGGCACGATCTTAGCTCACTGCAACCTCCACCTCCCAGGTTCAAACCATTCTTCTGCCTCAGCCTCCTGAGTAGCTGGGACTACAGGTGAGTGCCACCACGCCTGGCTAATTTCTGTATTTTTAGTGGAGATGGGGTTTCACCATGTTGGCCAGGCTGGTCTCGAACTCCTGACCTCAGGTGATTCACCTGCCTCGGCCACCCAAAGTGCTGGGATTACAGGCGTGAACCACCGTACTCAGCTGGCCACTGGGTGTTTTTAAGAACAGAGGAGAGAGGAGGTTTTGAGTGGTGGAAGATTAGAAGACTAGATCCAGCTGCCGAAACAAAGGCCAGGTGGTGGGGCCCTCCAGTAGAGACCCCCAAACCACTGGCTGGTTCTCACCATTAGGTGTTTTCACTGGCCCCTGCCTTTGCACACGCTGTTCCTGGCCTGAAACACCCTTCACCTCACTCTTGACCTTCAACGCTTAACCTTCATTGAACACCATGTGGATCTGAGTGACTTTCCAAGATTTGGAGCAGATTGAATTTGGTATTGAGAGGAGCAAGAGAGAGAAAGATGTCAAAATAAGTCAAATGTGTTCTTACTGGAGTATTGCAACTTGTAGTGGTGCAATAAGTGGGGAAATTGGAAAGGGGAGCGTTTGTTGGGGAGGAGATACTCTCCTTTGAACAGGGTGGATTTCTCGTGCCAATGACATTGTCATTGAGGACAGCCAAAGTCATCAGAAAAAGACACAGTGAGAACTCAGGCTTGGGGGTGGTGACCTGGGAGTCCCTAGGTTGCTAGTGGTCAGAACTGGGCCTGATGGGCAAACTCAGGCAAGGTGGGGATTAGGTGGGGACCAAAGCAGGCCAGGCTGATGATGGAGTCAGTGTGCAGGGCAGGCACCCTCCCTGGAGGCATCAGCCTGGGCTTGCTTTACTACTCTGGAAGGGAACCCAAGCCTCAGGACTCTAAATCTTATGCCAATGTTCAAATATAACCATTATATAACCTTTTCTTTCTTTCTTTCTCTTTTTCTTTCTTTCTTTCTTTCTTTCTTTCTTTCTTTCTTTCTTTCTTTCTTTCTTTCTTTCTTTCTTTCTTTCTCTCTTTCTTTCGAGATGGAGTCTCGCTCTGGAGTGCAGTGGTGCAATCTGGGCTCGCTGAAACCTCCGACTCCCTGGTTCAAGCGATTCTCCTGCTTCAGCCTCCTAAGTAGCTGGGATCACAGGCATGCGCCACCATGGCCAGCTAATTTTTGTATTTTCACTAGAGATGGGGTTTCAGCATGTTCACCAGGATGGTCTCGATCTCCTGACCTTGTGATCCGCTCGCCTCGGTCTCCCAAAGTGTTGGGGGATTACAGGCGTGAGCCACCACCCCCGACCAGATGTAACCATTTCTTTTCTTTCTTTCTTTCTTTTTTTTTTTTTTTTTTTTTTTTTTTTTTTTTTTTTTTTTTTGAGATGGAGTCTCGCTCTGTCGCCCAGGCTGGAGTGCAGTGGTGCGATCTCGGCTCACTGAAAGCTCCGCCTCCCGGGTTCACGCCATTCTCCTGCCTCAGCTTCCCAAGTAGCTGGGACTACAGGCGCCCGCCACCACGCCCGGCTAATTTTTTGTATTTTTAGTAGAGACAGGGTTTCACCGTGTTAGCCAGGATGGTCTCGATCTCCTGACCGCATGATCCGCCCGCCTTGGCCTCCCAAAGTGCTGGGATTACAGGCGTGATGAACCACCGCGCCCGGCCGAATATAACCATTTCTAAAAGCATTCCTTAGCGCTTAGAACTTGGGAGCTGATGGCTTTTGGTGGAGCCCAGGAGGGGCGCTGTGGGGCACAGACCTGTGCGGGGCAGGCAGCTGCGGAGAGAGCAGCGCACCCCAGCCTTCAATTCCCCGCCGAAGGGACTCTGCCCAGAGGCCCCGGGCTGCTGCCCCGCTCTGCTTGCGGCCGCAGTGACACTCAGAGTCAGATTCCTCAGACAATCCTCACTCCTCCGTGGTGGCTGCCTTGGGAGGTGTTCAGGGGTGAGGGGAGTCGCAGCTGGTCCCAAGCAGTGGGGAGGGCAGAAGAGGGAGTAAAACCCCGCCTTCCAGGGGAGCACACAGAGGAGGGGGCGCTGCCCAGGAGCTGAGGGGAGCGGAGAGCGGAGAGGAGACGGGTGCCCGACTTCACACGCCCAGCTCTCGGAGCCCCCGGGGGCTGCGCTTGGCTTCGCCTGGGGACTGCCCTTCCTGGGCCGGGAGAAGTGGCATCCGCGGGGCAGGGCTGGCGGGGACCGCTGGCTCAGGTGGTGGCCCCACTCCAGAGCCCTCCTGCAAGCCTGGGTCGTTCGGCCTCGGACCCCGTAGGCGCCGGCGGAGCTGGGGGCAGGGACCCGACAGCTCTGACGCGGGCTCCGCAGGGGACATCCCCCGCCCTGGCGGCTCCACCCAGGCGGAGCGCTGCGGGGACCGTGCGTCCACGGCGCCCTGATGACCTGCGGACCGAGGCGGGTGGAGGGGCTCGGCCTCGTCACGCAGCCTCCCGGGCCCACGCCGGCCCTGACCCGGGAAGTGCGGCGGTTCGGCCGCCTTCAACAGCGCTTGTCAGGTCCCCGGGAGCAGCGGGGTAGCAGCGGGCTCGCACACCGACTGCCTCCCGGGTTCGGCGAGGACGGCCCGAGCTAGGGCTCTGCGGGGACCGTGGGAACCGCTCCGTCGAGGTGGATCCGGGGCGCCCACACCCCTCACCTTCCTTCCGTGGGACCCGGGGCCAGGGACACAGCGGGGGACGGCGGGCATGAGCGGGGCAGCGCCCGAGCCATCCCTGGCCAGGTACCCACGCTTGTGCGCTCGGGCATCCCCAGGGTCAGGGTCGCGGGGACTCGTGGTCCCCGCAGCCCGGGGCCCTCCAGGCCCGCGGAGTTAGCCCACCCTGGCGAGGGGCCCAGGCACCCGCATTTAACCAGTCCCGGCCTCGGCACGTGGCAGCACCCGAGTCGCAGACTCGGGCCTGCTCCTGGGCCTTTTGGTGCGAGGAGGAAGGTGCCCCTGCGGACGGGCCCGGGTGCCCGGTGCTGCCCCGCCGCCACCCTGGGCACGCAGAGATGGAGAATGCCAGGCAGCCTGCTGTCCTAATTGGAAGTGGATGTTAAAGAGGAGAAATTCAGTTTTGTCAGTGAAATGTCACGGATTTCGAGTCTCAAGCCCACCCCTAGCCCTTTGGTATTTGACTATCTTTATCCTTGGCAGTGTGTGATTCCCATGTTTCAAAGAAAGAACTTTAAAGGTTCATAAAGCTCCAAAGATTTCAAATAGCTCTTTTAAAAGCACTTTGATGGTTTAAATGCAGACACATGAATTACATATCTCTTAAATTACACAGGGTTTTAAATCTAAGGGAAAATGTCTTTGGCAAAATGAATTGGGGTTTTGTCTTGTGTAGGTAGGCTGTGTGTGTGTGTGTGTACGTGCAACATTCAGATCGATAGTGGGTGGGGGAAGGGAGGCAGCGGATGAGGATGCAGGGCTGCCTGCCACCCGGCCCCTGCTCTCTCACAGCATAGGGGGCACACGCTGGTCTGGGCCCTGTGTGATCCTCTCAGGTGAGGACAGCCATGTGGCCACATCTGACCCCTGAAGGTCAAAAGGATGAACTCCTCTAGGGAGGGCGTGCCTCCTCTCTTCATACCCTCCCGGCTCAGATCAGCGGTGAATGGGGGAATGAGTGATACAAACAGCTCATGGAGGTACAATCACATCTCCACTCACAACGCCTGCAGCTGGCCCGTGACCAGCAGCAACTGATCAAAAGATCAATCTCACCAGGTCAAACATTCAAGAAAACAGCAGCAAACAGAGGCTCGGAGCCTAGGAGGGGGCAGTTTGGTACAGCAGTCCTGATTTATCCACAGCTTCACTTTCCATAGTTTCAGTAACCAGTAGTCAACCGTGGTCTGAAAATAGGTGACCACAGTGTAATATATTTTAAGAGAGGGAGACCACATTCACATCACTTTTATTACAATATGTTGTTATAAATGTTCTATTTTATTGTTGGTCATCTCTTAGTGTGCCTAGTTTACAAATTAAACTTTGTCATAGGTATGTATGTATGTATGTATAAGAAAAAACATAGTATATATAGGGTTTGGTACTATCCAAGGCTTCAGGCATCCCCTGGGGGTCTTGGAAAATATCCCCCAGCAATAAGGGGAACTTACTGTATTGTGAATACTCACGCAGGGTCAGGCCGCGTGTGCCTGAATTCCTGCTCTGCTACTTACTATCAGGGTTACCTCGCTAATCCTCAGTACCCTCATCTATAAAATGGTATCATCGTGGCCCCTCTGGCACTGGATTATTGTGAGGATTGTTCTAGATATATACGAAGCTCTTAGGAAAGGGCCCACCCCACAGGCACCTTTGAGATGGTGGTGATAGAGAGTATAACAGTGGTGATGGTGAGGATAGTGGCTGGTGGTGGTGATGGTGATTGTAATGGCGATGGTGGTGGTGAGGATGGTGGGAATGATGAGGGTGATGGGGGTGATGGTGGTGATGGTGGTGATGATGGTGATGATGGTGGTGATGGTGGTGAGGATGAGGGTGATGTTAGTGCTGGTGGTGATGGTGCTGTTGAGGATGAGGGTGATGGTGACAATGATGGTGGTGGTGGTGAGGATGAGGGTGATGGTGATAACGATGATGGTGGTGACGGTGGGGATGAGGGTGGTGTTAGTGCTGGTAGTGACAGTGGGGAAGAGGGTGATGTTAGTGGTGGTGGTGAGGATGAGGGTGATGGTAATAATGATGATGGTGGTGATGGTGGGGATGAGGGTGGTGGTAGTGCTGGTGGTGATGGTGGGGATGAGGGTGGTGTTAGTGCTGGTTGTGATGGTGGGGATGAGGGTGATGTTAGTGATGGTGGTGACGGTGGGGATGAGGGTGATGTTAGTGATGGTGGTGACGGTGGGGATGAGGGTGATGTTAGTACTGGTGGTGACGGTGGGGATGATGGTGATGTTAGTGATGGTGGTGATGGTGGTGATGGTGAGGATGAGGGTGATGGTGATAATGATGATGGTGGTGATGGTGGGGATGAGGGTGGTGTTAGTGCTGGTTGTGACAGTGGGGATGAGGGTGGTGTTAGTGCTGGTGGTGATGGTGAGGATGAGGGCGGTGTTAGTGCCGGTGATGACGGTGGGGATGAGAGTGATGTTAGTGCTGGTGGTGACGGTGGGGATGAGGATGGTGTTAGTGATGGTGGTGATGGTGGGGATGAGGGTGATGGTGATGATGGTGGTGACGGTGGGTTTGAGGGTGATGTTAGTACTGGTGGTGACAGTGGGGATGAGGGTGATGTTAGTGCTGGTGGTGACGGTGGGGATGAAGGTGATGTTAGTGCTGGTGGTGACGGTGGGGATGAAGGTGATGTTAGTGATGGTGGTGATGGTGGGGATGAGGGTGATGTTAGTGCTGGTGGTGATGGTTGTGGTGAGGATGAGGGTGATGGTGATAATGATAGTGGTGACGGTGGGGATGAGGGTGTTGTTAGTGCTGGTGGTGACGGTGGGGATGAGGGTGATGTTAGTGATGGTGGTGATAGTGGGGATGAGGGTGATGGTGATAATGGTGGTGATGGTGGGGATGAGGGTGGTGTTAGTGCTGGTGGTAACGGTGGGGATGAGGGTGATGTTAGTGATGGTGGTGACAGTGGTCACCCCACATCTCTCTTTGAGCAATTGGGTCCCAGTGTTATCACCAGAATCTCCTGATGTCTATACCTCCTGTCTGCACCGGGTGTTTTGGTGCACAGCATGTCTCATCACCCCATCCTGTTAGTCACCCCCAAGGGCAGCTGTCCCCACCCCTCTTCCGTGGTCAGCTCTATAGGGCAGGAACCAGTGCTCACGCCCAGAGCTATGGCAGCTGGTAGTCTTTCCGGGTGGTGGGATTACCCACCCTCCAGCCTAAGAGCAGCCCCTCCTCCCAGGCCTGAGGGATTCATCTGTTGATGAGGCGGATGGGCAGAGGGCAGACCTCCTGCCGTGCTCAGGCAAATCAGACTTTGGCAGGGAGTCCTGAACAGTCTTGTGCATGTATGAGCAATGGGAGAAAAGACGACTCTCTAAACTATTTCTTAGAACAATAAGCTTGGGAATGAGATTTGCCTTGAAGAAAGGCTTCAAAGACAGCTTTTAGGGGTCATGGTTCTTCCAGAGAAGCAGAACATATCAGCAGGCAGGTCCTGTGGAGAGGCCAGGTCCAGTCACGCATCTTCCCATCTCCCGCTCTTCCCAGGAGCCCTTTGCACAGAAAGAGCAGTTTCCTCAATCACATCTCATCCCATCCCCAGGAGTTCTCGGTCTCTCTCCTTTGCCCTTGATTGACATGATGCCAGTTGTCATTTCTTTGGTTTGGTGCGTGTTCCATATTTATTGATCTATCTGGCTCCTGTGCCCAGTTCCAGCGGGGATGGTAAGGCTCTGGAGGGCAGTGCCCCTGATCTTCCTCAAATGTCCCACATGGCAATTAGCAGCAGTAGGAGGGCACCCCCACATTCTGCATCTCCCAGGGACCTAGAATGGTGCTTTGTACATACCTTCAAATGCCTATCGAATAGACAAGTAGCCAGTGACAGGTGGGGGTGAATGTCGTTGTCTCAAAGTAGGCTCTATCCTTGTCCTTCCCGACTCAGGTGGCCTGAAATGCTGTGTGCATGGGCTGGGGTTATGCTCAAGGTGGGCTGCAACGTGGGTGCCTCTGGAGGGGAGCCACTCAGCTCCAACACCTCTTTTAAACACAGCCTGGGGTCTACTGGGGAACTTGCCTCCTCCATCTCCCCAGGAGACTCTTTGTGATTTTAAGCAATCAATATTATTAGATTTTTAAAAACAAATTCCTCATCCAGTCAGTTTTCATGCCAAACTCAAAAATGCTTCAAAACTCAACACCCTCCACATCTGAATGTCTAGTGAAACTGCTAACCCCTGATTTTACTGCAAGATTCATTGTGGGGTTGGGGGCTGGAAGAGGATTGAGCTGGAGAAACCCAACAAAGCCCCACCACCATCCTAATCTCTCTCTATTACCGAAATGGACGGCAAGATGTGGATTACTGCGGCTATAAATCAGCTTTGTGTTGGGGCTAATCTGATACATTTTTCAAGTGTTGTTCTCTGTTCGGCTCGCAGGGAACTGCTCGGTTGGCACAAAGTTCGCAATCAATCTCCTCTGGTCGCTCCCGCGGGCTCGCCACCTCCTCCGAGCCGTCCTAATATTTTATACATAAACCAGTTTCGATTCACAGGGCATTCCAACTAGTAAATGCTCTAAGATTCATCTTTATGGACTAGCAGCCCAGCCTTGTAGGCGTCCCAGCTTCTTAAGATTAAAAGGAGTTTTATTTGGTGTGTGATGCTGCCTGAGGGGAGGAGATGCTGGTGGCTGGCGGGTTCTATTTTTATTAAGCTTGCTTCTCTCCAGAGAGGAGGAGGAGGCGAGGCCTCGAGGGCGGGGCCCTGGAAATGCAGCCTCTTCATTGCCCCTCTTATTCCAGACCCTCCCAGCCCTGTGTCTGGGGCCCTTTGAGGTTCCCCAAGGCCTAAGCAAACAGGGGTATTTGCAGCGACCAGGTGTGCGTCTCGGCTGGTCACAGGGTTGCAGCCCAGTACCCAGAGAAGAGGGATCCAGGATCAAATAGATTAGGACAACCGCTGGGGGAGGGGCCGGCCCTACCGGAGGAAATGAAAATAGTTGCAGTTTCATTTGCTTTAAAGCACAGCCCTCCTAATAAATGCGCACAGCAAATGTGCTGAGCAAACACCTCGGCATTCATCAATATGCGGGGGCTGTTTATTGCCTCATAAACTTGGAAGCAAGTGATATTGTCTCCTAAATCAATGGCTGCACGGACAGTCTTGGTGCTCCAGGAGAACGGCACAGCCAGGCCGCGCCCGCGCTTAAATTAATGGCTGGAGCAGTGACTGGAAGGTGCTTAGTCACTGCCGAGGGGATTAGGAGCCATTCCAGGGGATGAGCAGCCAGCGTGAGTGAGTGTGTGTTTTGGGGGAGGGCTGATGGGCTGTGAGGGTGTCCCCACGTGGGAGCCGCACTCCAGGGTGCAGGGGCGGATGACCCAGCCCTGGGGAGGGAGGAGGGGAAGGTCTGGCTGAACTGGGCTCCAGCCCCCTACTCCAGGGGATCCCCAGCACCTTGCAGCCGGCCAGCTTGGGGTAATTGCTGAGGAAGAGGGTGGAGGGAGGGGAGCCAGGCAGCCAGGTCTCCAAGGGGGATCCCGGGAAGTGTTTATGGAGGTAGACGCTGCAGTGGGGACAGTCCCACAGGGGCCTGGCCGCTTCTGGAAGGCTTCCAAGGTGGGATGGAGAAAAGGACACCTGCCCTTGGAAAATGCTGTCGTGTTGCCCAAGCACCAGCCCATTAATGAAGCGCGCTCAGGAGGAGCACTGTGGGCAAAGCCGGCTGCTGCCCTGCACTGCCTGTGGGGTGTTGAATGGTGGCCCCCAAAGATATGTGTGCATCCTAGTCCCTAGAACCTGTGAATATGACCTTATTTGAAAAAGGGGTCTTTGCAGATATAATTAAGGATCCTGACATGAGGAGATCATCCTGGGTTACCTGCGTGGGCCCTAAATCCAGTGGCAAGCGTCCTTTAAGACAGAGGCAAAGGGAGATTTGAGACAGGTAGAAGGGAAAAACAGGAGAGGAGGAGGCCATGTGGAGTCTGAGGCAGAGCCTGGAGTGAGGTGGCTGCAAGCCAAGGAATGCCAGACACTGCCAGTGGCCACTTGGTTTAGGGCTTCTGGCCTCCAAGCCACGAGAGAATGAACATCTGTTGTTTTAAGCCACCAAGGCTGTGGTCATTGGTAACAGCAGCCACAGAAACCAATATACTTCTCTTCCCCAAACCTGGGCTCCCCTAGAGTCCAGCAGCTGTGATCTACATTTCTGTGGATGACTGGTTCTGGCCAGAAGTGCCCAAACCAGTGGGGGCAGCCCAGCCTGGCAGAGCCTTGGAAAGACTCCAAGCTTCCTTCTCTTGGCCTCAGCAAACACTCCTGTATAATAATAGCACCATTCAAAGCGCAGGTGGTTTTGTTCGCCTGAATTTGTTAACTTACTCAGGCACTCGGCAACTCATGCCAAGCAACAGGATCACTTAAAGCTGCAGGTGCCCCCAGAATTTTACTGAGGTGAAAATTGGGCCTGGGCAACATGGTGAAACCCCATCTCTACTAAAAATACAAACATTATCTGGGCGCTGTAGCACGCGCCTGTAATCCCAGCTACTTGGGAGGCTGAGGCAGGAGAATCGCTTGATCCCGGGAGGCAGAGGTTGCAGTGAGCCGAGATCGTATCACTGCGCTCCCGGTGTGTGTGTGTGTGTGTGTAATGGACCTTGGGACGAGCGACAGGAAGCTGTGATGCCGGGCGTGAGGCTTGCACCCAGCTCACCCATGCTGCCCCAGGATGACTTCCTTGTCCACACCCCAGCCGCTTTCCAGTTAAACATTTATTCTCAACCCTGGCCCCAGGTCCTTGTGTCTTGAGTTGTCTCATTTGTTTCCCTTCATGTGCCCATCCCTTCCACCTGGGGTAGAGATGGGCAGTGCCTGAGCCCGGGCAAAGAGGTTCGTAAGTCATTTCACAAGACGTACGAACTTGTGCTAACTGACTTACCGACAGACAGAAGTGGATGCGGAGCCAGGTTCCCTCTGATAAATGCAAGAGGGTGCCATGGGGGAAAATCCTGGTATTTTCTGGAGGGTCTCACATTACCTTGATAATTTTGAGTGTGGTTTAAGGTTCACCTCTCTGCCTTAGAGGATCAGAAACCCCAAATTGTTCTCACCCAGAGACCGAGGGCTTCCTCTCGCAGGAGGCCCACAGGAAACTGTTATGGTGGGCTGCAGGATAACAATGTATTAACTCATGGTGATAAATATTTCGGCTCTACTGTGGGAAATTGCCAGTATTTTAATGCTTCTGCCCTATAAAAGTGGCAATTTCATATGGTTCCACACTACTATCACCACAGGGGTCTGGGATACTCAGATCCCTTTGACCACAATTGTCTCCTGCAGGCCCCACACGTGGGAAACCCCATTCTAATCCAAGAGGTTCTTGGTGAGCAATGAACTGCAGCAGGGATTCTGGGATGAGAGGGTGAGGAACAAACAGGCAGACCCTGCCAGCTGTCAGCTGGGAGCCAGCCTGGTGCCCACCACTCCACCATGATGGTCTTTTGTTGAACAAACACAATTTTCCTGGACACCAACATTAAACAAAGCAACTCTGTGACTGGATGGGGGGACAAAAACAAGGCCACTTGTTCAAACAAGGTAATCACGTTTAAACACAGACACACACAGCATGCCATTCAAACCACAAAAACAAGCACATGTGCCTCCCTCTCATTCAATGTCAATGATGGCAACTTCCTTACCAATGACAGCCTTAGCTCGCTCTATCCCTTCTCGTCCTGGATAAAAACTAGTGATATCCAATCATACTCAATCCAGAGCAAATGCTCCCCAAGTCACCTAACATTAGCTCAACTCCTATAACAAGGTCACCCACCACCCTCTTACTGAGACACCCCAAGCTTCCCTGTGGTGTGCAGTTTCCCCTGTGGCAACAAGTACCCAGAAACCCAACTTTATTCAACTATGTGTTCCTGGTTTCTTTGGCTCATGGGCATTGATCATGGCAACAGGCTCTGCCAGCCTGGACCTGGCCATCTCTGCATTGATGACAGGCTCACCACCACCGCCACTATAACCACTTCCACCAGTACCACAATGGCAATCCCCTCACCAGTATCACTGCCACCCCTACCAGCACAGTCCTCACCACCTCTTCCTAACTGCTAAGTGAGGTATACACATTTTATCCTCCTTTAATTCCATGAGTTAAGAACTGTTGTCTCCACTTTCCCAAATGAAGCTATTATGGCTCACTGAGGTGTTATAGACTAAATGTTTGTGTCCTCCTCCAAATTCATGTGTTGAGATCCTCTTCCCCAGTGTCATGGCGTTAGGAGGTGAGAGCTTTGGGAGGAGATTAGGTCATGAGGGTGGGGACTTCATGAATGGGATTAGTGCCTTTATAAAGGACACAAGGAGAGGACTGCCACCTGCAACTTGGACAGCCATCACCAGTACTCAGCCAAGCTGCACCCTTTGTTATAGGGGCTTTAACGGACTGAGACACAATGTTAGGTAACTAACTCAAGATCGCACAGCTCAGAACTGGCAGAGCAGAGCTTTGGATCCCCAGTCAGCCAGGGACACTTTACTGTTTCCCCTGAAGCAGAAGGCTTCAGGCCACCCCACACCCATCCCACCCACCCCACTTCTCCTCAGTTCCCACCCCTTTCCCTCCTCTCCTTCCCCCTGCTCAGATATGAGCTCCTGGCAGTTGCTCTGAGACCCTCCAGGGCAGTCCTGGCTGGCCCCATCTGACTTGCAAATTGTTGTGTTTCTTTAAGGTGGCTTTGTATGCATTGTCTCCAGTGCCTTGTGTGTGGATTTCACAATTGAACGTGTACAGGAAGATGTTATTTCCTTCATACCAAGTCCTTCAGTCTATCTCCCTGTTGCCGCCATGTGCCAAATGCAGTGAGCACATCAATTCTTTCCAAAGCCAAGAATAGAAACCAAGATTTATGAGTCTCAATCTATTACTGTAACCAGCAGGATCACTTTCTCCCCATATCCTTTATTTCATGGCCATATTTTTCTTCGTCAATGGCACCTTTTTAAGATGCTATATAAAGAGGCCCAATTCAAAGTTTTAAATTCAGATTATTTGAGCTATTTGAGAACATTCTAAGCAGCTGAACTATGGGTTGAAATACCCTTTTTACATGCTCGAATAAGTCCAAACAGCTTAAAGGATTTTCTTCAAGTTTTCAGAAAAAAAAAATGATTTACTTCTGGATTGAGGAAAAAATATGATAAATTTCTACACAAAAGCAATGCCTTGAGAGAGAAATAGCTTATGTGGCTGTGAAAATCAGGGGCTTTGTAGCAAATGCAACCCAGCCTACAAGCAGAGGTCCCCCGGGCTCTTAATGGAGATGTCAAGGGTGTTTGCAGAGAAGCAGGCTCAGGTGGGTTTAGGGGGTGTCTGAAGGCTGAGATCTCTTTTTCCAGTGTGTGTTTATACTAAACCCCACAGATAAGGATTAGAGGTCGGGCAAGGTGGCTCATGCCTGTAATCCCAGGAATTTGGGAGGCCAAGGAGGGTGGATTGCTTGAGGCCGGGAGTTCGAGACCAGCCTGACCAACATGGCAAAAACCCCTTCTCTACTAAAAAATACAAAAATTAGCTGGGCATGGTTGCACATGCCTGTAATCCCAGCTACTCCAGAGGCTGAGGCAGGAGAATCGCTTGAACCTGGGAGATGGAGGTTGCAGTGAGCTGAGATTGTGCCACTGCACTTCTGGGAGACAGAGAAAGACTGTCTCAAGAAAAAAAAAAGAGGGATTAGAAACAAATCATGCTCACCATAAAGTAGTTTAAATTGTTACTGATTCTGTTGAGTGTGAACGGGGAGCTTTTCAGTTAGGATACGGGGGCGACAGGTGACACAGTTCACGGGAATGGCAGTAGCATTCCTGGCACTCCAGGGAATTTTTCCTTTTATTGTTAGTGAGGCTGCACTGTGGTCTAGAAGCAGCTTCCAAAAAATCTTCAAAAGACACGTCACTGAGATGGTGGCTGCTCACTCTCTGAGCTCCCGTGTGCATGAAAACACTTCTCTGCAGAAGCTGTGGAAGGAACGGTGCTGCAGTCTGCGGTCTGCACCCCGGGATCTGCCTGCGGCACTTACCTGCTCCTGGGCCACTCGTGGAGGAATGCTCTCCAGACTCAGGGTCCTCTCCTGATTAGGGGCAGGGGGGTGCTTCAAAATGTCCTCTCTGATCAGCTATGAAAATGAGTCCGTGTTCAACAAACAGCATTGCTCCATGTGAGCCGCTCGGAGACCTCACCCTGTCCATGAACTGCCGGACGACAAGAGAGCCCATGCTATTGTCTTTCTTGAGAAAAACCTTTAAACCAGGTTCAAGGGTTCCTTAAGCCTTGGATGGGTATCCAATTACTTTTCTTTTCCCTCAATGTATCATTTTAAAAATTGGCTCCATAGAACACTTGTCTGATCTGTTTTGCTCACAGACAACCCCCACTCTCCCCCCAAGAAAGACAAACCCCAGTCTCCCCAGACAGCAACCCCATCTCCTTGAAGACCTTGGGCAGCTGCCAGCAGGGATAAGAGCCACGTGCTTTTCATCACACCAGGGAGGCCATGTTCTGTTGTTTGGTTTTAATATTTCACAAATGGTGATTCCAGCCAGAAATGAAAGCATTAAAAGGCTCTCTGGCTCATAAGCCCCCTGCCTGGCCCTGTCCTGTGTGGGCAGGTCGTCACTCCTGATGCAAGCAGCAAATGCTCAGCAGGCCTCTGCACTTTCCATGAAACGCAAACCCTCCAAGCTTACAGCCGAGCGGAGGGTGCAGGCGCCCCCCTGTGCAGTCCCCTCCTTCCCCAGACCCGCTTCTCCCGCACCGCGGGGCCCATCCCCCAATGGGGGCCTCTATTTGGTCTGGTCAGCGCGGGGCCCCGGCCCTCCCACCAGCGGGGTCCTGTGGCCTTGTTGTGGGAAAGCCCTGAGCCTCTGGTCCTCAGGGCCCCAAAGTCAAAAGAAGGCTGCTCTGTGGGGCGCTGGTCTCCTCTGGCCGCCAGAGCACCACAGGGCCGAGATATATCAGTGCATCCGCAGCCGCGTCAGAAATACATTGATTTTTGTTACAGCCACGAGGCCCATCCAATTAAAAATAATCACCAGTGTGTTCCAAGTCCTTATTCTTGCCAAATGCATTGACGGCTGCTCACATGGAACAATGCTGTTTGTTGGACATGGACTCATTTTCACAGCTGACCAGAGAAGAAATTTTGAAGCATACCCCTGCCCCCAATCCTGGGCGGTCTGGAGGTTTGCCGAGGTGGTATTAATCCGCTTAGGCTTTTAGGGGGCTCGGGCAAGGGCGGCTTTCCTTGTCTGGGGCTGGAGTAATCACTAACCATTTATAAGGTTTCTATCTAGAGTCAGGGTACAGGCCAAGGTGCAGTCGCAGAGAGAGAGGAGAGATAACGACCCTATATGGTGCCTGGGAAGCATTTATAACCCACCAACAGGTTGGGAGGGGAAGGACAGGCAGGTCCTTGAAAATTACAGAGCTGTGGATGCACATCTGGTACCACTATGTAAACATGAAGGACAAATAGGATAGAGACAGGATACGAACCTGCCCAGGTAGGACTGTTTATTTGCGTATTGGTAATGGCAGTGATGGGATGGAAAAGTCAGCCATTGATATCAGACAAACCTGGATTTGAATCCCAGCTCTACCACCAACTAGCTGTGTGACCTTAGGCAATCACTTACCCTCTCTGATGGCTGGTTTAATCATCTTTAAAATCTGGCTAATAATACCTTCCTGCAGGGGTTGAATGGCATTATCACTTATAAAGCCTTTAGAATAGTACCGGGTGAATACTAAGTCCTCAAAGAACACAATTTTGATTGGTTTCTCAGTTTTCTGTAACTCTCAGCAATCTTCCGAATGTCTATTTGCTCAAGTCTGGAAGTATCCCAATAGTCTATATTTAACTTTTTTTCCCCCTTCTGGTTGAGGGTAGCAAGGAATGAGAAACTATATACAGAAGAAGATTCCTTGACAATCCCTACTTTTTATTTCTAGAGATATTCTTTCTTTCCAAACTTCTAAAAGGTTTCCTTTGTAGCCCAGATTTCTGTGTAGTAGAGTAAGCAACCATAGCAAGTTTTTGTTGTTGTTGTTGTTGTTTTAAATAGAGTCTGGCTCTGTTGCCAAGGCTGGAGTGCAGTGGTGCGATCTCCACTCAGTGCAACCTCTGCCTCCCAGGTTCAAGCGATTCTCCTGCCTCCCGAGTTGAGCAATTCTGCCTCAGCCTCCCGAGTAGCTGGGATTACAGGCATGTGCCACCACGCCAGGCTAATTTTTTTGTATTTTTAGTTGAGATAGGGTTTCACCATGTTGCCCAGGCTGGTCTTGAACTCCTGACTTCAAGTGATCCACCAACCTCAGCCTCCCAAGTGCTGGGATTACAGGTGTGAGCCAACATGCCTGGCCCAATCATACCATGTTCTGGCGAATATGGATGCAGAATGTCCGGGTGTTAGCAGTGTATCTGGGGTGGGGCGGTTCTCATTGTCCTTGCTGGTGTGGTGTTTCTTTTCATGTGGTCTTTAGGTGTGTAGCTGACTGAGGCCATGCTTAGGCAGTGGGCTGGGGAATTCATCCACCTGCTTTTAATCCCTATCATGAACTCATTTTGCCATCCAAGTTCTCCAGGTCTCAGTTTGTCTGTTAAACAGGGATGATAAGGATAATACCCTCTTCCTGGGATTGTGGACCCTGGACACTGAGTTTTAGGTTCCTGACATCAAACGGACTGTTATTTTGTAATATTGCACTCTTCCAAAATACCTTTTTCTAGAAAGTAACCAAATGATTTGTGACTCAGAGTTGAGATCCCCCTGCTCAGTGTATTCACCAGAACTTAGTAGGTTTGTTCCTTTTAATTTAGCCATTTTAGCAGGTGGGAGTGGTTTTAATTTGCATTGCCCTAGAGACCAATGATTTTGAGCATCTTTTCATGTGGTTATTTCCCATCTATAGATCTTCTTTGACATTATCTGACAATTTGGCAAATTGTTCAAATCTTCTGCTGTTTTTGCACTGTTTTCTTTTTTATTATTTCGAGAGTTTAACAACTATATTCTAGGTACAAGTCATTTATAAGTATTTTGCCAATATTTTGTTCCAATTTATAGCATGTGTTTTTGTTCTCTTAACACTGTCTTTTTTTTCTTTGATATAAGGTCTCACTCTGTCACCCAGACTGGAGTACAGTGTCATGATCACAGCTCACTGGAACCTCAACTTTCCTGGGCTCAAGTGATCCTCCCACCTGAGCCTCATGAGTAGCTGGGACTACAGGTGCACACCACCACACCCAGCTAATTTTTTTTGTATTTTTTCTAGAGATGGGGTTTCACCATGTTGCCCAGGCTGATCTCAAACTCCTGGGCTCAAGCGGTTAGCCCAGCTTGGCCTCTCAAAGTGTTGGGATGACAGGTGTGAGCCACATTGTCGTTTGAAGAGCAGAAGTTTTTAATCTTGAACAAGTCTAATTTATCACTTTTTTTTTCTCTTATGGATCATGCGTTTGGATGTTGTAGCTACGAAACCTTTGCCAAACCAAGGTCACAAAATTTTCTCCTACATTTTCTTCTAGGAGTTTTATAGTTTAGTTTTTACACTGAGGTCCAGGATCATTTCAAAGCTAAGTTTGGCATACGATTCAAAGTCTGCATAGAGGTCCCATGTTTTGCATATGGGTGTCCAGTTATTTCAGCATCATTTATTGAAAAGATGATCCTTTCCCCATTGAATTGCCTTTGCACCTTTGTTGAAAATCAGTGAACCACCTACGTGATGAGGGGTCTATTCTAGGGAGCATCTCAATTCATTTTATAATCTTGTATTAAAATTCTCTGCTCCTGGCCTTCATCGCCTGAAACTCCTCCCCGTTATACCCAGACAGGATCCCCCACTCTCATCCATGGGCACTGCTCACTGTACGGGGTCCCCACCACGAAAGGCACTGACTGATCTTCTGTACCCTGAAGTTCCGTGAGCCTTGTCCCAGTGGAGGTTGGCTGTAGATGGGTGCACAGGCCTCTGAGAGGTAGGGGGAGTCCCCCACACCATGTCTTCCAGAAAGCCTGTCATGTGAAGAGCACTCCGCACTGTGGACCAAAGTTCTGCATGCCCAAGATGCTCTGAAACCCTGGCCAAGTTGGAGTCCTCAGATCCCCTCCACCTCCGCCCACTCCTGCCGCATCCTTGCCTTCCCTTAACTCCAATCAGGCTGGAGAACCTTCAAGAGAAACTTGACAAGAAGACCCTGTTTGCCTTTGGAATACATGGAAGGTGAACTCCTCCAGCAGCCCGTCTTGGCCGCCTCTCCAGCAGCTGCCTGGGGAGGCAGAGCACGAGTGTCTGAGGGTTGCTGGCTACATTTCCCAGCAGTTAGGAATTAGATGAAGCCATAACCAGCACTATACTTGGCAAAGCACCTGGACACAGTAGTATGCTTAATGAAATGATTAAATGTCTCCACAGCAGAGCTTCATTTCACTGATGTAACTTTGATTGACCTCTGATGAATGCCTGCCAAAACACTAGCGTGGCATGCAGGGGCGTGGGCAGGCATCTGCCACCAGGCATGGTTTGGGCCGACCTAGTCCCCTCTTTTTTCCCAGCCTGGAGAACTCAGTGCCATCGTTTCTGCTCTTTAAGTCATGTCCCCTGGAGATAATTGAATGATTACTGAACTGGAAAAATAATAATAAAAAGTTTCCTTTTTTAAAGAAAATTGGTCCTGGCCAGGCAGAAACGTAGAGAGCTATGTTCCCTAACATTCTTATATTCAATCAACTGAAAATCATATGGTTTGTATCGAGGACGAAACATATTTCCAGAGAGTCCTACCAAGGTGTTCCATGGAAAATATTTTCCAAAGGGACAATTTTAATGTTAAGATTCATTGGAGAAATGCTGTCCACTTTATCTCTTTTGTAAGATTCACAGTGCAGTTCACCTTAGCAAAGATGCTGAGAAGTCTTGAAAGAGATTCACCTGCTTAGCTAAATTCAACTGTTTTTGCAACGTACTTAAGCTGAGAACTCTTTTTTTTTTTTTTTCACCTAATACTTATTAACACCAGGGAACTTGGTTGGGAAATGACTTTGCAGAAAATTCCACGAAATGTTGCCATAGAAGCAGTATCTGTTGCTCTGTTCTATTCAACAAAAGCTGTAGAATCGGTGAAGGGCGAGACGGTGAGAAACTGGGGGCCACACCAGGCACCCTGGCTGCTTCTCTCTGGCATTCCCGGCCTGACCAGATGTGAAAATAAATCATGATGTTTTCCAGCGATCCTGACAAGTGGGGGCTGGAAGCCCCAACCAGAGCTCTGTGATTAACCAGTTGAGTAAGACTGCTTGGACCCCCAGATCAGAAAGAGTCCATCTCCCCGAGCTTACCACGGTATGCGCTGGCCTATGATTGCACAGTAAGTGTATAGCAGATAGTTTTTATCTTTTTCTCTCCTGCCAGTTTTCTAAAGAGATTCATTTTCTCCAAATGACATGACTGAATTAAAAACAGTTTTGTTTTTTTTTTCCAACTTACTTCCTTCTGCACTGTATCTCTTCCTTCCCCAAACTCATGTTTGGGACTAGGGATCCTGCTATGGAAGACTTACGATTTTTTTTTTTTTTTTTTTTTTTTTTTTTTTGAGACAGAGTCTTGCTCTGTCGCCCAGGCTGAAAGGCAGTGGCATGATCTTGGCTCACTGAAACCTCCGTCTCTTGGGTTCAAGAGATTCTCCTGCCTCAACCTCCCAAGTAGCTGGGATTACAGGCACCCACCACCGTGCCCGCCTAATTTTTGTATTTTTAGTAGAGACGGGGTTTCACCATGTTGGTCAGGCTGATCTTGAACTCCTGACCTCAGGTGATCCACCTGCCTTGGCCTCCCAAAGTGCTGGGGTTACAGGTGTGAGCCACCGAGCCTGGCCCACTCTGTCTTTTAAGAGGTATCAGCCATGAAAAAACGGAATGCCACAATGAAAGCTGTTCTCCCCACTTCATATAGAGCCTCCACTGCTGCTAATGCAGAATTAGATTAGGGGCTGACTGTCCCTGTGAAATAAACTCTCCCCACAGTCAGAAAACATCTGGAAACCACAGAGTCAGCAGATAAAGCTCCAACCTTCCCTCTCGTCGCTCCCCAGCTCCCCACACAGTGTGCTGCCCCGTCATCTGCAGCAGGCGCATTCATTCTCATTCTTTATGCCTTGTTATTCTGTCCATTTCTTAATCTATTTATGCTGACTTTATTTTTAGTGGACCTATTGTGACAGTGAATCCTGAAATTGCCTCGGCTGTTTTCTGAAAACAGCCGTTACTGAACCATAATGTAGACCCCAAATAAAATACTGTAAGCCCCAGGCAGTTTCTGGAGGTCTGCAGCAGCTGTCTACATTTAGAGCTGTATATCAATTCTCCCTTCAGAGGGGCTTGCCGGGAGAGGCAGCTTGAAAGGTAATGCCATGTCATATTTAGATGAGCATCTCTGGGTCGCGCTAAAAATGCTCACTTCTTCCCCTTTTGGAGAATTTCTTCAAACATTAATAAATTCCCTCCCCTCTCCCTATCTGTTGTTGGCAAACTATAAAAAATGCAAATGATCCAGAAACCAATTAATTTTTAGAAGGTTGCAGCTGCTTTGCTATATTGACAAGACATGGTGGGCACATTAGGGCGTGTGTCTCTGAGTCTCACGCATGCAGAAGGCATCGACTTCTTGTCGCAGAAGCACCAGCTATCTCCAGATAGGAGCCATCGTTCAGCCGTGTCCAAGCAAACAGATTACTTCCAAATTGCATTCCACATCTGAAGAACCTGCTAATGAAGGGGCCATGCCGAGGCAAGACGGTGGCCTCATGATGTATTTCCAGTAACACAATGAAAAGTTTCACCTTCTTGTACCAAGGAAATGCTCGGTGGAGAAGCAGAGGTGCTGGCACTGTTATTCTTCAGGCCGGCTCTGGTATCTTAAGCCCTAGGGGCTTTGGGGTTACAGCTACTAGAACTTGGTTATATTTAGAGCTCATAATCGCAAACATCGAAGTCTTTATTTTTCTAGTAGTTCTGCAAAATGTCAAAATAGTATTCCTGCAAGAGAACACCGTCAGTCTTTTTTTCTACTTTCTATGACATTTGACCATACTGTTCACAGCTCACCCAACAGCCATTCCCCCTTTCCATTCTTCCCTTGTAGTAGAAGCTGGATTGGGTTTAGGTAGAGGGATATCGATTGCATAATTTCAACCACCCAAAGTACACTGTGCCTGGTCCAAACTAATCACTGTCATCCCATGTTTGGCCCAGGACTCAGCATGGGACCCAATTGTGGCCAATGAGACACAGAGCAAGCCTGCTGATGGGGCTTCTAGGAAATACTTTTATTTCTCTTCATATACAAGACAAAGACATGTAGGGAAAAGACCTTTCTGCACCTTCCTCAACTTTCTGCCTCCAACGCTTCTGTGCGATGATGTGATACTTGGAACATGGTGGCATCTTGTGACCATGAGGTGACAGGCTTGGCACGGACAGTCGTGTGCTGTGGGTGGCAGAGCAGGTAACCAGGAAGTCTGGTGCCAACACTCATCCTCTTGCACCTGTGCCAGCTGGGACCTCCCACCTCTGGACTTCTGGCCGCATGAGCTGACGGCCTCTCTTCACTGCCCAGTGCCTGTTGGTCAGCTGTTTTGTTACTTGTGATCAAAAGCATTCCTGATGGGTTCAAGACTCTTTGAAGAAACCTTAGAACTGTGTCACCTGGACTCTCTGCTCTCAGCTGCTTGAATCCCCTCCCAGCATTTCCACCAACCTGTGCTTAGGCAATTAGAGAAGGAGGAGCTTACTCTCTCCCGGGCCACTCATGCCACCTGTGGGCCCTTCTGCCAGAGTCTTTCTTCTGTGATGAGGGAATTCAGCTGGACAGCATTCCCTGGGAGGTGTGGGGGCTGAGCCCCTCCCGGAGCCTGCCCGGAAAGAGCAGGGCTTGTCAAAGCCCCAGTGTGGGAGGCACTCAGGTGAGAGCTGCGCTGGCCAGGGATGCCCTGTTCTGCTTCCTCCTGTGAGTTCCCCAGGAGGGAGGGGTTTTTTCTTTCTAAAAATAGCTTTACTGAAATATAATTCCCATACAACACAATTCACCCATTTAAAGTGTACAATTCGGTGGTTTCTGGTACCGTCACAGACAGGTGCCACCATCACCACAGTCCATTTTAGAACATTTCATCACGTAAAACAAAACAAAACAAACCTTTTCCCTTTAGCTGTCATAGTCTCCCAAGTCTCCAGCTTCCCACTCCCTCAGCCCTAGGCAACCACTAATCTTTCTGTCACTCTAGATTGACCTATTCCAGACATTTCGCATGAATGGAACCATGCAATATGTGGTCTTGGTGTCTGGCTTCTCACTTAGCATAATGTTTCCAAGGTTCATCCATGTTTAGCACACATCAGCACTTCATTGTTTTTTTATGACCAAATCGTATTCTGTTGTATTGATATACAATTGGTTCTCCTTATTTTCGGTAGTTCTGTTCTATAAAGTCACCACAAACATTGAATTAGCAAACATTGAACCACTGCCCCCAGAGGAAATACAGGGTTAGGTTCCTGCAAGCCTCTGGTCACATTTTTGCCTACTGATCGATATGTAATCTTGTTTTATGTGTATTTCTGTTTAAAGACAACTAATTTGATATATATAATGTATCTATATATTTATATACATATGTGCATATGTATATGTGTATAATATGTGCATATATATATATTGTTGGTTCATTAACATTGACGTTACGGCCAACAGCATTTCAACTCATATTTCAGAGGGTGGAGGTTTGTGGAGAGGAGTGTTTTCCTGGAGAGCTCTCAGCATAGATACACTTGTGTGGACCTAAAGTTGCCCAAGCTAGGAGGGCCAGCCCATCCCGGTCTGCCCTGGGTTGAGGGCTTTCCCAGGAGAGTGAACCTTCAGTGCTAAAGCCAGATAGGGACAGCTGTTCACCCTACCTGCCTCCCTACATCTGTCCATGGGTTCTGCATCTCGCCTTTGGAGTGGCACAAAACAAAGATGATCCCCTCTTTCCCAACTCTGAGTGAAGACACATCTGAGTGAGTGAAGACACATCTTGGGTCCACTTCTTAGGCTCAACATCCTCAATTTCTTGGACCTCCTTCATATTGTGCGAGGTGGCAGAGGCTGCTGACTGATCGCCAGGCTCCTCTTCTCTTCTTCTGCACTTTCCAGCCTCTCTTGCAGGTAGGTGTGGCCACAGGAGTTCTAGGATGTGAGCAGAAGACATGTGGCCACTCACAGTCCTCCATGCTCTTGCACAACGGGAAGCTGCCCTGGGTCACTGCTAGGGGAGGGTTGATCTCCACTCAGGAGCCCCTCCTAGGTGAACAAGCCAGAAGCGGTTGTGCTGGGTCTCTGTGGTTAGGGGCTTACCTGTCACAGCAGCTCCAATCACTTTGACTGACTCACATGCCACAAAGCCCTTTTGTGACCAGCTCACTCCTCTGCACACATTCCTGCCTCTAGACTCCTTTTTTAGAGTCCAGGTGTGGTCTGTGTATCCAAGGCTGAGGCCAATGCTCTCCCTCTTCCCACACCTATCTCTAGGGGTGTTGGGTAAGATACCATTAACTGGGGGAGACCCACCCTGTGGCTGTCCCACACGAAACACTGTTAAACCCCCTAAGCCATTTTCACCCATACCACTGCCAAGTCACGTTTTTCCCATCCTCTGCAGCTGGGGGTTTGGGAACACAATAATGTATTGTGAAAATCACCCATCACCATAGCTTATTGAGATCCTCTGGATCCTGATTCTGTCCACTGTGCCTTGAGTCTTCCTGCCATCCACTGGTGTCTCCACTCTCCACTGCCTGTTATTCATAAGCATGATCACTACAGTAACAACAGCCAGCACTCCACAATAAACTCTAAGTGCTTCCTGAGTCTCAACTCTTAATCTTCGCAACAATTCTCAAATAGAAACTATTATGATCCCCACTTACAGATGAGTAAACTGAGGCACAGTCAATAACTTGCTCCAGGACAATTAGCTAGTAAGTGACAGAGCTGGACTTAAACCCAGCAATTTGTTGCCAGTCATACTCTTAACTCTCAGGCTAACATGTTGTCTACACCTGGATCATGTCTGAATTCAGTCATTGCAGACACAAATAGAGAACACAGATGTGCTCCAAGCAGCTGGGCCCTCTGCTGGAGATGCCTGCAGTTAACACCCCTCTGCTTACAGAGCATGTTTCAGGCATACTTGTTCAACTAGTAACTCAGCCTCAACAGCCTCCAGGCTGTTTCATCATTTTATCTGTGAGGATTTCAAAGGAAACCAGGAGCCGAGTGCCCAGAAAGAAAAGAAGACTGGAATCAGAGAGCATTCAAGTTCAAGGGCCCAGAAGCACAGTAGCCTCGAAGCCTCAAGGACTTTCTACCAAAACTCACAGGTACAACCTTGAAAACACAAGGAAAGAAAACAAGAACTTGCCTTCTTGGGCAAGGGGAGTTGAAAGAGGCTGGGCCCAGAACTGCAGAGATGAAATGGGAGCAGCTGCAGCCTGGCTGTTACTCCAACTATGTCATGCTGAGAAGTAATGGGAGTGTGTGCTCATCACTGTCTGTGGTGTGGACTTAGGACGTGCCCCCTGGAAGCATCGATTCTGCCCCCTGAATTGCTTGCTGAGGGTGTGCTCTGCAGAGGGGCTGCCCACCCAGCCTCTTTATGTTGACCCATTTTCCTGCTTTATGCAAAGTAATTGGCCAAGCATTGTACAAAAGAAGGATAATTAATCCACTGGCTTAACCCTTGATGAAATTATTTTCTTTTCACTATCCAACCTGAGTGTTGGGAGATATGAGATAGAACGTTGAGAGCCAGAGAAGGATGCCTCTCCCCTCCAGTGGGGCAGCTGGATGGAGGGCAGGTTACCCTGGTGTGTCCCAAGCCCTTGGCCACACACAGCTCATGCTCATTCCTATCAAGGGAAGAACTGCTTTCAGCAAGCTAAAGCTGACTTGAAAGTGGTGCAAGATCTAGAATGTCCATCCTTTAGTTAAAAACTTTCCTCAAATTTCCTGTCCCTTGTCCCCCCGATCCAGACAACCAGGGAGGCAGCCATAGGATCAGATCCTGGCAGGGACAAGGCACCTGCCCTGAGGATAGACAAGGAACACCTGAGTTTCTAACAGGCCCGGGGTGGGTTTCAATAGTGAACAGGCTGCAAATAATAGCAAGTCCTGCTGAACAGCACTGGAAGTTGAATCAACTTCACTTTGCATGTTCCATCCTGAATTCTATAAGAGTACACACACACACACACAGAGTGGGGGGGGAGAGAGAGGGAGGGAGGAGTAGAAAGATGGAGGGGGAGAGAGAGAGAGGGAGAGGGAGGGAGGGAGAGAGAGAGAGAGAGAGAGAGAGAGAGAAAGAGAGAGAGATTGAGATTAAGATTTTATGTGTTTCTAACCTACAGGATTTCTCTAAACATGCTGTGCAGGTCGTACAGCAACATAGAATATAGAAAACTTCCAGAGATAGAGAAGCCTTTCTGCTTCCAGCCCTCTGATAAGGTATAAGAAAGAAAGATTTTTAATAATATATATCCAAATAGGGGAGAAAAAGATTCTGCAACTCTAACCTTGAGATGACTCTAACCCTACATGTGATATATGACCAGTAGCCATATGTTTTCCATCATTTTAAAAATACTTTTATGTATTTTAGAAATGTTTGCCATAAGCATGTATTACTTCAACAATCAGAAAACATTAAATTTATAATAAAATGAATATGAAGATGAAAGAAACCCATAGAGTCTTTTCTGCATTTTCCATCCTGAATTATATAATACACACACATGTGCGCGCACACATACACACACATGCACATGCACACAGAGGTTTTATTTTTAAAACTAAAATGGTGGTTTTTAATGGGAACCAGAGGTTGGACAATTACTACATAGTCCGGCACAAAAAGACCTGTGGGTGATCAGGAGTTGGAAGGTTCCAAAGTAATGAAGGTAACACTGGATACAAGAAGTAAAACTGCTCCAGAATCTCAGGAGTCAGGCTAATACAACCTCTCCTGCAATCCTGTCTGTGCTCACTCCTGGAGTCCATCTTGCCACAGCCAAAGCCGCCTCTGTCTCCACCACCCCAACCCCCTGGGAAACCCTTACAGTCCCCACCACAGCCCCAGTAGCCACCTTGATCATAGCTCCTCTGCCATCATGAAATCATCTCCATAGTTACCCCCACATGAAAGCCTCTGGTTCCCCTCCTGAGCCATCTGGTTTAGGGGCCTTACACTGGTTGCATTCTATTAATTCCTCCAAAGAATGAATGATGCAGAAAACCATCGCCATCACCACTACCATCACCATCATCACCATCAACACCACCATCATCACCATCAACACCACTATCACCAGCATCACCACCACCATCACTATCACCATCAACACTACCACCATAACCACCACAATCATCACCATCATCACCACTATCACCATCAACAACACCATCACCACCATTGCCATCAACACCACTATCACCACCATCACCACCACCATCACTATCACCATCAACACTACCACCATAATCACCACAATCATCACCAACACCACTATCACCACCACCATCACTATCACCATCACTATCACTATCAACACTACCACCATAACCACCACAATCATCACCATCATCACCCCTATCACCAACACCAACACCATCATCACCATCAACACCACTATCACCACCATCACCACCATCACTATCACCATCAACACTACCACCATAACCACCACAATCATCACCATCATCACCACTATCACCACCATCACCACCATCACCAACACCATCACCATCAACACCACTATCACCACCATCACCACCACCATCACTATCACCATCAATACTACCACTATAACCACCACAATCATCACCATCATCACCACTATCACCATCAACAACACCATCACCACCATCACCATCAACACCACTATCACCACCATCACCACCACCATCACTATCACCATCAACACTACCACCATAACCACCACAATCATCACCATCACACCACTATCACCACCATCACCACCATCACCAACACCATCACCATCAACACCACTATCACCACCATCACCACCACCATCACTATCACCATCAATACTACCACTATAACCACCACAATCATCACCATCATCACCACTATCACCATCAACAACACCATCACCACCATCACCATCAACACCACTATCACCACCATCACCACCACCATCACTATCACCATCAACACTACCACCATAACCACCACAATCATCACCATCATCACCACTATCACCAACACCACCACCACCACCATCACCATCATCACCATTACCACCACCACCATCACCATGACCATCATCCATCACCAGCATCACCATCAACCCCATTGACCACCATGACCACCACCATCATCACTATCACTGTCACCAACACCAACACCATCACCACCATCACCATGACACTCATCACAAACATTATCACCAGCATCATCACCAGCATCACCATCAACACTATCACCACCACCATCACCATCAACACCACTACCATCACCATCATCGTCACCATCACCATCAATCATCACCATCATCCATCACCAGCATCATTACCATCATCACCATCATCAACATGAAGCCATATCAGGATGCAGAGTGTGGTGAAGAGCAGGGGACACTGAAGAAGAGGAGTGGAGTGGTGGGATGCAGGTGCCAGTGCAGCCATATGGAATGTCCCATGTGGAACAGGACTTTGTCTCCGGAATTGAATTCTGTTTCTGCCAACTAACTGCCAACTTTGTGACATTGGAAAAGTCACTTAACCTTTCTGAGCCTTAGTGACCATGCATGTAAAATCAGAATAATAATGGTCCCTGAGGTGATGGTAAGAATGAAAATGTGTAGGCTGGGCATAGTGGCTCCTGCCTAGAATCCCAGCACTTTCAGAGGCCAAGGTGGGTGGATCCCTTGAGCCCAGGAGTTCGAGAACAGCCTGGACAACATGGTGAAATCCCATCTCCACACACACACACAAAAAAATTCCAGGCGTGATCTCACATGCCTGTGGTCCCAGCTGCTCTTGAGGCTGAGGTGGGAGGATCCCTTGAGCCTGGGAGGCAGAGGTTGCAGTGAGCCATGATCACACCACTGCACTCCAGCCTGGTGACAGAGTGAAACCCTGACTCAAAATTTAAAAGAAAAGAATTAAAATGTATAAGCCCCTGGCCAAACTACTAGTCTGACCCAGGGCAGGGTCTTGGCAAACAGCAGTTTCTTCCCCTGCTGCTGCTCCATCCCAGCAGGATGGGTCAGGACTCCGGTGGAAGAGTCAATAGTTTCTTACTGAAGATCTGGATGGCTGGAGAAGGTCAAGCACAGAGCACGCAGGTGAGGAGGAGAAGGAAACGCCCGTGTGGGAAGAGGCAAGACTAAACAGGACTGGGCTCCAGAAAGCCAGGGGGTGTTGCCAGCATTTATGGGATTGGGTGGCCATAAGGGTACTTTCAGCCAAAGGAATGAAAAAACCCGGCTGAAGCTGGCTCATTTGATAGGGAAACGGATTCTTTCAAATCCGGCACTGGAAGGGAAGGTGGCACCAGATTTGGTTCTTGGGCTTTGGGTCCCCCTTAGGCTGTGGCATCCAGACAGTCTTCAGAGGAGGGACTGTCTCTCCTGGTCTCTTTCTTAAAAGCCAAGACTCCTTCCCACACTGGTCTTGTGCCCACCTGCACACTCATTTACTGCAGGGAGTGCATGATCCTGGGCTCGGGCCAATCACAGTGTAGCCCTGGAGCAGCAGGCACAGTTGCTTGGCCCTGAGTCAAAATTGGGGTCTATGAAGAAGAAAAAGTTATCGGGAGTATTGTCTGGGCAACCCACAGCACCCACTAAATCCTGAAGGGGATGTGGTGTAGAGAAAGGACTTCCCAGCAGGGTTGGGGCACAGCGCCCTGGCAGCACCTGCAGCCTGGAAAAAGTTGTATTGGGCAGACAGCCGTGCTGCTGTCCACCATGAGGGGTCAGCTGAGGACTCCCTGCACAGGGACTACAGGCTGCAATACAAAGTGGTGCACGAGGGATCTAGAACAGACCACATGCCCTCCTCACATGAAATTTTAACAGAGTCCAGCATCTGACCCGGATCAAAACAGCATCTGCAGGGACTGACTCTGGGTCACCCCAGCCCAGCCCAGTATGCAGGTTGCTCCAGGACCCAGGTGACTTTCTTGTCACAACCTGGGAGCATCAGGGGCTGTGCAATGGTCAGGCTCAGCCAGAGGGCTTTGAGTGTCACAATAGCTAAGGAGAAGCTTAATGCCAGAGGGAGAGGTGAAGGGTTGGTCCTCAGTTTCCACACCACAGATTATCCTGGGAGGCTTCCAGCATTTTGCACTGGGAAGCCGCAGCCGATTTCAAGAGTCACGTGATCATTGTGCACTTCTCTCCGAGGCAAGCCCACTAGGAGCCCTGGGCTTACCTTGGCTCTTGCTTGACACCATCCTGGGGTCTGAAGAGGGCTGGAAGTGATTCCTGGACTGGCTGCTGTGGGTGTGGTTGGATTTTCCCAGCTTCCTGGTATTCCAGGGGGTTGCAGGAAGAGTCTCCTTCTTGGGAAGGCTGAATGCCCTGATCTACAGGCTGGGGACCCTCTGACTGGACAGACCCGGCCCCTGTGAGCGCTCATCGCAGGTGGGAGATCTGAGTTTGGGGATGGGGAGATTTGGCATTGCAGATCAGACCCGAGAAGTTGGCGGAGACCTGAGACTAGTGGCTGCAGCTTTCTGTCCTGGTTGACATGGCCATGGTGGTTGTGATCATCCCTACATGGGTGAGGACAGCCCCGTGTGTGACCACGCCATCACCCTGGAGCCACCGCTGGTGGCTCTGCCATGGACGGCCGTGTGCACACCACTTGCCAGAAACCCTTGCTCAGGGTGGCCTCGCAGGTGTTAAAACAGGAAGAGCTGGCCCAGCGTGGGAGGGTGGTTTTTTGGGGTGCTGTGAGAGCCTCCAAGGCCCCTAGATATGGCAGAGCTGGATGCTCCACAACCACTTCTGCTTAACAACTTTGCTGAGATACAATTTACGAGCCACACGAGTCACCTGTGGGGAGTGGCAGCTCATCGCAGGCCCTTTTGGACTTCATTTCTTCTGTTGAGTTGGTGGAAGGAGTCCTTGCCCTTCAAGAGATCCCTCTTTGTGCAGAGCCCCTGACCAAGAGGCCCACAGGAGCCCTGGGATTTTAAGTCACAGGGAAATATCAGGACCAAAAGAACCAATCTGGTCAACTCCTCTCCCCTTAGCCATGAAACTCTGGCTTATAATTAGGACACAAACATTTTATTCTTCAAAAACTTTTTTGAAACGTTGGAACAGAACATCACACAGACACACACACGCACACATGCATACACACACATACTCGCACGTGCACACACTCGTGTGCACACACATGGATACACACACTCGTGTGCACACACATGGATACACACACTCGTGTGCACGCACATACACATGCACACACACAAAGACCCTGACATGGCAGAGACCTTGGGAAAGGTAGCCCACTTTTATCACTGTGAAAATGGGGGGCGAGGTCTTGCTCTCTCTCTCTCTCTCTCTCTCTCTTTTCCTTTCTCAGTCTTGTGAAATGCTTGTTTGGAGATAAATTGCTCACATCTGTGGAATCCTGCCTTCCATTCTGTGGCATTTAAGTCCCTTCCTGCTTCCCTCCCAATGCCCTGGGCTTGGGCCCTGTCTTTTACTTTTGGTGTCTCACTGTAAACGTTGAGAAAGGACTTCTGGTGCGTGGAACAATACACAACACTCGTATTTAGTTTGATGTCCCCCCCAGTCCTAAATTAAGCCACCTTCCTCCACAAGATTATCCTCTAGAATTGGTTTAATGATGATAACATTATTCATTTGACAACAAGCAATTGAACATTGTTTTTTTGTGTTGTCTTGTGTTTTGTTTTTTGCCGTGACCCAGCTGGCTCTTCTAGCCAGATAAGTGGTATTTTACATTGGAAGCAATTATCATTGTAATTACACCGATGGCTGTCACTGGAAAGGTGATATGCTAGGAAAAGTGTCAGAGGCTCCAGGACACTTTGTTCCAGAATCCACACTTGTAGGCAAACTCAGAATTTTTAAACAGTTTCTTCACCTCTCTATCTGCTCTTTGGAAGTCAGCCCATGTCAGCTTTGGATGCCACTTCCTGGTTTGGCTGGAGGTCTTCTGAAGGCTGGCTTCTAGAGTATTTAAAGCTGACTTATTGATCTATCTGGTGATTTTGAACCTTTGGCTTCAAGAATGTAGTGCATACAAATTGCAGTCACAAAATCACATAAGCAAAAATTGTAATTTTTTTCTACAATTAAACTAAATTTTTATCCTGAACTTCTTTTCTAATGGTTAGAAAACCCAACTTAGTCAATTGCAGGTAAACTCAGACAATTTCATGATCTAGCAGCCCCTTTTGTGCTTAAGAGCAGCTAAGAGCAGGATTTTCTGCCAGTTTTCTCGCTAGCATCTCATCGTGCGGCGGTTGGATGGGTGGTAGCTTACCTGGTGTGGTAGGTTGGAAGCATGGCCTGACTTCACCTCTCCCTCTATTCTGCCCTTTGCCACATAATTCTCGTGTGTCCACCCACAGTGACGCCAGCCTCCGTCGTAGGACCTGTTTTGGCCAATGAGATATCAGCAAGTATGAGGCAACTAGAGGCTTGCAAAGCACTTGCATGATTAGACTTGCTTGATCTTCCCCTCTGCCCTTGCCAGAAGGACATGCCCATGCCAGCCCATGGATCCCAGGAGAACGAGAGGCAGGTGGAGCACAGCTGGCTCACCTGGATGGGATGGAGGCCACTGTAGCCAGCAACCCCAGACGTATGAGAAAGCAGCTCACAGCTACTGCAGGCTCAGGGGAGACCCTGCATTAGGGGCGCTGAGTCCGGCAGTCTCGGAGCTAAATACGTGTTCCTTGTGATTAGGCAGTGAAGGGACGATGCACACGAGGTTGTGCTATCTAGGGGAAGCATCTGCCCTTCTTGCACTTGCATTTGCAGAAATAGAAGGTCTTCCTCTTGTAGTTCATTACTGATACCTATTCCCTGTGAGATCCACTGGACAGAGCTGGCCCTCACAGGCCGGGCGCGGTGGCTCACACCTGAAATCCCAGCACTTTGGGAGGCCAAGGCAGGTGGATCCCCTGAGGTCAGGAGTTTGAGACCAGCCTGGCCAACGTGGTGAAAACCCGTCTCTACTAAAAATACAAAACTTAGCTGGGCGTGGTGGCGGGCACCTGTAATTCCAGCTATTTGAGAGGCTGAGGCAGGAGAATCACTTGAACCCCACAGGCAGAGGTTGCGGTGAGCCAAGGTTGTACCACTGCACTCCAGCCTGGGGGATACAAAAAAAAAAAAAAAAGAAAGAAAGTAAAAGAAAAGGGAAGAACTGCCCCTCACTGACGTTGTCTGGGGCAGCCAAGGCTCCATGGGCCTCAGGCCTGCACAGTCACTGTGATGCCCGTGGCTCTGCCTGCATTGTGGTGTCCTCTGCGTAGCTTGCTTCCCCTCAGCGGACAGCCATGCCTTCACAGGGCACCAGGAGTGCCGGCTGCCCTCTGACTGTGAGAGACTGGAGAATGTTCGGCTCCCTTGGTGGCATCTCATCATTACCCTGGTCCCCAGGAAAACATCTTGACTCCATCCCCTAGTCCACACAAAATGGATTTGTCTGCACAGCCTCCCAGACCTCCAGACAGGAGCTAAGCCAAGCCCTCTGTGCTCACATCCCAAAACCTGTCTTACCGATCTGTTGTTGCCCGCCCCCACCTCCCTCAACTCCCCCAACAGTTCCAAACTGTTCCTGGCTCCCCCCAGGAATAGTTGGGAACCCCCTCATGCCTGTCTGCTATCCTTATTGTCCTCCCTCCCCTCCTCCCTGGACATCAGTCCCCTTCTACGGGATTCTCCAGCAGTGAAGCTTCCTCTCCCTCCAGCCTGATAGTCTTCATGAAGCCTTTAAGTGGGGTCATCTGACTTTTCATCTCTTCTCTTCCCACTTCATGTATGCAAGTCGCTGGCACACATTTCCGACCGGGTCCCTTCAGGGCTTAGCCATTCCACTTCTAAATACCCAGCGCTTGCTTTCAAGACAATTATCTGTGATGAGATTCAAAAATTGATTTTAATCTGAAAAGCCAAGAACTTGTCCCTCACTCCCCTGTATGTCTGGGTTCTCTATATAGAATCCGGTTGTATTTCCAGATTAACATTGGAGGCCTGGTGCATGGCCTCATGCCATAATCCCAGCACTATGGTAGGCTGAGGTGGAGAAACTGCTTGAACCCAGGCGTTCACGATCAGCCTGGGCAGCATAGGGAGACCCCATCTCTACAAAAATTATTTTTAAAAATTAGCCAAGTGTGGTGGTGCACACCTGTGGCCCCAGCGAGGCTGAGATGGGAGGATCACTTCAACCCAGGATGTCAAGGCTGCAGTGAGCCATGATGGCGTCACTGCACTCCAGCCTGGGTGACAGAGCAAGGCCTTATCTTTTTTTTTTTTCTTAAAGACAGTCTTGCTCTTGTGGCCCAGGCTGGAGTGCAATGGCATGATTTTGGCTCACTGCAACCTCCGCCTCCTGGGCCCAAGTGATTCTTCTGCCTCAGCCTCCTGAGTAGCTGGGATTACAGGCACCCACCACCATGCTCAGCTAATTTTTGTATTTTTAGTAGAGACGGGGTTTCACCATGTTGGCCAGGCTGGTCTCGAACTCCTGACCTCAAGTGATCCACCCCTCCTTGGCCTCCCAAAGTGCTGGGATTACGGCATGAGCCAGTGCTCCCGGCCAAGACCCTATCTTAAAAAATAAAAAATAATTGGAAGAGGGTGGTAACTTGATACAATAAGAAAATGTATGTGAAAGAAACCTCAGGTAATGCCTCTAAAGTTTATCCTGTCACAAGCGTATGATTAAATTGAGAACCTCCTTTTGATTCGAGGCGATTGACTAGTCAGAGTGTGGAACAAAGTTGAGTGAGTCTGAGTGCTGAGCAAGAAAGGGCTGGCTTGGCAGACAGCCGTCCAGGAGAGCTGCATTCCACTGCCAAGGCTGATGCCATCGGTGGGCCGCTGGGCAAATCACTTAGCCTCTCAAAGCCTCAGTTTTCTCCTCTACAAAACAGGGGGTTGGATCAGATGATATTTTTGGTCCATTCCAGCTTTGAAGTTCTGTGACCCAGGATTCATGCCAAGAACAATTAAGGCCAGAGCCAGATTTCTGATCTTGCTGAATTGACCACCTCTCCTTCTTTAAACTGACAGTTTTCCTTTCAGTTTCTAATTCTGATCGTTGCTATAATTGTTGGGCATTGACAATGGACGTGGGATGACAGCTGGACCCCCATGCAAACATCAGAGTGTAAGAGGACAAAGATCATGGGCTTTGAAGTGAGACCAACCTGGGGTTTATGTTAGGAGGTGTTCAGCTGAAAATAACTTACAAATACCTAATGGTGGCTTCAACCATAAGGACATTTATCACTTTCTCACCAAGAAGTCTGGAGGCAGGTGACCCTCAGGCTGGTTTGACAACTCCTGATGCCATTTTGGACCTGGGCATGGTCCAAGCTTCCATTTCGCTTCTTCAGCTTGTTGGCCTTCTCCATGTCACCTCATGGGTCTCAGAAGGCTGCCACAGGCCACACACCTGACTTCCATAAATGTCCACAGACAGGAAGGAGACAATGGATCAAGAGGCACTGGCCCTTGAACTGTTCCCCAGTTTTTACCAGGGAGAAAATCTTTCAAGCCCCTCCTCCCAAAGCTTTCTCTTCCATCCCATTGGCCAGAATGGGTTACATGCTCATCCCATACCAGCCCCTGCCAAAGGGGAACAGGATTCTTGTGATCAGCTAAGACCAATCACAATCCGTCCCCTGGGGCCAGCCAGATTGCCATAAAAATGAGGTGCGGCCAGTGCTGCGGCTTGTGCCTGTAATCTCAGCACTTCAGGAGGTTGAGGCAGGAGGATCACTTGAGTCCAAGAGTTCGAGACCAGCCTGGGCTACATAATGAGACCCTGTCTCTACAAAAAAAATTAAAAGAATTAGCTGGATGTGGTGGCATGCACCAGTAGTCCCAGCTACTTGGGAGGCTGAGATGGGAGGATTGCTTGAGTCTGGAAGTGTGAGGCTGCAGTGAGCCGTGATTGTGCCACCGCACTCCACCCTGGGTGACAGAGTGAGACACTGTCTCAAAAAAAGGGGGGGCGGGCGCTGGAAGTTGGTAGGCAGCTAACAGGATCTGCCACACTGGTTTTTAATTTGGGCTCCATTTAATTGTCTGTGTGATCCTGAGCAAATCACTCAGCATTCATGAGCCCCATTTCCAGCATCTGAAAAATAGGATAATCATTCTCACTTCACAGGGCCGTTGGGAGGACTAAGTCAGAGAATATGTGGACAGTGTCCAGGACATTTGACTGGACCACACATGTCCCCTTGTTCTTCCTGATGTTACTGTGGATGCTGGTGGAGGGCATGGTCTGTGCTGAGCCATCTATTCCCAGGTTTCAGTTTCAATAAACTCCATTTCCATGGCAAGACACGCATGAGCATTGCCAAAGTCAACACGCTCGGCTCGCATGTTTACGGCTGCGGCACCTGCTGCTCTGACGGGGCTCTGGGCTCTTCTGTACATATTGGTTTTGGACAGTGGCTGCGGCGATTTTGTCTTCAGATTTCTTATGGGGGAGATTTAGCATCTGGCAACACGGCCTCTAACTGCGAGGAGTCTCCTAACAAGCACTGCGGTCGGTCATGTGCTGGCATTGGCCTTCTGTGAGGAGAGGAAAAAAGCATTGCTTAGACAAGGCGCTGATTCCGTAGAACAAGGTGGCCCGTTTCATACCCTATTGGGATCTAATGGGCATCTTAAACTTGCAGGCTCAGGTCGAACTTGGGGGTTTCCTGTTCTCTCCCCTCACAGCTAATCTGCCCGCCCCCTCTCTAAACAGAGCCGGATCCGACCTCTTCCCACTTTGTTCTCTTCTCCTCTTCTTTATCCCGCTCACTCTTCTGCAATAGGCCCTGTCTGTTCCCTAGGCCCAGAATGGCCTCCCGGTGACGGTGCAGAGACAGAAGCTGTGCCAGAGCTCACTGCTGCTTAGAACCTTCCTGAGGCTTTCCACTGTGAGAGGAACCCAGCCCAGATCTTTCCCTGGGACCCAGGCCTTGGGATCTGGCCCCAGCTACCCCTCAGGCCCCTCTTCTCACCCAGGGCCAGCCTCGGGGACCCTCGGCATCTGCAGAGGCCTATGACCTGGGGGCCCCAAGCTGGGCATCGCTCTGCTGTCCTTTTGAAATCTGACCAGCTGTTGGACAGGAGGCCGCATTTCCTTCTGCAGTTGATCCCACTGATCCCACAGACTCTGTCCTGTCCCCACACTCTTTCCATCAGTCTCTGAACACCCAAAGCTCTCCCTTTCTTCTTGGTGCTCAGGACTGTTCCCCAGCCCTTGAAGTGGACCTGCCTTCCCAGCGAGGACTCCCCTGCCTGGCACTGCCCTGAAACCCAGCAGGCTCTGCCACTGTGCTGCATGGCCCAGCTCCTCACAGCCCTCGCCCTCCCTGTAAGCTATCTTCTGTATTTGTGGTGCCTGGTTTCCCCTACACGCCAAGCTCCATGTGAGCCGTGCCACCTGTGTGTGTACACTGGAGTCCCCATGCTTAAGACAGCACCTGGCACACACAAACAGAGCATGCACTCAGGAAAACTGTTGAATGCATGAATGAATGAATGAAGAGCATAAAGCAACCATCTGATTCCAGAATTTAGATTCTGTTTTAGGCTTAGAGGAAGTAATTTAAAGGGACAAAAAGTGTTGCTCGCAGGAAGAGTTAATATTCTGTGGTTCTGATTTGGGATAGGGGTCACTGAAGGAGAGGAAACTGAGTACGGCCATCCCTTTGCTGTACTGGCACTGGCCTCTCAAAAGATGTGGTTAATTGGGTATTCTGAATATTCAGTGAGTGGCTCTGATGCTTTAATAAAATTAGGACTGAGGTAAAGGACAATGCCTGGAAGAGCTACCACCACACGCACACACACACATATACACAAACACATACACACATACACACAAACATACACATACACACAAACACACGCACACACATACACATACACACAAACATACACATACGCAAACATGCACATACATATACACACATGCACACATGCACATATACATGCACACACACAAAAACACACACACACACAAACACACGCACATACATATACACACATGCACACATGCACATATACATGCACACACAAACACACACATACACGCAAACACACGTACACACATGTACACCCACATACACACATGCACATACACATGCACACACACACACGTACACATACACACATACACATATACACGCACACACACACGAGTTTAGGGCAGCAGTGTCCCTTCTGAGTGGCCGCAGGTGCTTTGCAGAGACTGCACACAGCCCTGACCTGTGTCTGGCAGGGGCTCCAAGGGCATAGACCGGTGGGCTCGGGTGAGATTCGCACTCCCCAATTCCAGGATGCTGAGGTCCTGCTGCGTCTGCCCTCAGACCCAGCCCCGGGCAGCACCTTTGAGATCCAGGGTGATCCCCATAGCCCATCCCTGCACTCTGGTCTCCTCTAGAGAGGGCCAGGAGTGGATTTTAGGTTTGAGGACAAAAAATTAGTCTCCCTCCAAGAGGCCTAACACTGGGCCCCAGTCAGTGCCCCGAGGTGGCTTCAATCTCTCAAGCTGGCCGTTTGCACTAAGGTGCCATGAGCACTGCATGGGGTGATGTAGGAAAAGGCTGGTGAGCACGTGGGAGGCTCTGCATGCAGCCATGGCTTCTCTGCCAGCTGTCTCAGTTCTGAACAACAGAACACACCTGAGAAGTCTGTGTAGAAGGGAAGTTATTACAGTGTATGCGATGGTCCATGGGACCACTGCTAGGGCTGCAGAGACAGGTCAAGGCCGAGATTCCAGTGCTGAAAATCGGCTCCCCGGCCACTGCACTGCCACCCACACCCATGCGGCTTCTGCATGGAGCTGGGAGTTGCAGCTTGGGCCACTACAGCCCCAACTGCTGTCACCACGAGAACTAGGGGCACTTGCTTCCACCTGCACCAGGGAAAAGGAACCCACAGAGCCTGTTCCTGCGCATCGCTCCCTGGCAGCTGACACCCCCTTGGGCCGCATCTGGCGGTGGAGCCTGCGTCCTCACTGCAGGGGGAACTGGGCTTTGAATCCTGGCTTCCATGTCGAGAAGTCGAGGCTCATAACAGGGGATTTCCTCCAACAGAGGAAGGTTATTTGGAGGAAGAGGGCGTGACACCCGGGATGAGCTGGCCTCTCCAAAGTTGCAGTCAATGGGAACTCTGCACCTTCAGAAGAGGCCCCAGTGCTGTGAGCTGCAGGGAGCATGAGACGCAAAAGAAACCAACAAATAACAGGAGGCTTCAGAAAGTGTCCTTCACCCAGGCCGAGGGCTTGGCTTCTGCATCTGAGGCCTCCTGGGCATAGGTCTCTGTGGGGGCCTTACAGTGTCTGTGGGGAAGGGGGCAGCAGGCCTGGGAAACAGAGCCCTGGATGTTCAAAGCCAGCATTCCGGAGCTGGGCAGCCTCTGCCAGCTGGGGAGTTCTGGGTGCGGGTACCGGTACCAGGCCCTGTGGCTCCTGATGGCACCTGCTTTGAACCCCGACAGAGCTACTCAAGGTGCAATTTCTCCAATAGGCCATTAGGCTGGTGTCTGACTGTTGCCCAGGGGAAATCATCACCATAAACATGATCATTGTCATAATTTGCATCTGCCCGGTGCTGAACCGAGCACTTTTTTTTTTTTGAGATGGAACCTTGCTCTGTCACCCAGGTTGGAGTGCAGTGGCACAATCTCGGCTCACTGCAACCTCCACCACCCGGGTTCAAGCGATCCTGCTGCCTCAGCCTCCCAAGTAGCTGGGATTATAGGCGTGAACCACGTAGCCCAGCTAATTTTTGCATTTTTAGTAGAGATGGGATTTTACCATGTTGGCCAGGCTGGTCTCAAACTCCTGACCTCAGGTGATCCACCCGCCTTGGCCTCCCAAAGTGCTGGGATTACAGGTGTGAGCCACCGCACCCTGCCTGAACTGCACATTAAGTCTCTTATCTGTAAATACTCCAAGTAGCCCAGTGAGGTAGGTGTATCCCTACTTGACAGGGAGGACAGTGATGCGCAGAGAGGCTGGCACGAGGGGGCAGTGGCAGCCTGGCCTGGGACTGTGCTCTGAGCCACTCAGTCAGGCTGTTGCTTCGCGAGGTGTGGACATGAGCTGCCACCTCACTCCCATGCACACTGCAAACCAAAGGGCCCCGTGGGTCCCACACATCACTCACAAGGTGCAGCACGACAAGCCTAGGTTGGGAGTGACGGATTCGTTCTCCAGAGGACAATGACATCCCATAAGGATCGCACCTGAGTTCCTCCCCTAAGGAGCCATCTCTGTGTCCTGAAGGGTGAGGCACAGAGGGGGGATGCTCCTTGCACCCCAACTGTGTGAGGAAGAGGATGAAGCTCCTCTTGCCTCAAAACTACAGAGAGTGTGAGGACAGAGAACTCCTCTGAGACCAGAATAGGGTCAGAAAGAGGGCCTTTCCATCTACTCCACAACAGAAGGCCTGGGCCAGGGTCATGACGAGTCAGGGCCAAGACTCCTTGACCACGGGCCAGGTCTCCAGCGAGAACGCAGCAAATCCTGCAGGTTCTGAAGAAAATGAGGCTGTGCTTGAAGATCGCTCTCGCTCAACCCGAACCCCGACTTGCCTAGCGGACTTGGTCAGCTGGCAGCAGACGCTCGGAGTGTGAGGTGCTGTGGCTTGCGCAGCCATCTAGTCACTCACAGGCTATTGTTGCTAGAAAAGAATTTGCAGTAGGATATGTGCAAGCAAAACACAAAAGATGTAAAAGATATTTACAAGACCCAGGGGACTGGTTAGAAACAAAATCAAGAGAAGGATAAAACGAGAATGCAAATAGCCAAGCTGTAGGAAGCTGCCTGAGGTCCCTGGCCAGCCTGCACGCCTGGGTTTGAGATTCCTCATTGCAGGAGTGAAAAGAGAAATCTGGTCAGGATTCAGACGCCTGTGCTTTCCAGTCTCCCTGGTTCTCGGCTTCCGAGGCTGTCTCTGCCAGGGCCTTTCCAGGTCAGAAGTCCTGTTTTCCATCTGTTCTCATAGGAACCTCCCCTCACATGCACTCCCTTCCTGTCCTCATTTTTCTGGCCCTTCTCTGGGTTTATTTTCAGAAGCCTTTTCTTGTGAAGCTGCAGGGACAGCATAGAAGAGTCCAGGTTCCAGCGCTCCCAGGCCCCTCCCTGCCACGGTAAACCAGGCTGAGCTGGGCCCTTCCCCACGGGCCTGGCCTGCCTTCCCTGCTGGGTGTGGGCCAGCGGCCAGGATTGGAAGCGCGTGTGGAAAGAGATCTGCATGCACCTCGAAGCAGCCAGCATCAGCCGGAGTGGAGCCCCGGCTTCTCCTTCAGAGTTAAGGGACTCATGACCTCCCTCATTACTCCTGGCTCATTTATAATCAGCTTTCCCATTATCTTGCAGTGAAGCCCTCCCAGAATCACATTAATTGCCTATAACTGCAGCTGGGTGGTTCATTTATTTTTTCTAATTTACAGGATCCAAATGGTTTAACCCCAATTTTATTTTAAAACTTTGGGGGTTTTGTAAACTTCAGAGGCACTAAGGCTGAAGTGGCCAGACACAGACTTACACACGTCCATGTGCACACACACCATCACACACACCATGGCACAAGCCAGGCAGGCCTTTCGGGTGAGACACGGGGGAGTCAGGCAATATGATCTAAGGGGCTGCTATGTAACCAGCACTCCCACCATCACCAACAACACCACTACTGCCAACATCAGTACCAACACTACCACCACCACCCAACCACCATAACATGGCCACCACCACCACCAATATCAACACTGCCACTATTGTCACCATCCCCACCACCACCACCACCACCACCATCCTCACCATCATCACCAACAATACCACCATTGTCAACATCAATACCAACACTACCACCACCACCATCACCAAACCACCACAACACCATGGCCACCACCACCATCAATACCAACATCATCACCAACACCACCACCACCACCAATATCACCACAATCCCCACCACCACCACTACAACCATCCCCACCATCACTATCATCACCATCATCATCAGCAATATCATCACTGCCAGCATCAACACCAACACTACTACCACTACTGCCATCACAATCGCCACCATCACCATCACTGTCACCACCACCAAACCATCACAACATCATGGCCACCAGCACCATCAATACCAACAACATCACCAGCACCAATATCACCACATCCCCCCCACCACTATCACCACCATCACCATCATTACCACCATCACCAACAATGCCATCACTGCCAACATCAATACCAACACTACCACCATCATCACCACCACCACCAAAACCATTACAACACCATGACCACCACCACCACCAATACCAACACCACCACCAATACCAACACCATCACCAACACCAACATCACCACTATCACCACCATCCTCACCATCACCATTATCACCAACACCAAAACTGCCAACACTAGCACCACCACCACCATCACCACCATCTCTACCAACATCAATACCAACACTACCACTACCACCAACCAAAACCACCACCACCACCAATACCAACACCATCACCACCACCAACAAAAACACTATCACCACTATCCCCACCATTGCCATCACAATCACCATCACCACCAATAACACCAACACCATCCTGCCACCACCATTCTCACCACTGCTATCACTGCTATCACCACCAGCACTAAAACACTGTCACCACCACCACCAACACTACTACCAACACTAACACCATTACTACCACCAACACCATCTCTGCACCATTACCACCACCACCACCATCAACACACCATAACTATCACCATCAATACCAACACCATCGCTACCACCAACACCATCAATATCAATACTACCAACACCAACACCACCAATACCACCAACAGCATCACCATCACCACTACCACCATCACCATAACACCACCAATGACACCAACACCATTACCACCACCACCACCATCCTCACCAACACCAACACTAAACCATCATCACCAATACTAACACCACCACCACAATACCATCACTAACACCAGTACCACCAACACCACCATCCCTACCATCACCATCACCACCACCATCATGACCATGATCACCGTCACTGCCCAAACCTTCACTACCATAATCGCCAGCAACATCATCACCACCAACACCAGCACCAGCACCATTGCTACCACCACCATTGCCAGCACAACCACCACCATTACCAACACTAGCACTATCACTAACACCACCACCACCATCACCACTATCACTACCACCATCACCACCACAATACCAACACTATTACCACCACAAACACCATCCATACCACTAGCATCACCACCACTACCATCACAACCACTGCCATCATCACCATCAACACCATTACTACCACCGCCGTAGGAGTAACAATAATATTATTACTCCTACTACCAACAACACTAACAACACCACCACTTCCACCTCCATCACTAGCCATCATCATGTGTACACACACACGCATACATACACATTTTATAAGTTAAATAGTGAATGAAGAAATTTGAAGGAAAAAAGTTGCTGACCTCCTGCAATGGTGTCAAGAATGCTATTATTTACATGTTTCTGTCTTAACAAAGGCACAACTTCCCTCTTTCCTTGGTAAGGAGCAGATCCTATAAAACAACAATAGATAAGTGGGTCTCAAACTTCATCACGCAAGAGAATCACCCAGAGGGCTTGTTAAAACATAGACTCCAGGACTCCACCTAGAGTTCCTGATTCAGCAGGTCTGGCTTTGTGCTTAGTCATTTGCATTTCTAACAGGTTCCAGGTGATGGCTCTGGGGCCACACTCGAGAATCGGTACAGAAGTGAGGCACATACTCACATTCACACACACACACACACACACACACACACAGAAACACTTGCAGAACGGATCAAACCTTTTTTATGTAAAAGTTTCTGTCAAAGTAGAGCTTGGAGAATGTGGAGAAATAAAAATTAAATAAAATGAGAGCTAAAGACATGATAAAACCATTTAACCAGATGAGAAAAGTAATGTTATAATATGATTGGTCCAGAGATGTAAATTTTGGAGACATATAGAAAATAGGAAGTTTTGAAGTCAAAGAAACCTGTCCAATGCTAGGACAGAGATGGAACCATTCAGAAGCAGCTGTAATGTCGAGGTGTAGCCATGGATAAGCTGAGAAGCAGCAAGCAGTGATGTCAACGCCCAGCAGTGGGTAGGGAGGAGCCCTGCTGAAGGCGAGAGGGGTCATGAGGTGCGTGAACACAGTGTCCCTGGTGACCCGGTCAGCAGCATCGCAAAATGTTGGCACAGCCTGCACCTGTTTTCAGACATGACCAAGGCCCCAACGAAAGAGGCCAGCAGCTAAGCGGGGCGGTGGAGAGGTGGAAAATGGGGACCCTGAGTCAGAAGCCTGGCCCTTGTCGCCTGCTGGCACTCACTTAGCCTCTCCGCAATGACACAAAATGCCAACAGTCAGAGCTTGCCAGCTGCCCAATTGCTCTGCAAGGCTCAAAGCACTCTTATAACCAAAAGTGAGACTAAAATGCAGACGGTACATCCAATTCAAGAGAAGCCAACCTGCTTAGAGAGTTCTGTATGCTTTGCCTCAGATTTGAGGCAGTTTAGAGAGAGATGAGCAGATAGACTTGCAGAGGGGCTGTGGAGAGACTGTACAGGGGTGGGCAGGTGAGGTAGCAGCCCCTGCAGACCCAGTCACCTCCCTCGGCCTCTTGGTGCCTGAAATGCTGCCTTCTGATATGCTGTTCATCTGAGGACTGTTCCATGTTCCGGAGTCTCTGCTGAAAATGCAAATATCCCTGGGAGATGTGGTGCCTTGGGCCCTTTAGCCTGGGGAAGCGGCTGGCCCTGATCACCCGCACAGAGCTGGGAAGTTTGGGCTCGCTCTTCCTGCCTTGTGTGGCCCCTGTGTATATTTTTAGCTGATTTTTCAACTTTGCAAACACCCAGGGAGGAAAGAGCAGCCAGAAAACACAGGTCTCAATATTCAGATGGAAAGAAAAGTCATTTGGAGCTAATCCTAATGGTTCTCAATTCAAAAAACGGGCTTGGTACCAAGAAGGTACTCAAAGATCTCACCATTTCTTGAAGTTGAGTCTTCCTGGCCTCCATCACATCCATGACAGGGGTAGGGGGTGTGACAGGCATCAGGGTTTTTAAAACTCCCCAGACGATTCCAACAGGCAGCCAGTGGTCCAGTCTTAGGGCAAGAGAAACCTGGGGCTGGCGTTCGCCTCCTCCACCCGCTCGCTGTATGGTCACAGGTCAGTTCCCGGCAGTCTGAGTGCCCAGCACTGTCACCTGGGAAATGAGAAGGGCAACTTCCTTCCCAGGGTCCGTGTATCACACATAACGTGTGTGACAGTGCCTGAGGCATGGAGGTGGGGGTGGGCCTGGCAAAAGGGAGACATCATTATTTGTGATTTTACTGAGAAAGAAACTGAGGCACTGAAGCTGTGCATAAACCTCAGTCTGGCTCCCATCTGGAAAACAAGACAGTTGGAGCGGAAAATGTCTCAGGTTCCTTTGAGCTCTAGCAATGTGGGGTTCTGCAGTCAGAGGGTTGAAATGCTGGGACATCTTGAATTGTCTTGAAAGAAAAGACTCATAAACGAGGCACATCTCTCCCCCAGAACCTTAGGAAACAGCCTGAATCCACGCACAATGAAACAAAAGGAAATAGAGCCCCACTTACTGAATTCATCTCCTCCCCTGACGCCCCCTTGCCCAGGGCCTCTCATTTCCACAGACTGCAGTTGCAACCTCTTGCCCTTCTTGGTCATCAGTCCTTTCGGGTCCTGGGTTAATGGACATGGCTTAGGAGTGATTAGCCAGGGCCATTACCCCTTGGACGGTGCCATAGGCAACCAAGGCTTCGGGGCTCCTGGGCCCTGGAAGAGTGTCGAGAAACATCTGGACAGGATTTCTCAATCTGGGCACTACTGACATTTTTAGCAGTGAATTCTTTTTTCGTGGGGGCCTGTGCTGTGCATTGCAGCATGCTTAGCAGCATCCTGGCCTCTACCTACCAGGGGGGAAATGTCTCTAGGCAATACCAGGGTCCCCTGGGGAAGAAAGGCAAAACTCCGCGCCCCCCTCCAACCCCTGCCCCCAGCCTCTCATTGAGAACTGCTGATCTGGAGGCACCTTAGTTGTCCGGAGGCGGAGGGAGGATTGGGGCTCCTTGGGGTCAATATTGATTTGTTTTATATTTAAATCCACACAAGAAAGAGTCACTCTACAAAAGGCAGAGTTGTTTCAACTGCAGATGGACTCTACAGGGACTAGAGGAAAGGATGGGTTTTTTCTTCTTCGAGGTACTCTTTATTTTTATTCTTATTCTTTTTTGAGACGGAATCTTGCTCTGTCGCCCAGGCTGGACGGCAGTGGCGCGATCTCGGCTCACTGCAAACCCCGCCTCCCAGGTTTATGCCGTTCTCCTGCCTCAGCCTCCCGAGTAGCTGGGACTACAGGTGCCCGCCACCACGCCCGGCTAATTTTTTTGTATTTTTAGTAGAGACGGGGTTTCACCGTGTTAGCCAGAATGGTCTCGATCTGCTGACCTCGTGATCCTCCCGCCTCTGCTTCCCAGAGTGCTGAGATTACAGGCGTGAGCCACCGCGCCCGTCCTCAACTGCAGATGGACTCTGCGGGGACTAGAGGAAAGAATGGGATTTTCTTCTTCGAGGTACTCTTTTAAAAAGGACACCCTGAAGCCTGGTAGCTGCAGCCAGGGACGAGACCTCACCAACCAAGGTGACGTAGGTGACAGGGACCATGGGCCCCCAGGAGGCTCGCAGGGAGGGCCCTTCCCTGGCCAGGCCTCAGGTGGGCTGGGTTTCAGGCTATGCCCCGCCCACACTCGCCCTCCCAGCAGACCCAGCTCCTGTCCCCTGCGGGGTGCGTGTTCACTGTGGTTTACGGAGGTTCTCACTGCCTTGCTCTGTGGAAAAGCAGATTGCAGAGGTGGATGGGAGGGATCCCTCTTTTGGAAAAATAACATATCACCGTACACACACCCACACGCAGAGGGGAAAATGTGGCAGCAGACACCAAAATGTCCCTATGGTTATTGATGGAAGCGGAGATTTCAGGTGCCTTTTTTGCTTATGTTTTCTCATTTTTTGACCTTGAACATGTAGTTACTTATAAGAAGAAAAAAAGTCATTAGAGAAAGTAAAGAAAGTAGACAGAAAATGGCACTTTAAAACCCAAACCGCCAGAAACACCACTTAGATCTCAAAAAGGCACTAAGAAAAGCCGACATCTGGTTTTTGGGTTTTGACACCCACCATGCAGAGGGCGGCCCCTGGATGCTGAGAGTTCCGGGGTAGGGAGCGGGATACAGGTGGGTAAATGAGGGGCTCCGAGAGGGTGCGGCTGCGGAGGCTGAGGACTGAGCTCTCCCGGGAGCACGCGCAGGGGACAGGGGGGACCCCAGGAGGGGAACGGCGGCCACGCCCGGGGACCGACGCTGCAGCCGGGAAGAGGCTCAGCCTCTGCGCCTGGGGGCGTCCAGGGAGATGCCCGGTGGGCGCGGCCGGACGCTCAACCCGGGGACCACGGGACCCGCAGCCACGCCTTCAGGACGCGTGGGCGGGACGGGCTGCGTGGGCTTCTGATGAGGACAGTCGGGGAGATGTCGCCTGCGCGTTTCCGGGAGCCTCCAGTGGCCCGGGTTCCAGGGGACCAGAGAGAAAACAAAAGAGCAAAAGGCAGCCAAGGCCTCCAGCGAGCGGTCATCCCCGCAGCCCTGGTCCCGGACGCGGCGGGAGGCAGCTGTGGGGACGCGCCCCCGGGCCTCGTTGTCAGGTCGCCAGTGCCTCGCTCCGCCCGCCCGGCACAGACGGCTACAGCCCCGCCTAGGCCCGGGCCTCGGCCGCCCTCTGCTGGGCGAAGCGAGCACCACGGCCGAGCGGCTCCCCGGGAGCGCCGCGGGGACGGCCGAGAACCGGCAAGCGGCGGCAGCGGCGGCTCGGCCGGGAAGGCAGGGGCCTTGGGGACGTCCGGGGAGCGGGCAGGGGACATCTGTCCAGCGTGGGCCGTGCGGGGCGCCGAGCGCGCTGGGAGGACTGAGGAGCTATACGCGGTCCCAGCTCCTCCAGGAGCCGGGAGGCATGGGAGGGACAGCAGGTGAACGGGCAGTGCCGGCAGAAGCCCGGTGGGACTCGACGGCAGACGGACAGGTGGCGTCCGAGGGAGGACCCGGGGCCGAGCGCGGGCGGCGGGAGGTGAGGCTCCGGAGGCCTGGCCCTCCTCTGCACCGCGAAGACCCGGAGGTTTCGACCAACAGACGGGGTTCTGGAGGCGGGAAGTCCACAGTCAAGGTCCCCGAAGGCCCGGGGGAGAATCTGTTCCACGTCTTTCTCTTGGCCTCTGGGGCTGCAGGGTCCTCCGTGTTCCGGGCTTGTCTCCCGTCACTCCAGTCTCTGCCTCTGTGGCCACATGGCCCTGTCTTCCTGTGTCTGTCTTTTCTCCTTTTACAAGGACAACAGTGGTCTTGGAGTAGAGCCCACTCTCATCAAATATAGCTTCATTTTGGACGGGCACTGTGGCTCACGCCTGCACTCCCAATACTTTGGGAGGCCAAGGAGGGCGAATCACCTGAGGTCAGGAGTTCGAGACCAGCCTGGCCAACATGGTGAAACCCCATCTCTACCCAAAATACAAAAATTAGCCAGGCATGGTGGCGGGCGCTTGTAATCCCAGCTAAGACAGGAGAATCGCTTGAACCCGGGAGGTGGAGGTTGCGGTGAGCCCAGATCACGCCACTGCACTCCAGCCTGAGTGACCAAGTGAGATTCTGTTAAAAAACAAAAAAACAAAAACAAACAAACAAACAAAACGCCTGTAATCCCAGCAGTTTGGGAGTCCAAGGCAGGCGGATCACCTGAGGTCAGTAGTTTGTGACCAGCCTGGCCAACATGATGAAACCTCTTCTCTACTAAAAATACAAAAAATTAGTCAGGCTGGTGGCGGCACCTGTAATCCCAGCTGCTCAGGAGGCTGAGACAGGAGAATTGCTTCAACCCAGGAGGTGGAGATTGCAGTGAGCTGAGATCGTGCCACTGTACTCCAGCCTGCCCCTCTCAAAATAAATAAATAAAAATAATAAAGTGTGTGTGTGTCCCTGTATATATATGTGTGTGTGTGTGTGTATGTGTGTGTGTGTGTATAGCTTCGTTTTAACTTGATGAAAATGGAAAGGCCTGATTTTCAAAGAAGTCTTCAACACTGAAACCTTCAACACCAGGGGTTTGGACTTTAACATACCTTTTGTGGGGACACAGTTCCACCTACAGCAGGCCTGTTCCAGGTGGGCATGCAAAGTCCATAGGACTTCACTCCCAAGGCAGAGAGAACCTTGAAAGTTGTCATGATCTCACCTCACCGGAGTGGTCCTAGAAGGCAGAGCCCAGCCTGGAGCCCCAGCAAGGAGGATTCCAAGCACTTCTACTCCCCAGGGAGAGACGGGGCCTGGGGACTGCTTGGGGTGTTAGATCAACCCATGTATTGCAGGCAACGATTATTTTATTCTCAAAAAACAACCATCCCACAAATACCCCTCCTTCACTTTCTTAAGTTAGAAGAACGAGCCATGTTCACTGAGGGAAAATGGGGAAAGTAGATTATAAAGGTTTAAAATCCCAGTGCCCCATGATGGCCGCACGTGAAAAGATGCATCTGTCTACCTAAGTGGGTTGAATGTCACTGTCCACATGGAATAATGCCACATGCCAGCCTTTCTGGAACTATGACTTTTGCCATCACTTTTTAAGTTTAGTTTCCTAGACGCACCAAGAGTGCTGTTCTCTCCAAATATGACCTGCAGTTAGGACTCAGTGCCTCTGTAAGTGGCAGGTACTTTGCTCGTCTGGCTCAGAAGATGTGGAGAGTCTGGGCCTCTCTTGAGGAGGTGAGCTTGGGGAGGAGGCTTTCTTCCACGCTCTGGCAGAACCAGGGGATGTGACTTTCTGAGGAGACACGACCCTGGTAAATAAGCAGGATCGGTGCTGGAAGAATGAGGCCTAAGTGTCCCGAGAGGATGGGGTGGGGAAGAGACCCCGGGGTCTCCTAGGCCAGGAGCAGGGCCAGGCTAGCTGTGGGAGAGGTGAGAAAGAGGGGGTGCGGGGCTGCACGGAGAGGGGAGTATGTATGTGTGTGTGTGTGTGTGTGTGTGTGTGTGTCCACCGCTTCTTTTGAACAATGTAGAGTTCTCTATTACAACTGCTACATACCAATAGCCTTAAATAACAAGTATTTAATCTCACAGAGTTAGATTTCAAAAAAGAAAGGACTGAAACCAAGGTGTGCACTGGGCTCTCTCTCGTGGTGTCTTCTCCCCGTCCTGAGATAAGAAACTTCCTTTGTTCTAACCTGGGAAACTCAGGGGTCTCCATTCATCCAGAACTGGAACTCTCTTTAGAGTTAAACCCACACCAGAGGAGCCTTCATTTTCCTCTCCTGCACTCCAGCCAGCAGGGATGCCCTTCTCTCCTCTGGTCCCGCTCATGGCAGACAATAAGGAATGACTTGGAATCTCCATACGAGCGCATACATTCTCCAACTGTTTTCCTCCAGCCAGAAGTGACTCCACATTTCCCAGCCTCCCACTCCAGCTAGTCCCAGCTAGCTAAGCGTAATCCCCAAATTTTAAACAATACTTAAGATGAAAGCGGGGTGTCGCAAACAGCCACCACCATTTGCCATTGAAAAGTTTTCATTTCAGAGCTCAGGGTTATAGCAACCCAGGATCTTTTACAGAAGCAGAAACTTAAAACTGAGTTGATGCACGAGATGTTTTGTGTTGAATTTATCACAAAAGTCAAGTCAGGATTTCAGATACCCCCTGAAATAAGAAAGCTACCATGGGAAGATTTCAGCAGTGTTTATTTTTATTTACAATTTATACCCTGTCAGCTTCTAAAAAGGATTGAAGGCAGCTTCCAATAAAAGATACACGCACAATAAGATTGCTAAAATGGGAACAGAAAATTGAAAACTCATGCCGAAGAAGGAGGGAGTCAAGAAGGTGCTAAGATTATTATGATGCAAGATTAAATTTAGCTCCGAGTTTTCTGATGGCCAAAGCAAAGATGGGAATGTGAAGGCTGGCATGCACTTCAGTATCTGAATAAAGAAAAGAAAATCGTAACCCATGTATTAGTCTCCGAGGGGTATCAGCGGGTCTCCAGTACTGTGTTCATTTGGTGACTCCTACAAGGGCCTTTGAGTTAGGTGATGAAGAGGGTCCAGCTCTCCTGCGTGTGGTGAGCCTGGGCTTTGGAGTGGGACACCCGCTGCACCAGGCCCCAGGCAAGGGGCCCAGCCCAGCCCCCGCTGCAGAGTGCCTACCCCTGCAGCTGCCTCACCCTGAGGTGAAGAATCCACAAGGCCAGGGCCTGTCATTTCCTGCTCAGTCAGCCCTGAGACCCCTGAGGCTTGGCCTTTGCCCTGGGTCCACCCTCTCCAGTGGCTAGCCCTGCACGTGTTCATGCCTCTGGGCCTGAGGAGGGCCAGGGCAGCCAGTGAGGGGCAGGGGAATTTGGACTGCAGGCTGGGTTGTCCACATGCTTGTTACTATAATCATTGTTATTTCTGATCCACTGTGGAATTCTGCCATTTATATTTATAATGCTACTTGAGAGGTTGTGAAAAAGCAACACCACCATGAAAACTATACATAGGCTTCCTCTAGGCTAGGTAGACTACAGCAGCTTAACGCTTTTCTCTCCTCCTCCTCCTCCTCCTCCTTCCTCCTCCTCCTCCTCCTCCTGCTCCCCCTCCTCCTCCTTCCTCCTCCTCCTCCTCCTGCTCCCCCTCCTCCTCCTTCCTCCTCCTCCTCCTCCTCCTTCTTCTTCTTCCTTCTTCTTTTTCTTCTTCCTCTTCCTCTTCTTCTTCTTCCTCTTCCTCTTCTTCTTTCTTCTTCCTCTTCCTCTTCTTCTTCTTCCTCTTCCTCTTCTTCTTTCTTCTTCCTCTTCCTCTTCTCCTCCTTCTCCTCCTTCTTCTCCTTCTCCTTCTTCCTCTTCCTCTTCTTCTTCAGATAGAGTTTTGCTCTTGTTGCCCAGACTGGAATGCAGTGGCAAAATTTCTGTTCACCGTAACCTCTGCCTCCCAGGTTCAAGTGATTCTCCTGCCTCAGCCTGCCGAGTAGCTGGGATTACAGGCGCCTGCCACCACGGCTGGCTGATTTTTGTATGTTTTGTAGAGATGGGGTTTCACCATGTTGGCCAGGCTGGTCTTCAACTCCTAACCTCAGGTGATCCGCCTACTTTGGCCTCCCAAAGTGCTGAGATTGCAGGTGTGAGCCACCCTGATGGTCCATTTTTCCCTTCTAAAAGGGCTTCTTACCTGCATTTGTTCAGGTCCTGTGGGTTTAGAGGTTGACATTTAAGGATCAGATTGGGCTGGGTGCAATGGCTTAAGTCTGTAATCCTAGTGCTTTGGAAGGCTAAGGCGGAAGGATTGCTTGAGGCCAGGAATTTGAGGCTTCCATGAGATACGAATACACCACTGCATTCCAGCCTGGACAACAGAGACAAAGAAAAAAAGACGGACAGAAGGAAGGAAGGAAGGAAGGAAGGAAGGAAGGAAGGAGGGAGAGGGAGGGAAGGAAGGAAGGGGAAAGACAGAAAAGAGAAAGAAAGAAGGAGGAAGAAAGAAAGAAAGAAAGAAAGAAAGAAAGAAAGAAAGAAAGAAAGAAAGAAAGAAAGAAAGAAAGAAAGAAAGAAAGAAGAAAGAAAGAAAGAAAGAAAGAAAGAAAGAAAGAAAGAAAGAAAGAGAGAAAGAAAAAAGAAAAGAAAAAAAAGAAAGCCAGCGAGTGAGTGGGGGAAGGAAGGAAGGAAGGAAACAAGAAAAGAGAAGAAAGAAAAAGAAAGAATGAAAGGAAAGAAAGAAAGAGAGAGAGAGGGAGGGAAAGGAAAGGAAAGGAAGAAGAAAGGGAGGGAGGGAGAAGCAATTTCTCTCTCTTCTCTGCTCTCTTGGCCCTTTATCTAACCCTCCCCTAAAATTCTCATGACTTTCTACTCTTTATTATAGTTTTTTTCTGTTTTCTTTTTTTTTCCCTCTGGTATCTTCTCTCGTCTTAGAGTTTGGTCTTGTGGAGGGCAAGGACTATATCTGATTTATCTTTGATTCTCTGGGATTTACCACAATGCCTGATGCCTACAGAAGATGTCTGTTGTCCAAATGAAAGAATGAAAAAGATCATATCATAAAAATAGAGATAAGTTGGGAAGATATATCGATTATGCTGTTCTGTTGAGGGAAAGGTCATGTATTTAGAAATTTAAACTTTTGGTTATTGTGTTCACATCATAGTATACAAGCGTCATTTATAGTTTGGCTTTGAGAACTTTTCTGATACTACGTTTACAAAAATGTATAAAAGAAACAAGTTTTGGTTATATTTTTATATTTGTAAAGTAAAAGTTTGGTTAAAGTGATCACTGTTCTTTTTTTATTTTATTGTCATTTCAATAAAAAATATTTGAAAGAGAAAAAAAAAGAATCAATGAAGGCAGAGACTAAAACAACAACAAAACAAGCGAAGCCTTGTGGTGCAGGGTGGAGCCACGGCTGAGGGAGGAGAAAGGGCGCAGCCCGGACCGGCCGCTCTCCCCGCGTTGTGTCGTGGTGGGCCTCTGAGGAGTCTGAGAATTCCAGATCTGAACCTGGCCGTCCATGCTACCATGAAGCTGTCTGTCAGGGAAGGAGACGTAGCACATTTCACTTCCCAGCTTGTGAGCTTGGTGGATGACTGTTGCGCATAACTTTTACGAAGGTGTCTGGGACCCGGGCCTGCATTCACTCTTGCCCCAGACCTAGCAAATGCTCAATTTCCCTTCTAGTCTGCTGCCTGGGCCAACGGGGTGTGGGGGCTTTGTAGGCTAGATGTGAGTTTGAATCCGAGCTGTGACATTTATTAGATGTGTGACCTTGGGCAAAAATTTCACCTGATTTGCATTCCAGCCATGTGACCCCAAGATACACTATGAATAAATAGTGCGAATGGAGGCCTCAGTTTCCTCCTCTGTACGATGAGGATATAACAGGGTCCACCTCGCGGAGAGTGTGAGGATTAAATGAGTTAATCTATGTATTAGAACAGTGCCTGATATATAGTAAATGCTGCATAGGTGCTGTCATTATTATCAATATTAGGATCAGTGACTGTTCCTCTCTAAGTGGGTCTTACCTAATTCTCCCTCCCACAGGACCCCCAAGTACAGGAGCAGACCCTAGGCTGGCAGCTCCGTGTGCCCAGCGGCCAGAGTTCACTGTGGAGGCCTGGAGGTGCTGTGAGACCTGGTGCCCCTTCCCTGGAACCCAAGCTGCCTCCCAGCTTCTCCAGTGCGGTGAACGGGAAGTGCATGTGGCCCCGCTGTCACCCTCCTGCACCGGACCAGGAACAGGCCCAGGGCAGGTGCTGCACCCACAGCCACCCTGACATCCAAATCAACATCTGCCCCTGGACAGACAGTGCGGGGCCCTGCTCAGGTACAGCTCTGCCATCCACTCTCATTTCTTTTCTTTTAAAAACAGAAAAGTGGCCGGGTGCAGTGGCTCACACCTGTAATTCCAGAACTTTAGGAGGCCGAGGCGGGAAGATCATTTGAGGTCAGGAGTTTGAGACCAGCCTGACCAACACGGTGAAACCCTGTCTCTACTAAAAATGCAAAAACGAAAAAAAAAATCAAATAAACAACAACAAAAAGCATTAGCCAGTGTGGTGGCGGGTCTGTAATCTCAGCTACTCCGGAGGCTGAGGCAGGAGAATTGCTTGAACCTGGGAAGCGGAGGTTGCAGTGTGCTGAGATTTCACCACTGCCCTCCAGTCTGGGCAACAGAGCTAGACTCCATCTCAAAATCAAAAAACAAAACAAAACAAAAAAGAGAGAGAGAGAGAGAAGAGTAAAATTAGAGCCAATAGGATCTATGGACTGTACAGTCCACAGTGCACACTCTTCCTGTCCCCAGCCGCTGGGGGCCCACAGCCAACAGCTCTGGTCCTCCTGGCTCAGGCCCAGCCACCTCCTACTGGCTGTCCAAGGTGGCACTCCCCGGGAACTGCCAGGGCCTCTACTCTTCCTGTTCATTCTCCAGTCACAGTGGCCTTCCTCTGCCCCCTCAGATTACCGGGAGTTCTTAAAGAAGGGACTGTATAATTGTTGCTATGTCCCCACCTAGTGCTGGCCAGGCATTTGATAATTGTGCTTTAAATGAATTAACGAATGACTGAAAGAAAATACCAGTTTTATATGTCACAAGCTCAGAAAACTTTATTAACTTTATATTCCTGTAGCTATAGGCAAAGTGCAAACCTTTTAGTTGGCCAGTCAAGGCCTTTTATGCTTTTATGAACTGCCCTTAACCATGGGTCTTAACCTACTTTTTTTTTTCCAAGATGGAGTCTCGTTCTGTTGCCCAGGCTAGAGTGCAGTGGTGTGATCTCGGCTCACTACAACCACCACCCGGATTCAAGTATTCTCTTGCCTCAGTCTCCTGAGTAGCTGGGACTACAGGCATGCGCCACCCTGCCCAGCTAATGTTTTTGTATTTTTAGTAGAGACGAGGTTTCTTCATGTTGGCCAGGCTGGTCTCAAATTCCTGACCTCAGGTGATTCGCCTGCCTCGGCCTCCCAAAATTCTAGGATTATAGGCATGAGCCACCACACCCAGCCTTTAACCTACCTTTCTGACTCATCTCCCTCTCTCCGTCCTGCCTGTCCCACCACCAACTGCACCGTGGTCTCAGGCTCACTGTGCCACCAACAAGTCTTGCTCTTGGCGCCAGCTTCTCCTGCTCCTCTGAGCTTCTCCTGCTCCTCTGGGCTTCTCCTGCTCCTACTCTGTCTCATACCATCTCAGCCCATCTCCCAAAGCCCCTTCCTCTTTGGCCTCTTCCAGGTTGTTCTCTCTGACTCTTATCTGCACTGTCCTTTCTCTTTCTGGGGTCATCAACCACACCAAGGTCTTGGTGGGTTAACTCAGTGTGACCTTGTCTGCTTCTCCAATTATATCAAAAACAACCTGTGGACCACATCCTGGGGGGGTCCCCCTAAGTGCTCCCCACGTCTTTCCGCATGGCTTCTGAAGGGTCCAAGGTCTTGTGTTGTCATGTGCCTGTGCTTCTGCCCACTCCTCGGGTGCTCACAAGGGCAGGGCTGTCTGGGTGAAAGTACAGCTCCTGCAGCTGCAGGAGAGGGAGTTCAGAGGTAACAGGAGAGGGAGGCAGCCACGGAGGGTGACACCCACTGATGCATTTTTCAGTCCAGTGAATGCAGTCATTTTGGATTTGTGAGAATCGGGACCCATGTTACTGCCGCTATCTACAGAGGTCTCACAAGGTTGTCTGTGCTAGCAAGTGAGTGATTAGCAAAGACGCACTCCCGTGACACATTATGTTGAAAGTGCCATCATCAGAACCACACCACAGGGCAATGGTTCTCCAGCAACAGCAGCCTCGGGGAACTTGAGAGAAATGCAGATTCTCCGGCCCCACCCCAGACGGAAGAAATCAGAAGCTCTATGGGTGGGGCCAGGAACCTGTGCTTTAATCAGCTCCTCAGCTGATTCTGATTCAGGCTAACGTTGGGTGTCAGGTGAAGGGTGGGCAAGGTTTGGAGGCCCAAGCATTGGGAGGAACCTGCCCTGATGGTGTAAATAGTGTGCTGTGGGAGGTGCATTTGGGGTGTTATTCTGCTAACTGACTAACATCAAATCCAGTGGGCCAGCCATGCAGCTTGGGGCCTTTCAGAAGCGGGGTACTGCATGAACCCTCATTTAACCCTCCCTACAATGTGATGCCACAGGAGTGCATGCACCTGTTTCAGAGATGAAGACAGGAGGCCCTCATGGGGTCATTTGTCCCAAGCCATCCGGGTTGTCAGTGGTGTGCCTGTGGGTGGTGGGGCCCCGGCTGGAGATTAAGGCTATGTATTAGGGTTCTTGAGAGAGAGAACCAATAGTATCTGTCTGTCTACACCTATCTAGATAGCTAGATGAGAAGGGATTTGTTGGGAGAATTGGCTCACACATTTGTGGGAGGCCAAGAAGTCCCACCACTGACTATCTGCAAGCTGCAGACCCTGGGATGCTGGTGGTGAGGCTCAGTCCGAAGGCCTGAGAATCCAGAGGCCATGGGTGTGAGTCTTGGAGTCCAAAGACTGGAGCGCCTGGAGTTCTGATGTCCAAGGACAAGAGAAGAAGAGCACCCCAGCTCCAAGAGGGAGAGACACCAACTCGCCTTTCCTCTCTTTTTGCTCTCTGCGGGCCCCCAGTTGATCGGATGGTATCACTCACATTGAGAGTGGATCTTCCCCACTTACTCCACTCAGACTCACATGCCAGTGTCTTCTGGAGACACCCTCACAGACAGACCCCAAAATAATGCCTCATTAGGTTTCTGGGTACTGCTTCATCCAGTCAAGCAGACACCTAGAATTAACCATCATGGTTGGGAGGCTAGAGGAGGACTGGGCACTGGGGCCAGGTCGCAGAGGAGCTGGAGTGAAGGGACACAGATCTCACCTTCACCCACCAGTGACCCTGGGTACCCCCTTTTAGGGGGCACTGCCCGTTACACAGGTGCTCGTAATTGTAAAGGGTGTTTCAAATGTTTATAATGGCAGGTTTGTCATAAAGGAGTGTTAGCTGCAGAGAAAATGTTTATGGCATAGCGCAGTGCTGAATAGACTGTTAATAACTAGTGGGAAATGGATGAGGTTTGGGAAGTGACCGCTCCAGGTCCAGGAAGGTCGCTCCTAGCTGAGCAAAGGGCATTGGGCAGAACTCACAGGCCTTCCCCAGGGCCCAGAGCACGGGGCTCTGGAGAGCAGGCTGCCTGCTGGGAAAAAATCAGCAACTTATCTGAAGGGAAAAATGTGGCTGGCAGATTGTTGGCACAGCAGAATAGGTTAAAAACATTTAATTGGACACACATTGCCACGTCACTGGTCAACATGTCCTTGTTCTGAAAGAGGAAGGAAAAAAGGCTGAGGCCAACTGAACCTGCCAGGAGGCTGTCCATCTGCCTTATCGTCTCCTCTCGGGAGAGCTGGGGCTGGTTCTGGGATAGGACCCACCTAGGGGACCCCGAAGGATATCAGAAGAAAGATCTGGAAGCGGGGGTGCAGGATACCCAGAGAAATATGAGAAGTCATCAAAAACCCAAGGGATGTGAGCCCCTGCCCTGCCCTTCTTCCTGCTAAGAGGCTGGGGAGACGCCACAGTTTGTAGCGAGTGGACCATGAATGCTCCTTTTCTGATGAATGGAATCAAATTCACGTCTTGCTTTTCCAGGTGTTCTGTGCGGCAGGAGGAGGAACTGTCAGGCAAGAAGATAAAGTCTAGCTGAGTCTGAAGGCTGAGGCCCAGAAGGAGATGTGATAACTTTTTCTGGCAACCAAGGGTCAAATAAAGAGAAATGAGAGGAGGAAGCTGCAGCTCGGGGAAGCCAGCACCCCAGCAATACTGCTCCCTGATTGGAGGAAACTTGTATTTAGCAGCATGACAGGAAGCTACCAAATGGCTTTAGAAAGGTTTCCTGGGAAGCCACGTCTGTAATCCCAACACTTTGGGAGGCAGAGGCAGGTGGATCACCTAAGGTCAGGAGTTCGAGACCAGCCTGACCAATATGGTGAAACCCCGTCTCTACTAAAAATACAAAAACTAGCCGGGTATGGTGGCGTGCACCTCTAGTCCTAGCTACTCCAGAGGCTGAGACAGGAGAATTGCTTGAACCTGGGAGACGGAGGTTGCAGTGAGCCAAGATTGCGCCACTGAACTCCAGCCTGGGTAACAGAGCAAAAACTCTGTCTCAAAAAAAAAAAAAAAAAAAAAAAAAAAGAAAAAGAAACAAATTGAAAATTAAAAACCAAAGAAAGGTTTCCTGAGTCAGCACTCAGAGCTGCATACTTCCTGAGTACTGCGACTTAGCTCCTTGTCCTTACTGGGGATGCCACTGTCTTTAAGAAGGCTTCTGCCTCCCTTTGGCCTGCCTGTCATTAGCCAATGCTGGATATCACCACTCAACAGCATGGCACTGAGTTCCCTCAAGCCTTGAGATGGCATAGCTCTTTGGCCATAGGGCAGCTACTATGAGCAGTGATTTAGAAGTTTGGAGCCACATAGAATAGTCATAAGATTCTCAGCCTGTCATGTATTTGAGAGAGCTGTTTTTAATTTTGGTACTTAAAGCCCAGGCACGGAGTAGGACATTACATATTGATACTGGAAGGGATGATATTAACCTGGCAGCCCAAACTTTTCTAATAACTCCCGCTGCCTCCTGGCAGACACAGCCCAAGAAAACCAGCTGCCCTGGGGATTGTCAGGCTAGGTAATTAACGTGTGATGACACTCCACTCAAAATGATTTGGCGACTAATGGAAAAAGTAAGATATAATGCTGAAGCTCATATCAAAGGCACAAATTGGGTAGATTAGGTGGAATTGCTGGACTTTCTAGGGCCTATTAGGTTCACTGGGAAGCGGATGGTGGGTTGGTTTCTGTCTAGTTTCTTCGATAAACGTGACCAGGCGACCCTGGCCCAAGATATTTCTGTGTGCCCTGCCTGATCCTAGGCACTCTCTGTAAAACTTTAACTTAGGTTCTCTGGCTACAAGATAAAACTCTCCACCTCCGGAGACGAGGACGAAGCCTGACTTCTAGGTGGTGTTGCTGATACTACAAGTAGGAAGACAGCGACGTTTCTAAAAGGAAGGGAGAAGTGCAGGGAATTTTTTTTTTTTTTTTGAGGTCCTTCGCTTTTAGGGACAATGCCCTCCGTTGTGCCTCCAGTGCCTGAGCAGGGCACTGACCCGTCCTGTGCAGCAAGACCGCCACCTTCTCCTCGGTTGGATGAAGGGCCACTGAGTATTATCTGCCTGTACGGATCATCCTGCAGATCTGTGTATTTCTTTCTTCCTGCTCAGTAGGTCAGAGCTGGTGAGTACAACGGGATCTTACCAGATGGCTTTTCATTTTTAAACTCCGTTCACAGGGCTGGCAGTTAGAAACCCCTAACCTTGCAGCCTCTGAATGTAAAAGCCCAGGACACCCCCAACCCCACCCCCTGCTGAAATGACTTTGTCCTCATGTTCATTTTGATGTAATTTTCCTTTTCTTGAGCTTTGGTGGTGAAGGCAAATGTGGCCAGTACAGAGAAGGCAAACGCCAGTCTCCCAGGACCTGGTCTCACACACGGCCAAGTGGACGCTTGGGTCCTCTTCCCAGGGAGGAGCTCCTCCCTCCCCTTCCCTTCCTTCCTCTCCTCCTGCCTTCCCTCCCTTCTGTCTTCTCTCTCCTCCCTCCCTCCCTCCCTTCCTTTCTTCTTTCTTGAGTCTGCTAAGGGCTATGATGGGCTTAGTCCTGAACCTGAAGAAACAGTCCAAGGTGAATGCCCTCTTCCCGTCAGCGCTGTGGATGTTTCTCTAGGGTCTCACCTGACCCTGCATTTTCTAACCCGGCCCTTCTCTCTGGCTCCTTCAGTAACATTTACAATATTGAGAAGTGAAAGCTAACCATGCTCACTGAAGCATATAGATTCCACCCCAACTCCGAGCCCTTACATTTTCACAGTTCCCAGGGAAGATCTCTGTATGTGGGAGACCCTTGGAAAGACAGAACCTGGAATGCGGGCTGGTTTGCTGCAGAGCCACACCCTGGCAGGTGGAAGTGCAGTTTTACCTCCCACTCCAGATAAACTTGAACCCGGCCCTCCTGCAGGCACTCTCCACTGCGGAGCCAAGCCTCCCTGTCACTCACTGCGTCACATGCCGCATCCAGGCATCTCTGCGAAACAGGGAGTTGAGATACTTGGTCATGTGCTGATTCCATAGATACTTTACAACCATTTGTCATGAGTCTTTGAAAAGAGAACCTGAGCTGGCCCATGAGCAAGCCAAGTGCAGAGGTTTCCTCAATCCTTATCTTCTGACAAGAGGTCTTACTTTAGTTTTTATGAGATTGTCACTAGAATTGTCTTAGCTGTGTAACCTCTGTCCTGACTGCAGGAAGGATCTGAGTAGCTGTGGCCGCCATGGCCTGATGGGAGATGGAAGGACACAGGGAGATGGCGGCTGCAGGGAGGGTCCACCCCCTGGTAACACTCCCCAAAGGCTCTGGATGGAGAGGTCTGCCACGTAGGCTCTGCTCCAGAGTAGGAAACACGGTGGGGGATTCAGCCCCTACAACAGGGTCAGTTGGAAAAGAAAGCTAGCAGCAATAAAATAAACACATTCTCATCACCCAGCTTGGCAGAGCAAAGGAGCAAACTGCAGTTTGGCACAACTCTGTACAGACCGCCAAATTCAAGTTTTCTTTTAGAAACTCAGTTTTGCCAACTTGTCCTCTGAAGGCAGGGCATGCATGTGGGAGGGCCGGAGACTCACCCAGGGCGTGGCAATGTAGACATCGCCTGGAGGTGTCCTGTGGAGGGTCACCTATTAGACTGCAAACCTGGAAGGCCACTCTAAGCCTGGGGTGTCAGAGGCAGCATGAAGGTCCATTTTTTGAGTGTTTTCAGATGAGCAGGTAATAGGTGTTATGAACACGCCAAGCGTTCTCAGTTTGCCTGACTTAGCTTCTTAGGAGAGTCCATTAAGAATAACCTTTACCGTTATGTCTTTAAGTATATTTAATACATTCACCTTTTTTTTTTTTAAAGTAAGTGATCATGCCTCATCAAACAGTAATGAAGCAAAGGCCTCAAGCCAGCTTATCGAAGAAACATAAATCAAGGTCCTAAATCACTTCACTAATACTTGGGTAGGAAAGTTGAAACGGTATGTGCTTCTTGGTAGCTGTGATTCTAATTTTCTCCAAAACTGAGTTATCTGCCATCAGACAAAATTTGCTAACAGCCTCACTCATTATTACAGATTCATGTCACTGCTTGTGCGAGATGCTTGCTTTCCTTTTCTATGCTCACAAAATCGCAGCCTTGGGCAATTAATCCTGATAACACCAAGAGAGACCCAAATACTTGCTATATCATTTAATGACTCTTGGCAGAAAGGAAAAACACTTCACTTGAACATGGAATTATAAAAATATGTATTTCACTCACTTTCATAGGAAATTTAACTATTTGGTGAACTGCCTTTGTATGTTACCTGATTTTCATTTGCACTTAACGATTTGTCTTAAAGACGATACATAAAAATGAGATGAAAATATACAATGTTCCCCATAAACCAAGATTTAATCTTGGAGATTAAATGTTGCCCCAAGTGAAATAGCTAAATTCAGTGGATTTTAATTACTTTTGTCCCCATGGGCTCCCTCCGCCACCTTAATTTCTTCTATTTTCCCCTTAGGTTGCAATGATTAATTTGCAAGTTTGGTCCCATACTATCCATGAAACTAAACAAAACATGTGACAGCCGAGATGATTCAATGCCACCTTTTGACTAAGCAGGCGAAGTGTCCTTTTCAATGCCAGCCTGTGCCCACGACCTGGCACGAGGGTGGAGGTGGGGATGTCCGACGGCCCTCTCAGCGGCCACCTGCTTCCATGCCCTTGGGCCATGGTCCTCCTAGTGATGGGCTTGCCGGCGTCTTGGGAGGCAGCTCCCATCCCCTACTTTCCACTCTCACATTGTCCTGAAACCACACTTTCTTGACTCTGAATATAACAGCAGCCCATGGATTCCTTTTCATAGGGCAGCAGCAACTTACCAGGATACATGTTTTCCCTTGAATGAATCCCGAGGTCTCGGAAGCCACTCCTCCCTGCCCTCGATTTCTCTAATAGCTCTTTTGGGTGCTGAGACTCTAAGTGTAAAGCTTAACACTCACCCAGTGGAAGCAACAGCCTTACTGAAAGCCTCCCTAATGTTGGCTTAGACAGAAAATGGAAATGGTCTGCGTTATCCATCCTTTAAAGCATTTCTAGTGCTCAGCCTCCATGAAATGGATTGCTTATAGAGAGATAATGGCTGTTCTATTCCTTTTTAAGTCTGTGAAAAATGTCATCCTGGTTAATAGGGTGATTAAAACTCTTTATGCTCCAGGAGATAAATGTGATTATGTTTGTCATATTCTACCCAAGATAAAGACAGCAAAGAAGGCAAACTTGAAATTCCATCACATTTCCTCTCTTCCATATCCAGGGACATTCAGAGCTCAATACACAGATGGTACGTCTCATAAAGAATAACATTATCTGTTAAACATTTTTCCTTTCCATTAACCAATTTAACAATATGCCTCTGGTACAAAAGGAATAGACAAATGATGAAATCCACTGATATTCAAGTTCTGACTGTGGAAAACACCACTTGAGTCATACTGCTTGTTTTCTTGTTAAATTTCCATCTGTGCGTTACTTCACTTTTGCTTTTAAGATGCAGTTAGAGCCGAAGCTCATTTCCTCTTCTAGGGAATTTGTCCCTGCCAGCCTCCCCTCTGCAGGGGATTCATCGTCATTCTTATGGGAGTCGCCCTGCCATCGGTCAAGGACAGCAGAGGTGACGTATAAGGGTTTTGCAGACACGAGGCATGCCACTCTAGTATTCGGACACTCCTTCAGCAACATACATCTAGGCCTCCTCTGCGCCAGCACTGTGGGAAAGCAGCGCCCCCGCCAGGGCCCCTGGCTCCTTCCTAGGGCCTAGCTGCCATCCGTCCGACGTGCAGCAGCCCCTGCAGTGGTGCTGACACCAGTTTACAAGGCCCTGAGAGGGGTCCCCACCCTTAGGGAGGTTACAAGGCAGGAATCCATTAAATAGAATCACAGTTAACAATGATGTCTCCTTTTAACACTCCAGACAGGCGGGCAAGCCTCCTTTCTCCACCCAGTGGAGGTCTTTAGAAACCATGAGGCATTCTCCATCTACGAAAAATAAAACCCAGATTCTAGCTGTAAACAGTTTTAGGTAGTGCCCATTCTTTCCTCCCCCCACATCAGACGGGTAAAGTGCACCGCTGTAACAAGGTTTGAGGGCCATCTCATGCACAAGCTTGGAAACCCACATTTATGAAGCACAAAAGGATCAGGCGGTGCCCACTCTATTCAGGGGACCTAGATTCAGACTAATTGTGTGGATGAAAACCTGTTCCTTTAGCTCCGGCCTTTCCTTCGTTTCATTCAAAGGCTACAAATTTCTTCTCAGAGGAGATTTAACTACAAATGAAAGGCCGGTGAAGAGTTGTTGCTACCTGCATTCACTGACCAATTTCACAATCCTTTCCTTTCCGTCTTGGATTTTTAACAGATTACATATGAATTCCAGATGCTGATTACACCTGTTTCATTAACAAAACAGCAATTTTAATAGGGTAACATGGTCTAGAGAAAAGTATTACATTATGTACTTGTCGTTTCATTTAAAAATCTCCCTTAGAATAAAAGGTTTCGTGATAACAGAAATTTCAAATGTCCTTTATTAAACCTGATTGCTAATTAGAGCCTAGGCAAGTAGGAAGAAACTGCACAACTGATATTTAACTACAGGTTATTTCTCTGGACATACTGACATATTAAAGTATTTCTCTCCTTGAAAATATTTTAAAATGCAATTGCAGTAAAAATAATTGCATGAAGACATTATTCTCCATCTGTTTTTTTGTAGGAGATTGTGGAAGACATGAGGGAGTTGGGTGTGCACATAGAATTTACCCTAACAGCTTCGTTAGGCAGGTGGTACCAAATACTTTACATTGGGACTCAGTACTCAGGTGACTTTCTGGTTAAAAATATTGAAGACAGGCCGGGCGTGGTGGCTCACGCTTGTAATCTCAGCACTTTGAGAGGCCGAGATGCGCAGATCACGAGGTCAGGAGATCGAGACCATCCTGGCTAACATGGTGAAACCCTGTCTCTACTAAAAATACAAAAAAAAATTAGCCAGGCGAGGTGGCAGGCGCCTGTAGTCCCAGCTACACGGGAGGCTGAGGCAGGAGAATGGCGTGAACCCAGGAGGCGGAGCTTGCAGTGAGCCGAGATCGTGCCACTGCACTCCAGCCTGGGCGACAGAGCGAGACTCTGTCTAAAAAAAAAAAAAAAAAAAAAATCGAAGACAGACGACAATTGGGCTCTTTTTACTTTGACAACTGAGACAAAATGACAAACTGTCAATGTTCAGAGATCCAGACCAACTTCTCAAAAACATATTTTTACCCCTGATATCATCATTACTTTACCCCAACTGTGCCTTTTTGGGTGATCACAACTCATTACTGGCTTTTTGTTTTAAGTATAAGAATTTATAGGGCCTTCAAGAGAGGGCATCAGGTAAACTAGCATGCGTGGGCTGGCTGTAAATCACAGACCACATGAGGACACGAGAGCCACACCCACTTCCCACCACACAGGACTTACCAGGTGACTGTCACTTTGTAGTCTGGCTAATCAGAATAAGACTTCCAAGTTCTGTCACATACTGACAAGAAAGGCTCTTAAAACTCCTTTAATTAAGACACATTGCAGTACTATTGCTATTAGGGGGTCTGTTTTATATTTTCCTATCATACTTTTATTATAAACTTTTTTTAGGTATGAAACTTGGTTCAACTATTACAAACAGAATCATTTCCTGTGGGATCCCCTCCATATAAGGAAGTTATTCCTGTAATTACTATTTTTAAATAGTCTTCATAACTTTGGGGAAACTTTACCCTCCACCAACACGCACACACATACTCTCCTGTGATGAGAAGGCCGAATGCTATCCAGTGCACTGGTTCAGTCAGCAATCTGCCCATGTTCCTAGAGAAATTAGTCCCAGTCCCTTTGCTGTTATGGTATCTCTGGAGCCACCCCTTTCCGTAACAAGCATTTTGAAATTCATCCGTGTTCATCTCATTTGGATTTCAATGTTTCCTCCCACTCAACAGCCGATTCGGAGTTCTTGGGAATTGTTGGAAATATTGATTGCATTTTACTGCGAAAGTCTTTCATCTAAAAGAAGAAAAATAATTAGTTATCAAATATTAAAAGAAGGAGAAAACAGCTATTAGAGATGGCGCCTTTCCTGACTCACTAGTACTTTACCGCTCACAGGTACAGAGCTAAGGAACATTAATAAAAGATAGGGACTATATATATTCTAGGTATCTTGAAAGAAAATGAAGTATACTTCCTTTCTTCTTCTGAGTATAAATTTATTATTAAATAACATAAAACTTCACTCTTAGATAGACATGGTGGCTCACACCTGTAGTCCCAGCTACTCGGGAGGCTGAGGTGGGTAGACTGCTTGAGCCCAGGAGTTTTAATCCGGCCTGGGCAACACAGCAAGACTCCATCTCTTTAAAAACAAACAAACCAACCACTCTTAATCTGCAAGGCAACATGTCCTAAACTGTCAACCCTCCATAATAATTATTCCCTCCCAGAAGAAGAGTGTGTATTGTTGGCTTTCATATATAAAGATGCCATTGTGGATGGGATTTCTTTTTTTCTTTTTTTTTTTTTGAGATGGAGTCTTGCTATGTCGCCCAGGCTGGAGTGCAGTGGCGTGGTCTTGGCTCACTGCAAGCTCCGCCTCCCGGGTTCATGCCATTCTCCTGCCTCAGCCTCCCGAGTAGCTGGGACTACAGGTGCCCACCACCATGCCTGGCTAATTTTTTGTATTTTTAGTAGAGATGGGGTTTCACTGTGTTAGCCAGGATGGTCTTGATCTCCTAACCTTGTGATCCGCCCACTTCGGCCTCCCAAAGTGCTGGGATTACAGGCGTGAGCCACCACGCCCGGCCGAGGATGGGATTTCTATCTGAATAAATAAATATGATTAGGTCATTCAAAGCTAGAATTTTCACAGGGAGAAATGACAGAGAGAAGAAATTTAGTAGGAGTTTAGCGAAGAATAAATCAAGGAATAGTAGATAAACTGGAATGTTCTTATGTGCCAGACAATGTTTATTTGTTTGTTTTAAATCTAGGTAGGAGTTTTACAAGCAGAAGTTGATTTGGAATCTAAGAGTCACAGCAAGGGAACAAGAGATTTTTTTTTTTTTTGAGGCAGGGTCTCACTCTGTCACCCAGGCTGCAGTGCAGTGGCACGATTATTGCTCACTGCAGCCTCAACCTCCCGGGCTCAAGTGATCGTCCCACCTCAATACCCCCAAGTAGCTGGGACTACAGGCATGTGCTAACTTTTGCATTTTGGGTAGAGATGGGGTCTTGCTGTGTTGCCCAGGCTGGTCTCAAACTCCTGAACTCAAGCAATCCTCTGACTCCGGCCTCCCAAAGTACTGAGATCATAGGCGTGCACCACCGCGCCCAGCCTAAGAGATCTTAACATGCAGTGTCACACAGTATTACAGTTTACCTGGAACACCTGGGTCCACCTAAGGTCTACAACCCCATAAGGTGGGAACACTAACTTATGGAAGTTAGGTGATCTTTACGCTGGACAGTACTAGTAATACACTCTCTGATTCATCCTGGTTAATCTATACGGTCCTCCTACAAAGATATTTCAGCAGCACCACAGCACTGCCTTCCAATTTTTCCTCATCAGCCATCTGCCAGTCATATATTCCTAAGGTTAGAGATCGCCTTGATCAGGTTTGTGAAGTACCGTGGACTCATCTGCAACATGCAAGTCATTTCTTAGAGTGGTTATTTTGAGAATCGGCTAATATTTCTTTAACATCGATGCTTATTTATTTCAATTTGAGGCTGAATCTTTACCTTGTTTCCAGATTCAGGGGTTTGGGACTTGTAAATCCTAGGCCTTTACTCCTAGCACTGTGGCAAACTGTAGCACTGCTGTCAACAACATGGACTCTGTTCAAATCCTAGCTCCACCACTTGGGAAAGCTGCTTACTCTATTAAGCCATAGTTTCCACATATGTAGAATGGAGACAGTAATTACCTGCTTAAAGAGTTGTGAGAATTAAGGATTAAGGGAGATGATACATATAAAGCACAGCGTCTAACACATGGAAAATGCTCAATATACATTAGCTATTATCATTGCTGTATTATCGAAATATGCGTGCTGTATTGCAAGAACAAAGCTCACATGAATATAAATATTATGGAATGTCTGTTTAGTATATTACTTTATAGCAATATATCATTTTAGCTTACATATTCTGTCACTGGAAGATACGGAAGGTCTTCTTCTGTATTATATACTGTCTGTATCTGTGCCAGCCATCTCAGTGTTCTGGACCCAGACACTCATCTTGAAGACACACAGCTCATGGATGTCTCTCCCCCACTCCCTCTTCCATAAAGAATTAATTGCTTTGTCCAAAACATTGTTATCGCTCCCACTGAGGAACTTTGCATAGACTTTTGTAGTTGAAAAACAGACATCTCTCTGGCCAGGGTTGGCACTGTGCTGCCTGGTTCTTTCTCTTCACTCTTCTGGTTGAACATCTTTTACAACTAAGCCGGATGACAGTTTTCAAATGGGATGTCAGACAGCCAAGACATGAACCAAAGCATTCACCAGTCTGCCTTCCAGTGGTCCGGAACGTGGTCAGCTGCTGACAAGGGAGAGGCTGGGAAATGCAGGTGAGGCCAGGGGAGGAGAGCAAGAGTTACGTTTTGCTCTCCTTCAGCAGGGTTACGTTTTCGTTTCCTCCTTTTGGCCTGATTGCTTTCTTTCCTCTAATTTCTCAAATATTAAATTATTTACTCGTGCCCAGGGTCATGGCAACTGAATCACTAGAAGCACTCAAATCTGCAAAGTAACTAACTAGGAATAGACAGATCTGAGATGAGGGAAAGGAATGGAGAGGGGTAAAGGGTACCATCTATCCCTGTTCTCTAAGTTTACAGCTGTGGAAATGGAAATTCAGACATTTAAGATATAAACAGGGCCTCAAGTGGTTTTAGAGAATGGGCTCTACAGAAGGCTTTTCAGCGCATACTGTTCATATTACATGGATAGTAGACGAAAACCTTCACATAGTTTCCACCTATATCAATTTCTGATATGCAGTTCAGAAAAGGTGTTGGTTTTACCAAGATTCTCTACACAACAGAACATTTCCCTTTTTAAAGATGTGCTTGAAGAAAGATTTAGGGGTTGAGTGCATTGAAGCAAATTTGGTTATAAAGTAAATGTACTGAATTCCTTGATAATCACAGCTACTGCCATAGAACTGTTCCTCTGCCCTGTACCCCAGAAGTCTGGTGAGGGGCTATGCTGGGAACTAGAGTACCCATCCAGCAACTCCGTTTTACTCCCAAGCATTTTCCAAACTGTAGTTCTCTCTTTTTTCCTCTGACCAGGGAAAATTTTCCTATACTATGGATAACAGGGTTACCCTTCCAAGCAGTGCTGTTGTGCCCTGCACACCTCCAGGGGGTGCTTTCCAAAAAACTAAGACATGAGTGGGGTGTGGTGGTTCACACCTGTAATCCCAACACTTTGGGAGGCCTAGACGGATGGATCACTTGAGGCCAGGAGTTCGAGATCAGCCTGGCCAACGTGGTAAAATCCCGTCTCTACTAAAAATACAAAAATTAGCCAGGCATGGTGGCGCATGCCTTTAGTCCCAGCTGAGGCAGGAGAATTGCTTGAACCCAGGAAGCGGAGGTTGCACTGAGCCAAAAGCACGCCACTGCACTCCAGCCTGGGCCACGGAGTGAGACTCCATCTCAAAAGAAACCAAAACCAAGACATGAATGGTACTCCCCAGTGCCATGGGCCCACCATCCTCATCTGTCTAAGACATGAGTGGTACACCCCAGTGCCATGGGCCCACCATCCTCATTTCTAAGCCCCAGTGCTTTAGTGTCCAACAGTGCTGCATTGTAATAGTCACAGGAAGTACCACTGTCTGAGGTAGTAGTGCTCAAATGGAGTGTCATGACAAATGGAAAATGTATTACGAGTATTTTGTCACAAATATGGACGTTCTGTAGATATAATGGACTTTTTAGATATTAAAACAGATTCAGGATTATGCTTCTAATAATGTTATTCTCATTCACAGTTCAATAGCTTCTTGAAGGGTCATATAGCCAGCAGGCCAGGAGTGAGGTCAACCACTGATGTCACTTAGAAAGTCCTTACTGTATGCCAGGCATATTTCTCACTTAACCCTCCCAACAATCAAGTGGGACAAATATCATCCCTCCTTTAAAGATATGGTGATGGAAGCTCAGTGCTCAGTGCCATGGCTGGTAAGAGCAGATCCGACCGCACAGCCCATGTGTTTACTCTGTATACTGCTTGAATATGCACAGGGGACACTCTGCACATTTACCATGCATGTCTCGGTAGGGGAAAACCACTTGAAAACATTTGGTCTAATACACAGTGTGCTGACAAATTACTTAAAAGCCTCAGGTTACGTCCCCAATTTAATTAATTTCAGAAAATCCTTAAGCATCAATTCCAATAAATAGACAGTTGTTGGAATTACAAGCTCTCAGGTTTGAAATGTTTTTGCTATTGTCTGGCAAATTTAGCTATGTCTTCGCTTGCTGGTGCAGGACTGTTACCGACCTCAATGCTAGGGGCAACAATGATGACAGTTCTATAGGATCTACTGATGAAAAAACCTTTGGATAATGTCAATAATTACAGAGTCAATGGTAATTTTCAACAATCTGGTAATTCAGCTTCTTCATAAAATACAACAGAATAAGACTATATAAAACTGGTAAAAAAGGAGATTAAAAAGTATAGTTAGGTTGTAAAAATGTTACTTGAACAGGAAAAATATCTGCCATTTCGGATCACTTACGTGTCAGGTACTGGACAAAGCATTAGGCTATTATTTAATCTTCACAATTTCATATGGCAGAAATTATTACCACCACTTTACATATGAAAAACCAAATGTCAGAGAGGTTAACTTGCCCACAGAGACATGGCTTATGAGTACAACTGCCTGGCTGATGCCCAGACCTCTCTGATTCTGGGACCTAGAAAGACAAAGTACCCTGTAACTTCTACCAATTTACCAGCTTTCACTAAAAATTACATAAAAAGCACATATGCCTCTTGTAGTGGTGGCCGTTTTATTTTGAATGGTATGATATACATTCACGCATAGCCAGTACTCATCTATTTTTGCATACAGGGCAGTTATACTTCCCCACCTCCCTGAAGTTAGGTAATCATGTGACTAGTTCTGGCTAATGAAATATGAGCAAAAGAATGTGTGTCACTCCCAGGCTGAGCACTTCATCGCAGGGGTTCAACTCTCTTTCCATAGCAATAATGGAAACCTGTATTGCTATGGTGGTGCCAAAGATCAGAGCAATCTGAGGTGCTGAGCCAGCATGCGAAGCACAGCTTTCCTAGAGAGCTGCTGAAGCCCACGGGGGATTTACACAGGTGAGAAACAAACCTTTGTTATTTTAAGCCACAGACTTGGAGACTATTTTTTACTGCAGCATAACCCAGCCTACCCTAGCTGGCAAAGATGGTGAAGAGAATTATAAAATAGACTTAAGGCATGCTCTGATGCCCTATAATAGTACACTATATTTGGCTAAAACACAAATAAAAACTCAAAGGCTGGATAAGAGGGTGCAGGTATTCCACAGTTGAGCTCTCAAAAGTTCTTAAAACCGCCTAGAACTGAACCACCACTCTTCTCACTTTCAAGGAGCCCAGCACATCAGTGAGTCCATTACATGACACTGCTTCCTGAGAAATCAACATTTCTAGATGTTTTCAACAAAGCAGTATGGGAGTTCTGGTCAGGGTAGAAAAGGGTCAGTATTTTGGAGGATCACCATCTTGTTTGATAAAATTCAACTAAGCAGGACTGGCCTGGTTTAGAGGGCAGATACTGATATTTTCACTTTTGACTAGTTTTGTTGCTATCCACATGGATCCTGAGATGAAATGTATTTGAACATACCATATTATTTAAGTATTCAGCTGCATTAGGAAAGCGAATGTGAATTTTTACATCTCAGTGTTCCATTTTCTAAGCTACTAATACTATCATTTAGGTAAATGTCAGACAAACATTTTTACTTTCTCCCCAACTTTCACTGTATCACATGCATAAAGTCCAGAATCTGTAGTAAAGTCAATTGATTTAAAAATACAAAGCAAACATGTAACTTTCTGAGAAATACAATCCCTGAAATAGGCATCAAAATGGCCAATTTTTATGATAGTAATTAACAATAAGGCACAAATTCAAAAGCAAAAGCTTTCTGTAAACATGAAATAAACTGAACAGCAGGAATAACCCGGGAACCTTTAAGAGCCAGGGCCACTCTGAAGCTAAGATCCAGCCCAGGAAGAACAATTTCTAACGTGCTTCTTGATTTAATAATGTGCTAACAGGTCAGGTTCGCAGTAGTAATTCTAAAATGATTTTCACTCAGTCAGGCTTTATTTTTAGTAACTGTAAAAATTTTTTTCTCATCAAATTCAATAAAACATTTACTTAAAAAAATTTCTGATGACAACAGTGGCATGTGTTTAACATAGAAAACTTGGGAAATATAGAAAAATACAAGAAAGAAAACTAAAATCACCCCTTATTGTACCATCCAGAATAAAAACAGTATTATTAATATTTGGTATATATCCTTCTAGTCTTTGGTTCAGTGGATAAACCTATGTAAGCAGCAGAGATGTTCTGGATGTGGGGAATACATAACAGACTTACTTTTCCTACCTACTTCCCACTCCATTTCCCCTGCCAACTTCCCAGAGGAAAATGAGATTTGCAATCAGCGGAAATCTCTGAACTGTCTAAACACATGAACTCGGTCATGCTGACAAAGAGCCACAGGCAGTAAAGGTCAGCAGATTTCTACACCCAGGCCGGGAGAATGAACGCAGATGGGGTTGCCCTGCTGCTTACCTGCACCGTCTCCAGTACGCTTAGGAGACTACACTTCTGGACTTGGTATTTCATTTTTTAAATTTTTATTTAAGTTCTAGGGTACATGTGCACAACGTGCAGGTTTGTTACATATGTATACATGTGCCATGTTGGTGGGCTGCACCCATTAACCCATCACTTACATTAGGTGTATCTCCTAATGCTATCCTTCCCCACTCCCCCCCACCCCACAACAGGCCCCGGTGTGTGATGTTCCCCTTCCTGGGTCCAAGTGTTCTCATTGTTCAATTCCCACCTATGAGTGAGAACATGCGGTGTTTGGTTTTTTGTCCTTGCAATAGTTTACTGAGAATGATGGTTTCCAGCTTCATCCATGTCCCTACAAAGGACATGAACTCATCCTTTTTTATGGCTGCATAGTATTCCATGGTGTATGTGTGCCACATTTTCTTTTTTTTTCTTTTTTTTTTGAGAAGGAGTCTCGCTCTGTCGCCCAGACTGGAGTGCAGTGGCGCTATCTCGGCTCACTGCAAGCTCTGCCTCCCGGGTTCACGCCATTCTCCTGCCTCAGCCTCCCGATTAGCTGGGACTACAGGCGCCCGCCACCATGCCCAGCTAATTTTTTGTATTTTTTAGTAGAGACGGGGTTTCACTGTGTTAGCCAGGATGGTCTCGATCTCCTGACCTCGTGATCTGCCCGCCGAGGCCTCCCAGAGTGCTGGGATTACAGTCCATCATTGATGGACATTTGGGTTGGTTCCAAGTCTTTGCTATTGCGAATAGTGCCACAATAAACATACGTGTGCATGTGTCTTTATAGCAGCATGATTTATAATCCTTTGGGTATATACCCAGTAATGGGATGGCTGGGTCAAATGGTATCTCTAGTTCTAGATCTTTGAGAAATCGCCACACTGTCTTCCACAATGGTTGAACTAGTTTACAGTCCCACCAACAGTGTAAAAGTGTTCCTATTTCTCCACATCCTCTCCAGCACCTGTTGTTTCCTGACTTTTTAATGATCACCATTCTAACTGGTGTGAGATGGTATCTCATTGTGGTTTTGATTTGCATTTCTCTCATGGCCAGTGATGATGAGCATTTTTTCATGTGTATGTGGGCTGCATAAATGTCTTCTTTTGAGAAGTGTCCATATCCTTCGCCCAGAATCTTTGTAGATTCTGGATATTAGCCCTTTGTCAGATCAGTAGATTGCAAAAATTTTCTCCCATTCTGTAGGTTGCCTGTTCACTCTGATGGTAGTTTCTTTTGCTGTGCAGAAGCTCTTTAGTTTAATTAGATCCCATTTGTCAATTTTGGCTTTTTTTGCCATTGCTTTTAATGTTTTAGACATGAAGTCCTTGCCTATGCCTATGTCCTGAATGGTATTGCCTAGGTTTTCTTCTAGGGTTTTTATGGTTTTAGGTCTAACATTTAAGTCTTTAATCCATCTTGAATTAATTTTTGTATAAGGTGTAAGGAAGGGATCCAGTTTCAGCTTTCTACATATGGCTAGCCAGTTTTCCCAGCACCATTTATGAAGTAGGGAATCCTTTCCCCACTTCTTGTTTTTGTCAGGTTTGTCAAAGATCAGATGGTTGTAGATGTGTGGTATTATTTCTGAGGGCTCTGTTCTGTTCCATTGGTCTATATTTCTGTTTTGGTACAAGTACCATGCTGTTTTGGTTACTGTAACCTTGTAGTATAGTTTGAAGTCAGGTAGCGTGATGCCTCCAGCTTTGAGTAACTGCAAAATTTAGGGAAGTTTCCTTTCCCTGCCAAACAAACAACAGTAACTATACCACCTCTGACTGTCAAGCCTCTTTCTAAAAGCTTTCTGCATTATTGCATTAAACATTTTATAACAGCTACCATCAGATCACTATTTTCATATCTTAACTGAATGATCCTGCTTTACTGGTGTGCACACATACACGCATGTGCACATGTACACACATGCCCAACATGCAGCTGTAGTCCCCACTTCATGCCTTTTTAACGACCCAGCTGAAAGTCTGTCCCAGAGGAAATGAAGGCGGTCTCTAGATGGATCCATTATAAAAAAAAACTTGTATGTACATACCTTTATTACATTGTAGAGGAAGTTGCCACTTTTTTACAGCATATAAAAGAACATAGGTATAAGCCAGCAAGAAGAAATAGCATATATCTAATGAAAATAATCAGAATTTCTAGAACACAATAAATACTTACATCCTACTTTTTGGGAACCAATGCCAACTACATATATAACAAGGCAAGTGCTGCTACATCAGGGGTACCAAAAACACTTTCTTTGGGAATTGTAAGTAAGTATCATCCAGCACCTGGATGCTAAATAAAAGAGCTGGAGGACTAAATAAATAGGAAAGTCACTCTACCTACTTTCCTATTTCCATCTTTTAGGAATTTACATTTATTCAAAATTTTGATATATAATCCTGTATCTATGATCTCTTCAATAATTTCAGAATGGTAGTTTTAGACAACTTTAAAGCTTCAGCTCCTTCTGAATTTCCCAAAGTGTTTTTGCACTCTTTCAGGTGGGCCTTCTCTTCAGGGGTCAGCTTTATCTTTATAAGGTTGGTAATACCATTCTCTCCCAGGATACAAGGAATACTGAGGAATACTTCTTCATCTATTCCATAGAGACCCTTAATGATGGTGGAGACTGGATGTGTTCTCCTAAGATTCTTCAAAATACTTTCTGTTAAATCAGCTACAGATAGGCCAATGGTCCAAGAAGTATTCATTTTAATAATCTCATAGGCACTAGCAATCACTTCTTTGTGGACATTTTTCCACTGCTCAGGATCTTTATCGGTTCCTATATCAGAGTTTAGATCCTTCAAAGGGATACCAGCTATGTTCACTCCACTCCACACACACACACTTGAGTCTCCGTGTTCTCTGAGGATCCATCCGCAGCAGCTTTCAGAGTGGATACCGAGCTTTTATCCAATCAAGAAACGAAAACGAGCAGTCTCCAGATTACAGCCGTTTCCAATAACACGGTTTTTGGGAAATGCACTCAACTTCCAGGCTACGTAAGTTAAGACATCCACTGTATTGGAAACAATAATCAGCTTGCAGAGGGGGCTGTACTAGACAATACCGGAAATTATTAACTTGAAGATGGCCACATTTCACTGGACTAAATTAAGGCGCGTTTCTCCCTTTTCTTGGCGTGCTCCTGCTGTGATAATCACTAGGCTAGAGTTTGCTGTGACAAGGTAATCTTTGCTACAAACAATACTTGGCATTTTCATGAAAGGGCTGCCATGTTGAAGATCCACCGTCTCACCCTTCAGTTTGCCTTCATCAGGATCCACAAGGGCAAGTTCATCACTCAAGCCTTTTAATAAGATGCTGATAGCGCAGGCCATGCCCACCGATCCAGTTCCTGTGATGGAGACCTTACTGCGATGAACGCGTTCCTCGGAAGTGAAGTGCTCAGTAAGCTCACTCTTCACAGTCGCCATGTTGCTCACGGGGGTGAAGAGCCAGATACCCTTGAGCGGCACGCACGGTGCCTGACGGGGTCACAGGGCCATCCCCAGGCACAGGAAATTTGCACCTGCTGAACTCATTCACTCTCTGGCCCACATAACAGGCACAGTCCAACTCACGGCTGCTCACTCAAGAAGTGGAGGGAGAGAATGGAAAAAAAACTGCTGACCAGGACATTGCAACACCAAGAGAGCCGTTAGCAGCACCTTCAGCCCTCTGTGGTGGGTGCGCATGACCCGCTCCCTGGCCCTCTACTGCGGCTGCGCGGGCCTTGCCAGCGCCTCCAACACACGCTTTCCATGGGTGCTCAGACTAAGGCGGTGAAGGGCTGCTTCTCTAGCAAGTGATTTCTGGAGTTAGTTTTACAAAGAGTATTCTCATCGATAGCTGACATGCTTAAGAGGTTAACCCAGATCCCTGAAATTACTAGTTTTCTATTTTTAGCACGAATGCCAAGGAAAAAATGCTTCTATTAACTACAGATGAAAATCAGGTTACATCTTCTGAACCATGACCCTGCCGGGAAGGATAGGGCGCTGTGCTTTGCGTATGGGTGGCTGCCTGCACCATCTCCCAGTGTCCCAGAAGTGGGCTCCTGCTATCTGGTGTATGGCGCTGGAGGCCTATTTATAAAGGATCCCACTGCCTTGGTGCCAGTCCCGGCCAGGACCCACACTGGGAGAGTCAGCAGGAGATTGAGCAGGGTAGGGGCTGGCTGGGAGTCATTCCATCACTAAAAACTCACCAGGCGAGAATGCTATTCCTTTCTCATGCCAGAGGAAAGCCTTTGATTGTGCGTCCTGAAGAAAAACGACTTCTCAGGTAGAAAGTTGGCAATGTAGCCCTCAATTAAAATGAGGATATCTCTTAAATGTCCTTAAAATGGCAAATTTCAACCAATGCATAAACCAGATTATTGACCAAAGTAGTGAAATAAATGATCTAGTACAATGTGGCATCAGTATGCCTTACTTGTTCTGCATTTCTCTGGGCAATCTTAAGAACTAAATTCCCTTAAAATTTCTGAGCAGGTGTCAACTTCACATCTGATGAAATGCATACTCTAATAAGCCCAGTAAATTACAAAAGCTCCGATAAAAATGATGGTACTTTTTCCTCACTTTTAAACAGCATTCTGACCGTGTAATGGTTCCTCAAAAGCTCTCCCTCTTGTTTTATTTAAAAGCAGTGTGCTCTTCTGGAATGGGGCCCCTTGGTACATTCAAGATCAGCAAAAAAAGATTTCTGTTTTAGAATATTGAATGCTGACAAAACGAATACTTTATATTTGGACTTGAAAAGCTATTCTTTCTTTCTTTCTTTTTTTTTTTTTTTTTGAGACGGAGTCTTGCTCTGTTGCCCAGGTGCAATGGCATGGTCTCAGCTCACTGCAACCTCCGCCTCCCAGGTTCAAGCCATTCTCCTGTCTCAGCCTCCCGAGTAGCTGGGATTACAGGCACCTGCCACCACACCCGGCTAATTTTTGTATTTTTCAGAAGAGATGAGGTTTCACCATATTGGTCAGGCTGGTCTCTAACTCTTGACCTCAGGTCCGCCCGTCTCGGCCTCCCAAAGTGTTGGGATTACAGGCGTAAGCCAACGTGCCTGGCCGAAAAGCTATTTTTACTTGTGCCATTGAAAGGCAGTCCAGGGCTGGGCGCAGTGGCTCACACCTGTAATCTCAGCAATTTGGAGGCCGAGGTTCATGGATCACTTGAGGTCAGAAGTTCGAGACCAGCCTGGCCAACATAGTGAAACCCCATTTCTACTAAAAATACAAAAATTAGCCGGGCGTGGTGGTGTGTGCCTATGGTTCCAGCTACTCGGGAGGCTGAGGCACGAGAACTGCTTGAACCTGGGAGGCGGAGGTTACAGTGAGCCGAGTTCATGACACTGCACTCCAGCCTGGACGACAGAGCGAGACTCCGTCTCAACAAAAGAAGAAAAAAGGCAGTCCAGGAGGAGAGGAACAATAAGCAAAGGAGTTGGTGAGGGTGGGAAAGGTGTGCCATCAGCTGAGTTCCTGACATCCTGTTTCAGGGTGACCTCCTGGCTGTGTTTTCCCTATCAGTAGGGATCACATACCCTATTCAGATGACAGAGCCACAAACTCCATGACACACCAAATAGTAAGAGCACTAGGTACATGAATCCTCTTAGCACTGGTGGTCAGATTTATGGTTAACATTTGTCAAATTAAAAACTGCAGTTTTAAAAGGGTCATCTTTATTTAATGGTGGCCAGTGTTTTAGAGGAATCCTTTAAAAGCAACAACTTTTGATAGCTGTCATTTCTTTTATCTCAGTCATAACTTGAAATGTTTTAACCTGGTGCCTCTTCCCCCCATCCACCTATAATGATTCCTTTCACCAGTCAAGTCATTTTCCAAGATAAGTGTTCTTGAACATGAAATTCAAGGACATAAAGACTCTTTGCTGCATGGCTACTTTCTATAGTCATTTTCTTTCTAGAATTTGAACCTCTTCAGAAATACAATCTCTATAATAGCTGCTTCAGTTTTTCCCCTTAGCCACAACTAAATCAATCTTGAGGGGGAAAAAACTGTTCAAAATAAAAACACACCAAACAAAGCAGCTTTTTTTATTTACAATAAGTCTTGAGATAAAAAAGGAAAGCACTAACAAAGACAAAGAGATGTATGTGACCTCCAGAGCAGATTTAGGTCTACTCAAAGATGTGGAAAGCCAAGTATAGCTAGACAGCTCCCTAGTGACTTCCTATCTTAGGTGGCTCATTATTCCTTCTGAATTGAAAACCTGACTCAAATTATCTATTCAAACCGCAGTACAGTATTATAGCTAATGGCAGGATTACACCTCAGTACTTTTGGTTGTACCACTTAGGAGGGAGGAAGCAGGAAATGAAAACAAGCAGCAAGTCCCTGAGCCAAGAATGGTTGCCACTAAGTCACTATTCCTTTCACCTGGACTCACACCCAGCTCTCAAATCCTCCTTTTCCTCTCTGAGAGTCCAGTTCTGATATTCCATTCTCTCACCAATCTTTGCCAATCCCGTAAGCAGAACTGGCTTTCTAAAAGCCTATTTCATCACTGTACTTTGTACCTCTCTCCATTATAGGATTTATCACACACAATTAAATGTAAAATACTTATGAATGTGCCACTGCAAGAAGGATCACCTTTTATTTACCGGCATATTCCTGTCCTCTAGAACAGAGCTGGGCACATGAATAGGGATTTGGTAAATGTAGTAGAAAAGAATGAATAACCATAGAGCTGAGTGAGTAAGGCTGGAGAGTGGGCTAAAAGGTGAGAGTGACAGAAAGGTGGGGCTACAGACCTTAGAGAGTTCTGAAAATGAGGGTAAGTAAAATGAGGGTAAGTAAAAGTGGCACCCACTGGGGCATCTTCAGAAAGTTGATGCATATATTTCAAGTAAAGCTTTGGATAAGCTGCAAGATTTTGTGGCTATTTTCAAAGCCAATACCCACTTTTACCAAGTTAAAACATTAAAAAACAAAACAAAAACAAAAACCTATTACAGTGTTAGAAAGGCATTAGAACAAATATGCAGTGGCAGAAAGACTATTTTTATCCTTTAAAGTTATTTAAAATGTTTTGTTCTTTGGAAACCTTTAAAAAAATAATCAGCACACAAAAACCCTTGTTTAAGGGGGAAAAAGGGATACAACGAAAGCAGTGTTAATTATTATAAGCTGATCTGAAATAGGCCATAAACTCACCAGCATGCAAGGGGAACATTATATAAACACAATTATTTTGAAAGTCTTCTGGCCGGGCGCGGTGGCTCAAGCCTGTAATCCCAGCACTTTGGGAGGCCGAGACGGGTGGATCACGAGGTCAGGAGATCGAGACCATCCTGGCTAACCCGGTGAAACCCCGTCTCTACTAAAAAATACAAAGAACTAGCCGGGCGAGGCGGCGGGCGCCTGTAGTCCCAGCTACTCGGGAGGCTGAGGCAGGAGAATGGCGTGAACCCGGGAAGCGGAGCTTGCAGTGAGCTGAGATCCGGCCACTGCACTCCAGCCTGGGCGACAGAGTGAGACTCCGTCTCAAAAAAAAAAAAAAAAAAAAAAAAAAAAAAAAAAAGAAAGTCTTCTTTGTGATTTGAAAAATCATAGAATGCAAATTGTAGTTTTAAAATAAATAAGTGGGCTCTAATTCTATTGCTCAGTAATTCTCATGTCGGGGGGTCTCTGCAAATCCCAGCACATGAAAATATTTCACTTTGTCAGCAATACTGGGAAAACTGGAGGAAAGACAGAGGGCCACAAAGGATAGAATAAAGGCAAAAAGTCAATTCAAAGAGCAATGCTGGGATCAACTTCCTGTTTACGGTATTTAAATATGAAATGAATTGGCAAGCTCTTCTAATAAATCATCCCAATCACATTTTTGTTCTTTGAAAGCAGCATCTTATACATAATTTTTGATGCAATGTAAAAGAGACACTTGTGTTAATCATTAAAAAGGAAAACTTATAATGTGGCATAAAACATGGAAAGCAAAGAAATTAAAATTCATTAGGCCGGGGGCGGTGACTTACACCTGTTTTGATCCAAACACCTCAGGAGGCTGAGGCAGGTGGATCACTTGAGTTCAGGCATTCCAGACCAGCCTGGCCAACATGGTGAAACCCCGTCTCTACAAAAAATACCAAAATCAGTCCAGTGTGGTGGTGCATGCCTGTAGTCCAGCTACTTAGGAGGCTGAGGCAGGAAAATTGTTGAACCCAGGAGGCAGAGGTTTCAGTGAGCCAAGATTGTGCCCCTGCACTCCAGCCTGGGTGACAGAGCGAGACTCTGTCAAAAAAACAAAAAAACAAAAAAACAAACAAAAAAAACAACAACAGAAAAAGACAGAGAGAGAGTCACTGAAATGAAATGGTAGAAGTGATGTGATCAGATTGCATTCAATAAATACTTACTAAACACCTACAATGCATTAGGCACTGTTACAGGTGTGAGGATATAACAATGACCAAGATAAAGGTCTCTACTCTCAGAATTTACATTCTTTTTGTGAAGACTGATAAAACAAGACAATAGTCAATATCATCTTGTTTTGCAACAGGCGCTACAAAGAAAAGAAAATAGGATAATTTCAGAGAGTAACTGGGTGGTGGGAATGAAGACATCTGGAGAAGCTGCTCTGAGGAGGTGAATTAAGTTTGGGTTGAAACCCTGGACAGCAGCAAAGAGCCAGCGATACAAGGACCTGGGGAAGGAGTTTCCTGGGCAAAGCTAGAATAAAGGCCCTAGGCAGGAACAGGCTTGTGTGCTGAAGGAATAAGAAGGCTGGCAGGGCTGGAGTGCAGTGGGGACAGATGAGGTGGGCAATTGTGGTGGCTCAAGATGAGGTCAGTGAGGTTGGCGGGGCTACCTCACGTAAACCTTCTTCAACAGGAAGCCACTGAAGGGTTTTAAATAAGGAAGGAGCATGATCTGACTTACATTTTAAAAATATCTCTGGCTGCTATGTGGAGAAAAAAATTCTAGAGGGAATAAGGAAGAGGCCGGGAAACTGGAGAGGCAACTTAAAACACTAGGCAAGAGAGGAATGGATGTGGAGAGATGGAGGCAGGCCGTGTTCAGCAGCAGAGCTGACAAGCAGGACTTGCGTGCATCAGATGAAGGGAACGAAGGGAAATGAGAGAATCTAAGAGGATTCTCATCGATGTTTTTGGTTTGAAGTGGAAGGATGGGATGATGGTGGCATTTATGAAATGGGGAAAACCAAGGGAGGAGCAAGTTGGGAATAAAGTGAGGAAATCAAGCACTCTAGATGGGACATGGGTCATTGACACGCCTTTGTGACATACTTGTGAGGGCGCACAATACGAAGCTGAGAGGCCAATCTGAAGGTCAGGACTGGGGCTATATCTCTGGATGGCATCAGATTGTACTGTTTGTTTTAACATGGCAGGGACTGGACGAAAGAGTCAAGGGGCTGAGGACAGAAGAGTCTAAGTAGGAGCTACTGGACACTGATGTTGAGAGGCTGGCCGGGGGAGGGGCTGGCACAAGAAACAGGCAAACCGGCCAGTGAGGTTGAAGGTATCTCGGAAGCCACAGTGTTTCAGGAGGCGGGGGTTGGGGTTCCATTGTGCCAAACGTTGCTGGGAGGGCAAGTAACAGAGGATAAAGTAAGATCTGGCACCAAGGAGGGCACTGGCAACCTTAATAGCAGTTCCAGTGCAGCGCTGGGGCAAGGAGCTGGACTGAGAGCAGGAAGCGGAGGAAGTGGAGGCAGTGACCACGGACAACTGTTTCAGGAAGTTTTTTTGTGTAATGGGGAGCAGACAAATGGGCTGGTAGCTGGAGGAGGTTAAGGAATATCTAGAGAGAACTTCTAGAGGTGGGATAAGCTAGAGCATGTCTGTACACACCGCAGCAGAGAAGGAACACGTGACAATCAGCTAAGGCTGAGGATAACGATGGGGGCAAGGTCCCTTGTAGATGACAAGGGGCAGGATCTAATGCCCAAATGGCAGGGGTGGGCCTCTGGCAGCAGCATCAACCTTTTATCCCTGGTAACAGGAAGAAAGGCAGTGTGCATGGTAAGTCCAGAGAAAGTGAAGGCCAGAGCGCTTTGGCAGAAGGGTGGAGAAAGGGCTGCAGAGAGGCAAGGCAGGGAGGCAGGGAGAACAGAGACAGCTGTCCGAATCATCTTGAAGCAAGAAGGTGCCATCGACTATAGTGGCTGTGGGGGTCAGGGAAAAGCAAGGTTTGGTGACTGATTAGATGCAGGGGTGAGAAAGAGTGTGGTCAGGAATGGCCACCTGGCTTTTCTCTCTGGGCAGCTTTGTGGGTGATGCTGCTATTCATAGGGAGAATGACTCAGGAGTAGGTTGTAGTTGGGGACAAATGACAGTTCACTGAGGGACACATGGGATGCCTGCAGGTCATCCAAGCACCTGTGTCCAGTCAAGTGGGCCCATGAGCCTAGAGCTCAGGGTGTAAATGAAGGCAACAGAGTGGCTGGAACCTGTGAAGAAGAGATAAGGGGGGTAAAAAAAAGAACCTTAAGCATAACTGCGTAAAATAAAGCAGCAATATTTCACAAGTAAATGGGATAGTTGGAAGTTACAAGAGCCAAACTGGAATCGAGAAAACTCATAAAAAGAATAAAGGAATGACTATAAAAGCCTAGAATCTGTCAGTATAAGAAGCAAACAATAAATGATAGATCTGAGTCACTAAGAAAAAGTTAAATAAGTTATGTTCAGCACAATTTACATAGTGGAAAAATATATAGCACATTAGAAAATGATTTATTCTTAAAATTGTTAGAAGCATTTCAGGTAGAAAAATCCATTTCCGAGAACATCATTTTCTGATATACTTGTAAGTGAATACTTACAAACTGTACATATCAACTGTATATTAATGTAGTACTGTCCCACAGTTTTAGGTATTTGTAAGTGACTAATCAATCATAAGTAGCTTTTAAAACGGAGCTTAAGGGGGAAGCAAATGCTATCAGATCTCCAGTTCACAATGCTTTACTTAGAGAGATCTGCTCATGTGTGCCCAATTTTCTAAGCTCAGTCTAAGAATTAAGGACAAAGAAAAAGAAAACCCAAGTGAAATCAAGGCTACCTTCCTCCTGTGGGATACGGCTGGGAACATTATTGAGGTGATGAAGTCTAATCTGTGTCAAGTCTGAGAACAAAAAAGCTTTTATGGCAGAGCTGATTTGTCCTAGTCCTTGTCACACATTCCCACTTGATAAAATGCTTGGGGCCCTATTTTACTTATATAAGGAAACTGGTGGGTTTTGAAAGAGGTATTTTGGAAATATGCCAAAACAGCTGATTCCCCTGCTTGGCTTTTTAAAAAAGTACATTGGTCATTATCTCCCACCTTAAACAGAGTAAGTCCCTGTGATTCGGGTTCTCTGTCACTAAACTGCTTGTCCACATATATATCAAGTGCCTCTCTCCACTACAATGTTAAGCCTATTAGAGCTGCAATGGAATGGGGAAAAGGGTTATGGAGATGTTCTTGTCACCTCTGACTTGAACTTACTCACTGATGTGCAGTGCTACTTCCAATTCATTTAAAAATGTTTCCGGGAAAATATTCCTCAGTCCTCAAGCTGTTTGAAGGCCCAAGAGTGTGACAGGTGGAACTACCTTTGCAGGATCATGATGGACTGTTCTGGGAGTTCTAGTGAGCACTATGAAGAAGTGGAAACGAGGCCGAATACGCTGATGTATGGTAATCAGAATAAGAAATTGAGGCTTGCTTCCTGGGGGCAGAAGCTGGTAGAGATCTCTGGAAGCACTGAAATTAGATTAAGCAAGGAGGCAGAGGGAAATGTTTCAGCCGCTTCTCAGACTTCCCCTGAAGATCCCTTAGAAGTGGCTGCCATTAAACAATTGGCCAAGAGACTCAGGTTTGCTTTTAATCTTTGATCTAAGCCAATGAAAGTACACAGCACTTAAAGTCTATTTCCCTCCTTAGAGATCGTCAGAGTTAAACATTTCTAAGCTTTTTCACAGTTTTACTATTTAAATATGGGGTTCTAGCAGTCACTCCACAATGCTGCTTCAAGATGAACAGGTAAAAAATAATGCAGGAATAAATGTACTGGTAAGAGAAACACCAGACTACCAGTGAAACTTAAATTAGCAAGGAGCCAAAAGAAACTTGATTATAATTATTAGCTAAGGCCCTCCAGTTGGTCATAAGGTTACTCAGAAGTGAGCCTAAATATTATCATAAAAATTATACCTAGGAGCAGCCGGGCGCGGTGGCTCACACCTGTAATCCCAGCACTTTGGGAGGCCGAGGCGGGCGGATCACGAGGTCAGGAGATCGAGACCATCCTGGCTGACACGGTGAAACCCTGTCTCTACTAAAAAAAATACAAAAAGATTAGCCAGGAGTGGTGGTGGGTGCCTCTAGTCCCAGCTACTCAGGAGGCTGAGGCAGGAGAATGGTCTGAACCCGGGAGGTGGAGCTTGCGGTAAGCCAAGATCACACCACTGCACTCCAGCCTGGGCAACAGAGCGAGACTCCGTCTCAAACAAATGAAACAAAACAAAACAAAATTATACCTAGGAGCAGCTACAAAAAAGAAATGGAGAAAATACATTTTATTGGAGTACATCCAATACTGTCCTAGAGGAAAGATAGAATTTTACTTCCCTTAAAGATTCTCTCTTATAATAGGAAAGTATAATGTCCATTTATAGAGACATATTTAAAATACATCTGTTTTATTTACATGTTTTACTTTTTGTTTTTTAAAGAAAAAGAGGTCTGGGCTCTTGAAAAAGAAGCAGCATCTATCAGCAGAGGAGGAGGCAAGACGGGGCCCTGGAAAGCTGTGCAAGACTCCAATCACAAGTCACTTCCATAAAAGCCTTTCTAGCAGCAAGGACTCAGGAAAAATACAGGAAGCAAGACAGTTGGGGGTGGGAGTGGATTATTTTCTATCAATCAGATTGGTAAAGTTTCAGAGTAATAGAAGCAAGGCAAGCAGGGCAAGGATGCCAGGAAACTCTTACGCATTTTGTATAAACTTTTCTGGAGGGCTGGTTAGCAACAAATATCAAAAACATTTTAAAAATGCACTTTGACTCAACAAACAGTAACATCTTTTGTGCAACAAGATGTATGCCTACTGATTCCTTATGGTATTTAATAGTGAAAAATTACAATCTAAACGCCACTGGCAGGAGACTGATTAAATAGATTATAACATACAATAGCGTTCCATACAGTGATTAAAAGTGATGGAGATTCATATACTCTGCTGTGCAAAGATGTTCCTGTGACTGTTCAGTGAAAAAAGATTCCAGAGTAGCAGGCAGTAAAACAGCATTTCTATACAATTCTATGAATATGCCTACACAAGATGGTCCAAAATGATGTTTCTACTGTAATTATGATTACAGCTTAGTAGGATTTCTGGTGATTTTTGCTTTTTTTTGTACTTTTCCACATTGATTTTTTTTTTAAACGAGTACATATTTTTACAAAAAATACCCAAGGCTGTCTTTTTTTTCTTTTTTGAATAAAAAGGTCCTCAATATATATATAGAAGATAAATACTGTTTTTCGTTTGTTTATTTGTTTTTAAACAGGGTCTCTGTCATCCAGGCTGGAGTGCAGTGGTGTGATCTTGGCTTGCTACACTCTCAGCCTCCCAGCCAGGTTCAAGTGCTCCTCCCACACCTCAGCCTCCTGAGTAGCTGGGTCTACGGGCACGTGCCACCATGCCCGGCTAATTTTTTAAACTTTTTTGTGAAAACAGGGTCTCGCTATGTTGCCTAGCTGGTCTCAAACTCCTAGACTCAAGCAATCCTCCTGCCTCAGCCTCCCAAAGTGCTGAGACTGCAGACATGAGCCACCGCCCAGCTAACAAATACTTCTTATCCCATGGTAAAGGGGTAAAAAACAAATAAAAAACTCCCTTCATTTATACATTAATTTTAAAAGTTAAATAACTGGACAATTTAAAGTATTTCACAATAACTAATAACATTTTTGCTGATGGTTTTTATTACAATTGAGGTTTCAGCTCCTGTGAGGACAAGAACTATAAATTATCTGTAGATTCCTACTATACTAGGCACCATGAATGCATTCTCTAGAAGCCCCAGTAAAAGTTAGCAATGATAATTCTGCCAGTCCTTTGAGATAACCACCTCCCCACAAACATAAGCACAGGTCCACAGACATAGAGCATACTCCCTTAATAAAAGTTCTAATCATACCAACTAGGAATTATTTAGATATTTAATGTTTCTCCTTCTAAGGGGAGGAAAAAAGTCAAGGTAGTCTACCTATAAATAACGGAAACCTCTTCAGAATCCTTCAAGTATCAACACCTACTACAAATAATAAAAGGTAAAAAAGTTTAAAGGTCACTGCTCTTGAGTTACATGTAAATAACTATATGTAAACAGCAAGGTTTTTTTTTCTTTTTTGATAGTTTGGGAATTACTACTTAGTACAAGAGTTCCTTAGAGCATTTACCTCAACTATTCTCCAAACTTAAACTATCTGTCCTGATAAAACAACCGAATCATAGTGCCCCAGCACGCACTCACTCGGCCTCATCGTAGTGCCCCAGCGTGCATTCTCATGATCATGTACACAGCTGATGTAGGAGACTACAAACCCAAACGAAACGTTCATCTTTTTTTCCACAATTAAGTTATTGTGATAAAATTAGTGCTATCTTAATTATAATCAAATAATAAAATAGCATATTTGAAATTCACTGATGAACACAAACTGATAGTCAAGCCGTGCTTGCCGGCCAGGCTGGGCAGGGGAGCAGGGTAGATATTGAACTGGCACTGATTTCTCCCCATTGTCAATGCTGGGCAAACTTACCTGCCTTGGTCTAACACGACATCTTCTCCTACCTTTCCTTCTTTAGAACCTCTGATTAAATGATATACCGCTGTGTAAAATACACGTGTTTATATTTAATGTTATTATATGTGTTCTATGTGAAATGAAATTGCAGAATAATTATGAATAAACAAACAATAAAACCAAAATACTTCTAAGAAACTGAAGTTTCACTTTAAGCATTTTAAACATGTTCCCTTTTAGGCCAGCAGATGTAGCTGTGAATTAAAATAGGAACTACAAGGACTTTCATCAAGATGCTTTAGGTTAGCCATTAGATGGCACTCTTTTGTATTGGAACTGGGTTTCTATCAGAGATTTAATACAATTCAAGCTAGCTACTTACAATTATTTAACACTGGAGTTGATTTTGATTTACGTGCATTTATCTAGAAAGATCATCTCAATTATTTATTGAGTGCAAAGACTTGGACCATTTCTGTTCAACATTTTCTGACTGAGACTGTTTTCTTAGTCATACAAAGATGAGACAGTACATACACAGTGACAAGTTCTTACTGGACTCAGGGTAACCTCAGAATTATCATCAAAACTCTCTAAATGCTGAGCTGAATATACCACATTGCTGTCTGCAAGCCTCAGAGCAGGGTCATACCATAAGAATTTTCTTAGAAAGTCAACAGGAAATGCTTACCACTTTACAGGGTAGCCCTGTCTTTGCACAGTGTATGGTTCAGGGGAAGCCCACAAATGACTTTAGAATGAACAAACCAGCAAATTAGCAAACACTACCACCTTTAAAAGATGTGTCCTTGAAAAGGTATCAGTGGGTTCATCTTTCTGTGGGCCTTCTCAGACATGGAGATCAAACTGATATGCCTAATGATCTATATGTAGAGAGAGTGTATATGCAGTCTCTCTTTTTAGTTAGACATAAAGATGTCAGGAACTCTGTCTTTCTTTGTGGTCTCAGCACCTAACCCAATCCCAGGTACCCAGCAGAGACTGAGTAGATATTTCCTACTTATCACTGGATGACATAAAGATGCAATATAAAAGGTTTCCACATATTCTTATATTCAGTAGTACCAACCAGAAAATATTTTTTCTCCCCAAAATATCTTATTTAGGCAGCAATCCTTGTATTAATGCCAAAAAACAAAGAAGTTCACATTCTACCCATCTTCAATGCTGGGCAAACGTATCTGCTTTGTTTGGTAACAACATAGCTTCCAATACCTCTCCTTCTTTGGAACCTCTGATTAAATGATATGCCACTGTGTGAAATACAAATGTATGTTTATATTTAAGGTATGTGTTCTATGTGAAATGAAATTTCATAATAATTATGAATAAAAAATTGGATTACTCTTGCACAGTTGGATTATTCTAGCCCATAAACATTGAATTATCAAGTGTATAATTCAGATAACCTAATTTTATTGGTTTATGAAAACTGGGATTGATTCTAAGCAAGACTATTTGTGTTTTCAAATACCTTAACATTTTACTAAGTTTGTGACCCACATTACTCAGCACTGCAAACATCACATATCAGTTCCACACAGTTCATGTAAAGTGCTAGCAGACTGTCATTTTTATAGAAACTAGAAGCTTAATAACTTTATTACTAAGTACTACTTAATAATCTGAAGATTCAGACCTGAGTTTAAATCTTGACACTGCCAGTTACAAGCTATGTGACCTTGGGCAAGTGATTTAACCTCTTTGAGCCCCAATTTCCTCATTTATAAAATGGGGGATATTAATATCTGCTAGATAGTTATTATGAAGATTAAATAATTTGCTACATCTCAAATGTCTGTACAATGCCTAAAATGGAAAAAGTGGTTTTATATTGGTCAAAAGCAAAATTGAGGTTAACAGCAAAAATCATGAAAAATCTTCAGTCACAGATTTTCTGTCTTTTCAAGCAATCTCTAATTTAGCATTACAAACAATGACTAGCCAGCAAAGTCAACTCGAAAATCAAGGTGAGGGCCGGGTGCAGTGGCTCACACCTTTAATCCCAGCACTTCGGGAGGCTGAGGCGGAAGATCACTTGAGTCCAGGGAGTTTGCAACCATCTCACTCTCAGATGAGTGAGACCTCATCTCTACAAAAAATTTTAAAAAGTAGCCAGGCATAGTGGCATATGCACCTGCAGTCCCAGCTACTCAGGAGGCTGACGCGGAAGATCACTTGAGTCCAGGAGTTCGCAACAAGCCTGGGCAACATAGTGAGACCTCATCTCTACAAAAAATTTTTAAAAAGTACCCAGGCAGAGTGGCATATGCACCTGCGGTCCCAGCTACTCAGGAGGCTGAGGTGGGAGGGTTGCTTGAGCCCAGGAGGCTGCAGTGAGCTGAGATCGCACCATTGCACTCCACCCTGGGCAACAGAGGAAGACCTTGTCTCCAAAAAGTCAAAAATAAAAATAAAATTTAAAAACAAAGGTTAGACTAGGAGAAAAGCACCATCATCTGTCTATCAATGTATTCTGAGTGAAAAGCACAGCAATGTTTATGTTTTAAGATTAAACTAAATATAAAAAGCTCAATAATGCCTATGAGGTTGTTCCTGCAACCCTGCCAACTTGCCCCAGTTTCTTCCTCCCTGCTGAATCATTCTCATCAGCATATACACGCTGTTAATTCTCCCAATGCAAAATACAACGAGTAAAAAACTATCTCTTGATCCCATTCTTTTTCCAGCTATGACTCCATTTCCTTCCTTCACTTTGTGGCAAAACTCAAGACTCACCTAGACACACTGCCTCTGATTCTCCTCCATCCCCTTTTGAATCACTCAGACTTTACTCCACCATTTCACCAATGGTTGTCACACCGCCAAACCCAGTGAATTATCAGTCATCATCTTACGTAACTTCTCACCAGTATACAACAGTCAGTCGCTTCTCCTTGAAATGTTTTCTTCACCTAGTGTCTAAGTCACCAGGCCAAGGAGATTTCCCTCTTCAGCAGGGCACTTTCCCCTCACTCCTCAACCTCTTAACCTTAGGAGTCCCTAAGAGTTCCTTCCTCAGACCTCTTCTCTTCTCTTTCAACCTTTACTGCCTTGGTGAGTTAATCTAGTCTCATGGCTTTATATGCTGCCCATATACTGATGAGTCTCAAATTCAAATCTTCACCTTGTACTTCTCCCCTAACTCTCAACTTCTATATCTAACTGCTTACTTGCTCTCCATCTCACTATCAAACAGATGTGTCAACCTCACAAGTCACAGATCGAGCTCCTGACATTATCTCCCAATGCCTCCTCTTCTCACACTGCCCCCCACCCATCCTTCCGTTGCTCAGGCCAAAAGTCTTGATGACATCCAACTTCACTCTTTCTCACACCCCACATCCAATCAACAACAAATCTTTGCTGACTTGACCTTCAAAATATATCAAGAATCTGTTTTCATCAACTTTACCACTGCCACCTATCTCAAACTACTGCCAATTCTCACCGGTCATGAAGGGTCCGGTCCACAGAACTTTCGACCAGTTGTTTAAAAAAAAAAAAGAAGGCAGTCATTCTTAATGTAATGCTCTGTAACTTGAGGTATAAATTTTACATATATACACAAACATAGACACACACACACACACACACACACACAAGCTTTTAGGATTTTTTCCACAAATGTATAAATAACACATTAATAATTTAAATAATTAATTTTAAAATGCTTTAACTCTTTTACAAAGATTATATATATGATGTCAAACAGCATAGAAAGTTGCTCCAAATTAATAATTTTATTGAACAAACAGCTAATGTCAATTTATTTATTTATTCTATTTTGTTTTTGAGACAGGGTCTCACTCTATTGCCAAGGCTGAAGTGCAGTGATCTTGGCTCACTGCAGCCTCAGCCTGTGAGGCTCAGGTGATCCTCCTGCCTCAGCCTTCTGAGTAGCTGGGACTATAGGTGCATGCCACCACACCCAGCTGACTTTTTTGTAGAGACAGGATTTCATCACATTGCCCAGGCTGGTCTTGGACTTTGGAGTTCAAGTGATTTACCTGCCACAGGCTCCCAAGGTGCTGGGGTTATAGGCGTAACCCACTGCACCTACCCTAATGTCAATTTATATAGAACATTAGCTATAAATTAGTCATTACTTAATTTATTTGAAGTTTTACCACCTTCAAAAATTTTATTTATTAGTAATAAGAAGCTGTCTAGTTATTAGTAAGAATTTAGTCACGCACTCTGTCATCATTTCCCTAGACAGTGACCAAACTACATGCAAATAAATTTGAAAACCAGGAAAATTTAGAACACAGTCAGCAGAATAAACATCTAGATACCAGTGACAAGACTGTAGTTACTTACACTGTGAACTCCTAAAGCTTTCCAGACTGCGAAGCTAATCACACCAACCCCACACCATGCATACAGTGAGCCCCAGCCCAGAGCTCGCAAGGCAAGGGAAGACCCGCTTTCCGGTAATGCAGCCGTGGCCATACTTCCCTGAAATGAGACAGAAAAGTTGAGGTAAAAACAGTCAGTGCAGAAAGAATAAGCACTCTGGGGGTGTTTGCAAATTTCTCTCTCTGCAAGCAACATGATATTAGGAAGCTAGGTTAACCCAAGTTCTAATTCTAGCTTTGCTACTTAATAATTGCATGCCTTCTCTGACTCACAAATATTTGAGTATGCAAGGCACCAGGCCTGTTAATTCTTCCAGAAAAATCCTAGACCATTTTGTCAAGATTTCTCTATCCCCCATTCATTGGCATTTTCACAGAATGACATTAAACCTAACCTGATAAGAGAGAGCAAATTTTTAACATCCTGTCTTCCATCTGGAAATACATTTCCCTTTACTAGAGTCCTTTTCCTTTTTTACAATAACTTCCTTTATATTGTTCAATCTATTTCTTATTTATTTATTTTGAGTCTCACTCTGTCACCCAGGCTACACTGCAGCAGCATGATCACAGCTCACTGTAGCCTCAAACTCCTCGGCTTCAGCAATCCCCCCGCCCAACCCCACCCCCTACCTCAGCCTCTAGAGTTGCCAAGACTATAGGTGTGCGCCATCACATCTGGCTAATTTTTTTTTTTTTCTTGTACCAACTCCCGGCCTAAAGCAATCCTCCCATCTCAGCCTGAAATGAGTTATTACTAGTTGTCTGTATCCAAAAATGAACCTTAGTGGAAACTTGATTGTTAGACATTGATCTGTCATTATTAAGATTTTTTCTAAATTATTTAAGTTTCATTATTCACTTTAAAAAAATCTAATCACAAGCTTTATTCTGTGGGGAAGAATGTCACATGACATTCAGATACCATGGTTCAAAATTTTCAAATGGACACTGGCTGACTTGCTATAGGAAAAGACTGACTTGCCAAAAAATAACACTGTGTTAAAGGATCTTTAGATATAGCCACATGTGCTAGCCATACATGTGTACATATGTAGATATGGCTACACTATTCCTCACTAACACATTATTTTTCTTAAATTAAAATTAAGGCATTTGTATATGGAAGTTGAAATTAACAAATCACACTGCAATTAGGGTATACAGAATCCCCAAGATGAAACAGAAAAATTATTTTCTAAATGAGAACTCTGTATTTATAATACCTCTTGTGCCTGAAGATAAGGGTGCCCCTTATCGTCTACCACTTACCAGAACCCTTGAAAAAGCAGGTGATAAAATTAACCTATTATTCATGTGTGGCACTACCACGAGCAAAGCGTTCAGTTTGTCAGAAGGTCGGCGACATACTTACAAATACGGTTCACAGTTTTAGCTTTTCTTCAGCCTAATCCTGGGATGAATTTTATGTAAATCAAATGCATTTTTTTTTCTTTTTTTTTTTTGAGATGGAGTTTCACTCTTGCTGCCCAGACTGGAGTACAATGGTGCTCACTGTAGGCTCCGCCCCCCGGGTTCATGCCATTCTCCTGCCTCAGCCTCCTAAGTAGCTGGGACTACAGGCGCCTGGCACCTTGCCGGCTAATTTTTTGTATTTTTAATAGAGACAGGGTTTCATCGTGTTAGCCAGGATGGTCTCGATCTCCTGACCTTGTGATCTGCCCGCCTCGCCCTCCCAAAGTGCTGGGATTACAGGCGTGAGCCACTGCGCCCGGCCTTGGCTGTGTTTTCATATGTGCAATACATTTTTTAAAATATCGATTTTTATAACTTTCCAGAAGTTGTAGCTATATCAGAAAGATGAACGACTTGCCCTTTTTATCTACTCACTACATAAGTGGGTATTAAAATGACTCAGTTATTTTACGAATTTTTTTCCTGCCATAATGTTAAGATAAGCAGGGGCACCAGATATTTCAGATAAATAAACTTTGCATGTGATTATGTATTTTCTTCAGTTGTTTTAACCAAATAGACATATAATACACGTTATTTTCTCTTATGGCACCTCATTTAGTCTACCAATTATGAGACCGATGTACAAATGCAAGATATACTAGTTAACGAAAATGTTGATCTATTTTAATAGATCGACCAAAGAAGCTCAAGAGCAGATTACTTGGCCACTTTTATCTTGCACCTTCCTCTTTCTGTTGATTCAGGAAATTACAAAGAAAAATGAAAGTCCATTCAACATCTATTATTGCTTTTCAACTCCCAGTTGTTTTGCATAAGACACAGCTAAGACGATGAAAACAGGACACTGAAAGGATAGCTATCATCCCAAAATAAAAGCAGTGTAGGCAGTCCCCAACTGACAAGTTTATCATTTTAAAGTCTTCTGGGGTTACAATTTGAATCTGTTTTAATATCTAGAATCCCAGGCTAATGGACAGAAGTCTATTTAAATAGCAATATTACTAAAAATTGTAACATTTCTTCCCTAGAAGTATCCAAAGATGGGAAGAGTACCAGGTTGGGCAAGTTGCTTAATTCATCTGTGCCTCAGTTTCCTGCCCTTTAATGGGGACCACACGTAACGGTGCTGCCTAGAGCTGTGAGGGGAGTTCAGTGAGTGAAGCCCACAGAAGAGCAGCCAGCACATGCTAAGCACTCAAATATTAGATATTATTCATGTTAGAAAAGACCTCCAGGTGGCAACTGTGAAGTACACTAAGTGACATTCTTAGACTGGTGCTTTCTCAGTATACACGCATTAAGTGCTCCAAAATCTCTGAGTTCTTCTACAAACCATTTTACCTCTGAAACAGAGTCTGGGTAAGTGGTCATACTCTAATTCCAATGTTTTCCCAGAGGGAGACAGAACCATCTAAAACAGGGGTTCTCAAACTTCCCGGTCTCAGGATCCCTTTACACTTGGGCCCTAAAGACTTTCAATTAGGTGGGTTGTATTTATCAATATTTAATATATTAGAAATTAAAATTAAGAAATTCTTAATTTGTACTAGTCATTTAAAAATAGTAAATCGTTCTAGATTAATATAAGCCTATTTTTTAGGAAAAATTACTTTTCCAAAACGAAACTGTGCAAAGAGAGACAATGTTTTACATTTTTGTTACTCTTTTATTTATTTTTTATTATTTGAGACAGTCTCGCTCTGTCACCCAGGCTGCAGTGTAGTGGCATGATCTCAGCTCACTGCAACCTCCACCTCCTGGGTTCAAGCAATTCTCGTGCCTCAGCCTCCCAAGTAGCTGGGATTACAGGTGCATGCCACCATGCCCAGCTAATTTTTGTATTTTTAGTAGAGACGGGGTTTCACCGTGTTGCCCAGGCTGGTCTCAAACTCCTGGCCTAGAGTGATCTGCCCAAAGTGCTGGGACTACAGGCATGAACCACTGCACCTGGCCTGTTACTCCTTTAAATGTCTAGCTTAATAAAAAATAGATGAATTTTCACATCTGCTTTTGTATTCAGTCTGTTGCAAGATATTACCTTTGGTGAAAATAAACGATAAAATAAACTTTGGTAAAATCTGGCCTCACACAGATATATGGTCACATCTTTGGAAAAGGGAAGAATACTGTAATAGCTTTTCCTTCTCTGATAATACACCAAATCAAATAACTTATGAAGGATTAGTTGCAACATGGAACCTGGAGTCATAACAATAAATTTTTTTGTAATTTCTTACTAAAATCCATTAGTCTATTTTGCACTTTGAATGGACTTTAAGCCCAGGTATCATGCTCATTCAGAAGATACTGGTTATATAGATCTTTCAAGTTATATAGATTTTCAATTGTTGACACCATTTATTAAAATAATATTTTAAAAAACACATCATTAATATCACCATAAAATCTCATTGGAAAAACCATTAAATATTAAGCAACTGTTAAGCTCATGATGACAGATAAAAGTTTTCTAAAATCTAATTTTTCACTTGAAAGCTTGAATTTTATCAGTGGCAATAAATACTGACAATTGTTTGCTTGAAAAGACAAGCTCATTTTATTCATTGTTAAGATGTCTGCCAAATACCCACTTCTGAATAAGCATAGTTTGTCAGTTGTTCTTTCAAGGAAAAATGATATTCTATAGGAAAAAAGTGGCTAGTTCAGCTTGCAATTCAATTGTTTTTCTAGAGAAAAAAAAATCCTACTTCAGTATAAAATAGAAATGCTTTATGTAATTCCCATTTCTTTTTTTTTTTTTTTCCTGTTTTCTTTTTTTTGAGATAGAGTCTCGCTCTGTCGCCCAGGCTGGAGTGCAGTGGCACTATCTCACTGCAAGCTCCACCTCCCGGGTTCACGCCATTCTCCTGCCTCAGCCTCCAGAGTAGCTGAGACTACAGGCGCCCACCACCACATCCGGCTAATTTTTTGTATTTTTGGTAGAGATGGGGTTTCACCATGTTAGCCAGGATGGTCTCGATCTCCTGACCTTGTGATCTGCCCGCCTCGGCCTCTCAAAGTGCTGGGATTACAGGTGTGAGCCACCGCGCCTGGCCTTGTATTTCTCATTTCTTTACACAGAATATTAAAAAGAGGTTTATTCGAGGGTCATGATTTAATAAAATTATTTTATTTCTTTGACAAGGGTATTTTTAAGTAAAGCTGGCTTTAAAAAATACAGGTACTTTGTAATGAAGAACACAATGACTTTCAGCACAGTTTGGTGCTACTGCCTTAGTTAGACCAAGGTATCAGCAGTTTTACTCTCCACTGCCTCTGTACCATTAGTACAAGCATCTTACTATCATTATGAAAATAGTTCTGACTTCATGGACCCAAGGATCAAGGATCAGCAGGGTTCTGTGGACCACAGTTTGAAAACTACTGTTAGACCCTGAAGGGCATTTGTGATGATTAAATCTCAGAACAACAAAATAGGATGGAAAGTTGTGAATATGTGTACGTGCTCCCCCCAGCCCCAGAGAATCCCTAGTTTTTATCAGATTATTAAAATGATCAGTGAGCCAAGGATTAACATAACTTAGATTTAGAAATCAACCAAAACTCTACTGTTAAGGCACTACTCTGATTTCCACCACAAAATATATTTCTGCTCTGAAAACATTCTATAACATAGGGAGAAAATGACCCACAAGGTTCATAGCAGTGATTTAGGAAGCTCCATATAAGTATTCAGAGGGGATCCAAGCACACTTTAAATGTGGTCTCTTGCCATTATGGTATCAATAAGACTTAAGTATGACTATTAAACATAAATGTAAGTTGGAAAGGAAACTTTTTATGATGTTTTACATAACACTTTTCCTCCATAGCACACATCGAATTGTAATTACACAGTTATTTGTGTGAATATTTATTTATTTTTGAGACAGAGTCTCACTCTGTCACCCAGGCTGAAGTGCAGTGGTGTGATCTGGGCTCACTACAACCTCCGCCTCCTGGGTTCAACTGATTCTCCTGCCTCAGCCTCCCGAGTAGCTGGGACTACAGGAGTGCACCACCACGGCAGGCTACCCGGCTAATTTCTGTATTTTTAGTAGAGATGGGTTTTCGCCACGTTGGCCAGGCTGGTCTCAAACTCCTGACCTCAGGTGATCCACCCCTCTGGGCTTCCCAAAGTGCTGGGATTACTGGTGTGAGCCGCAACACCTGGCCCAAATTTAGATTTAAAGTCATGTTGTGAATAGGAAATGTACCAGACAAGCTTTCAAAGTCTTGTTCTGCTAAAATTTAAGAGAGCACATAAGCACATCTTTCTAAATGAAAATAAAGACTGTTGGTTAATTTGTACATTTCTAGAATCCATAAGGGTATACAAATTCACATCTTAAAGCAATGTGGAAAGCCATCAATATTTTCTTTACTTTTTCTATGCAAAAGCTGCTGTATATTGTAAACAATAACAATAACGATGCTATGAATGGATTTCAGTGTCACCAACCTTATTGAACCATTCAGGGCTTTTCTTTTTAGCCAATGATAACGTTGTAATAAATCCAGCTAGCATTCCCGCTGCAGCAACAGTACCAAGAAAAATTCCACCTGCCAAGAGTTTCAGGGAGGAGGGAGGATATTTCAAAAATTAAATAAAAAGAGATTAAAAAGACGTACAAAAGTAAGTTTAAGATACTATTCGAGTTACAATCAAAATCACTTTTGAAATTCAAGAAACCATGGCTAAGCAGCTCTTGCTAACAGTAAATGCCAGTGACTGAGAAACTTGCGTGACCTCACGACCTCTGGTTCCTTGAGTCATTCCGAGTTATTATTCCCGAACGCAGAGAATAGCTTCCCTTCCCCCTCTCCCCTGGGACCACGGCGTGAAGTTTCTCACGGGGAGATAGAGACGATGGCAATCAGAAAAGGCAAGGCTCGAGAACAGCTGCAGAGGTGATGGGGAAATATGGCAGGCCCAGGAGAATAGTTAGCGGGATCTGCCCCCCGCCCCGCCCCGCCCAAGGGGAGACTCCACCCAACAAGCTACCTACCTGCCCTGGGGCCGCGAGACTCCGCGGGCTAAACTCAGGAGCAAGCCCAAGCTAAGGGCTCTCAGAGCGGGATGTGTGTGTGAATACCCGCTCCAGCGCAAGCCAGGGTCCGGGGTTAGCTCGCCCCGATGCGCGCACCTCACCACAGCACACCTTACCTTTAACCAGGAAAAGCCGGTCATCCGTGGACCCCGGAGCCTCCAGCCCAGAGGCCGGCTGCCCAGTTCCAGCGCCCGCCGTCTCCATGCTTAGGTCGCCTCTAGTGCGTCCGTCCCCAACTGGGCACGGGTGGAAGCGAGAGCGAGGCGGAGGAGAAAGGTTCCGCTGCCGCCTCCTCCTGTGCACTCCTCCTGTGCAATCTGAAGAAGGGTCCGGAGTGCGGCTGCTGTCCCCAAACCCTCCTCCCGCGCCCGGGCGGGGAAGACGTGCTGTGCCCAGCGCCGAGGGCGATGCCCTCCAAGGCCGACTCGTAGGGAGGATCACTTGATTTCTCCAAGGAAATCATTGCTGGACTTAAGTGATTACTTTGGCTGTTTGAAAGAACGCTCAGCAGTGAGGGTCGCAGATCGCCCCAGGATTCCAGGCCTCGCCTGCTGTGAGACCTTGGAGCTCATTTTCTGATCAAGCTTACACTGTGTCCAACGATTTGGCCAGCGCTAACACTCCACGATTCTAAAACGCAGGCCTTGGTCTTCTGTCTGAACTTTTCTAGGTAACTTCCTAACAGTGGTGAGGAAAGGTGTAAGTGACAGGCTTTCTTTCTGGAGGAGAGCCAGCCACCCGGCTCTGCGGTGACGGGTCCCCTCGCCACGGTGTGAGTGCTTGGCCTCCCTCGGGAAGTGGAACACTTACAGGATGACCGAATGAAGGTACCACCCCCGAGAGGAGAGCGCGGCCCGCTCGAAGGGCTTGCAGAGCTGCCGGGAACGTTGACAGCTAGCAGCTTTGGTCTTCTGCTGGGAGGCTGGTTTGCCCATTCTGTAAATGGCCATGGACAGGAGGAGGCTAGTGGTGATAGAAAATCTTTTCAGCCTCTCAGAGAACAATGACATCTTGTAAAATAAGGCGGTCTCTGCCATTTGTCCTGCCCCCCAGCACTGGAGGGCATGAGCTTCCTGAGGATGGAGATGGGACTCTATGTTCAGTTTATATCCCCCAGCTTTCAGGTATTACCTGGTTACCAACAACAAATGCATGTTGGATGGATGAGTAAATGAATGCATCTGTTTTTGCATCAGTGAAGTGCAGTTAATAACTCAAACCTGGGCTCGGGTCCTTAAACCGCTTCTCAGGTGTGTGAACTTGGGGTAACTTAGCCCCTCTATACCTCAGTTTCCTCACCTGTAAAATTTAAAAACAGATAGTAGGCCAGGCGCAGTGGTTCACGCCTGTAATCCTAGCACTTTGAGAGGCTGAGGCAGGTGGATCACCTGAGGTCAGAAGTTCGAGATCAGCCTGGCCAACATGGTGAAACCCCCGTTTCTACTAAAAGTACAAAAATTAGCGGGGCCTAATGGTGTGGGCCTGTAATCCCAGCTACTTGGAAGGCTGAGGCAGGAGAATCGCTTGAACCTGGGAGGGAGAGTTTGCAGTGAGTCGAGATCGAGCCATTGCACTCCAGCCTGGGTGACAAGAGGGAAACTCTGCCCTCCATCCCCAGCCTCCAAAAAAAAAAAAAAAAATTGATAGTACCTAACTCAGGATTGCTATGAGAATTAAATGAAGCGACATCTATAAAGAAGTTAGCACAGTGCCTGGCACACATAAATATTCAATACATGTTACCTCTAACTATTACCACCTGTGATTCCAGTAGCTATTTTGCTGCATTGCCTATGGGGATTTTTTTAAAATGATGGATTACCGAGGTCTGCCATGGATTACTGCTCTGAAGGCCCGCAGGTGGCAGGACAGAATGTAAAAGCTCCGTGGGGGTTCTGAGGATAAAAAACTACTGCTCTGTTCAAATTTTTGTGTGGATGAGATCACACAGAATGTATGTGACCTTTGGATTTCCTGGAAACACAATGTCAGTATCTGAAAGGGCTTTTAAGCTGGTAAATGCTGTGCTAATTTGTTGAAGGACCTATCCTTTTTCCTTCCCCTCATACATAACAGTGACCATAGCTGCTAACGTGTATTGAGTGCTTTCTATATATCTGACATTGCACTAAGTGCTTCAAGTACATTATCTCATTTATTTCTCTCCATAAACTCAGAAAGACTAACTTGCTCAAGCTCACACAGCTGTTAAGTGGCAGAGACGGGGCTTAAAAGCAGGTCCTTCCTTATCCACTGTGCCAGTGGTCCTCAAGTGTGAACGAGAATATTGGAATCACCTGGAAGGCTTATTGCACTCAGCTTTCTGGGCCCCATTCCCAGAGTCTGTGACTCAGTGGGGGCTGAGAACATGTATGTCTAAGTTTCCAGGTGATGCTGTTGCCACTGGTTCCACTTTGAGAACGTCTTCTCTGTGCCTTCCCCTTATGGATTACACCTCTTAAAACCCACACCATACACTTTAACACTTGGAAATCTGTTTTCCCAAGACTACTTAGGGAGAAAAAGTGCAGACTCACACTCTCTTCTTTGCTGTCCCCTTAGAAAAGGGCAGAAACATTTTATTTTATTTTATTTTATTTTATTTTATTTTAAGGATTAAGCTGGGTATAGTGGCTCAAACCTGTAATCCTAGCACTTTGGGAGGTTAAGTGCAGATCACTTGAGGTCAGGAGTTTGAGATCAGCCTGGCCAATATGGCGAAACCCCGTCTCTACTAAAAATACGATTAGCTGAGTGCGATGGCGGCACCTGTAATTTCAGCTACTCGGGAGGCTGAGGCAGGAGAATCCCTTGAACCGAGGAGGCAGAGGTTGCAGTGAGCCAAGATCATGCTGCTGCACTCCAGCCTGGGTGACAGAGCAGACTCTGTCTCAAGATGATGATAATAATAATTTAAGGTTTATATCACTACGTACTGTAAGGAACAGAAGGGAGATAATAGATCTTGAAATCTAGGGAAGTTACAGAGTCCTGCATTCCAGAGCCTGTCTCCATTGAAAGTAACTGCACATCCTAGGAAACTGCTGTCTGCTTTGTTCTGGATGTTACAGCTCACAAACCTCTACCTTCTTTCCAAATCCCCAAAGTAAAAGACAATCTTCCTTTTTTCTACTTGAAAGCTCGTTTTCCCAATATACACAGGGCTGAAGAGGCAATTGACACAAACCAATGGTTTACACTTCAGCCTTAGATGAGCAATTTGCATTTTGAGGGTCTTTGTGGGGTACACACGAAGGAGAGGAGGAGCTGTGAGTTCCTTGGTCAAGGCCTGTTTTTGGAGAGTACTGTGGCCCCATTTCTCACCTGCCCTGTGACTTGCTGTGTGCCAGATCCTGGGAGATGGTGTTTCCAGAGCCTCGGAAACCTGCCACGCACTAGGACGGGAAGTCCCTGGCCCAGGGATAAGACCAAATTCCAGGCATCCCAAGTTGGAATGCTGAAAGAAAACATTTTTAAAAGACATTGTTTCCCAAGGTCTCATATCTCTACAGGACACTCAGTTGGGTACTTTGGGTACAATTTGATTAACTGCACTGCTCCAAGAATTCCACAATCCCACCCAGACTTGTTACTATAGGAAGATATGACACAAGCTCCAAACAAATGAGTTGTAGACATTCCAAGCACAGTTTCTTTTTCTTTTTTTATTATTATACTTTAAGTTCTAGGGTACATGTGCACAATGTGCACGTTTGTTACATATGTATACATGTCCAAGCACAGTTTCTTTGCAGGATGGGGACTTGAGTTCTGAAATAGCAGGGCAGCATTTCCAAGTGTGGAAACCAGAGATTAGAAAGTCACAGAGCTTTGTTGCTTCGTGCAGCACCAGCAGGACTGATATTTCAATGGAAGCACGGTACCCTTCTAGAAAAAGGTAATGGAAATCTCTTGCAAGCTGAGGAGGCTACTGGGAAAGCAGGTTTATCTGAGACGGATGCTGTTGCTATTTCAGTGTTGTTTTAGTCAGCTGAAAGTTCATGCCAGGGACACATTTGACCACATTCTTATTTCAAATGTTTTGGTTCCTGTAGATCCTATTTCAGATGTTGACAGCTAGAAACCTGTTAGCTCTACAGTTCCCAGAATTTGGATAGCCCTAGCTCTAGCTGGTTTTGAATTCTGATGGACTTTTTTCCCCATCACTTTTTAAAACATTTCTTCAGAGCTTCAATCTCTCCATGTTTAATGTATGCGGCTAAATTATTTTAAAAATCTGATAAGGGTCACATCATTCTTACTGCTACTTGATATAAGATAGTTGTCAAAAATATAGGCCACGTGCAGTGGCTCATGCCTGTAATCCTAGCACTTTGGGAGGCTGAGGCAGGCAGATCACCTGAGGGCAGGAGTTTGAGACCAGCCTCACCAACATGGTGAAACCCCATCTCTACTAAAAATACAAAAATTAGCTGGCCGTGGTGGCAGGCACCTGTAATCCCAGCTACTCAGGAGGCTGAGGCATCAGAATCTCTTGAACCCAGGAGACGGAGGGTACAATGAGCCAAGATCATGCCATTGCACTCCAGCCTGGGTGACCTAGCAAGACTGTCTCAAAAAAATTATATATATATTTGTGTGTGTGTGTGTATATGTGTGTGTGTATATATATATAACATATTATATATAGATATATAATACATATATTATATATTTATATATATAGCAGAGATCTTTAAAAGTTATTGCCAAATTAAGTGTGTGCACAGAAGAAAAGATCTGAATTTTACACTGAATTATTAACAGAGGCTACTTTGACAGAGGGAGGAGGTGAGTGTTCTATCTGTGTCTCTTCTACTTTCTGCCTTAGTAAGTAAAACGCTGACCAAAGCCACATTTTTACATATTTCTATAATGTTTGCAAAATTTTTAATAAGGGACATGTATTACTTTTGTGAGAAGGGAAAAATGGAAGGAAAACAAAATAGTTTAAATATGTATCACTTTGTTTAAAGGATGAATTTTCGTTTAAATAGAAATAGCATGTAGGTTTCCAGGGTAACTCATCAAACTCTCCGGCAGGATACCCAGTGATAACATTCTTGGAAAGCGAGGGAATGAGAGCAAGATGCATTATGTCGTAAGGAGAAGCTCTGGGCTGGCCTGAGAGCCCCCGTGGTATCTGCACCCTCGAGTTTGCTGCTCTCAGGCCTCTTGAATTCTTCCCAATATCTGCTCTGAATCCCCAGAGCTATAGCTCCTTCGAAATGGCATTAGTACGATCAATACTGTGCAGTGGAAATGGTAAGTATGATAATAACTCCTCTTGAGTGAGCTGAAACTAGCTTGAGTCTCATTACTCATTTCCGGTTTCTCATTACTTATCTTTTAGAATCATATTCTGTAACTGCCTCAGGCTGAATAATATGTCTGTCTTTACCACAGTAAATGAGAGTTGCCATTATATATTCCTCCATTCAATTTTTCTTATTGTGGAGTATATCTTTCCTATCTCTTTCTGTGCCATCAGTTGAATTGTTACTATTAATGAAAGACTAGAGATCTTTTCGAGAGCTGTTATATTTCATAAGCCACTAGATATTATAAAAGAGTGATGCATATAATTTCCTTTAGCTATATTTCTCTATCTTCTTTTGAGGATCAAATAAGATCACGGATGTTCAAGCACTTTGTAAACTGTCGAGTATTCTGGCAATGTAAAGCATTGTTATTTTTAGTCCTGTGTATGTCCCAGTTATAGAAAAGACTCTTAGCATTCCTAAAAGCCAAATATATTTCCATCTATGCATTATCATTTCGCCAGTATTTCATATACAAGGACATATGTTACACTCACATTTACTATTAAAATCTGCGATATCAACCACTTGCGTCATTAAAGGCATCTTATGTTTATTGTATTTATTGTTAATAATCTATCCTATTTTGATATATTAAAGACTATAAATTATAAAATGATTTAAACACAAGTACTATCACATGTATGATGAGAGTGACCACATAAAGTAGTAAGACCTTTTCTGACCAAATACTGTGTTTAGATTGACTTTATTTTTTGTTGACACAGCAAGTATTTACCGAGCACCTCTTATGGTCTTAAGTGCTGTTTTACTCTAGTGAAGTAGAGAGGCACAGTCCTTGGCTCATTGGAGCTTATAGTTCCATAGCCCTTAATTTTCTCAGAATTTCATCAAAACATCTTTTTGTTTGAACCTTTGCAGTTGATATTCTTTCTTGGTCTTCTACTTTCTGCCTTAATAAGTAAAATAAGGTTTACTTCTTTCTTAAAAACTATGCAGTGCTTTAAGTCACTTCTCTGAATATCAACTGTTACTGTAAATGTGGATATAGAGGGCTTAAGAGGTTGGTCTGCATATATACCAAACCCAGACTGTCCTGTCTTGGAGTTCAGAGGGGGCCTGTGGGGAAGGGACTAGTTCCTACAAGTAGGTTTAGCAACTGAGGCCTAGACAAAAAACTCAAAAGCAAGATGCAGCTGTCCCTGGGGGACAAAGCACATGCCAGGGGGTCATGGCAAGAGAGTTTTTCAGTCCAGGTGACCTAGTTGTGAGATGAAGTAGAAGGATTTTTAAGTAGGTAGCAGGGCATCCTGGAATCCAGGGCAGGGAGGGAGTTCAGAACTTCAGGAAGGAAGACTGGTGTCACCAAGAAATTTGTCCATGGGTAGCAGAGTCGCAGCCCCTAGGCAGAACTGAAGACCTAGAGATGGTAACTGGTAATTGTGCAAGACACAAAACCAGCTAAAATAACAAGGAAATGAAAAAGAGATCATTTGTCAGGAGTCTAGTTATCAGACCTGGATCACTGTGATAGAGTCAGATATACTCTGATGATGAGTCAGCAAGGCAAATTGAGAGGCTCAGGTCCAGAAGTACGTGCTGATTGAGGTCAGGATGATGGCTGGGTCTGCAGGTAGGAATGGGAGTTCAACCTTACAGGGGTGGGAGGCTCAAGGAAAGGGAGGGAAAGAAACAGGGATCTTGCCTTTAGTTGTGCAACTTGTTCATCTGCATGAGGGCCTCCATCTTGGGGGGTGTGGAACAGGTCGGGTCGGGAATCCAGCCCGCATTTTGTTCACCAAAACCTTGTGCTCTGGTGCTGGAATCCAGCAGCCCTGGGGAAGGTGCACCCCTTCTGGTTCACACATACAAAAGTACCACATGGGCCAATATTGGCTTTGGAAACCTTGTATTTAGATGCTAGAAACCAATTTAAAATATCCCAGCTGCTGGGAGTGTATCTCTTTTTTTTTTTTTTTTTTGAGACGGAGTCTCGCTCTGTCGCCCAGGCTGGAGTGCAGTGGCCGGATCTCAGCTCACTGCAAGCTCCGCCTCCTGGGTTTACGCCATTCTCCTGCCTCAGCCTCCCGAGTAGCTGGGACTACAGGCGCCCGCCACCTCCCCTGGCTAGTTTTTTGTATTTTTTTTAGTAGAGACGGGGTTTCACCGTGTTAGCCAGGATGTTCTCGACCTCCTGACCTCGTGATCCGCCCGTCTCGGCCTCCCAAAGTGCTGGGATTACAGGCTTGAGCCACCGCGCCTGGCCGGGAGTGTATCTCATATCTCAAGTGTAGTAAGTCAGAAAAAAAAAAAAAAAAAAAAAAATTCACAGGCTTCCAAAGTACCCAAGGCTGCAGTCTTAGAAACCATGGTATGGTTAAAGAAGTGAGAAAATGTGTGTAGATGCAAAGTGTCTTTAGGATTCAGAGAATGGGGCAGATAAATATTGCTTCTGAGAGGTGCAAGCATGCTCAAGTTACTTGAATTTACATTATTTTGGAAAAATATATACACGACCCTTGGACACATTTTTATAATTTTTGTCTTCACCAACTGTTCCTCTCTGCATTGCAAGAGAATTGTCTACAGTTACTTCCCGTTGGGTAGTATACTTATATTTTAGGGACACTTTGTTGGGATTTGACCCCTTTGATTTAATCTTGCTTATAAAAGTAATAACCTCTTAGAATGTTATTATACAGCCTGATAAAATATTTACTATCTAGTTAATTACATATCATTTAGATGATAGTGTTTTATTTAGGTCAACTGTTCAGGGCCCAATGCCCTTTTAAAACAGTCAAAGCATTTGATGGATTCATTGCTGAGTGCACTATAAATAAATGCTACCTCAAATTCCAGACAATGAACATGTGCTAGGGGATATATCAGAGCTGCTGTTAACAATGCCTCTTTCAAGGTGATAGAAAGAGCCTGGACTTGTCAGTTGTCTGGAAGCCAGGGTCTAGTTTCCAGCCCTGTCAGTGATGAGGAAGGATTGTCTCCATGTTTCTTTTTTCTTTTTTTGAGATGGAGTTTTGGTCTTTGTTGCCCAGGCTGGAGTGTAGTGACATGATCTTGGCTCACTGCAACCTCCACCTCCCGGGTTTAAGTGATTCTCCTGCCTCAGCCTCCAGAGAAGCTGGGATTACAGGTGTGTGCTACCACACCAGGGTAATTTTTGTATTTTTAGTACAGATGGGGTTTCACCATATTGGCCAGACTGGTCATAAACTCCTGACCTCAGGTGATCCACACCTTGGCCTCCCAACCATGTTTCTTAATATGGGCTTCCTTTCCTTCCTCTGTAAAGTGAGGGAGGGATTGAATAGATCCGCACTTTATCTAAGTATATTTCACGGCGTGCCAGTTCCAGAAGCTGTTAGGTATTACCTGGACCAAAAACCAAAAAAACAGATTCTGTGATCAAGTAAGTTTGGAAAACAAAATCTCACAGAATTCTTTGCTTCAGAGCCTCTCAGAGTCTTCAAGAGGAGAGCACAGTAAGCATTGATTCTGTAACTTATTTGACCAACAACTCTTTGTTTAGGAACATCTTGTGGCTCATACATCTTAGAATATAGATTGAGAAAATACTGACCTACTTGGTCACTAGGATTCTTCCTAGTTCCCAAACTCTGTGCCTCTAGTTAAGTTTGGAGAAATGAGACTGTTTCCTGTTGAGGACAGAGAGCAATGCCCCCTATCTCTTGCTGCTCATGGTAAGATCTAAAAGTTAGTGATGTCTCCACTCAGAAAATTTGTCTGAACCAGAAGAGTGGTCAAAATAGCAAAGACCAAATTTCATGATGGGGTTGAAGCTTTCCTTCTAGTTAAGCCAAACATAATATCTCACTTTCCCATGTCAAATTCAGAGCTTTTCTTCACATTGTGAGAGAGAAGAAAGAGAGCTATTTGCTAGGGGGAAAAGCCAAAATGTTCATGAATAATCTACTTCATTCCAATCAATTAGGAAGAAAAACGCAGTCCGCAAAGCACATTCTGAATTGGTATAGTTGAGAGACCAAAATAGACTGGCACACAGTAGAATTAGATTTACTATTTCAAGCCCTGCTATATATTTATCCTTATTTGGTTGTCTTTTGCAGAGTTGCATGACTATGGAAATGAGAGTGACCTTGGGTCATGTAGCTGATCATCTTGTATCCAAGAAGGATTTCTCTCAAGTTCTCCTAATTACAGATTCAGCAGCGGATCTATTGTGACTCCTGATTTTAGAGTGCATTCTACCTTACACACAGTTTCTCTTACAGTAACCAGGTACCCATTGTGCTGTGGTTGTGGTAGTAGCATGTACTGGAGAAATTTGATGATGCGTTGAATGCTAGTCATATCCTCGGAAAAATGGCCAGGCATGGTTCCATTTGCAGGGGTGGCTGTGTTTCATCTCACATGGCCCACTTACCTGACCAAAACGAGTTGAACCACAGTCACCACCAGACCCAAAGACAGCCAATGTATAGGCCAGCAGCTCTGCCTAGTGGGAACCACATTTATCGATGGTCCACCCAATCTGCAACACACGATGTCCTGATGACTTCCTCTCTCCTGGAACTCTATCTGCTCTTCCCTCTCCTAATGCCCTCGCAGCCATCCTTCAAGGTACTATCCAGGCTTGCTTTCTCTGGCTCCCACACTGTCTTTCATGGGGATATCATGAAAGCCCTTATGGTGTCTCTGCTAGAATTGGAGAAACACACCTCTTTCATGTAAAATAGTTTTATGTAATGCATTAACCTCAATGCACACCTGCACACACAGCGGCCTATGCAGTACATGCCGTTCCTATAACCACATGTGCCACTCACACCCTCTAGAAGCAAAAGCCCATAGGGTGCCATGAGCTGAGTGGCTGGCTGTACTTCCTAATATAACTAATATAATGGTTCGTTCTGAAACCCCAACCTCACCCCAGCCCACCGTGTGTTCCACTCCAGGAGTCAGACCTAATTCTAGGCCCTGGTTTTTTCCGGTGTGTGCTTCTCTATTGTAGTGGCTGCACCCATAACTGACCACATCACAGATGGGCCACATGGAACTCTGGACAATACTCTTTCAGCCGATCTTTGACAAGGTCCTTCCTTTCATCACCTTATCAATAAGATTGGTTACATTGGAAGCTGGTTGACCACCTATGCCCGAAGAAGAGTGATTTACATATCACCTGGAAGGAGACACTTGAGGTCACGCCACAGGTCTCTCCTCAGTCCTGGCCATTTCAACGTATTTATAGGCAACTTGGAGCTAGAGCTAGAAGGCCGGCTATTAAATTTTCTGTAAGGCACAAAACAGAAGTTTTGCTTATTTGATGAATGAGAGAAATGTCTCAAGATTACTTAGCTAGACAAGAACAAAAGTCAATCACACGTAAAATGAACTTTAACAGGGATAAATCCAATTTTCAGAAAATACACAAGTGCAGGATGGGAGAGATTTGACCTGCAGCACTTCCCGAGACAAAGACACGGACAATTTAGTTGGCGATAATGCTGAAACAGCAGAGGTCATTGTGCACCTGCCTAGAAGTCTCTCCCGCTCATTCCCATCTGTTCTGGGGCCACCGTGGAGGAAGCGTCCTCCAAGAGCAGGCAGGCAAAGGGAGTGACAAGGAAGGTGAGAAGTCTTAGCCAGCTTATCTAAGAAGAAATCATTGAAGGAGGTATATTTAGGTTGGAGAGAGAAGAATTGGGAGGCTGGTACCTCTCTCCAGAGGCACAGAGAGAAGTTATATTGGGTAGATCGTGTCTCTACACATTTAAAATTTAAAAATTTGAAATGTCCCCAAAATGGAATTAGGTACTTTCTGAGCAAAAAATGAACATCTTTGTATGTCAGCAAATATACCTCTGCAACAGCAGGTTCATAAATACATTTTTTGTATTGATATGTACAAAGCGATATAGAAGGCATTTCTCCACTGAGGGACAGGTTAGAATTTGCAAGATGGCTTATGCCACACAACATGGGCCAGCTCAGCTCCACTGTCTCTGAAACTTTCTTTTGTCAGCAGAGCAAGAGTAGATTTATCTCTCAGGGGAAAAATTACATTAATTAGGCTCATGAGTGAATGCCAGTTTAATATAGTGTAATGAAAAGTATGGCAAAAGAACCATAATGGGAAGCCAGATAACAATCAGAAAGTTGCAGGGGACACCCTTCTTTGAGGTTCTGGCAGATTAATTAGACAAATAATAAGTAAGGAAAAACGTTTAGAATGATTGAGGATTCAGTGAAGTTTCCAGCTGTAAAAGAAATCTTAATAAAAGTTTTAATTTTTCTATACATTAGCTATGCCCCATTAAAATACAAAACAGAGGGGAAGAAATCCACTATGTGATGATCACAACACTTTACTGACACAAACAAGAAGACTTGACTCCATCATGCTTCTGCCCTAGAAGTCTTTTTTTTTTTTTCTTTTTTGAGACGGAGTCTCGCTCTGTTGCCCAGGCTGGAGTGCAGTGGCGTGATCTCGGCTCACTGCAACCTCTACCTCCCACGTTCAAGCGATTCTCCTGCCTCAGCCTCCTGAGTAGCTGGGATTACAGGAGCCTGCCACCACGCCCAGCTAATTTTTTTTGTATTTTTAGTTGAGACAGTTTCACTGTGTTGGTCAGGCAGGTCTCGAACTCCTGACCTCATGATCCGCCCACCTCGGCCTCCCAAAGTGTTGGGATTACAGGCGTGAGCCACCGCACCCGGCCTAGAAGTCTTAGTCACACAGGTTGTTAATTATTCTCCTTTATGTTATAAATATAATGCAATTCCTGTTGAAATCCAAATAAGATCTTCTTTTATTGTTGTTGTTTTGTTTTGTTTTGTTTGAGATGAAGTTTCACTCTTGCCACCCAGGCTGAAGTGCAATGGAGCCATCTAGGCTCACTGCAACCTCTGCCTCCCGGATTCAAGCGATTCTCCTGCCTCAGCCTCCCAAGTAGCTGGGATTACAGGCGTGGGCCACCATGCCCGGCTAATTTTTGTATCTTTTAGTAGAGACAGGGTTTCACCATATTGTCCAGGCTGCTCTTGAACTCCTGACCTCAGGTGATTCACCTGCCTAGGCTTCCCAAAGTGGTGAGATTACAGGCATGAGCCACCACACCCTGCCTCAAATAAGATCATTTTTAAACCTTGTCAGAATGATTCAAAATTCATCTGAATAATAAACATCCAAGAAAGGTCAACATTTTGTTGAGAAAGCACTATGATGAGAGGCACTTGCCCCACAAAGTTAAAGTGCATGGTACTTTGCATTAATTAAAGTACTAGCTATAGCCCAGAATAGGAATCTAGCTCTGCAGAACAGAATACTAAGGGCCAAAACGCACTTAAGTGCATCTCATAACTTAGTGAACAAGTGGAGTATTTCAAATCAGAGGAGAAAGTTCAAAAATGATTTGGGGACAAAATGAAACAATAAAAGTAATGAAAAAATAGATAAATATCTACTGAAATAAGTTAATAAATAAGTTGGGAAGAACTTTTAAAGCAAGAAACCAAGAAATAAATGTGGGTCAGTTTGACTACATGAAGTCTTAACACTGCTCTACAGCAGACAGAGTAAGTTTGCTCACCTAATCCTATGCCTTCTTCGCCCTTGCCAGCCTCTTCCTAACTGTTGGGAGTGGCCATGAAATCGGTTCTGGCCAATGAGACATAAGCAAGGGTCGGCTGGTCTTGTCCCTTCCTCCACTCTTCTTCCTTCTGCCTGGAACACAGACCTGGTGGTCATTTAATGATGATAAGGTGACAAATGGGAGGGCCACGAGAGGACAGGCATGTGAGCCATCACATTGTCAACTGTCTGAATCGGGTCCAATAACTGCATCTCTATGAGATGCTTGTTACATGAGATAGTAAGTCCCCTTTAAGACAGTGGAGCTGGGTTTTCTATTTCCTGAAGTTAAATTCATTCCTAACTGATTCTGAGCTTAAGGCAAAACACCATATCGCAGCAAAAGGCAAATAACAAAAATATTTGTACGATGGATCACAAAAGTTCATATTCTTATTCATATAAAGACCTCTGTAAATAAGCAAGAAAGCTATAGATATTCCATTGTTTAAAAGGGGGGCAAAGATTATGAAGTAGGAAGATTTTAAAAATAAGAAATTCAAGTGTCTAATAAATTCATGAAAACATTTCAACCTCATGACAAATTAAAACAATAGCCTAATGATTCATCACCTATAAAACTGGCAAACATTGGAACAATTACCATATTATTTTCTGGAAAGCAGTCTGGCAAAATGTATCAGAAGTTTTGGCATGTCCATGCCCTTTGAGAATCTGTGCAGGGAAATGGTTAAGGAGTTGCAAAGATTTGCTACAAGGATGTCTCCAACAATGCTGTTAATAATTGCAGAAGGATGGAAATGAAAGAAATGTGCATGAGAGCTTTGTTAAATAAATTATAGGATTGACCCCATACAAAAATAATATGTATTTATGAACCTGCTGTCATAGAGGTATATTTGTTGATATACAAAGTTGTTCATTATTCATTACTAAGTGAATAGCAAATTGGAAAACCCCCCAGTAAGGATGAAACATTTCTATTTTTGTTCATGTGTGTATTTGTATATTTATGTGCATGAAAAATGGCATGGAAGAAAATATATCAAGGCATTAATGTTATCCCTGGGCTTGGCGCATATTTTCTGATTATTTCTGTTATAAACATGTATTACTTTTGAAATAAGAAAATTATTACTATAAAAATATTTCTTGGTAAATATGGAATTGAAACATGGGGAATTAGAATTGATTATTTAATGGCATCAGGCTGAGATAAGCTGAGGTGTTTGTTTCACAGTAAGGATATTGAAACATTCCAAACAATTCAAGCTTGTTCTTCTGCAAGGAAATTCATTGAGCATTGTTGACGTCTGCTTTGATAATGAACTTTGGTGGCTTTTTCTGATGAGTGCATTTTGCTTCAGATAGTTTGATATACTCAGTCCAGCCAAAGACAAGTCCTACAGCTTTCAGGATACTTCCGGATTTTGCTTTCCTTTGGGTTTTTGTTTTGAGACAGGGTCTCCCTCTGTTGCCCAGGTTAGAGTACAGTGATGCAACTTGGGCTCACTGAAACCTCCCCCTCCCAGGCTCAAGCAATCCTCCCACCTCAGCCTCCCAAGTAGCTGGCACTACAGGCATGAGCCACCACACCTGGCTAATTTTTGCGTTTTTTTGTAGAGATGGGTTTTTGGCATGTGGCCCAGGCTGAGGGTACTTCTGTTTTTAAGGTGACTTTGTATTTCTTTGTTATTCTGTCCAAGTGATTTGAAACTTAACTCTCAGGGAGTATCTTATTTCTCTTATTTCCAAGATTTTTGTGGGGAGGGAGGGATGAGAGTATGCCTCATGATAGCCCCTAAATATTGGCTGAGAGATAAGTGTTGGATTCCCATAGGCAGGTAATTAGTCTTTGCCTTAAGAGTAATGAGAAGGCAAATGACCAAGAACAATATGATCCTTTGGTAGCTTGATTCTGCCAACTCCTGTGCTAACGACTTCTAACTTACCATTTTTCACATTTCTGAATCCAAGCCATGAGCAAGAATTACATTTCCTTTGCTGTATTTCTCAATTTCACTGAAATACTAAATCCTAAAAATGATTATTTCCCTTATGGCAATTACCATCATGACCTTGCAAAAGCCACATGTGCCAGCTGGAACTTCTCCAGAATTTCTTTTTTAATGAAGGAAAATATTTTGTTAAACTAAGAGCATGACTGATAGCAAAGTAGGATGCATGGGAAAATATTGAAGTTTATTATCACTACATCTGTTGCCAGGGGCTTATCAGGAAATAGAAAACCCCTCAGCTGGTTCAACGGAAGTTTCTTTCTTTGTTTGTTTATTTGTTTGTTTCCTAGACGGAGTCTCTCTCTGTCGTCCAGACTGGAGTGCAATGGTGCGATCTCAGCTCACTGCAACCTCTGCCCCCTGGGTTCAAGCGATTCTCATGTCTCAGCCTCCCAAGTAGCTGGGATTACAGGCACGCACCATCACGCCCGGCTAATTTTTGTATTTTTTAGTAGAGATGGCGTTTCACTATGCTGACCAGGTTGGTCTAGAACTCCTGATCTCAAGTGATCTGCCCGTCTCGGCCTTCCAGAGTGCTGGGATGACAGGCATGAGTCACCACACCCAGCCTGTTCAGCGGAAGGTTCTTCAACCAAGGGACTATCACTAGGGATGTGGGCAGGGAGCTGATGAGAGGCTGAGGTGATGAGAGGCTGAGGCATTCAGAGACTAGCAACAGTGGGAAGCTGTTACAAACTCTGGGCCTCAAGGGAGATGGGGTGGGAGCATGGATGTTTTGAAACCCAGTGATCTGGCAGAGCCAGGAACTCCTGGAGGGATGTCACCACTCCCAGAACCAGGCACCAAAAGTGTGAAGGGAACAGGGAAAAAAATGCCCAGCTTCCTGCCCTAGGATGTCCTCTGGTGCCTCCCATTGACCCAATCTTAGCAGAAAGCAGCTGAAAAGGACCCCACAGGAGTTCTTTGGGGCGGAGAAAGGCTGAGAGAGTGACGAATGGATCTGAGGGCACAGGTGGAGAATGACCAGCTCACTCTCTGAAGGAATGTTTTGTCCTTGAAAAGAGATAACACTTCAAGTAAAATTTTGGCACTGCTTAGCTGTGCTTCCTCAAGGTTCAGCTGTGTGGTTTCAGGACCTTATAATTTTCAAAAGGTAATGAAAAACATCAGGTTCAGTGGAATCCCAAAGAAACATATTGTTAGGGATTAATGAATGTTTGTGTCCCTTCAAAATTCTTATGTTGAAACCCTTAATTCCAAATGTGGTGATATTTGGAGGTGAGACCTATGGGAGGTAATTAGTTTTACATGAAATCATGAGAGTGAGGCCCCCACAATGTGATTAGTGTCCTTATAAGAAGAAACACCAGAGAGCATGCTCTCTTTCTATCCATGTGAAGGCACAGCAAGAAGGTGGCTGTCTGCAAGCCAGGAGGTGAGCCCTCACCAGAATTCAACAGTGCTGGCACCCTGATCTCAGACTTCCAACCTCCAGAACAATGAGCAATACATTTCTGTTGTTGAAGCTACCTCACCTATGGCATTTTGTTATGGCAGCCCAAACTAAGATACATACCTAAAATGAAACATGCATATGTTGAAAGCAGTACTTGCCATCATTTATCAAGCACACGCTTTGTGCCAGGCACCGTGCCAAGTGCTTTATCTGCCCAGAGTCATTTCATCCCCACATCTGCAGGGTAGAAACTGTGACCCCATTTGACATAGGAAAAAACTGTTGTCCAAGGAATTGTTCATCCATCCTCCAAAGTCACATAACTAGCCAGGGTGGAAGCTTTCTGTCTCTTGAGGGCAGGCTGTTGTCACTGGTGATAGGTGCTGCCACAAACTGGGCCCCTCCATTCAAATGCCCAGAGTGGAGCGGGGCAGCTGCTGTCCTCAGTCACAGGAGGGCTGGGACAGGTGGTTTAGGGGACAGGTGGTTTGAGGGACAGGTGGTTTGGAGGTCAGGCAGTTTGGGGGTCAGGCAGCTTGGGGGTCAGGCGGATTGCTTGTCTGTTGTCTAGTTTGTCTCACCAGGAAGACAGTAGGAACGTGGCCAGTCTTGTTCATCACTGTATCCACACGACCTGGCATGTAGCAGGTGCTCAATAATGTTTATGAAGTGAACACATGACCCCACCATATAGAATCAATGTTTGTAACTTACATTGTTTTCACTTGATGACTTTGCGATTGTGCAAAAATCACCTTCAGCAAACAGAAATGTACTTAAATGTTTTTTTAAATAAGTAGTGTAGAGGTGTATCTGAGCATGGAAACCGGTTGAAATTAGTTGCCATTTCCAATCTGGACCACTAATGTGAGCAGCCCAGCAGGGCAGGGTGTGGAAAGTGACATTGCGCAGTGGGCTGGTGTCATCAGTGTGGTCATAGAGCCACAGTGCCACAGCTGACATGTGCAGAACCTATCTGATGCCATTTAAATATTTTTTGGTTTCTGTTAAATTGATGTTTATTTTTTGTAGAGATGAGATCTTGCTATGTTGCCCAGGCTGAGGGTACTTCTGTTTTTAAGGTGACTTTGTATTTCTTTGTTATTCTGTCCAAGTGATTTGAAACTTAACTCTCAGGGAGTATCTTATTTCTCTTATTTCCAAGATTTTTGTGGGGAGGGAGGGATGAGAGTATGCCTCATGATAGCCCCTAAATATTGGCTGAGAAATAAGTGTTGGATTCCCATAGGCAAGTAATTAGTCTTTGCCTTAAGAGTAATGAGAAGGCAAATGACCAAGAACAATATGATCCTTTGGTAGCTCGATTCTGCCAACTCCTGTGCTAATGACTTCTAACTTACCATTTTTCACATTTCTGAATCCATCAAACTCCTGGGGCTGAAGCAATCCTCCCGTCTCAGCCTCCCAAAGTGCTGGGATTACAGTCATCAGCCACCACACACAGTCGTCATTTAAATGTCTGTGAGAGCCGTGGCCTGGCTATATAGGAAGATGAAAAGAATTCAAAGTCAAAACAGCAGTGACAGAGGCTGGGCGTGTTGGCTCACGCCTGTAATCCCAGCACTTTGGGAGGCCGAGGCGGGTGGATCACGAGGTCAGGAGTTCAAGACCAGCCTGGCCAATATGGTGAAACCCCATCTCTACTAAAAATACAAAAATTAGCTGGGCATGTTGGTGCACACCTGTAGTCCCAGCTACTGGGGAGGCTGAGGCAGAAGAATTGCTTGAACCCAGGAGACGGAAGTTGCAGTGAGTCGAGATTGTGCCACTGCACTCCACACTCCAGCCTGCGTGACTGAGCAAGACTCCATCTCAAAACAAACAAACAATCAAACAAAACAAACAAACAAAACAGTAGTGACAGAATAGAGAAGTTTAACTAAAACCTTGGTTAAGGAGCTGGTTTCCATGTTCCACATCAGGCAGTAATGTTGAAAGAAGTTTGAAGATTAGATAATGCTGTCACTTGAACCCAGGTTTCATGAGCTTTAAGATTAACACCACCTTCTGCAAGGTAAGGACTTATTTTCCTATATTGTCAGACTACCAGAAAAGCTCACTGGTCCATTGTTAGCAGCAGTAGTAGTAGTGGTGGTAGCAGTAGTAATAATAGTAGTAGTACTAGCAGCAGTAGTAGTTTTTACCATTGATCTGAATTTTTTTTCTTTACATAAAGAAAACCTGAACCCATGATATCATTTCAAAAACAAAAACCAAAGACCGGGCGCAGTAGCTCGTGCCTGTAATCCTAGCAATTTGGGGGGCTGAGGCAGAAGGATCGCTTGAACCCAAGAGTTTGAGATCAGTCTAGACAACATGGTGAAAACCCATTTTCACAAAAAATACAATTAGCTGGGCATGATGGTGAGTGCCTGTGGCCCCAGCTACTCGGGAGGCCGAGGCCAGAGGATCGCTTGAGCCCAAGGGGTTAAGGCTACAGTGAGCTATGATTATGCCACTACATTCCAGCCTATGTGACAGAGTGAGACTCTGTGTCAAACAAAGACAAAGCAAAACAAAAACCGGGTGGACAACTTGCATATTCCTGTCCAAATGCCAAGTCTCCTGCAGTATTGTGTTCTGAGCCTGGGGAAGGTAAGTACAGGAAGTAAAATGCTCTGGAAACTGACAGAACTAAGGAAGCGATACAAATGCTGGGAGAGAACAGACATGCTATAGTTAATTCCAGGTGCCTTAACCAGAAACAAGTGAGATCAGTTCATGGGCAGGTCTTGGAAACAGAGAACAGAGAAGCTGAGTTCAGCTGAATAAAGTACCTGTCCACATCCTAGGCACGTGCCTCTCACTGGCCCCACCACTTTGGACTTCTTGGAGTCAACATACTTCCTCAGCACAAGACTGTTTAGAATTCTTTTTAAATTGACAAATTAAATTTGTATATACATATGGTATACAACATGATATTTTGACATGTGTATATGTTGTGGCATGATTACATCAAGCTACTTGTGCATTGCCTCACATGCTTAGCATTTTTTGTAGTAAGAACACTTAAAATCTTTCTTACCAATTTTCAAGTGTAAAATATATTATTATTAACTATAGTTACCATGATGTACAATAGATCTTTTGAACATTCCTCCTGTCTACCTGGAATTTTCTATCCTTTGACCAACATCTCTCCAATCTCTCCTCCCGCCAGCCCCAGCTTTTTAGTCTGATATAATCCTATTTGTTTATTGTTGCTTGTGTTTTTGGGGTCATATCCAAAAAATCGTTGCTCAGACCAGTGTCATAGAGATTTTCTCCTAGGTTTTCTTCCAGAAGTTTTACAGTTTCACTTGGTACATTTAAGCCTTTAAACCATGTTGAGTTTGTTTTTGTATATGATGTGAGATGAGGATCTAATTTCATTCTTCTGCACATGGGTAACCAGTTTTCCCAACACCATTTATTGAAGAGACTGTCCTTTCCCCATTGTGTGCTCCTGGCATTTTTGTCAAAAATCGGTTGGGATGTGCCTGACACTGGTCAGTTTTGGTTGCAGGTAGGATTGCCTGGGACAAGTGCAGGCTCAGAGCTGGAGTCTCATGTAGGACTTGGCTGCCTGGCCAATAAGTGATTTGAACACCTTGAGAAGACAATCCAGGTTTTTTGGGGATAATGAAATTGTTCTTTCCGTTGGTTAAACCATAGTTCTAGCCCTATAAAAGTTTAGAATTAGACATGGAGATGCTGAAGTAAACCATACTATACTATTTATACTTTTGTGTAAAGTCCAAGAAATCACTGAGACAATCTGAGTGTACTTAGATTTTAAGTGTTTGTAATAAGAGAGTTGGGTGCATTAGAACAAAGACAGCCCTGCTTGTGATTCCACTTAAAATGCGTAATTAAGTAAGTATACATTTTGATTTTAGACATGATTTTAGATTGAGTTTAAAATTTGATTAGGCCAGGTGCTGTGACTCATGACTGTAATCCCAGCAGTTTGGGAAGCCAAGGGGAGGTGATCATCTGAGGTCAGGAGTTTGAGACCAGCTTGGACAACATGGTGAGACCTCGTCTCAACTAAAAATACAAAAATTAGCCGGGTGTGGTGGTGCACACCTGTAATCCCAGATACTCAGGAGGCTGAGGTAGGAGAATTGCTTGAACCCAGAAGGCAGAGATTGCAGTGAGCTGAGATCGCACCATTGCACTCCAGCCTGAGCCACAGAGTGAGACTCCATCTGAAAAAATTTAAAAAAAAACCCAATTTTTAAAAATTAATTTTATAAACGAATGTTTAAGTGAGCTTAAGAGTCACTATATTTATAGGCTTAATGTATTCGATTTATTACCATTGTTAAGGATTTGGAATGGCTTTGCTCTTTAGGATAGGCATTTGAAGCAGTCCAAAGGAAAATGGAATATATTAAATTTATAACTGCAGTTTCACATATTTGAGGGAATTTAATTAACCACATGTAAATGAGAATTATTAAGGAAGTTTAGTCTGTTCAACTTGATGTGATCAGTCATTGATAAAAGAAAATGAAATTAATTATTCTTGTTTTGCTAGACGTATAAGTAGACTAAGAGTTGTCATTTGACCTTAGTGGCTCAAGGAAAACTTAGGTTTTAAAATGTGGCATATCCTCCCCCTTTCCCGTTTCCTTCAGCCTTTCCCCACGCGTGCTTTATGAGATTGGGGGGTGGGAAGGCTGCCCGTGAAGGCTTCAGGACAAGTGGTGAGATGTGCTGCTGCCTCTCTAGGAAGGTCAGGGACTCAGACTGCTTACAGGGTCAAAAGGAGATCTGGCTTTGCCTCTTGGGACAGGTGCCCTGTGAAAAAGCCACACACATTTCCTAAAAAGAGATGTCTTCAGCAATAAAGATCAGCAACAAATGGAACCACACTGCACCTGCCAGAACCTGAGGTGCCACACTGTACCCCTCCCTCAGTCCTGCCCACTTTGCACTTTTGCCTACTCATAACTAGGTCCTGGAGTCATATTAGCTATTACCCTTTGTCCAATGCTGTACAGATGACACCATTGCCAGTTGCCTCTGCATCAATTTTATAGGAAAGCTGGTCTCAAGGCACTGTAAGTCTTATTTTAAAGACAAGGAGCATTACTCGGTTTTCAATAATGCATAGATCTGGAGCCTGATAAGACATAAAAGAAGGAGCATTTATCCAGCTGGCAGCAATTAGTAATGGAATGGCACATTTTGAGCCAAGGAATTACACAGCCCCCTAAGGGAAGAGTCAGTACTATAAGAATGATACACCAGCCATATCTCAGACTCCTGGCTATGTTTCAGCCATTCACTGGAGTCTTCAGCACATGCACATGGGATACATAAACTGCAGATGGCATGTCCAAATAAAGACCCATCACAAGACAGAAGATAAGAAATCACATTGATGAGATGGACACCCAGTAAGAATCTGTTGACTTGCCTAGTCAGGTAGGGGATTGTATTAGTCCATTTTCATGCTGCTGATAAAGACATACCTGAGACTGGGAAGGAAAAAGGGGTTTAATGGACTTACAGTTCCACATGGCTAGAGAGGCCTCACAATCATGGCAGAAGGCAAAGAGGAGCAAGTCACATCTTACATGGATGGCAGTGGGCAAAGAGAGTTTATGCAGGGAAACTCCTGTTTTTAAAACTATCAGATCTAGTGAGATTCATTCACTATCATGAAAACAGCAAGAAAAAGACCTGCCCCCATGATTCAATTACCTCCCACTGGGTTCCTCCCAAGACACATGGAAACTAGGGGAGTTACAATTTAAGGTGAGATTTGGGTGGGAACACAGCCACACCATATCAGGGATATATCTGCCATCTCAGAGCTAGATAATGATGAAGCAAGGACAAGGATCCCAGATACCCAACTCTTTAATGCTCCCTATACAGTGATTCCAGTTACATTTAGCAAAGGTAAAACCTAAATTATGTGGATTCCAATTAAATGGGACAGGAGCAGAGTAAAATATGCTTTCTTCAATGGATAGTATAATGTATTCTAGACCAACTGGGTAAGCAAAATAGGAGTGAAATAATTAATAGGCATATGAACAGACATTCCAAACACTCATGTCCTTTAGAATCACCACCTTATGTTAATTGATATGGAACACACACACACACACACACACACACACACACACACACACCCCTATTAATTTTCAAAAGCAATCTAAGGATTTCCAATTGTTAATTTGTTTAAAATGCAATTGAGAGTACAAAAAATCTATTACTAAGACCATTTTCTCTAACTTAAATTGACCTTTATTTACTAAGATTCACGAGTTCTTTCCCAGAGTTTGTAAAAGGTAGAATGGGGAGATATTTGAGACAAAGGAAATGATATTATTGAAGACTTGAAAATATGTTTGGGTCTCTTCTGGTAAAGCCTCCTTGTTCCCCCAGGTTAAGACAAAACTGCCTCTCCTTACTCTCTATCCCAGTCCTTCCCCTAAGGCATCTTGTGATCATTGGTTATTTGGCTTCTCTCTGCTTCTAGACCAAGAATTCCTTGAGGGCAGGAACTCTGTCTTTCTTTGTGGTCTCAGTACCTAACCCAATCCCAGGTACCCAGCAGAGACTGAGCAGATATTTCCTACTTATCACTGGATGACTCAGTTGCTGGTCCAGGTGTGAGAGACTGGCTTGTGGTAGATGAAAGGAGCATGCACGGATATGGTGAACTGACCCTCAGCCACCATATCACTCTCCTTCTAGAGGCCTTTCTCTCCTGCAGAGGCAGAAAACTAAAGGCTGCTTCTCTGGACTCCTGTGCAGCCAGTGTCCTGTGTGTGAATTCAGTTCTATCAATTAGATGTGCTTTCCTGAGATTTGGATGTGGAAAGTAACATGTGGCAGGGGCAGGTCACCCTTATCCACGTTGGTTGTTGCTGCTGGCTAGACAGGTGGCAGAGAGACTGGGTTTATTCCCAAGTGTCCAGTCACTAGTGGTGTGCATTCTGAGGGCCTTCGTGGGTGTATGGATGGATCGCTGGTATCTGGATTGCAGCAAGATGGGGTTTGCTTTTGTTGTTGCTGAGACAGAGTTTCCCTCTGTTGCCCAGGCTGGAGTGCAGTGGTGTGATCTTGGCTCACTGCAACCTCCGCCTCCCAGGCCCAAGTTATTCTGATGCCTCAGCCTCCTGAGTAGCTGGGATTACAGCATACCCAGCTAATTGTTTTGTATTTTTAGTAGACATGGGGTTTTCCCATGTTGACCAGGCTGGTCTCAAACTCCTGGCCGCAAGTGCTCCGCCCACCTCAGCCTCCCAAAGTGTTGGGATTATAGGCGTGAGCCGCCATGCCTGGCCTGGGATGGGGTGTGTTTTAACACTTCCAGTGGAAGCCTCTGGAACCCCACCTGCCTGATTTGAGAATTTCCCTGAAGATCCAGTTTGGTGGTTGTGCATGGGAGTCATTCCTGGCAGTCAGCCAAGTAGAGATCCTCCAGCCTCCCAGGGACTTTGTAAGCCCTGAATTATCTGTGTACTTCTCTCTGTGCTTCAGATCATTGGAATGGTTTCTGTCTGCTGCCTCTGAACCTTGACTGATGTAATGGAAAGGAGAAAGGAACCTGCTTGAAAGGAAGGCTAGCAGGACTTGATAGTACAATGTAGAGAACGTAAGGCAATGAGAGGTGCCAGAGAAGTTACTAGGAAATGAGAGGCTCCCCTAACCCAAGCATGTCTGTCTTAGACTCCGCCTTCACCATGTTGATAGGTCATGTAAATACAGATGTCTGTGGAAGGACCAAAAGTGATAGGGGTTAGGGAGAGAGATTTAAGGGCCATCACCATACACCTAGTAATAAAAGTGTATGTGTAGAGACAAGCTCCTTGAAGAAGAGCTTGCAGAGACTCAAACTGGGAATCATTTCTTATTTTATACTCTTAAAATGAAAATGTAACATATATACAAGAAAGATATATGGCATGGTGGCTCACACCTATAATCCTAGCAGTTTGGGAAGCCGAGGCAGGTGGATCACTTGAGGTCAGGAGTTCAAGACCAGCCTGACCAACATGGTGAAACCCCATCCCTACTAAAAATACAAAATTAGCTGGGCGTGATTGGTGCACTCCTGTAATCCCAGCTACTTGTGAGGCTGAGGCAGGAGAATCGCTTGAATTCAGGAGACGGAGGTTGTAGTGAGCCGAGATCGCACCATTGTACTCCAGCCTGGGCCACAAGAGGGAAACTCAGTCTCAAAAAAAAAAAAGCACATGTCTTAGGTCCTTAGTTAGGTGAATCTTCACAGAGTGAAAACAATTGAGTCACTCCCACCTAGATCAAGCTACAGCACCCAGAGTTCTCCCTCATGCCTTCTTCCCAGTCCAAACCCTTCCAAAGGTAACCAGAATTCTTAGTGCTGTCACTGTAGTTTTTTCCTTGTTTTTAAACTTTATAAAAAAAATATTGCAGTAGGTGTTATTTTTATGTCTGTGTCTATTTTTTAATGTGTGTGTGTATGTGTGTGTGTGTGTGTGTGTGTGTGTGTCTGGTTTTCTTACTCAACACAGGATTTGTGAGATTCATCCATGTTGTACAACTACCAATAGTTTGTTCATTTTCATTGCTATAAGTATTCCATTGCATGACTTACACAATTTATTGATGTATTCTACTATTGATGAATATTTGGTTATTTTCAGTTTGTGGCTGTTATGAATAGCACTACAGTGAATATTCTTCTTTACATGTCTTTTGATGCACTTCTGTTGGGTATATACCTCAGGGAAGAATAGCTGGGTGATAGGGGCTGTGTGGAACAGATTTTGCCAAACAATCTTCCAAAGTGGGCTCAAGCAACCTGTCCACCTCAGCCTTTCAAAGGGCTGGTATTACAGGCATGAGCCACTATGCTCAGCCAGATGTTGCATTTTTTATAAATTGAAGTTTTGTGGCAACTCTGTGTCAAGGAAGTCTATCAGTGGCATTTTTTTCAACAATACGTGCTCACTTCAAGTCTCTGTGTCACATTTAGGTAATTTTCACAATATTTCAAACTTTTTCATTGTTATGATGATGATGATCTGTGATTGGAGATCTTTGATGTTACTATTGTAATTTTTTGGGGTACCAGGAATCACAACCATATAAGATGGGGAACTTAATAAATTGTGTGTGTGTTCAAACTGCTTCACTGACCGGCCATTCCCCTATATCTCTCCCTCTCCTCAGGCTTCCACAATATTGAAATTAGGCCAACTAATAACCCTACAATGGCCTCTAAGTGTTCAAGTGAAAAGAAGAGTCTCTCACTTTAAATCAAAAGCTAGAAATGGTTAAGCTCAGTGAGGAAGGCATGCCAAGAACCAAGATAGGGTGAAAGCTAGGCCTTTTATGCCAATTAGCCAAGTTGTGAATGCAAAGGAAAAGTTCTTGAAGGAAAAGTGTTACTCTAGTGAACACATGAAAGATGAGAAAGTGAAACAGGCTTATGGTTGCTATGGAGAAAATCTGGATCAAAGATCAAACCAGCCACAACATTCCCTTAAGCCAAAGCTTAATCCAGAGCAAGGCCCTAACTCTCTTCAATTCTATGAAAGCTGAGAGAGATGAGGAAGCTGCAGAAGAAAAGTTTGAAGCTAGCAGAGATTGGCTCATGGAGATTAAGGGAAGAAGCCATCTCAGTAACATAAAAATGCAAGGTAAAGCAGCAAGTACTAACTTGCTGCAGCAAGTTATCCAGAAGATATAGGTAAAATAATGGATGAAGGTAACTACAAAAAACAACAATTTACAATGTTGACAAAACAGCCTTCCATTGGAAGAAGATGCTGTTTAGGACTTTCATGACTACAGAAGGGTCAATGACTGGCTTCAAAGCGTCACAGAACAGACTGACTCTCTTGTTAGGGGCTAATGTACCTGGTGACTTTAAATTGAAGTCAGTGTCCATTTACTCTTCCAAGAATCCCAGAGCACTTAAGAACTATGCTGCATCTACTCTACTCTGTGCTCTATGAATGGAACAACAAAGCCTGAATGACAGCACATATGTTTTTAGCCATGGTTTACTGAATATTTTAAGCCCACAGTTGAGACCTACTGCTAAGAGAAAAGATGCCTTTCAAACTATTACTGCTTATTGACAATGCACCTGGTCACCCAAGAACTCTGATGGAGATGTACAAGGAGATTCATGTTGTTTTCATGACTGCTAACCCAACATCCACGCTGTAGTCTATAGATCAAGAAGTAATTTTGACTTTCAAGTCTTAATATTTAAGAAATACATTTAGTAGTAAGGCTATACCTGCCACAGATAGTGATCTCTGGCAGATCTGGACAAAGAGCCAAAAGATTATAACTCAACAAAAGCTGAGATGATCATTAGTGATTTATAGCAATAAAGTATTTTTTAATTATGGAAGGGAAAAACTTCTGGAAAGGAGTCACCATTCTAGATGCCATGAAAAACATTCATGATTTGTAGAAGATGGTTAAAATGTCAACATTAACAAGGGTTTAGAAGAAGTTGATTCCAACCCTCATGGATGACTTTGAGAGGTTCAAGACTTCAGTGGAGGAAGGAACTGCAAGTGTGGTGGAAATAATAAGAGAAAGAGAATTATAAGTGGAGCCTGAAGATGTGACTGTATTGCTGAAATCTCATTATAAAACTTACACATATGAGGAGTTGTTTCTTATAGATAAACAAAGAAAGTGGTTCCTTGAGGTGGAATCTGGTTCTGGTGAAGATGTTGTGAACATTGTTGAAATGACCACAAAGGATTTAGAATAGTCCATAAACTTAGTTGATAAAGCAGCAACAGGTTTGAGAAGACTGACTCCAATTTTGGAAGAAGATCTACTGTGGGTAAAAAGCCATCAAACAGTATCACATGCTACAGAGAAATCTTCTGTGAAAGAAAAAAATCAACTGATGCAAAAAACTTCATTGTTGTCTTGTTTTAAGAAATTACCAAAGCTACCCCAACCTTCAGCAATCACCACCCTGACCAGTCAGCAACCACCAACATCAAGAAAATACCCTCCACCAGCAAAAAGATTATAACTCAATGAAAGCTGAGGTGATCATTAGTGATTTATAGCAATAAAGTATTTTTTAATTAAGGCATGTACATTGTTATTTTAAATAATACTATTGTATACCTAGTCTACTACCATATAGTGTAAACATAATTTTTATATGTGTAAACATAATTTTTATATGCACAGGGAAACAAATACATTTGTGTGACTTACTTTATTGTGATGTTCACTTTATTGCAGTGGTCTGGAATGAAACTCACAATATCTTCAAAAACCTACAGGCAAACTTGTAGAGCCACTCTCATTTATTGAAAAGATCATCCTTTTTCTGAACTTTGTGTTATATTCTGGTGATCTATTTTATTTTCATTTCACTGATACCATAATATTTAACTTCATTTTACAATAAAGCTCTATATTTGGTAATATAAATCTTCCAACTTCTTTTGTTCATCAAGATTGTTTTAACTTTTCTTGACCCTTTGCATTTCCATATGATTTAAAAATCAATCTGCCAATTTCCAATTTGTCAGTGAACTACAGCCATTGTTTTTTTATTGGGACTGCATTGAATCTACTGATGGATTTGAGTAGAATTAGCCCTTAAAATATTGAGTCTTCTAATTGATGAACATGGTATATTTTTTCATTTATTTAGGTCTTTTCAAGTATTTTCAGGATATTTTGAAGTGTTCAGTATGGAGACTTTACCCATCTTCAGTTCAATTTATTCCTATCTATTTGATGATTTTTGCTTTTATTATAAATGGAATGGTCTTTTAAATTTCATTTTCTATTTCTTTCTAACATATAGAAATACAATGTTAACCTCAGAATTGTCTTGTTGTTGCGCCTTTGAGGGTAATATTTTTTCTCTTTTACCCTTAAGATTTTATTTCCTTTGACTTTAGTTTTCAGCAGTCTTACAATAACATGTCTATGTATGATTTACTTTTGTATTTATCTTGGTTAGAGCTTTTTGGATATAAATACAGCTCAGATGCACAAATACAAAATGCAAGAAGGAGAAATACAGCTTCTTGAATTTGTGGCTTGATGTCTTTTGTCAGTTTTGGGAAATAGTTTCTGCCTGATTCTCTCCCCTCTCTAGGAATTTTGATTGCACATATATTAGAACTTTCCACCATATTTCATGTACCTCTTTTCTCTGTTTTTGAACCCTTTCTCTCTGAGCTTCAATTCGGATTTTTTTGAACTGAACTATCTTCCAGTTTGCTAATTTTCTCTTCTGCTTTTAGTTATCATCAAGTTCAGTTTTAGAGTTATCAATCCAGTTATTATATTGTTCAGCTATAGAATTCCCATTTAATTTTTAAAATAGATACCAGTTCTCAATAAAATCCTCCACATTTTAATCTATTTTATGACTATTTCCATAAGTTAATTTAAAGTCTGAGTCTGATAAACTTAATATGTGGATCAAATGTGTTTCCCTTTCCATTGTCTTGGCTTTTTTTTTCTCTCTCTCTGTTAAATTTTGGTCTTTGGTCATATCTGCTGGTGTGCCTGGTAATTACGGATTAAATGCTGGACATTACATATAAAAATTTTAGAAGGTCTAGATGATGATTTCCTTCCTATAGAGAGCATTCAATTTTATCTGGGCAGCAGATCACCTTGATCAAATCAGAAATTGAGCTGAGTTTCGGGTTTTGTAAGGGCTATTTTTTCTCTTATTTGCCCTTACTCTTCAGATGTGGCCTTTAGGGGTTCTCAGTTAAAGGCCTGAAGTGCTTACCAGGAATTCTCTTTTTTGGAAGGTCCTGAACTCTGAGTTTTGTCTTCCCAGGACCATGAGACCACTGAAGTCTCTGGTTAACAAGCTGTTTGTTGGGTGGTTTCTTGGTTTCTTTCCTCTTGGACTGTGCTTGTTTAGTTTAGAAATAGGGCAATTCCCTGAGAAAACATTATGTGGAGAATGTAGGGCTCACTTCTCTAGAACGCTGGTTCTTCAAATTCTTTAAGTTTGATAGTCATGAATTCTACTTTTCTCCCCAGCCCAGTAGGACTCTTGCAACACAAGGTATTATTAATTTATTTGGCCTCAATGCTGCAGAAAATTATCTATACCAAATAGCAATGGCTCAGCTCAATGCATTTTATTTCTCTCCAGTTTCTTGGCCCTTTAAATCTTGGTGGCTTTGTTACTCTCTGTTGTTTAGAGCTGTTTTTCTTAGGGGGACTGCTTTATCCTGCCCTTATGGGTTTTTTTTGTTTGTTTGTTTTGCTTTGTTTTGTTTTGTTTTTTTAATTTTTTTGAGGGAGGATCTCACTTTGTTGCCCAGAGTAGAGTGCGGTAGCATGATCTTGGCTCACTGCAACCTCTACCTCCTGGGCTTAGGCCATCCTCCCATTGTTCAGCCTCCCAAGTAGCTGGGACTACAGGTGCACACTTTTGATGCCCAGCTAATTTTTGTGTTTTTAGTAGGGATGGGGTTTCACCATGTTGCCCAGACTGGTCTTCAGTTCCTAAGTTCAAGCAATCCTCCCACCTCAGCCGCCTGAAGGGCTGGGGTTACAGGGGTGAGCCACCATGCCTGGCCCTCATGGTCTTTTTTTGTGGGAGAGTTAGGCCAATACAAGCTATCCTTTCATAGGTGGAAGTAGAAGTTTCCCATTTCTTAATTTTTAGGGAAAAATAATATGTTGTCAGAAGTCTGCATTATGCGAAGGGAATATTCTTTCTCTCCTGTGCAAGTACGGAAGGCGCTTGTGTCTTCCCAGCCTCATTGCTTTATTTGACATTTGCCCTTAAGCAGATTTGAAGACTCCTAACAATTTGGTCACAGATTCTGTAATTTTCCATCAGTCCCTGAGGACCTGAAGTTCCTCAAACTGTTCTCTGGGGAACAGAATGATTTTCCTTGGCTGCTTAGAGGCCAAGAGTGTGGCTATGGCAGCAGTAGATGGTGCTCCAAGAATGGGCAGGGGTTAGCCTTGAAGAATCCACTAGGATAAAATATGGGTTTGTGTCATCCAAAGCTCAATGAGGAAAACTGGCTAAAATAAATAATTCCCTCTTAAGATATGGCTGTTGACATGCCTAGGGAAATGGTTTCCATAGGAAACAACAATAAAAATAGCATTATTTTTGAACTGGGAAGGAATGGCACTTAGGTATCCAGATTTTAAAATAATATTGAATAACAGGAAGTGTTGAAAGATTCAGCTATTTTGGTTTGACAGCATCTCTTTTTGCATTCCTCCTATTCTGGAGAAATGGAGAAGAGAGAGTTCTTCGTGTCCTCCATATGCTTGAAAGAAACGTCAAAATGTCTTTAACCTTTTCTACAGGACAAAAATGGAAAATTCTGGCACTGCAATCAGATGCTTATGTTTTTTGTCTATTGAGAGCTTTTCTTCAGTTGTTGAGAATTCTTTCAGTACACTTGGTTATCAACCAGCTACCATGAGTTTTTTGTTTGTTTGTTTGTAGTTTTGTTTTTTTGTTTTGTTTTGTTTTGTTTTGAGATAGAGTCTTGCTCTGTTGCCTAGGTTGGAGTGCAGTGGCTCGATCTCGGCCTGTAATCCCAGCACTTTGGGAGGCCGAAGTGGGTGGATCACTTGAGGCCAGGAGTTCAAGACATGTCATCTCCACTAGAAAAAAAAAATACAAAAATTAGCTGGTCATGGTGGCGCATGCCTGTAATCCCACCTACTTGAGAGGCTGAGGCAGGAAACTGCTTGAACCTGGGAGGCAGAGGTTGCAGTGAGCTGAGGTTGTGCCACTACACTCCAGCCTAGGTGACAGAGCACGACTCCATTACATACACACACACACACACACACTGATGCTGTGCCATCCCAGGGCTCCCTGGCTAAGATGAAGGAAGAACAAGCAGTGCTTTTTCTAAACACACTTGTCTGCTTTCTAAGCACACTTTCTAAACACATGCCCTCCCCCTCCCTTTCAATCTTTGTCTGCAGTATTTAGTTTTTACTGTGTCCTCATCCTAACGGAACCTGGCTAAGTGGTAGAGAAACTAGATGAGCGAACATTTTCCCTAGTAGCCAGATGAATTTATAAATGCTTTCTTGTCACATTACGGAAACTTTCTAACATCAAATTGTGCCAGTTGCTGCTGTCATCTTTGTTGTTACGTAGAAGCTGCTAAGTGATTTCACCACCAAGGCCGCGGGTTTACACAAACGTCTTTCCCGCTAAGCAAAGATTACACATGACTTGACGCACTACACTAGAATGAGTCCCAGCACATCTTCAGTACAGTGCAATGGAGCAGCTTGGTACCTGTTGCCAGGGTACCACTCTCTCATAGGGTTTCCTAGGGTAACTGTCATCTCAACATCTCGAGTTTGTATTCTGGCTATTCCTAGTATGAAGATGACAATCTTCTTCAATGCCTGAAGGTCTTTAATTCTATTCACTATTTGTGGCTTTCCTGCCCTCCTTCCTCATGCCCCATTCTTTCTGAAAACCCTTGCACACTGGCCTCCCTACTACTTGACCACTCTCTTGGAGGAAGCACACCCTCACAGTCTCCAAACACAGCACTCTCCTGCCAGAACTCTATGCAGCCGATCTCCTCTCTGGAGTGTTTAAACTGTTCAGCGCCCTTCCTTTTAAAACCCTGTCCTTTATTGGCTTCTTGGGAATTGTACTCTGGATTTTTGTCCTCTCTGACTAATCCGTCTTTGTTGCTGTCACCCCCTCCCACCTTCTGTCCCTCAAATGTCAGCATTCCCCAAGGTTCTGCCCTGTGCTACATTTTTTTCTTTGCTCTATATATTTATTCCCACTAGAATCAATCCACTCACATGCTTATTACAATAATGGGCCAATGCAGACAAGTTTAATGAAAACAGTAAAAAATGTCACACAAAATTCTAGACATAAACTTTTCTATCTATCTATATGTATGCATATAGTTGCATTTCATCAAAACCAGATCATTCTATGTTTGGTAACCTGATTTCTAAAAATTCAATAATCACTTGAGGTCAGGAGTTTGAGACCAGCCTGGCCAACATGGTGAAATCCCGTCTGTACTAAAAATACAAAAATTAGCCAGGCGTGGTGGTGCACACCTGTAATCCAAGCTACTCAGGAGGTTGAGGCAGGAGAATTGCTTGAATCTGGGAGATGGAGGTTACAGTGAGCCAAGATCGAGCCACTGCAATCCAACCTGGGCGATAGAGCTGGCTGGAGTTCTGTCTTAAAAGACAGAGACTCCATCTTTAAAAAAAAAAAAAAAAGTAATCTTACTACTTTTGAAATTAAAAAGTAATCTTATTCATCAAAAAATTAGGAAATACTGGCCAGGCACAGTGGCTTAAGGCTGTAATTCCAGCAATTTGGGAGGTCGACGTGGAAGGATAGCTTGAGGCCAGGACTTGGAGATCAGCCTGGGCAACATAGCAAGACCTCTGTCTCTACAAAAAGTAACCAAATTAGCCACGTGTGGTGGTGCACACCTGAAGTCCCATCAACTCAGGAGGCGGAAGTGGGAGAATCACTTGAGCCTAGGAGTTTGAGGCTGCAGTGAGCTATGATCATGCCACTACATTCTAGCCTCAGGGACAGAGTGAGACCCTGTCTCTAAAAATAAATTATTTGGAAATACTATAGGAATAAAAAAACTCTTTTAGATAATAATATAATAAAATATAATACTCTCCCCTGTACCCACATATAACACAAGAAGTAAAATATTATACATTCAATTTAAACTCCTTATTCTTTTTTTCTTCTTTCTTCCTTTCTTCCCTTGCAGATATAAAAAATATCCTGAATTTTGTGTTCAGCATCCCTTTTGATTTTTTCTGAATTTTAGAATACATGTATTTAACTATAAACAATATATCCTGTTGTAATTCATATAAAAGACATCATAATATATGTAAACGTCAGCAAATTTCTCTTTCCCATTCAACATCATTTTTTTTCTGAAATCTGTTTATTCTTACAGTTCTAGTTATTTCATTTCACTCTCATATAATATTCTATTTTACGAATAGTCCACAATTTCTTTATCTAGTCTCTTACTAATGGACATATAGGTTGTTTTTAATTTTAATTTTGTTTTTACTATTAGAAACAGTGCTTTAATGAAAGCTCTTGGACATGTCTTCTTCTGCACAGTACTAATTGCCTAGATGGAGGAACTGGATGAGAGTTCTGTTGTTTCACCTCCTTATCAGCATTTGGTGTTGTTTCCGCTGTGGTTTCTTCATTATCATTGCTTACTACTGAAAGTTGTGCAGAACAAGAAGAGTCTTAGTCAGTTCAGGCTGCTGTAACAAAACACCAAATACTGGGTGGCTTAACTAGCTGACATTTATTTCTTATAGTTCTGGAGGCTAGAAGTCCAAGATCAAGGTGATTATGATAAATATGCATATTTTTAGTGGTTATTTTAGTGGCTATTTCCAGAACAGTCACTTAAAAATAAGGCAAAGAAGTATAGCTAAAAAGCCAGTAGAGAAATTAAAATGGAATGTGATAAAAATTTTTGATTAAAAGAAGGCAGGAAAGGAGTTACAAAGAATCAAAATATAAGATCAGTTATATAGTTATACAGTCTGATCTTATATTTTAATTCTTTATAGCTCTTGGTATTTTATTTAACAGAGGACAAATAAAATGGTAGGCCTAAATCTAATCATATCAATAATTACATCAAATGTAAAGGTACTAAGCATGCTCATTAAAAACAGATTGTCAGACTAGATTTATTAAAAATCAAGACCTAACTACATGCTGTTTAAAAGGTTACTCTGTGTAAAGTATCAGAGGGAATGAAATCAAATAATGGAAAAAGATATACTATGTAAACAGTACATATAAGAAATCTGAGATGGCTACCTTAATACCAGATAAAAGAGACTTCAACACAAGGAAGAGAAACAAGTTTTAGCAAAAGTAAAACTTACTAAACATAGAGCCAGGCAGTGGCTCTATGACTGTAATCCCAGCACTTGGGAGGCTAAGACAGGCGGATCGCTTGAGCCCAGGCATTTGAGACCAGCTTGGGTAACATAAAGACCTTATGTCTACCAAAAAAAAAAAAAAAAAAAATTAGCCAAGCATGGTGGTGCGTGCCTGTTGTCCCAGCTACTCTGAAGATGGAGGCAGGAGGATCTCTTGAGCCCAGGGATTCAAGACTGCAGTGAACTGTGATCATGTCACTGCACTTCAGTCCGGGTAATAGAGTGAGACCCTGTCTCAAAAATAAATAAATAAACAAACAAACTAAACTAAATAATAAACAAAAGGATTAATATCTTACAGATTCTCTGATCACAAAATAATTAAGTCAGAAATGAATAGCTATATGTAGAAATTAAACAACTTACTCTTTTTTTCATAAAGCTATATTTATTCCATTTAAATGACAACCTTTATTCTTAGATTATATTATTCCTAATTTTAGGGGCTAAAATATGTTTTCTTTTACATAATGATGCTGAAAGCAGATGGTTATTTGTTTTGTTTGTTTTTGTTTTATGTCCTTAACTGGCAAAATTAAAAGCCAGAAACTGAGGCCCCAATTTTTTTTAATGCAAATCTACTGATGCTTAAAACTCAGAACTTAGGAACCACAAATTTGGCAAAAGCCAATCTTCTTGTGGCATATTTCACAGTATTGAATTCTTTCTTGGTGAGTTCCCTATATAAGTTATGAAGCAGGATAAAAGTCAGTCTTATATTAAGTCAGTGTAAATATGGCCTTAATTTCAATCACCAAAGAAATGTACTTTTGTTGTATACCATGGTTACAGCATGTTTTATTAAAACTAATTATATTAGTATCTACCTATAGAGTATCAATTTAAAAGTTATAATGCTATTTCTATGATGTCATTACTTTTATAGGACTAGTCTGTGTCACATGTGTGAGCAATATTGGTTCAATGCAGAAACAAAGAAGGCTGGGTGTCCAAGCAGGCCACTTTTCTGGGTTAGGGTTTCAGTGGTATCATAGATGGCTGCCAGTCTCAATATACACTTTGACCCATTTATCTTTATAAATCATACCATATAGCTTTGATATTTACATACATTTAAACTGAGAAGAAATATGCATCACAAAAAAGCACAGTTTAGTGAATTTCATGTGTCAGAAATAACTCCATATTTCACAATTAGTTTTATGTCATTAAGCTACCCTTGATAAAGAATGATTCCATATAAATGTACAAACTGGAACATAATTTTATAAAACCTTAAAGATACCTTTGTAAATTGCAGTGTGTCTGCTTATAAACAAATCAAATCAATTAATCTCCATTTCTTCAAAGTGTCAAAAACAAAAGAGTAGCTGGACATAACTTTTAATAATCAGTTTCAGAGAAAATACAGGAATAATGATCAATGGCATTTTGGAGCAGATAAAAACTGCTGAGTTTTATGTCTGGGTCTTTCATTCTGTGATTTGCTATAATAGTATTCCTTCCTATTAGCTATTCTTGACAATATTAGTTCTATATTCATTTGAAATGAGCGTTTATATTAAACTTCAAAATTACCTCTGGTAGTATTCAGAATATATGTCAGAAACACCTAAAAGCAACTTCTGTTTTCCTCTTAATTAAGATAACATTTAGTCATGTTAATAACTATTTGAAATGACTTCAGATTTTCAAGATCAGTAAGGTGCCTTGCAGTAAGCTTGCATAGGCTGGAGCATCTGGCCAAGTTATAATGTAGTTATCAATGCTTAGTTCTTCTTGGTTTTCTTCAGATAGCGAGCCCATGTAGACTTGTTCGTAGCCATGGTTATTTTAAAATAAATCCAAGAAGGCAGGATTGAGATTATCAAGCCCATAAGAGCATGAATCAGGTATCCATTGGTTTGGGATTGCAGGCCTACTGTTTTAATTGCAGATTCAAAATATCTCCGAAGAAGGTTTATTCAAAGTTGGCTTTCAGATTTTAGCCAGTTTTGTAGCTACAAAGTATGGCAGGACACTCTGTACAAAGATGCCCTTGCTTCTACAGTCCCCATGGAGGAACTGAGAGAAGAAATCAACACAAGTCTTGGTTGCAGAACAGATGGTCAACAGTGGGATGGGGAACATGCCTCTGCCAGCTGAGAGGTTCAGAATCGCCCCTTTAGATCTTTCCATCATGCCGGGGTACCAATCGTGTCATCTTACAAACAGAAAGAATATTAATATGTATCATTTTCTTGATCATATTGTCCAAGTCAGGAATGTCCGAAAAGTATTTGGGATACTCATATGACATTCCCACATTGTTCACTAAGACACCAATTTCAAGACCAGCCAAGCCTGTTTTAATTTTATCATAAATATCTTCTGATGCAAAGTCAACAGCAATGGTTCTTGTCTCCACTTTGAATTTTTCTTTGATTTCCCTGGAAACCTGGTCAAGTTTATCCTGTAATCTGCTGATAAGGACAACCACACTTTGCTAACTCCACACTTTGCTAACTCTTCTGCATACGATTTTCCAATTCCATCAGTACTACCTGTGACAACTGTCCATTATCCGAGCCCTGGGCCGACCTCCACCTTGTTCCCCACTCCCCAGACCCAGAGGGCCTTGAAGAGCGAGTAGCAGATGTGCAGGGCTAGGTAGGCCACAATGCCCGTGCCAACACAGTACAGGAAGCTGGCGGCGGGGAGAGCGCTCTCCATGGCTTTCCACTAGGACTCACTAACTTCGTGAATCTAAACAACTAGTTCTTCTAAATAAACCATGGATAAAAGCAAACATCACCAGAAGAAATCTAAGAAGAAAATTAGAAAATACTTTAAACTCTGATAATAAAGATACAACATATGAAAATGTGTGGGATGCAGGTAAGGTGGTCCTTAGAGGAAAATTTATAGTTTTAAATACTTGTATTAGAAAAGAAAAAAAAAGTTTAAAATTAATCTAAGTTTTTATCTTAAGAATCTAGAATAAGATGAGCAAATTAAACCCAAAGAAAATAGACGGGAAGTATTTATAAGATAAAAGCGGGTATAGGCCGGGCGCGGTGGTTCACGCCTGTAATCCCAGCACTTTGGGAGGCTGAGGCAGGTGGATCAAGAAGTCAGGAGATCGAGACCATCCTGGCTAACACGGTGAAGCCCCGTCTCTGCTAAAAATACAAAAAATCAGCCGGGCATGGTGGGGGGCGCCTGTAGTCCCAGCTACTCGGGATGCTGAGACAGGAGAATGGCGTGAACCGGGGAGGCGGAGCTTGCAGTGAACCAAGATCCCCCCCTGCACTCCAGCCTGGGCGATGAGCAAGACTCCATCTCAAAAAAATAAATAAATAAATAAAAGATAAAAGCGGGTATAAATAAAATAGAAAACAAACAACAGCTTACACTAACAAAGCAAAAAGTTGTTTTTCTGAAAAAAATTAATGAAATGGATAAACCCCAGCAAGAGTGATTGAGAAAAATTGATCATTCAGACATTAAGTAGATAATAACAGACTATGAACAATTTAAACTAAATAGAAAAATTCCTTGAAAAACATAGCTTACCAAAACAGACCCAAGATGAAAGAGAAAATAAGAATAACTCTGTATCTTTTAAATAAATTGAATTTTCTATCATCAACCTCTTCTCAAACAGAATTCCAGAAGCAAATGAATTGACTGGTGAATGTTACCAACCACTTAAGAAAGAAATATCAATTTTACAAAAACCATTTCAAAAACGTAGATGAGGGAACAATTTCCATCCCATGTCATGAGGCAGAAGAATCCTGAAGACAATACCTGACAAAGACATGACAATAAAAAGAAAAAAGAAAAGAAAAAAGATATCATTAACCAGTTACCTTCATGAACGTAAATGTAATTATTTTTCATACACTGTTAGCAATCCAAATCCAGCAATATATGAAAAGGACAATATATGTTGATCAAGTGAGGATTTTCTCAGAAATGTAAATGTTTATTTATTTATTTTTTTGAGAGGGTCTCTCTCTGTCACCAGGCTGGAGTGCAGTGGCATGATCTCTGCTCACTGCAACCTCCGCCTCCTGGGTTCAAGCAATTCTCCTGTCTTAGCCTCCTGAGTAGCTGGGATTACAGGCACGCACCACCACGTTTGGCTAATTTTTGTATTTTTAGTTGAGACGGGGTTTTGCCATGTTGGCCATGTTGGTTTTGCTGGTCTCAAACATCTGACTTCAAGTGATCCACCAGCCTCGACCTCCTGAAGTGCTGGGATTACAGGTGTGAGCCACCACGTCTGGCCCTAAAGGTTTTTTTTAAGCATCCAATTATTAAGCAATGTAATCTATCATATTAGTAAAATAAAGGAGAAAAGTATGTCAATAAGTGCAGGAAGAACTTATGACAAAATTCAACACCCCAACATATAAAAACTCTCAGCAAACCAGAAATAGAAGAAAATTTTCTCAACCTGATAAAGGGCATCTAGAGAGATCTGAAAGGTAACATTATAGTTAATGATAAAATATCTGATGTTTTCGCCCTAAGACTGGGAATATGCAAGGATGTCGTCATAAATTTGTTTAATATAGTTGCTGCCTTGGCATCCATTTTTAGGCCCAACTTAATTTACAGCCAAGTCATAGCCCATCACCTTTGCCCTAGTTAAAACTTCCCCGCCATGCCTGGTTGTTTTTGCTATAGCCCACTTGCTTTCCATCCCCCTAACTCAAAACCCCATACACCCCACAGCCGCTACCATTGTAAAACCGAATCATCAATTCCAGAGTCATGTAAGCAAGTTCTCCAATCGGTATTTTCCTTAAACTATCCAGTCCACACACCTAGGAGATAGTGCTCACGGACCTCAATGAAGACATAGTCTCAGAAGTCCCTCCCGATCCCCGACCCGCCCACCGGGTGAACTCCTCGAAGCCTCCAGACTCCCCATCGGCCTCCTGCAGGCACCCTTAACCTCTCTAGGACCTGTGAGTAATTCGTTTCTTTGGTTTCATGCATTTTGGTTTTATTTCCTCATCATATCTCACCTGACTGATACACAGGAACCTAACTTTTCCCTCAGTTAGAGGTCTCCTAGAGAGGGATTATCTTGCCCTACGGGCACTCTTGAGTCGGGACTTGGCTGTAGAGGTGGGGCTCAGACACCAAACCAGACTGAGGACTAGCTAAAAGCAGGAGACAGCCAGGTGCGTTGTATCATGCCTGTAATCCCAGCACTTTGGGAGGCTGAGGCAGGTGGATCACCTGAGGTCAGAAGTTCGAGACCAGTCTGGCCAACATGGCAAAACCCTGTCTCTAATAAAAGTACAAAAATTAGCTGGGCATGGTGGCGGGCGCCTGTAATCCCAGCTACTCCGGAGGCTGAGGCAGGAGAATTGCTTAAACCTGGGAGGCGGAGGTTGCAGTGAGCCAAGATTGTGCCACTGCACTCCAGCCTGGGGTGATAGAGCGAGACTCTATCTCATGAATAAATAAATACATAAAACAGGGAGCAAAATTAGCTTTCAATCAGACATGCCTGCCAGTGTGCCATGTCACTTTACCATGGCACAGATGTCATGGCAACATCTGGGTGTTACCACCCCTTTTTATGGCAATGACGTAATGAACCAAAAGTTGCTGCTCCTTCCCTAGAAATATCTGCATAGACCACCCGTTAATCTGCATGTAATTAAAAGTGGGTATAAATATGATTGCAGACCTGCCCAGAGCTGTTGCTCTCTGCCTTTGGGGCGGCACTGTAGGAGCCATTGCAGAGCTGCAACACTGCTGCTTCAATAAAGCTGTTTCCTTCTACCTCTGGCCGGTCCTTGAATTCTTTCCCGGGCAAAGGCAAGAACCCAGCCGGCCATGCTCCACTTTGGAGCTTGCCTGCCCTGCATCACTCTCGAGAGACTTCAAGATGAAATTAGAAAGAAACCATAACAATAGAAACCGCAACAGATGTCTACGATTTTACTTTTTTCATTGTTCAACATAAAAAAAAGGAAGAACTAGAAAATAAGTATTTAATGCTATTTGCTGGTCTGCTTTTTTTGTGGTGGCATGGACTACTGCAATTCTGAAACCTTTTTGTGTTCTAGGCTTGAAGATATGAGTAAATGTATTGAGGATCATGGGAGGAAGAAGCTACAGATGTGAAAATTGGGAAGCATGGAATATAGATGCAGTTTTAAGTTGGAATTACAGGTTATCAGCTTGAACACACAGTGTTTTAACATTGAAGAAAGTAAACGTCTACACATATGTGTGTCTATGTTTTTTTAAAGATAGAAACAGAGATGAACAAACACATACGTATTTTCCACTAAAAGAAACTTAGGGCCCCTTGGAGAAATGACAGATTACAGGGCTGGAAAGACAAAGTACGTGGTGAGGCTGGAATATGTGACTGAATCAGATAGAAGAGAGGCAACCATTCAATGAATGTCAAATTCAATAGAGGCGGCCGGGTGCGGTGGCTCACACCTGTAATCCCAGCACTTTGGGAGGCCGAGGTGGGTGGATCACCTGAGGTCAGGAGTTTGAGACCAATCTGGCCACCATGGTAAAGCCCTGTCTCTACTAAAAATACAAAAATTAGCCAGTCATGGTGGTAGGTGCCTGTAATCCCAGCTACTCAAGAGGCTGAGGCACAAGACTCACTTGAACCTGGGAGGTAGAGGTTGCAGTGAGCTGAGATCTCCTCACTGCACTCCAGCCTGGGTGACAGAGTGAGACTCCATCTCAAAAAAAAAAAGAAAAAAAAAATAAGATAGGGGTTAGCTTAAAGGGCTCATTCTAGCCAACTCTAGAATAATTTGAATATCAAAATAACTATCAATAAGAATATATTATAACCCATTGAATAAAATAAGTATCTGGAAGGCCACGCTGATATAAATACACCAGTTTGTATTGCATGGATGGTACATAAATGGGGAGAAGGGAAAGTGCTTCCTTACCGTAAAATGCCAAGAAAGAGAGAAGGAGAGAAGAAAAGAGGGAGGGAGAGGGAGAGGGGGGAAGGGGGAAACGAAGGGAAGGAAGAAGGAAGAAAGGGAAAAAATTAGAAATTATAGGGTGAAAGTTTGATAAAGAATAAGATATTTACACAATTTCTGTCTTTGTAAATATTATTATTATTCTGAGATGGTGTCTTGCTCTGTCACCCAGGCTGGAGTGCAGTGGTGTGATCACAGCTCACTGCAACCTCTGCCTGCTGGGCTCAAGCATCCTCCCCACTAAGCCTCCCGAGTAGCGGGGACTACAGGCACGCGCCACCATGCCTGGCTAATTTTTCTATTTTTTTGTAGATACAAGATTTTGCCTTGTTGCCCAGGCTGGTCTCAAACTCCTGAGCTCAAGTGACCCGCCCACGTCGGCCTCCTAAAATGCTAGGATTACAGGCATGAGCCACTGCACCCAGTCACTGTCTTTGTAATTGTTAATTACAATGGAAAAATGGAACTTTATATTGGAAAAACCTGGTGGAGCCACCTTACCCTAATGATCAAAATGAACATCATTAATATTGGGACAACCAGCATCGTGTGCCTTTTGATATGGTACTGAGAAAGACACAGCATTACTGCATTGGTCCTCCTATCAAAAATGTATAACCTGATTTCTGTCCCCAAGGCATCCAAATGAGCTAAATAAAAAGGTGGAGAAAAATCCTAGCTTATTAGGAAAAAAAGTGTATCTGTGTCATCCCAGAAAAGATGTAAGATAAAGTATAAGTTACTATGTTATTTATGTTTTGAAATAATTTTAAACCCAGAAATGAGTCTGTATTAGAATAAATTAAAATGTCTCTTAAGGTGAAATATTACAGGAACAACAGAAAGTTATAAAAATGAGAAGTTTTAGAAAATGTATTTGCACTCTTCATCTTATTGAATTATCTATAATCAGGAATTATCTTAATATTTTTACACACAAATTGAAATAATCTTCAGATTTTCTTAATGTAAAGTTATCCAGATGTTTGTAGGAGAACAAAGACACACACATTTTTTTCCCCTGAATGTAGCAATCAGGCTATTGACCTCCTAAAGAAATCCTTGTGAGTAAGTAGACACCTCCATAAACATCTCAATTACTTTTAGGAAGAAAACAGTATTAAATAGTGAAAATTGCTAAGTCAGAAAAAGGAAAATCATAATCCATTTAATACCTGCATATGAATTGACTATTTACAAGGCACTTTCATATATATATATATATATATTTTTAATCTCACAAACAACCTTTGAGGTAGGTGGTTTCAGTTATTCATTCCAATGAGGTTTTTATTCCACAGAAATGCCAACAAGGATGCCAAGATGAAAGAATCACTTGAGGCCAGGAGTTTGAGAACAGCCTGGTCAACATAGTGAGACCCCTATCTCTACAAAAAATAATAATAGTAATTAGCTGGATGTGGTGGCGTGCACCTGTAGTCCCAGCTACTCGGGAGGCTGAGGTTGGAGATTGCTCAAGCCCCGGAGTTTGAGGTTACAGTGAGTTATGATAATGCCACTGCACTCCAGCATGAGCAACAGAGTGAGACCATATCTCTTAAATACACACACACACACACACACACACACACACACACACACACACAAGATGCCCAGAAAAGTTTGTGCTTGGATCTGGTTTCCATGTATTTGGAAAATAAATAAACGTGAAACAAATTGGTTTTTTGACTAGCTTTAGTTTAGAAATTGCAATAGACATTTCTCAAAATCCATTTTTTACAGAGAAGACTAGAAAATTTTGAAATCCAATTTGGATTCTTTCTGATTAAGCAACATTGTTAGCAGAGAGAAGGATTTCTTTGTTTTACTCATGTCCTTTGAAGAGTAAATAACTGCTGAGTGCCCAGATGTAAGTGTTAGGAAAATCAGTGCTGGGCTCTGGCCTTTGGAGCTAGACCTGCAGAACTCAGAGGCTCACCCTACAGTGTTTTCCCTGCTGGGCTTGATCTAGGATAGTAAAATTGTTTCTCATTGCTCAAGGAAGCTTCTCCTTCTGCCATCATGTTTACTGTTCTGTGGCACATTTTATAATTAATAAACAAAATTGTTTTGGTGACATTGTATCTCTTCATAATTTCTGCTTCTTTAAAATGGAGTGCATCCTATTTTGCTTCTCAATTAAAAAATGTCTGTATTTTGGGTCAATTTCGGCCTGGGCTGGAGGCACACTCTCTAGACTTCAGCAGCACCAGCAGCTGGAAACAGCACGGGCATGATTCTTCAAAAGTGCTCTCATCATTGTGTGAGGAGCTGAGGCCCAGAAGAGCTGGTCAGGCTGGAGCAGGTATCTTGTAGTTTTAGCAATGCAGCCCCAAGGTAGTGTCGTGGCCTCAGGGAGGCCACCACGGCCTGTGTTGGACAGCCAAAACCTAGTGTATGCCTTCTCCTGAATTTAATTGTGAAGAAACATCAGACAAACCCAATCGAGAGACATTCTACAAAATAAAGGCTTCCACTCTTCCAAAATGTCAAGATCAAGAAGCTCAAAGAAAGCAGGTAGGACTGTCCCATGTGAAAGGAGATATAAAAGGTTTAACAACTAAGTGTGATGGACTGGATCCTGAATTGGGAAAAATTAACCATATACGACATTATTAATAGACAATTGAAGAAACTGTAATATGGGCTGCGTGTATGTGTGTGTATAGGTTTGCCTGTAATTATATATGAGCCTGGAGAAGGCTATACAACATGTTATTAACATTGGTTACCTGGGGGAAGGGTGGGGATGGGAAATTAAGAGAAAAATACTACAACTTTGTTTTTTAAAAAGCACACAGGATGAAAGTAGCAAGTATGATATGATTCCATTTTTGTTACATGATATAGATATATGTGTAAGTGTGTATGTATGCATAAAATGAATTATACACAGATGGTCAATAAATCATTAACGATTGTTATTCCAAGGTGATGGAAATTTGAACTTTTACATTCTTCATATTTTTGTCTAGTATAATTTTTTTCAATGCACAGGTATTATTTTTATAAACGTACTAAAAAGTAATATTTTTGTGTTAAAAAGGCAAGAAAAAGTCACTCAGGGAACAACTATAAGAAAATTTTGAGACCGGGCGCAGTGGCTCACGCCTATAATCCCAGCACTTTGGGAGGCTGAGGCAGGTGGATCACAAGGTCAGGAGGTCGAGACCATCCTGGCTAACACGGTGAAACCCCGTCTCTACTAAAAAAAAAAAAAAAAAAAAAAAAAAATTAGCCGGGCATGGTGGCGGGCACCTGTAGTCCCAGCTACTTGGAACGCTGAGGCAGGAGAATGGTGTGAACCTGGGAGGCAGAGCTTGCAGTGAGCCAAGATTGTGCCACTGCACTCCAGCCTGGGCAACCCCATCTCAAAAAAAAAAAAAAAAAAGAAAAAGAAAAAGAAAAAAAAAAAGAAAGTTTTGAGGCGAGGCACAGTGGCTTATGCCTATAATCCCAGCACTTTGGGAGGCCAAGGAGGGCGGATCACCTGAGGTTGGGAGTTCAAGACCAGCGTGACTAACACGGAGAAATCCCCTCTCTACTAAAAATATAAAATTAGCCGGGCATGGTGGCATGCGCCTGTAATCCCAGCCATTGCACTCTAGCCTGGTCAACAAGAGCAAAACTCTGTCTCAAAAAGAAATAGTCTTGAATTAAAGCTTTTCTGCTTTAAACTAATATTTTCTTATAGTGCTGAGTTTATTATTATATTTTAAGCACCTTACATGTTTCAACACAAGATGTTTCCAGGTGTGCTGAGCACATGCTCAAGTGTGAGCTGACTGTCTGGGTTGGAAGAAATTGTGTCTGATTTTCTGAAGAATCTTGTTTGGTATAGAAGCTTCAGTAGTCACTTCCAGCCATCCTAGAACTCTCTGATGACATCCCTTCTGGAGATTTTGGAGTTCTCCTAGGACTGTGACCTTTTGACCTGTATGTACCTTGACTAAGTGAACTTCACACTTATTTTTGGCCCTGAAAGGTATACAAATCATGTCCTGTCCTGGAATCTGAATGTCTTCCCTTTTCACAGTGGATAAGGCTATACTTCCTCTTGGCTTCTTGAAGGTATGCTGAGAACTAGTGAGATGGGTTTGTGGAATGCTTTGAGCTGCTGAGATGTAAAGAACAACGCTCTAGCTTTGTGAATAACATAACCCCTATTGTCAGTGAATCCACTGACTCAGATGAGGACAGGGAGAGACCCACTAGAATCAAAGATACTAACAGACTGGGGAGGGCCAGCTTGTTGCTGTAAGTGCTAATGGCAGTGACAACTGAGGAGGGTGATGAAAATGTAAAGAAAGTAGAGTAATGCTCCCAGAAGGAGGTCTCGACTAATAACAGATGGGGAATTGGTGAATAAACTTCAGCTTTTTTACCCCTCAGTTGGGATAACTCTGGCAGGGTGCACACCTCGGACCTCCCAGAGTCCCCTAGAGCAGGGATTCCCAAGCCCCAGAGCCATGGACCAGAACCGGTCCACCGCCTGTTACGAACTTGGCTGCGCAGCAGGAGGTGAGCAGCGGACAAGTGAGCAAAGTTTCATCTGTATTCACAGCCCTCCCCTTCACTCACATTACTGCCTGAGCTCCATCTCTTGTCAGATCAGCATTAGATTCTCATAGGAGTGTGAACCCTATTGTGAACTGAGCATGTGAGGGACTTAGGTTGCACACTCGTTATGAGAATCTAATGCCTGATGATCTGTCACCGCCTCCTATCACTCCTACATGGGGCCGTCTAATTGCAGGAAACAGCTCAGGGCTCCCACTGATTCTACCTTATGGTGAGTTGTATAATTATTTCTTTATATATTATAATGTAATAATAATAATAGAAATAAAGTTCACAATCAATGTAATGCACTTGACTCATCCCAAAACCATGCCCCCATCCCCTCACCCTCTGGTTTGTGGAAAAATTGTCTTCCAGAAAACTGGTCCTTGGTGCCAAAAAAGTTGGGGACCGCTGCCCTAAAGGGTCTGAGTTTCAGTGGTCCACCGTGGTAGCTTGCTCGATAGCACATGCTTTACTGGTTTCTCACTTCCTCACTCTTCTGCTGTGTTTTCTGCAATCCCCTCCCAAATAAACTAATTGTGCTTGGATCCTTGTCAGTTCTACTCCAGCTAGAAACATCATGTACTTTCCCAATAATTTACTTTTCTATACCCATCCCCATTTCCCTGACAGACTAACCCTTTTATATTCTTCCTGTCCAAACTGTCAAGGTCAGAGTTGCACTTTGCTACAGCCTGGGCCTGAGATTTCTCTTTGCTCTGAAATCAAGATGATTTTCTCTATTCCACTCAGTTGTTGGTTCATCAGACCACGTGCTCTTTCCATCAAGTGGGGGATATAGGAAAGCTTGAGTCAGCCATTCATACCTGGCCTAAAATCTTGACTCCATTACTTACTTACTGCAAAACCCTGGGCAAATCACCTAACTTCTCTGATCTTCAGTTTCCTCCTCTGTGAAATAAAGATAATAATCCTGCCTCATCAGGTTGTCCTCTGGATTTAATGAGCTAAATGTATAAAGAACCAGGAGATTGACTAATACAAAAATACTCCGGAGAAAAGATCATTATTTTTATAATATGGTTTTCTTGTCTCGCTGAATTTCTCATGTGAATTTCTCATCTTGTTTCCCAACCTTGACTGTAGTTTCTCTGCCACATTTACCTTCTTTATCACACTGCCCTGCACATGACAGGCACTAAACATTCATTATCAATTTTCTAAAGCGTTAAAGTGCTAAAGAAAAACTTCAGCTGAATTCAATTTAAAATAGTTTAATTGAGCAAAGAATGATTCATGAATTGGGCAGCCTCCTGAACCAGGGTAGCTTCAGAGACTCCAGTGCAGCTGCGTGGTGGAAGAGAATTTATGGACAGAAAAAAGAAAGTGACGTACAGAAAGCGGAAATGAGATAAGGAAACAGCCAGATGGTTGCAGCTCGGCGTTTGTCTTATTTGAACATGGTTTGAACAGTTGGCCACATTTGAGTGGCCATAACCCAGTAATTGACACCCGAGTAGATCACACTCTGTTTACACTTCCATTTAGGCTACAGTTCACAGTGTACACAGAAACCTTTAGCCCAAACTTAAAATATGTAAAGAGACAGCATTAGGTTAAACTCGATTTAGCAAAAGTCGATCATGCACTCTTTCCATTCAATTCAAGACTCATTTTCGGATTATTTCTTATTGGCGAGGCATGCTCAAGGAATTTTTAGCAGGTCTTTTGACTTTTCAGTGTCCTTGTATGCCAAATAAATGTTTTGATCTCTAATTCTAGATACGCTGACATCCCTCTAGCATTAAAGTTTGGAATCTATACATTCTTGGAGGGCAAAAACGGTGATTCTTCAGACCCCTCAACACTTACACTGATGGTGGCCACAGAGCGAGGCATACAGAATTGATGCTGGTGCATACAGAATCAATTCCAGATGCTTCCTGGGTCCTGTTCCTTTTTCCCTCTCTCCCTGGCCCTCGCTCCACTCCAGCTAGACTGGTTTTTCTTTGTACCTCTAGAATTTTCCAGGTTGTTCTGCCTTGAGGACTTGGTACTTGCTGCTTCTCATCATTCAATTCTCTGCCCAACCCCAGTCTCTCCATCCCATAACCCTGCTTTGTTTTTTTGTTCTTGTAATTACTCTCTGAAATTGTTTTATTAGTCATTTATTTGTTTATTCTCTCCACCTCTCCCCCAGTCCCCAAATATAAGCTTCTATCTCGGATCTTTTTATGTTGCTGCTGCTAAAACTGTACTTAGCACAATCTAGGCCCTGAAATAGATAACTGTAAAATAAATGAATAAACTCTACCATACTTATACAGTAGGTTTTACGGTCGTCTCTCAGTATCCTCAGGAGATTGGTTCCAGAATCACCTGTGTATACCTGAATCTGCACATACTTAGGCCCCTAAACAGGCTCCACAGAACCTGCATATAGGAAGAGTTGGCCTTTGCCCTCTGAATACTCGCATTTCCCATCCCAAGAATACTGTATTTTCCATCTGCATTTGGTTGAAAAAAATCCGTGTCTAAGGACACCCACGCTGTTCAAACCCATATTGTTCAAGGTCAACTGTAGTTGGTGAGGTGAATTCTGCAGCTATCACACACCGGGTTCTAGTGAATGGGCTTAGGTGAGAGTAACCCATATAAGTGAATTAACTGCAGAGGTCTTAGTACACATGGAGTGGGAAGAAATAGGTAATCCCCAGGAAGACAACTACAGACGATTGTATCAGCTTATTTAGAAATCATATCAGCAATATCTTATTTGCTGTGGAAAATTTAGGTAACATTTTAAAATTAATTCATTTCTTTTTATTATGGAAAATGTCAAACATAACCACAAGTAGATGTGGTAGGTAAGAATAGCATAATGGACCCTCTTGTACACTGTGGTGGATGCACTCCAGGGTGCCCCCCTCACCTTAGTGTTCATGCCCTGTGTACTCCTCTCCCTTTGAGTGTGTGCAAAACATGCTTTCTGGCCAACAGAATGTTCACATTTGAAGTTGCCCCCGTGGGATTGCTTTTATATAAAATTCTGTCTTGCTTAAGACTCACTCTGGGGACTCTTCTTGCGGACCTGATGAAATAAGTGACTGTGCTCGGAAAGCCCAAGTGACAATGAAGTCCAGGTAACCTCTAGGAATTACAGGTTCCCTCTTGGAGCTGAGGACAGTCTCCAGTTTCCAGCCAGCAAGAAGCCAGGGCCCTCAGTCCTACTGCTGCAAGGAAAGGAATTCTGCCTGTGCCTGGAGTCAGAGTGGAAGCCAGTTCTTCTCCAGCGAATGTGAACGCAGCCTGGCCAGCCCCTGGATGGCAGGTGTGAGACCCTAACTGGAGGACTGAGTGTACCTGGACACCTGATCCACAAAACCTGTGAGAAAAATCTGTCTTAAGGCCACTAAGTTTGTGGCAATTTGCAGCAATAAATAAGTATACTTCACCCGAGGTCAACTATTTTCAACAGTTTCCAATTGTTTCATTTACACCTCCATGTCTGGGGCTGGGTGGGTGGGAGGAGGGGAGTGGATGGGCTGGTGTGTTTTAAAGCACATTTCAGTCTTTATATTATTTCACTGGCAGATACTTTAATACCTATTTGTAACAGACAAGGAAGAACTTTTTAAAAGCATAACCATAATGCCTGAAAAATTCGGTTTCATTGAGAATAAGAGTGGGAGTCTTTTTTAATGCCATCAAATCAATGGATCTATTATATTAATTGGACACCCACAGAAAAGGTGCTTGCAATAAACAGAATAAGAATAATACCCCGTTGATCTCATTAGCTAAAGGACAGGAAGGCATATGAGAGCTTTCACTTGAAAAGTCTGAAGCTTTCCAGTTGGTTTTTAAAAAATATTCCAGCCACAAAGCACTTAATTGTCCCTGTAATATGCTTGTCTCTCATACAATATCTAAAATAATTAAAACCCAATTATTCATCGTGTGCTTAAGATCCATTCTCCTTAGACTCTAACCGGCTTTGGAATGGACCCCTGTAAATTTCATTTTTATTCAAAACTCCTTGTAATTTCATGTCATACTCTAATTGCTATTTCCATCACTTTTTCCTTACTACAGGAAGCTCCTCCCAACTGGCCCTCTTGGAGAAGCCAATCTCATCCCCCTTCGACACTGCTCACTGAGGCACGCTTTGTAAGGGACATACTCAGGGTTCTGAGTTCGATGCCATCTCTACTACTTGGGAGCTCTGTGATGTTTGGCCAGTAGTTAAGCTTTCCCTAAGCTGGATACAATAATGCCTCGCCGGGTTCCGGTAAAGATTAGACAAAGAACATGTGTAACGTGCAAACTGCCCAGTACAGAGAAGGCACCGTTCCCCACAACCCCCTTTGTTGGTTCCCATCTCCCACCACCCAGCCCCAGAACGCCTGGCACCACGCCTCTCTTGCCCTTGTCGCAGGGGATGCAGGGACTCGTAGTTTCCAAGGCCTCGCGTCATGCTTTTCCTCGGCGCCGGCCGGCGGGCGCAAGAACTACACATCCCAGTGGGCTGTGAAAGGAAAGTGGGGCTCGGAAAATCGAGCGTCCCCGCCCGGCTGCCTTCGTTTTCCGCGGCCCCGGGCTATGCCCACCTCTGCGGGGGCTCGGACCCGCAGCAAAGCCCGGGAGGGCGTGAGCGAGCAGGCGTTCCAGGCTTCGGCAGTCCCAGGGCCGCGCCCGCAGCTCCTCCTGGGCCGTCGGGTGGGAAGGAGGGAGGCGCGGGCGGGAGAGGAGAAGCACGCGATCCCTCCGCTGCCGAGGGGGCTCCACGGGGGAATGGAGGGAGAAATAAAGCGAGCAGATGTGAACGTCCGTGGGAAGTGGAGACCGAAAAGGCTGGGCGGCAGCAACCCAGAACCTGGCCTCCAAGGGGCTTCTACTCCGGGAGGGAGGCCGGGACCGGAGGGGACCCTGACCGCTTCGTCTGCCATTCTCGGCCCGGAAGCCGGCCGAGCCGGGCCTCGAGACCCTCACCCGCAGCCGGGTCCCGGAGTCAGGCCGGCCTCGGGCCGCCTCTCCCCATCCTGGCACCCGGCACCCCACCCCATTCCTCGGGCATCAGCAGAGTCCCCCGGCGACGCGATCACGCGCCCAGCTGGGGAGGAGGAAGAAGGGGGGCGCAGGCCGGGGAGGGTCACCCCCGCGCCGCGGCTCCTCAGCTCCCGGGGAGTCGCCAGGACTGGCTTGCCGGTGGCCGTGGGAATGAGCGTGTCCCGAGGCGGCAGCTGCTGCGGGGGATAAACCCGGGAGAAGCCGCGAGACTGACTGAAGTCGGCCAGGAGCACACAGCGCGGCGGGGCCGGGCGTCCAACCCCATCCCTACTCGGGAGATGGCACGGGGAACCCCCCGCGCCTTCCACAGCCCAGGGCGCCCGCCCGAGGGGACTGGGGCTGGAATCACGCTGCGCCGGTGCCCTGGCTTCGCGGGCGAGGAGGAGGAGGAGCAGGAGGAGGAGCCGCGGGTGAGGCGCGGGGCCACCGCCCACCCGGCCCGGAGGAGGCGGACCCACTCGGAGCGCCGCGCGCGCGCCGGGGCTGAGCCTTGCAAACAAGTGTCTGTGCGGTGTCCCCGCGGCCCTCCTCGCGCCGGGGCCGCTTCCTCCGGGTAGGAGGGAGCAAGGGAGCCCTCGCCGCGCGGCCCGCGAGCCGCCGCCGCCCTCGACCCGGGCATCCCCGCGCGGGGGCCGCGGACTCGACTAGGCTGCCAGGCGCAGCGACACCGGGTCGCGGTGCGAGAGGCTCCTGACAGAAAAACGTGCGTGGTTGTCCCCACCCCTGGGAGGGGTTGCCGGTGTCGCGCGCGGCCGCCCAGTCGCCAGCGCTCTCTCCTGGGAGGATCCGCCGCCGGAGGAAGGAGTGGACCCAACCTGGCCGCGGCGCAGAAGTGGCTCCCAAGGAAGCCGGCGCCGGGGCCGCCGCCTCGTGTCCCCTCGGGGCGCAGTGCTCGGGGGTCGGCGGGCCGGAGCCGAGGCGCAGCCGGGGAGCCGGGGGCTGCGGGGCCGAGCGGGCAGCCGCGCGAGGGGGCGGGCGCTCGGCGACCCGGGGGCCGGCTGGGCTGAGCCCCGCGCCCCAGGACGCGGGCTGAAAGCGACGGAGGAGCGCTGCCGCGGGCTGCGGACCAGCGCCGTCCCCCCACGGAGCGGGGCTTCTGCTATGACAGTTGGGCTCCCCGGAGGGTTAACCTGGGTGTCCTCGGCAAAGTTGTCGCCGAGCCGGGAGCCCGTGTAGGGGCCGCGGCGCCGCGGCTCGGGGGGCGGCCGGGCGGCCGGCGGCGGTCGTGGCTCGGCGGGGCCCGCGCGGCCGGGGGGCTCCTGGGGGTGTGCGCCCCCAGCCGGCTGCCCTCGTGGATGCCTCCCGGCGGCGGCGGGCCCATGAAAGACTGCGAGTACAGCCAGATCAGCACCCACAGCTCCTCCCCCATGGAGTCGCCCCACAAGAAGAAGAAAATCGCGGCCCGGAGGAAATGGGAGGTGTTCCCGGGAAGAAACAAGTTCTTCTGCAACGGGAGGATCATGATGGCCCGGCAGACGGGCGTCTTCTACCTGACGCTCGTCCTCATCCTGGTCACTAGCGGACTCTTCTTCGCCTTCGAGTAAGTGGCGGCGGCCGCTCCCCCGACGCCGCGCTCCCCTCGCGTTCCCTGTCCCCCGCCCCTCCTCGGGCTGCTTTCGTTTTCTAGAAGCCTTATCTACTGTAAATTGTTATATAATGCCAGCCCGGGCTCCCTCTTTTTTCTTTTAAATGTCTGATTGCTTTTGGGTCCCCAGAGAGAATGCCGTTCTGGGCCGGGCTTCTGGGAGCAGGGAGGGAAGGGGTCCACTTGGAAGGGGGGCCAGGCCTTCCTGCTCCAGGTGGCGGATGGGACCCAGCAGGTGGGGCCGCCGGTCCTTTATCTCTGGGGCGCTCTCTATCGAGTTTGGGAACCCAGAAAATCAACCCAGATGTAGCCTGCCGTGGGAAGGTGGGGTGCGATAGATTCCTAAGCCAGGGATACATAGAACTGACTTTTCCCCCCTTGCTGACAACATATAGGGCATCTTCTTACGCTCAGTTGACTACATCTCCCATGTAACTTCGACGAATAATTGAGGAATCTTGGTTATTTCAGGTTTCAAAGTATCGGCTACCTAGTGTGCCCTGGATAGATCCTTTCATTCTCCAGCCTCTTACATGCTCACTCTGGATTCACAATTTCTTATTTGCCATAAGGTTTCTAAACTCTTCACTTTCAAAAAGGTTGCAATAAAATGTCCGAAACAAACAATTTGGGAACACGTGAAAGGAGATTTTAGGTCTGTTAAGGAAGAGGATGACACTACATGACAACTTCTGATTCCAGAAAGAGTCTGGACTTTAGGGATTATATCTGGGGAAAAAGAAAAGTGCATGCAAGTCTTCACCGTTTTCAGGAAAATCAAATTGACCAGTAGCAACTGTCCTTCTGCCAACTAATGAAAGGTCTTCTTATTTATTAACAGTGATTAGATAAAGCATTCCAATCAATTTCAATTGCTCTCTTTGCATGCAACATTTGGAATGCAACTCCTTATGTAATTTCTGGTATCCTATGTTCAATGAAAGGTGGAGTTACTTTTTTCCCCCCAGAATTTAAAAAAAGCAATATATTTATAGGGAGTTCTTTGGGCTTCCCAAATCCTGGGTTTTATTGGGCATGATACTCCTTCAGTCTCTGCCTCCTCCTGTTGGGTAGGCTTAATTAAAACCTTTTGAATTTATTTACTTTTGTTTCTGAGTAGGATTAATAGGCTCTAATTTCGTGCCGGGCTTTTGCTCTTCCAAATGCTGTCTCAATTGGAAATGAATGATCTCTTGACAATGTAATACTTGTCACTCAAAACCCTCTGACTCTCAGGAGAAATGTTTTGTATCTGGACACTGCTCTGATGAGCAGTTTTAACAGGACTGAGTTAGACCAGGCAATGAGAAGGATGTCAGATTTAAGCAAATTCCCCTTCCCCAGTTCTTCTCACACACAACTCCTCTCCCCCATTTCCGATGGTGTGTGCACTTCTCCGGGTCCCCCTTTGATGTTTAGGTTCTGTATCTGTTTGACACTAGTAAGTAGAGTCAGTGGGGGACCTGTGGACGGGAGGGGAAGGGTGTGAACAGTCATTCAGAGTGGCAGGGAGACTCACTCTACTTATGCTGCTGTTGCTCCCATGGGCCCCCACTGAGAGCAGCCTCTTGTCCTTACAGACCCTGGAAACTGGAAGAAGGGGCACAGAGGTTCCCCATGAGTTTATGTTATGTGTTAGGATAAACACCGGCACTGGAGCCATGGTGCCGTGTGGTTTAACAGAAATGCCATCTCTTTAATGGCAGATTTAGTTACAGGTGCTCCTCTAGTTGCAGAGTATTCACTGTGTTCCTAATGTTTTTTTTTTTTTTTTTTTTTTTTTTTTTAAATCTTGAACAGATCCAAATCGGCACTTTTGCTCTTTTAGCGATTTTAACTGTGGAGAAAATGGGTTAATTTTGTGGTTCTGTTGCAGAGCTCCAGCCACAAGTGTGCTCCATGGAGAATGATGAATATTTCATATTCTGTATATACCCAAATCCCCACTGTATGGTTAGGGATTCCCCCAGTTATTACTTAACATCTTTTATTTTGTTCGTTCAAACATAGCTTCTAACCAAACCATCATAAATTCATTTTCGTTTCTTGATCTCTGCGTGTATTTTTTCAAGAGTTCCCAAAAGTCCTCACTAGCAGGTTGTTAGGGATCTTTCTCTGCGTCAGTGTTGTGTTAACTGATGACTGTAGGAATAAATGTGTGCGCTGGGATTTTATTAGCTACTGTTTGCAGCATCTTTTTTTATATCAGCTCTGTGGGAGTGTATGTGTGTATATGTGTGTGTGTTTGGTCTCCATGGGTGTTGCTTCAACTAGGCAATTTGACATTTCAAGAAAGCAAGAGGCCCATCCTAGTATGATGCCTCTGTTCAGAAAAATCAGAGGCTGTTCAAGCTATAGAATATTATGGTTTAGCTGAGAATATTTGTCACTGCATTGCTTTCAAGTTCTTTATTCATAAGTTAAATAACCAATTTGACCAAATTAATTTGCTAGAGACCAAAGAACAAGTTAACCCCATGCAGAGAAAGAAAATACCAATAGGCCAATCCCTAAGCGAGATCCAGAAGAAATGCCAGTACTGCCTGCCCCTGGCCTGCCCTTCTCCTGCCTTCCTCTAGTTATTTATTGAACACATACTATGTGGTCCCCTATTTTGATTGTTTAATTTCATGTCTAGATAGCTTTTTTAAAATTTATTTTTAATTTTTTATAGAGATGGAGTCTGCCTATATTCCCCAGGCTGGTCTTGAACTTCTGGCTTCAAGTGATCCTCCTGCCTTGGCCTCCCAAAGTTCTGGGATTGTAGGTGTGAACCACTGCACCTATCAGGTCCAGATAGCTTTTTATTGGAGACAGAGTCTCACTGTGTTGTCCAGGCTGGAGTGCAGTGGCACAATCATGGCTCACTGTAGCCTCGGCCTCCCAGGCTCAAACGATTTTCTCTTCTCAGTCTTCTTAGTAACTGGAACTGTAGGTGTGCACCACCATGCCCAGCCAAGTTTTGTATTTTTTTGCAGAGACATAGGGGTCTCACTGTGTTGCTCAGGCTGGTCTCAAACTCCTGGGCTCAAGTGATCCTCCTACCTTGGCCTCCCAAAGTGCTGAGTATAGGCGTGAACCACCACACCTGGCTATCATGTCTAGATAGCTTTTAATGTTAGTAAAATTCATTGTCAAACATTAGAATTATGTTTCGCCAGTTACACAAAAGCAAATGAAAAGTGTGACAAGAAGAACGAATAACTTAGTCATTTAGTTTTAGCCCTCCCTTGTCTGCAATTCTTCTCTTATCCCAGTTCTCGTTCCTGATCTTGAACAGATGGACAAGAAAGTTTGTCCAAGAGAAATGAACTTACTAGAACTCAGCAACAGGTGTTGATACAGTCTTCAACCCCTGGAGAAAGGCAGGGTAGGAATGATTATTCCCACATCTAAGATGAAGTGACAGAGGCTTGGTGAGGTTAGTCACCTAGGGTCGCACAGCTAATTAGTGGGAAGGCTTCTGGCTGCAAAGCCAGTGCTGTTTCTGACTAATTGTGCTGCTCCTCGTTCAAGTCTAGAGTACTGGTTAAAGGCATGGATTTTGGAAGGACAGACCCTAAGCTTATTACTAGCAGTATAACCCTGGGCAAATGATTGGTCTTTTTTAAGCCTTCGTTTCCCAGTCTGTAAACTGAGATTAATAATAATCTACCTTTAAATGATGGGAAGATTAAATGGAGAACGTATACTCTGCATAGTATACGGTATAGTATATACAGTACCGTATATGCTATACTGTGTACCAGTGTTTGGTACATAGCAAGGGCTCAATAAATGGTTCATATTGTTAGAGTAAACCTTAGAAGTAGCCCCCGCAAGGACTCTGGTCACCTTTTTTTGAGAGCATTTTGAGGAAGGGAACATGTAGGTTAATAAGCAACTGTGACTGTGAAAAACTCAGAACTGTGCAGTCTGCTATTAAAGACCTGGCTGGGCACAGTGGTTCATGCCTTTAATCCTAGCACATTGGGAGGCTGAAGCAGGAGGATTACTTGAGCCCAAGAGTTCGAGACCAGCCTGGGCAACATAGTGAGACCCCATCTCTAAGTTTTTAAATAAAAATTTAAAAATATAAAAATAAAATAAGCTCCTTTGTGTGAGTCCAAGGAGCCTCTGTGAAACTGTGGCTTTGCTGTTACCCATTCAGAATGGGAGTCCTTCAGGGATGTCTGGGGACCTGTCCTTATCCAGACTGGATTTCATTTTTGTATTTGAAGCCACCATCCCAGAACAGTGAAGACAGTACAGAAAGCTACTAGAAGCAACCAGATGCAATACTGTACTCTTTCTCAAGCAAGGAGGGACTGCTTGTCTGTTGGCGTCTTTATGCACCGTGTGGAGTACTGATGAAAAGTGACAGCATTTCATAGCTGTGTTTAGGGGAGGTGGGGAGTCGACTGCAGTGCTATCCAGACAGCTCACCCTCTTTGCAGCTATTAAGAGTCTCATCAAGGCTGTCTATGCAATGTCGTCATTCTCACATTCCCAGAAGTAGAATTTGAAAAGATCAGTGAACATTAACAATTTCTTCTTCTCCCTGACATATGCACACATACAGCCTGCTTTTGTTTATAGTTATAATTTTTAAAATACAAAGTCTTTGGTCCTGAAATATTAAACTGTCATAGTCTAGGGGTAGAAGGAAGGAAGGAAACTAGGAGGTTGAGTGAGGTTTGTGTTTTCAGCAGCATTTATGAGGTGAGGAAGGTCTGCTTAGATCTGGGGCTTGACTGGGTCTCCCCATTCTACACTGTCACCACAGACAAGTTTGGACGTGTTCCTGGGGCTCAGACACTTGAGAATGTGGGGACATTCTCAAATTTCTCATCACTAGAAGTCTATTGATGTTTTGTTTAAAAAACCTTTCTTTCTCTCTTTTCCTCCCTCCTTCCTTCCCTTCTTCTTTTTACATTTAGCTAATTCCTCTGAAACAAATGATGAATAATTGGGGAGTCAGTAGAACTGGGATCATGTTTGCTTTGAAGATGGAACTTGGGGCTCTCCCCTGAAAATAAAAGTGTCATTTCCAAGAACGTCTCTGTTATAGACGGGTAACTTTTATTTTCTAGTAGAGGGTGCTGCCTTTATAACATATAATGACCCCATATTTTCTTACCACACCCTGACCATGCAGAACTGCATCAACCTCTCCACCATCTCAGAAAACATCTGCATAGGGTCTCATCTGTTTTTTCCAAGTGCTGGCCATGCTGTGCATCATAGAACACCATGGGGTTGATACAGACAATACATGACCCTCAGGACCTTACCACAGGACAGTTCCTAGGAACATAGTACATGGAGCCAAGGACATTTATAATCCACTGTGGTTCCACAAGAACTTTAGGTGACTTCAAAACCTTATGATCCATTGACATGAAAGCACTAACCCATTCATTTGTGTACGTGATCAACACATGTCAGTTCCTTGAGGATAGGGACTGGCCTTGTTCACTGCTGTATCCCCAGGGCTTAGAATAGTACCTGGTCTATAATAGCAAGCTCCCAGTAAATATCTACTGTTTAATGAAGTAATGGTAATATTGAAACACTTCAGAAAATACCTTGCTTGTGCTTTAGTTTTTGCATTTTGTAAAGCTCTGTACATTAATAAAGTTTATAATTAATAATGTCTTGTAGAACACATTTGCCTCAGAAACTTTGATTATTTGATGTAATTCTTCTGAATTTAAGTGTGTTAATTAAAGCAGAAGGAAAAGCTTTTCTTAGTTATTTAGAAAACTAGTGATAACACTGGGATGTTCTCTTGGCTAACCAAGACTTCTTTCTAGTATTTATTTTTGAACTAAATGCTTTAAGCAAATAAAGCACTCTGGGATATATTTGAATGTTACCTAACAACCACCAACACCTAGAATAATTTCTCATTTTATAGGCTCTTCACTTTGGACACTTGAATTTATCTAATAAAACTCTTAAGGATACTATTGACTACACATGTTTTATTGTGTTCCCTTTTAGCTAGTGGGAAGTGATACTAAATTGTGCAGAAAGGACTCCTCTAGGTTCCTATAATAAGATAATGATGGTTAATTATTTAATGGGCCATATCTGCATATCCTGGATTTTTTTTTCTTTTTCAGTACAGTGTTGCACATAATTTATTCATGGCAGAGTTATTATGTCTTAGCAAGAAAATTTAAATTAAAAGTTGCAAGGAAGTGCATTTGTTATTTTATAGCTGAGGTTGTTAGGAAAGTGAAAAACAGTGGTGATCAATAGATACTTAATTAGTTACATCCAGGAATTTGGATCTAATAAAATGTCAGTTGATTCAGATAAGCGTTGGGGACTAACCTAATGCTTTTGTTCAGTTCATCACTAAATATGAAGGTTGGTCCCATTTCAAACTTATTTTTATAAACTGGATGATCTTCTACCTCCCTAATTTCCATCTTTTAAAAAATGTAATGTGAGATTGATACAGAAGATGATATATAACACTTACAAGTTTTGAAGTAAAATACTGTAAAGAGCAGCCATGAAACTACCACCCAACCCAAGAAGCTCATCAACACCAATGCTTTGAGTCTACTCGGTCCTCTGTCTTGGCCCAGTCACATCTACCTGCCCCTCCTTGAGGTCGTCACAGTCTGAGCTTGGTAATTATCAGCACCTTGCTTTGTCTTCTCTCAGAGACTTTGAGTGTGTGTATTCCCAAACAATAGGTTGTTTGGTTTGGTTTATTTTTCTTTACAAATATGGTATCATGCCATATGTAGTCTTTTAAAAATGCTAACATTGATTTAATATGGATTTAACATAAGATAGCATCACAGCATAGGATTTAAGGCAGTCTGTTCATGAATCCATGTAATTCTGCAGATGGCATAACTTTTATTTTGGAATGATTTCAAACTTCCAGAAAGGTTGCAAGACTAAAGAACTCTGTATACTCTCCATTCAGATTCATCAATTGTTAACATATTTCTGCAACTATTTCTGTCTTTTTCCCTCTCTCCCTCAATCTTGCTATTAACAGTTTCCCCCTCAGACCGCTGAAGAGTAAGTTGCAGATATTATGTTCCTTTACATCCAAATACTTCTGCATGTAATTTTTAAGAAAAAGGATGTTCCCACATAAATACAGTAATGGTATCAGTTTTAGGAAATCTAACATGGATACAACAGTCCACACTGAGATTTTGCCATTTGTCCCAATATTGTTGGGTTTATCATCATGATATTTGTTTTCTATTTAACTAATGTGTATTTTGTTTCTCTTTTCCACCTTTTGACTTCTTTTAGATGAATTGCACATTTTTAGTATTTCATTTTATCTTTAACAAAATTTTAGGCTACATTTCTTTGTGCTATTTTTATTAGTTTTAAGAGATTACAATGTGCATTTTTAACCTATTACAGTCTATCTCCAAATAATAGTATTATTATTCACAAATAATGCAAGAAATAGAAAACATTATAATTCCTCTTACTCATTCCACCCTTTGTACCCATTGTCATATATTTTACATCCATATATGCTGTAAAGCCAGTAAATGTTATTATTTTTAAACAATCAGTAGTATTTAAAATAAAAATAAATTTATGTAAAATAAATATATTTTAAAACACATATACACATGTATAAGATATAACACATATATACATATGTACATATATTAAATAGAGATAATTTTAAATGGACTTTTATATTTATCCTCATGTATTTACCATTTCTGGTACTCTTCATTTCTTCTAATTATATCACTTTCCTTTGGCTTAAAGTACTTTTAGCATTTCTTATATGCAAGTCTGCTGGTGACAAATTATCTTGGTTTTTGCTTTTTCTGAAAAAGTTTATTTTTGCCTTAATTTTAAGAGCATATTTTTACTAGATATAGAATTCTAGGTTGATAGTCTTTTTCCTATCAGACCTTTGATGATATTAGCCCATTGTCTTCTGATCTCTTGTTTCTGATGAGAACTTAGTTGTTATTTTTTTTAGCATTTCTTCCCATATGTCATGTGTGATATTTCTCCAGCTGATTTTCTCTTTATCTTTTTTTTCAGTGGTTGGAATATGATAACATGCCTATGTATGGTTTTCTGTACATTTATCCCACTTGGGGTTTGCTGAACTTCTTGGATCTGTGGATTGATATCTTTCATCAGTTTGGGAAATTTTTTCATTCTTTTTTCAAATATTTCTTTAGTACCTCTTTAATTATATATGATATCATTTTATATAGTCCCATACTTTTTAGATACTTTATTCCATGTTTTTGTCAATTATTTTCTTTTCCTCTTTGTGTTTTAGTTTGGATAATTCCTGTCAGGTTGTCTTCAAGTTTAATATTTCTATGTTAAGTCAATTTTGATATCTTATTTTTTTATTTTGAGCACTTCTACACTTAAAAAATAGTTTTTAAGGAGTCTCCATTATTCTGCTGAAATCCTCCATCTGTTCATGGTTGGGTTAATATTTTCTGCTAGATCCTTTAACATGTTTATTAATCATCCTTTAATAATTCCAACATCTACATCATTTCTGAATCTGTTTCTTTGGACTGTTTCTTCTCTTGATTATGGGTTATATTTTCTTTCTTCCTTCAAGCTTGTAATTTTTTTATTGCATGCCAGACATTGTATATAAGAGAATTATAAAGTCTATAGTAAGTTAAATTATTTTTTTCAGGCCACTAGTGTGCATGAGTCAATCTAGTTTGTAATGGAAACAGGTTTGGGCCTTGGGGAAGTTTCAGTTAGATTCATTTTATCACTGGCTTCAAATGTTTTGAGGGCAGAATCAGGACTTCCCCCTTAGCAGGGCTTGAGATCTGAGCACTGGAAAAACTCTGGAGGTTTTTAAATGCTTTACAGCCTAAGAGCAGCTTACGAAACTGTGGGAGATTTCTGTTTTTCAGCCTGACTGCTGGCTTTTTGGGTCACTGGGAAGTTGTCTTTGTGTTCAGTCTTGCACCAAGTTTCTGTACCTCAAGAAATCTGCACAGCTGCTGTGCCACAGCTTTTGGAGGGCTGTTGCAGTGGTCTGAGTGAAGGCCTGGAGTACCTCAGAGTGACTTTCTCAGTTTTTACATTCTGACCCTTTATACCATACCCTGAAGCAAGGTCCTGTAGGCTTCAGAGAAGATGTCTCTCTAGTCTCCTGCCCTACCCCCAGCCTTTGGTGTAGTTTTGTTGTGTTTTTGGTAAAGATCATTTGGTAAAGAAAGAGTGGCTGGTGGCTAGGCCTCCTTGGAATTATAATTCATATGGCAGTCCACATATGGCCATTAATGTGGGTTAAAAATTTAGCTGATTTCTCCTCACTCCTGTTTATGGTGGATTCCTGTTCTTCCTGCTGCTTTGCTGGGGAAGGAAGCAGCTGTTGGCCTTTTTTCTCTTGGGAAGGACTTGACACATTTAGGCTTCTTTGCATTCTAAGCTCCCTGACAGATTTTTTTCAGACTATACTTTTGTAGCCAATCTGGCTTGTTCTCATTGTTAGAGTGGGAGTGATTGCTCTCACAACTTTCAACTTGTGATTGTTAAAAACTTAATACTGTATTTCTCAGATTCATTTATGTTGTTGCATATATATGTAATTCATTTTTACTGCTGTAGGATTTGATTTGTGTAAATATGCCCGGTTTATTCCTCATATGCTTTTTAATCTTTCTTTCTTTGACTTCTTACTGATTCTTGGCCTTTGCTGTCATTTTGTATGTAATGCAGAATCTGCAAGACTCTGTTTTACAGATTTTGATCCTCTTAAATGTGTCCTGCCAGTGACTATGACATCTAGACCCAAATGCTTAGGCCTGGATAAGTGAGAGAGAACTTAGCATGGGATTCATTGGCTTTTACGTGATATTAAAATATTTATTACAATGATAAGTCCTAGCTATCAACTGATCATTGAAGTTGTATACAATTAAGAGCATGGTTTATAGAAATGTATATCCTTATGATGAGTGAGGTACTTTATCACAGATCTTCATCTCCTAGCTTAATTTGATGCCAATTTTTCTTGATTTTAAAAGAAAGCTAATTTTTTTTTCTTTTCTTTATCCCTTATAATATGTTGTGCCTTGAAGCTCTTCTCTGATCTCATACCTAATGTGTGTACAGTCCCCTGTGTGTGTGTGGGGACTTCTCATGTAGCCAGCTTTCTTTGGAAGACTTGACAGCAAGGGTTTCTGATTGAACCAGCCAGGCCTCTGCTCTTGTAGACTTTCTAGTCTTTGGTGCTTACCTGAGAGAAAAAAATTGTTTCTTCTGCCACGACTGGACCCAGAATGAAGAGAAAGATGTGTGTGTGTGTGTGTGTGTGTGTGTGTGTGTGTGTGTGTTGATCCCCCTTGACTCCAATCCTCCTATCTGTAGAAGTTAGATGATCTTTAATTTAGGTCTGTTTTTGCCTTTACCTCCTTTTCCCTTCATAGCTGGAGCTAACATACCATTAGGGTAGACCTCCCTGTCCTCTTCTAGAGACTTTGGACATAGACTTGATTTCAACTGCAATGGCACTTTTTTATTTTATAACAATTAAAAAATTTTTTTTTGAGATGGAGTTACCCACGCTGTTGTTGCCCAGGCTGGAGTGAGTGGCGCCATCTCAGCTCACTGCAACCTCTGCCTCCTGAGTTCAAGCAATTCTCCTGCCTCAGCCTCTCGAGTAGCTGGGGTGATAGGCATGCACCATCACACCCAGCTAATTTTGTATTTTTAGCAGAGACGGGATTTCTCCATGTTGGTCAGGCTGGTTTTGAACTCCCGACCTCAGGAGATTCGCCTGCCTCCGCCTCTCAAAGTGCTGGAATTACAGACATGAGCCACCGCGCCCAGCCTATTTTAGAACAACTTAAGCACACTTTAGTGCACCATTTAAAAACAGCAGTATAATCATTTCTGTACATCTTCAAACTAGATTTTAAAAACTGCTGACTTCCATGCTGTTGAGAGCCATGGGAATGAGGCGGGGCACAGCAAGGCAGCTGATAGAGGAGGGTGTAGCCAACGGCCCTGCCTGTGACTTGCCCTGAGATAATCTTATCAGTGGAGGAATGGCGATCTAACCCACTTGGGAAGGAATTTGAGCTCTATAAGTCTGCTATCTTTTGGTGGTTTTCAGGCATGGCTCATGAATACAAGGCAACAGCTTATTTTAACTCTAAATACCAGAGTCTATTTGAGATGTTACTTCTACTTGCTGATAAATGATTGCCCTTCTTGTACTGATCATAGAAATAAAATAAGCCTCTAAAATGTGTGTTCATGGCTACTTCCTTGACATAATCTGGTATTTTTCTCAGTTTTCACTTTTCCCTTTCTCTCATAAGATCTCTCGTAAGTGTACCATCTCTCGTGGTATGAGATACTGTGACTACTTTTTCTTTCTTTGAAACTTTTTCTGTAACTTCTAGGATGTTCCTCTCCCACTTACCTTTAGTTAATTTCCTTTTCCCCTGCATCACGTATCTCTTCTTTCTTGCTTGCTTTTAATTAACTTTGTTCCTCTTTCTCCGGCCTGACTTACTTTCCTAAGCAAGTTTGCACGGTCATGGTGGTTGCTCTGGCCTTTTCAAATGTGACCTTCATCTCTGTGTCTCTGTCCCCTGCTTAAAGCACCTGCCCCCGACCTGGCATTTCCTCTTGCCTGTAGAGATCTTTGCTGAGGTGTCCTCTGATTTCCAGAAAGCAAGTCATTGAAAGCTGAATGGCCTGCAGTTTCTTCTCAATAGAGAGTTTCAGGGCCCCACCGCTCTCAGGAAAGAACATTTCCTGGGTTGCAGAACTGTGGCCTGGGAACATTCTCACTTCCACCCTTCCCGCCTACCGGTAGCCATCAGGCTCTGCGCCTCCTTTCCTTCCGTGTCTCTTAAACTGCATTCTTCCTCTCTGTGTCTATACTTAAGGTTCTGGTTCACAATCATTTCACAGATTCTTTGACACTTTTCCCATAAATAGGTGGAGTCTGATTCCTCTCCTCTGGAATATGGGCCAGCCCACGTATGAAGGACAGAATGTGGCAGAAATGATGCTGTGTGATTTCCAAGGCGAGGTTAGAAAACATGGCAAGGTTTCCACCTGCCTCTCCCTCTCTCTCTCTCTCTCTCTCTTTCTCTCTCTCTCTGTCACTTGGGACATGCACCTTTGGAGCCCTGAGCTGCCACACAAGAAGTCTAGCTCCCTGGACACCCCTGTAATACAGAGGCCGTGTAGAGGGGTTTAGACCACATAGCAATAGAGGTGACAGTGGAACCCCAGCTGAGTAAATGAACCTTCACATAATTTGAATCCCCCACCTCCATGACCCCACCCCACTCCCACTTTTTTGAGTCATCCCAGTGAAAGCCAAATGGAGCAGATATGAAGAGTTCCTGCTGAGCTCTGCCTAAATTGTACAGTGATGAACAAAATAACATCATCGTTGCTTTAACTTACTATATCTTGGGACACTTTATTATACAGCCACAGTAACTAGAAAACTGAACTGCCACAATGTTTCAAATGAAGTGTTGGGACTGGTTTGGGGCATGCAGTGATTCATGTATGACCAACAACACTAAAGTTACAGTGCTGAAGTTTGAGAATTTAAAAAATAAATGGTAAATCCAGGGTCAGCTCTTCCCACTCCCTTCCATTCCAGAATGCTTCTTTGAGCAGGAGAGACAGGGGTTGCGACCAATTCATGCACCCATGATTTTGCCCAGTCCCAGCACTTGCTTGGCAGAAGCTGCCCTTCATCTCATGTGCCCTGGTGGGAAAGTAGTGAGTACTGACAGTTTAGGCCCTCACCACCCCACGCCTGGATGGTGTTGCCAGCTTTCTTCCTCACTCCCTGTCTCTATTTTTCTTTTTATTTGTTTATTTTTTTGAGATAAGGTCTTGCTCTGTTACCAAGGCTAGAATGTAGTGGCATGATCATAGCTTACCACGGCCTTGACATGCTGGGCTCAAGCAATCCTCCCATCTCAGCCTCTGGAGTAGCTGGAACTACAGGCATATACCACCACACCTAGCTAATTTTTTTTTTTTTTTTTTTTTTTAGTAGAGATGGGGTCTCACTATGTTGCCTAGGCTGGTCTTGAATTCCTGAGCTCAAGTGATCCTCCCACCTCGGCCTTCCAAAGTGCTGGGATTACAGGTGTGAGCCACCACACCTAGCCTCTCTGTCTGTATTATTCCTTCACTCTGGCCTTAAAAATCCCAAATTCCACCGGGCGTGGTAACTCATGCCTGTAATCCCAGCACTTTGGGAGGCTGAGGCCGGCGGATCACGAGGTCAGAAGATTGAGACCATCCTGGCCAACATGGTGAAACCCCGTCTCTACTAAAATACAAAAAGTTAGCTGGACATGGTGGCACGTGCCTGTATTCCCAGATACTTGGGAGGCTGAGGCAGGGGAATCACTTGAACCCAGGAGGTGGAGGTTTCAGTGAGCTGAGATTACGCCACTGCACTCCAGCCTGGTGACAGAGCAAGACTCTGTAAAAAAATAAATAAATAAATAAAATAAAATAAAATAAATTAAAAAAATCCCAAGTTTCTTACTATACTGTGTCTGTTACATATATAGTGATACACTCATACACCTATTGGGAAACTAAATCTGTGCAAAACTGTACAAAATCAGCACTTGAGGCCTTTCTATTTTTCTCATAATTTATTAAGAGCAACAGATGAGAGTCTCTGTTCCCTAAGATCTCAGCGTATAGCAGTCCTGTTGATGTAGATCTGTTTTTGCCTTTACCTCCTTGCCCCTTTATAGCTGGAGCTAACATACCATTAGAGTAGACCTCCCTGTCTCCCTCTAGACATAGAAACACAGCTCTCTTAGGGACATCTTTTTGACACTGTCATGTACCAGGATGTTCACCCCTCTCTGGGTTAGTGAGAAGGCCAGGGGCCTGTTTCACCTGCCTGCCATGCTGTTGACACACCAAGGCCTTTCCAGAAATAGCCTATGGTGGCCTTGTGGTCTGCAGAGCCTTGCTGTCCCACAAGGGGACAGCTAGGCAAGTAATGACTCCTAGCAAGCTGATCTTTCCAGTAAGCCTCAGATTTATATAATCAAAGCAATTTATCATCTTGAATGCTCCTATTTAGGGGTCTTTTAATGCCATGAGTTTCCCATACTCACATTCTTGATGGCAGATAAGGGCATTTTTGAACATAAAATCCAAAGTCAAGTTAAATTCTGCAGCTATATATGGTCTATTTGTCTTTTTAAGCAGGAAGAAGAATTCTTTACTTAAATTATCTCACACTTACAAACTTGGTACAGATTTTCCTGCCTCTCTTTAAGATTGAAACCCATTCAAATTAAATTTCAGCATGGCCCTAACATACACAGTCAAATGGTGATGATGGCTCTATTTAGGAAACACACTGAATTTGTGTTTGTGTTCTTATTCTATTAGCTATAAGCATATTTTGCACAGATATTTCAAGAGGTATGCTCTTGTCTGCTTAAAGGTAGCTAGATACTGAATGTTGGAGAAGCCCACTCTTCCCATCATAAAATTACTACTTAGGATTAACAGTGTTTTATATAGAAACTGTATTTCTTCTTTGGCTCAAAAAAATAAAGGTAGGAAGCATTGCTTTTAAGCTGTATGCCTTTATTGAGCTAGGAAACTACTAACATTCTGTTTTTTAATTTAGAAGTTGAAGTGGCAATGAAGTAGAGTTCCACTTATTTCTATCTAAGTTCTCTGCCTCTTGGCTTCGGATGGTGAGACAAGGAATGATCTACCAGGACAATGTCATCCCCTTGAACCTTAGATAAAGATTATTCTTGAGTCTTATGTGAAATTGTTGATTTTGGATGGTTGTGTGGATTTGTGGACCATAGTTGGTATTGTCAAGAAAGATCTCAGGTTTCCCTGAATGGGAGCCCCAGTCAAGCGTAAAGGGGGAGACTTAAGTTTGGAAATAAATGGAGAGTCGTTCTCCTTACTGCCCATTCTCTCTTCCCCCAGAATTAGTTTTCTTTTGCTGCTGTAATGAATTGTTACAAACTGAGTGGCTTGAAACAACACAGATTGATTATCTTACAGTCTGTACATCAGAAGTCTAGTCTAATCCTGCTCTTCCTGGGCTACAATCAGGGTGTCAGCAGGGCTGTGTTCCTTCTGACAGCTGTAGGGGAAATTCTCTTTCCTTGCCTTTTTCGGCTTCTGGAGCTATCTTGCAGCCCCCTCCCTCCATCCTCAAAGCCAGCAAGGCTCCGTGTCTTCCTTCCATCATCACACGCCCCTCTGCCTGCAGCCAGGAAGGGCTTTCTGCTTTTAAGAACCCATGGGATTGCTCTGGGCCCACCTGGATGACCCAGGAATTTCAGCTCAAGGCCCTTAATGTATCACAGCTGCAGATTCCCTTTGGTACTGTAAGGTAATGTGTTCACAGGTTCTGGGGATTAGGATGTGGATGTTTTGGGGGAACGTTATTCTCCCTTCCACACCCAGATTCTTATTGTTTCCTGTACGAAGCTGGACTTGAACTTCTGAAGACTTTTCTGCATCCCTCTGAGGGGGGCAGTCCCGAGACAGTAGGAGATTATTTGTCTGGCTGACCACAGTGTCTATTATGGTTAATGACACTTGCCTTTTGCAGATGGGTCTGCCATCCAGCGCAGAGACACAGGCTTTGGGGAGACAAACCCAACTGCCAGGGGAGAGAGAGGGAGTCCAGCCTGGCAGGCAGCATGGGGTTAGCTCCCCAGCCCCACCAGCTCCCCAGCTCCCCAGCTCCCCAGCCCCCAGCTCCCCAGCCCCCAGCTCCCCAGCGCCCCAGCCTCACAGCTCCCCAGATGGCCCCAGGTAGGCAGAGACTGGGGCAGAGGAGACAGAGTGGACAGTGACTGGATTCAGTAGAGTGTGGAAACAGGGACGTGTGTCCCTAGGGAGCAGGGTCCCTGTCCCAAGTCTGATGGACCGCTAGAAGCTTTTGCCCAGCAGGCTGGGTGGACCCAAAAGCGCCAGGCCAGGCTGCAGTCCTCGAGGGAACCTGGCAGGGTCAGGGCAGGGATGTGGTTACTTCCACTGGCGTCATGTCAGGATGGAGGGGCGGCCTGCCGGCAGGGGGAAGAGTCTCTAATGCCAGCTGGGGCAGTTGCTGCTCCATCCCCTATGGGGCTAAATTGAGGGCCTGCTGAGCCATCCTTCATCTGGGGGGAAGAAAGGGAAGCGGAGGCTGGAGGCCAGGCTGAATCTGACATCTAACTCAATTTCCTTCTCAGTGTGGGATAGTCCTGTCTCCTCCAAAGAAGATTTTAAAGTACATGAGTGTCCCGCTGCCCCCACCAAGACAGAATAATGGGAATGATTACTGTTGCTCCAGAAACAGCTTGAATAAGTACTCCTTCTTCTGGGCCAGGAGGACTGTAAAGATGTTTTATAGGAACACAATTGTATCAAATTAAAATGTTTCTTATTTTGTAATACATTTTGCCATTCTTATTTATTCTCCATTTTTTGCTTAGAGAAAGGAATTCTGTTGTTATAATGACTCCTCTGAAACGATGGCTCATTGCGTCTCCACTGACCGGTACAAAAGAAGAGAAAAAGCTCTATGTGTCTGACAGTAAACATTTAAGTGGGGATTTAGCTTGCTCATTTCCTCAGCATCCACAGTTAGGTTAACTCAGTCTCCAAAGAAAAATGGGTTTACTTGAAATGTCTGGTTGTATACATGGATCAAAATAATTAAGACGTTTACGAAGCTCTGCAGTTTTCCAGAGGGGACCTGCATGACTGTTTTCCAGGCAGGTTGTCAGACCTTGCTTTCCTGATTAGCAGCAGTTAGGGGGCTGGATAAAAGCACCCCTTCAGAACAGAGTCTCATTTCCATTTCTTTCAGGCCACTTATCTTTTCCAACTGTTTTTCCCATATCTTCATAAATGTTTCACTCTTCTTTTGTTAGTATTTCTTGGTCTCTTGAGTCAAGAAATATTTACTGAGTATGATTGCATGCATAAGTAGCGTGCGTTAGAGATACGATACCTGTAAGACAGCACAGTGCTGGGTAGATCCGGGTGCTGTTGTCTGTTGCCAGGGCCAAAGTTGGTATTTTGTAAGTCTTCGAATAAGCACATGCCATGGGATAAGAAATAAAAGTGTTTGCCTCATCTGTCATCTGTAGTTGTGTATATATGCCCTGTCTTCAAACGGGCTTGGGTCTCTTCTCATAATTTGTGCCTTTCCCCTCATAATAGTCTGGTTTCAAAGGTACAAAAACAGTTGTTGTTATTGTCACTTATATGAAGAATACAGAACTCCTAGAAGGTTGACGAGTTCATGAAGAAGAAAGCTCTGGAACCAGGATCCCTCATCTTGGTGGACTTCCCACCACTGGAGCGGCTTCCCTGCTGGGCCAGGCCTGACCCCGGCAAGGGCTCTCCCAGGCACACATTCCTTTGCACATTGCAACTGTCAGGAGACGGGGCGTGATCTCACCATTCTCCATGGCCCCTTTCCACAGACCAGGCTGTGGAGTGTCCCTGATCCTGATGCCCCACACGGCATTTTCTGCAGGTGCAGGTCCCAGGTGGGTCTGTGGCAAGCACTGGTCAGATTACTTTGAAAGGGGGCAGGGAGGATGACATTTGAGGCAAGGAGAGTTTTACGCAGAACCATTCGTGTTGTCACCATCGGGATTGGATTAAAACCTTTCAAAAGCCATCAACACTGAGAAGTATATGGTAACCTCCTTCTCCATCACCACGTGTAATTTATATACTGAAATACACTGTGAACCATAACATTTAACTTTTCCCAATTGCAAAATTCTGAATAAATTCATTGAAGCTGAACTTTTTTTCATTTTTTTCTTGCCCCTTCCTTGCTGCCTCCCTAGACCATGGTGTGGTCCGCCCTTGGGCAGCTCAGTGGAGGTCCCACTCGCAGACAGTGGGATAGAGGGATAGAGCCACACCACTAGCCATGGCTCTGCAGGCCTTTTTTGGTGACCCTCTTGAATGGTCCTCTCCCCGTGTGAGAAAGGCTGCTGTCACCTTCATCTTGAGAGCTGCTCCCAGCACTGTGCTCTGTTCCTGGGAAGGCAGCAGTGGGGTTGATGACTGGATAGCCCCTGCTGCACCCTGTACCCCCAAACAGTGACCTTCAAACTTTTAAAGGGTGACCTGCACCCTCTACATCCAGCAACACATCATGGAGATCCAGGACACACACACACAGAGAAAGGAAAATTTCATGAAACAGTACTTATTCTGACCATGTGTAGTGAACTCTATTCTATTCTACTCTATTGTTTATTCTAGAATATTTCACTTAAATGATGCTTCTTGACCCACCAACTTGATTTCATGACACACAACCTGCAACTTGGAAAACACTACTCTGTACCCCAATTCCCTGAGTCCCTCGCTGCTGCCCATGGATGTCAGGATGCCTCGTACTCTTGTGTTCATCCTGCTGTGCCTTTTGCTCAGAACTCCTGCCCCATTCCAGCCACGAATCTGTGAAATGCAAACAGCGGACGCCTTCCTGATGCCCCTGGCAGTAACCCTGCAGCGTTCCCCCAGGTCCTGCTTTCTTCCTTTGGCTCTGCCTCTCACCAGCGAAGGCCGGGTTCCCTCTTCAGCTGTGTGCGCCTTTCTCATCCCCTGGCCTGTGCACTCACAGAGCCCAGAACCCTGTCTTATTGATCGTTGTCTCCTGTGCCTCTGGTACTAGTGTGTGGCTCACAGTAGGCACTAGATCAATCTTTCTAGCACTGCATTAAAAACAATATGCCCTTGAGTGGAGGAGACAGCCCAAACTTGCCGTTAAACCTAGGTGCATCCATTTCAAGGTTTCCACGTATGGAGTGTTTGCATTAGCTGCCTTCATTATTTATTTATCAGATGCTAAAGCCTTGCCACAAGAAGCATTGATGTAACTTATCAGTAACCCAATGTTGAGATGTAGAGTTCAAAGATAATAGAAACATTATTGTTTCAAATAATGGGCTCTAAAAAAAGCTTTTTTTTAGAAGCATAAAAATATGTCAAAATAGGCACTTTTCAAAATAATACTTTTTTCTTGTTGTTAACTATCATCCATCTCTTGGTACACTGTATCTAGAATGTTACTGGGTATATATACAGGCACCATTTTTCTTTATTTCTGATCATACAAGGGTAGAACTGGTTAAAAATGCCCTCATTTTATAGAAGAAGAAACTGAGGCCCATGAGGCTGGATGACTTACTCAAGGCCACAACTGTAGTGAGAAATGCACACCTGCTGAGGTCACAGCAAGATGCACACCTGCTGAGGTCACCCTGCAGTAGTGAGATGCGCACCTGCTGAGGTCTCAGCTGCAGTAGTGAGATGCACACCTGCTGAGGTCTCAGCTGCAGTAGTGAGATGCGCACCTGCTGAGGTCTCAGCTGCAGTAGTGAGATGCGCACCTGCTGAGGTCACAGCTGCAGTAGTGAGATGCGCACCTGCTGAGGTCACAGCTGCAGTAGTGAGATGCGCACCTGCTGAGGTCACCCTGCAGTAGTGAGATGCGCACCTGCTGAGGTCTCAGCTGCAGTAGTGAGATGCGCACCTGCTGAGGTCTCAGCTGCAGTAGTGAGATGCACACCTGCTGAGGTCTCAGCTGCAGTAGTGAGATGCGCACCTGCTGAGGTCTCAGCTGCAGTAGTGAGATGCGCACCTGCTGAGGTCTCAGCTGCAGTAGTGAGATGCGCACCTGCTGAGGTCACCCTGCAGTAGTGAGATGCGCACCTGCTGAGGTCACCCTGCAGTAGTGAGATGCGCACCTGCTGAGGTCACAGCTGCAGTAGTGAGATGCGCACCTGCTGAGGTCACAGCTGCAGTAGTGAGATGTGCACCTGCTGATTGCTAGTCTGGGGCTTCCTCCACTTCATCTTCCCTTCTTAATGGGGTGAAGATGAAGTGGGATATTATGGTCCCCATTATCACGTCAACAAAGTATCTCTTTAATGTGAGATTTTTTGGACAATTTCTTGTTTTACGCTTTAATTTCTTTCTTGGGAAAAAGTGATGGGCAGGCCACTACTTCAGCCCTCATTTGAAGATATTAATGTTCTCAGACTGGCGATGTACCTCCTTCTTTTTTTTTTTCTAGACAAAGTCTCATTCTGTTGCCCAGGCTCCAGTGCAGTGGGATGATCTCAGCTCATTCCAACCTCCGCCTCCTGGGTTCAGGTAATTCTTCTGCCTCAGCCTCCCGAGTAGCTGAGATTACAGGTGTGCACCATCACACCTGGCTAATTTTTAAATTTTTTAAATTTTTAGTAGAGATGGCGTTTCCCCATTCTGGCCAGGCTGGTCTCGAACTGCTGACCTCTGGTGATCCACCCCCATCGGTCTCCCAAAGTGCTGGGATTACAGGCATGAGCCACCATGCCCAGCCTATACAGTCATTAACTCTTAACTCCGAATAAGAAATATGCCAATGGTTAAAGAGCATATGAGAAAGAAGAGCTGAAATATCTTCGAAGGTATATAGAAGGCGATATACCTTCTGTTGCCTTCTAAACTGGACTTGCTGCATTGTACAAGAAAAAATTATGCTAATTTTCACCAGAGTTCGTGGATTTGGCTTTATTTTAGAGCACCTGCTCTCATTAAAGATGTTAGCACATCAAAGAAAATGTAAATTGAATTTCTAACAAGCTCTCTTGGATGGGAAAGGGGTTTAAAACAGAATTTCTTTGTTTTGTCCCTTTCAACAAATACTATTGTCATGCTCCACAAGCTGGAACAATAACCTACCAAATAACCTGCTAGGTTATGAATGAAAGCATGTATTTTGTGAAATTTGTGGTCATTTAGTTGGGTTGGAACTCTATATAGGTTGAGTAAGGGTAAAACATTGAAGAAAATAGTCACTGATGTTTATTTTCTTTATTATTTTCTTCAATGTTTTACCCTTACTCAACCTATGCACCTGGGAAAGGGGAAGGCTGCCAGTTGCTCTCTTCCTGTACCCTACCATGGACCCACAGCCCCTAAACTCCAGTACAATTATTCTCTGCCCTTTTGTTCTCTGCCTTAAGCATTAAAAAAGGGTTTAGGGCCGGCCTGAGAACTCTGTCTTCATTTGTCACGTTGTTTCTTTGGGAAAACACATTCCCAGTTTCCACCAACCAACCTACAAATTAACTTTAGGGGCCGCCTATTCACTAAAAAAGAAAGCTGATTTCTGTAGAGCTGATTAGCTGAGCAGAGCTCATTAGCTTAGCTTAGTTTAGCAAGTATGATCTCATTAGCTAATGTGACACCATAACATAGACACTCTCACCCACCAGTGTTGGGAAGCATGAAAGGCGGTCCGGAAGTGGCAGGCCTCATGGACCCTCCTGCAGGAGGTCGGACCTCCCCTACTGGGCTCCTGCTAAACCAACACCAGCATGTGCCTCGGCAGGTGCTGAGCATGGCTGGCACAAACAGGAGGACCTTTCCCGGCGGGGCCTGCCTGCACAAGCCAGCTGCTTGGTAAGGGCTGGTAGCTTACTTAACCCACACACTTCCCCCATAGTAGGTACTGTTATTAGTTCCATTTTACAGATGAGAAAACTCAGTGTCATATATCTTTAGAGTCTATTGTACACAAATAGAATATGTTGAACATGGAAAGTGGCTTTCTGTCTATTTATTTATTTTTGAGAGAGTCTCACTCTGTCACCTGGCTGGAGTGCAGTGGTGTGAACTTGGCTCACTGCAACCTCTACCTCCCGCGTTCAAGTGGTTCTCCTGCCTCAGCCTCCTGAGTAGCTGGGACTACAATTGTAAGCCACCATGCCTGGCTAATTTTTGTATTTTTCGTAGAGATGGGGCTTTACCATGTTGACCAGACTGGTCTCAAACCCCTGACTTCAGGTGATCCGCCCACCTGGGCCTCTCAGAGTGCTGGGATTTACAGGTGTGAGCCACCGTTCCCAGCTGGAAAATGACTCTTTTCTAAAAAATAATTTATGTCCACCTCAACTAATTCCTAGGGCCTTTATTCAATATCCTTTGCTTTGATAAGACTCCCCAGTGGTGACAGAAGCCTTAGTGGATACTTGGGAGTTGCTTTAGGGAGAAGGTCTCTCCTTTCTCTCTAAAGTGCCCATTTGAGGGGATAAAAATAGCTGTTGACAGTTTCCTAGCAATGAGTCAAGGACAGAAGGTCCCTAGGGCAGGTGGCACTGTGCTTGGTTCATAGACACTAAATGGAAGCTGGGTCCTTGTCTTTGGTTAGATAACTTGTTTTTAAATAAATTTTTTTTTGGAATATTTTAGATTTAGAGAAAAATGTTGAAAACAGTATTACAAAACTTTTTAGTTTGCTTGTTGATATTTCAGCTCTTCTTCCTCATATGCTCTTTAGCCATTGGCATATTTTCTTATTTGGAATTAAGGGTTAATGACTGGATTCCTTCTGCTCTACTGACATTGCAGGAAAAAGGATATATCAGTAAATTAGACGTAATGGTGAAAAAAGCAGCCCTCCCAGGTCCCATTCAGAACATTGACAGGGATGCCTTCAGAAGTGGCGGATTTCAACCTCAGTGGGTAAAGAGAAACAGGGCCGAAGCTCCTGTTTTATTTATTTTTGCTGCTTATTAAAAAATATACATTCTAAGTAGTTCAGGAGTATTTTATGTTAGGGTCTAAATCCAGAAATGTGAAACAAGCAGAGCAACCTATCTGGGAACTTTTTTGCACCGCCAAAAGATCCAGCGCAAAACCTTCCGCAGGTGAGCTCTTTTTTTTTTTTTTTTTTTTTTTTTTTTTCGAGACAGAGTCTCGCTGTTTTGCCCAGGCTGGAGTGCAGTGGCACTATCTCCTATCTCGACTCACTGCAAGCTCCACCTCCTGGGTTCGTGCCGTTCTCCTGCCTCAGCCTCCCGAGTAGCTGGGATTGCAGGCACCCGCCACCATGCCTAGCTATTTTTTTGTATTTTTAGTAGAGACGGGGTTTCACCGTGTTGGCCAGGATGGTCTCGATCTCCTGACCTCGTGATCCACCCGCCTCAGCTTCCCAAAGTGCTGGGATTACAGGCGTGACCAACCGTGCCTGGCCGAGCTCAAAATTTTTTTAAAAAAATATTCTTTCCTCTTAAAATCTGGAAATTTTGGTCAGAAAACCTCTCCAAGGGTTGATATTAATAATGATGATGTGGAAAATATGTTGTACTGTTAATAATAATCATGGTGCATTTTTGCATAAGCAACTGTATTTTGAGCAATGATTTACTCAATTATAAGTGATTCTTTATTATAATTGCCTAACTGTGCTTGTCACTTTATAAGTGAGGCTCTAGTTAGTGCTTTGATGTAATGACTGGCCTTAAAAATAAAGTGCTATGCAAGCAAAGACATTGTGTCATGAATTTGTAATGACTTAGTGTGATGGAGCGGGTGTGCTAACATGAAGATTAAATCATGGATGGGCTATAAATGGAGAATTCTGGATGGTTATTCCCCATCCCCCACCTCCCCAATTTTTCGCTCTCTGTTGCCCCTTCTAAATAGGATAATGTCACCCTTGACCATCATTTGTTTGAGTTCAACCTTGTCCTTTTGAGGGCATGCTTTAAAAAATATGAATTCCCAGTGGGAGAGGTAATGTGTGAAATTTGTATCATATTAGCCCCAGAGCATGGATTAGCTCGTCACTTTCCCACCAGGCCTGAGGCCCTGAACAGGAAGCTGCAGTTGGAGAGGGAGCGGGGTGGTTCAGAGCTTGGGATCATGGAGGACCGGGTGCTGAGAGGTGCACAGGAGAGAGAAAGAAGGTTGAAAGGATTTGAAAGTTGAAGGGATCCGTGTATCTGTCTGGCTATTCTTGAACATGTGATGGCTCCTCGGGTATTGCTATAAGTGGGATCATAATTCTCAGGTTGACGTTATGATGTTGACAGATTAGGACATTGAATCGTGCCTTTGGTTGAATATGATTGCAGAAAAATATTAGCTCAGAGAGCTGGATGGAATTTGGCCTGCTGAGCTAATGGAGTATTCCCAGCTTTAGAAGAAATATCTGGTTAAGCCAGGGGTTCCCCAGCAGGGTTCTCACTGCCCCGTTGCTAACTTATGTCGCACCTTTAGGTAATTGTTAGAAAGCACTCCTTCAAAATGGTTTATTTCTGCTGTCAGAAAATTATCATTATATACATATTTTTGTTAAAATAAGACATTTCCCTCTGCTGGAAAATTTCAAAATAAAGATCTAATTCCATGAGGTTTACAGTGTAAATGGTGCCGCTAATTGTAAAGCCCTTGTTCAGTGTACAAACTGCGCAACTGAACATGCAGCCTTGCTTCCTTTTTCTCCAGTTCTCTCTTCTCCATTTCTTCAGCAATGTTGAGTCCCACCGAGCTAATTGCCTGACATGCGGAAGAGCCTGTCTTTGCGGGTCAGAGAGGCAGTGAGAAGAGGGATAGAGTCTTGCTTGTCAGACTCCAGCTACAAGGCGTTAAGACATGCACTGGCTTTTTATTTTAGCATTGCCGTTCTCAACCTTGGATTAGAAGTGCCTGGATGTATAATAGAATTTCCATAAATGTAATGGGCACACATTATGGGCTAGGAATTTTATACGTCTCACTATTCCTTACAACAAATGACCCTATCATGTAGGTGGTTTCGTGGCTCAAAGAGGGTGGGTCCATAGCCACCCACCTAGTAAGCAGCAGAACCGGGATATGGACTCAGGCTGCTGGGCTGCAGAGCTCCTCGTGTGCCTGGTGGGTTTCCACACCAGGCCACCCTGTAGCCCCGCCCCTGGGAAGGGAGTGAGTGGCACCCTGCCGTCCCCTTTCCTACATGGCCCCTGTGTATAGGCAGCAGCGCAGAGGTGTCTCTGGGTAGGGAACCCTCCGCCGCCTAGGATTCACTGGGGATGAAAGTCCCGGCTGTTTTATACTCTTCTAAGTTTGCTTTCCTGTTAAGCCAAGATTTACTGGCTGCGAGAAAACTTCCCAGCAGTCCCCTAGAAGGAAAACTAACTCTCAGTAGTCCTCCCATTAGCAAACAAAACTCCCCAAATCATTTTTGTAGACTGCCCAAACCAAGGCACTTTTCATCTGAGAAGACACAGCAGTTGTCTCAGCTCTAAAGTAAAAGAGAATTTAAAAAAGGTGTTCTCCTTTGAAAATTCCTGTTGGTGCTTTGGCCATGTGATTACAATTAAATTGGTGTGCCTTCATCTTCAAAGGGCAGAACTCAGTGCTTATATGTTCATTTCATCAAAGTCTGATGGGACAGACACTTGTTTGCCTGTCCTCATATTCCATATTTGTTCCAGGTTGATTAGGATGGCATGTGAACTTAGCACTAAATAAATCTTGCTTGGATGTGTCGCCTGGATAAGTAAACTTACCATGAACTTCTCAGAAGTAAAATAAGCAGGAAACAGGTTTTTAAAATGTGAGTCCTCTATGCTCTTTTAAGTGCTGCTGTGTTGCTAGGAAATAAGAAACTCTTTGTCCTCAAGAAATGATAAAGGCCAAATATAGAAGTAGACTCGAGAAGGAGTTAGCTATATTAATGATGATGAATCTTTAAGAAGTCATTTTGTGGGCAAGTTGTGATAGGTGGGCTATATCTCTGTTTCATACATCAGTTTTAGCTAGGATTAGGCTTTGCTGTAAATAATAGAAACCGCCCAAATAACAGAGGCTTAATCAAGAGAAAAGCTTATTTTTCTCTCACATAAAATGTCAGAGGTGGGCAGTACAGGCTGGCCTGGTGGCTTTGTCCACAAGATCTTCAGAGCTCCTTTCTGCTTTTTTTTTTTTTTTAATTTATAAGTTCCGGGGTACATGTGTAGGATGTGCAGGCTTGTTACATAGGTAAACGTGTGCCATGGTGGTTTGCTGAACCTGTCAACCCATCGCCTAGGTATTAAGGTCAGCATTCATATTCTTCCTGATGCTCTCCCTCCCTGCCCTTTGACAGGCCCCAGTGTGTGTTGTTCCCCTCCCTGTGTCCATGTGTTTTCATCGTTCAGCTCCCACTTCTAAGTGAGAACATGTGGTGTTTGGTTCTCTGTTCCTGCATTAATTCGCTGAAGATAACAGCTTCCAGCTCCATCCATGTGCCTGCAAAGGACATGATCTCATTCCTTTTTATGGCTGTATAGTATTCCCTGGCATTTTCTTTATAGTATTCCCCCACATTTTCTTTATCCATTCTATGATTGGTAGGCATCTAGGTTGATTTCATGTCTTTGCTATTGTGAATAGTGCTGCCTTGAACATACATGTGCATGTATCTTGATAAAAAATGATTCCTATTCCTTTCAGTATATACCCAGTAATGGGTTTGCTGGGTCAAATTTCTGCTTCTAGATCTTTGAAGAATTGCTACACTGTCTTCCTCCCTAGTTAAAATTTCCTTATTCCCTGGGATGTGATCCTTGTTCTTGTGGCCTCACATGGCAGCTGGATCTCTGGCGATTGCATCTGAGTTCCAGATACCAGGATGGAAAAGAAAAGAAGGAGGGGCAAGAGGAACCCCCAGATGCTCCTTAAGAGCTACTGTGTGGCATTCCCGCTTGCATCCCGTTTGCTCGATCGCAGTCACTGTGCCCTAACGAGCTGCAAGGACACTGGGGAAATGAGTCTGTCCTGTACTTCATGTGCCTCTCAACATCTTCTGTTGCCGAGGGAGAAGAGGCCAGTTGATATTCAGGAATAACTAGCTCTTTCTGCTTCCATGTCCCAGGGAGAAGTGGGTGTGTTGAATCCACACGAAGGCTGTGGACATCTGAGGCTGGGCTGGATGGGACATCAGGTGAGCCCTCTGTGGCATTTACGTGACCTCCCATCAGGTCTTCTGGTTGGATCCTGCTTTCCAGAAGCAGAGGGAGCAGTGGGTTACCTATGTTTGTGACTCCTGCAGTTAGCATGCCTTCCCTCGGGCTCTTCTCAGTAGAACAATATAGGTAGTGTTCTCTTAGGTGACCTCTTTTCTGCTGAGGGGCTGGACAAGGGCATGACTGCTCCCCTAGGTGCTGGGTGAATATATTACTCGATAGATATTTACTGAGTGCCAACCGTAAGTCAAGCTCTTGAGTAAAGTAGGGAACAGAACACACTATGCCAGGCCTCTGCCTTCGTGGAGCAGATGTTCTAGTGGGGAGGTCACATTGACTGGATGAAAGGGAGAATGCATGAATTGCACCCAGCCCTTTCAATTCCTTCTTCCTCTTCTTCGCCTTCATCATCATCCCGTGAAAGTGATTCTATGTGGTTTCCCATCTCCTCCAAGGGCATGACGAGAGGTTGGTCTTCGGCCTCACTGGCAGCTGGTTTTTTTGTTTGTTTGTTTTCTTTTTCAGACAGAATCTTGTTCTGTCACCCAGACTGGAGTGCAGTGGCATGATCTCGGCTCACTGCAACCTCTGCCTCCTGGGTTCAAGCGATTCTTGTGCCTCAGCCTCCCGAGTAGCTGGGTCTACAGGCACATGCCACCATCACACTTGGCTAATTTTTGTGTTTTTAGTAGAGACGGGGTATCACCATGTTGCCCAGGCTGGTCTTGAACTCCTGACCTCAAGTGATCTGCCCGTGCTGGCAGCTGTTCTAAGAGGCATTCCAGGACCTGTTGGTCATGGAGAGTCGCTCACAGGCTGGCTTCTCAGCACTTCCCAGACTGTCCTTTCCTTGTGGCTTCTGACTATGGCTGGGAGCCTGCTGTACCTAGTGGCGTTTTTTTTTTTTTTTTTCATGGATTCTCTCTGGTCAGCCAAGGTGCAGTCAAAATGTGCAATGTACTTATTTTGTATTCATCTTCCTCAGAAAGTGGAAAAAATAAATAGGGCTGGAATGTGCTATGTCATGGTAGTGCTGTTTGGGTCCAGGGGAGACATAAAATTGACTGGATTTGTTGCAGTGCATTTTGTATTTAAAAAAAGATTCTGAATGAAAAAGTAAGAATTTATGTATAAAGACTTGCAGATCTTTCAGCTAGAAATAATTTTGAAAACAACAAGGACAACTCATTACCAACTCAGTTATCTGGCACCTTAGAAATAATAGGCTATAAGATAAAAGCTAGTGCAGTTTAATGAGGAAGTAGTCACTTTAGGCTAATCCGGTTTCCTTGGAAGCTCCAAGGTTGTGGCAGATGAAGGAGGTGGTAGAGGTAAGCTTACCTGCCTTAGCAAGACATTTGATTTCATCTCTTTTTTTTTTTTGAGGTGGAGTCTCACTCTGTCACCAGGCTGGAGTGCAGTGGCATGATCTCAGTTCACTGCAACCTCTGCCTCCTGGGTTCAAGCGATTCTCCTGCCTCAGCCTCCCAAGTAGCTGGGATTACAGGCATGTGCCACCACCCAGCTAATTTTTGTATTTTTAGTAGAGACAGGGTTTCACCATGTTGGCCAGAATGGTCTCAATCTCCTGACCCTGTGATCTGCCCGCTTCAGCCTCCCAAAGTGCTGGGATTGCAGGCGTGAGCCACTGCGCCTAATCTTGATTCCATCTTTAACACCACAGACATCCGTTAGCTGGAGGAGAGATGGTCCAGGCCAGTGGCTCAGAAGCTGCAGTGGGTAAGGATTCCTTGGGCAGCTTTTGAATATGCCATTTTCTGGACCCCACCTTAGACCGACTGAATCAGAATCCTAGGGCTTACGGTGAGGTGGTAGGAGTAGTGATGAAACTCAGAACATGTTATTTATTAAAAGCTTTCAATGAATGAAAAAAAGCCAATCTCAAAGGGTTACTCTATGGTGCCATTTATATAACATTCTCACAATGACATCATACAGAGATGGAGATCAGACAAGTGGTTGCCAGGGAGGAGGGAGTCGGTGATGGGGCCATAAGGGCAGCAAGGAGAGCTCCCTTGTGTGGATGGGACAAGAATGCATCTCGATAAATCTGTGTGAGAAAATGTCATATAATTGTACATAAGGATATATCAAATAAACAAATGCATGCAAAAACTCTGGCCATCAGAGTAGGGTGTGTAGACTAGCTCACTGTCCCGTGCCAGCCAACCTCCAGTTATGTGAGATGTCCCTCCTGGGGGAAGTTGGGTGCTGGTACTTTCTTACATAGAAGGTAAGAGATGTGAAGAAAAGGTTAAGGTTAAGGAAAATAAGAAAACAAAGAGAGAAGGTAAAAGGTTGAGTACTCTGTGCACTATTTTTGGAGCTCCTTGTGAGTCTGTAATTATTTAAAAATGGTAAAAAGGGCTTTCCTTCCTATATACCTATATTTTTATTTTAGTTCTTCTTTTTGAGACGGAGTCTCGCTCTGTCACCCAGGCTGGAGTGCATTGGCACCATCTCGGCTCACAGCAACCTCCACCTCCTGGGTTCAAGCAATTCTCCTGCCTCAGCCTCCGAAGTAGCTGGGATTACAGGCACCCACCACCATGGCCAGCTAATTTTTGTATTTTTAGTAGAGATGGGGTTTTGCCATGTTGGCCAGGCTGGTCTCGAACTCCTGACCTCAAGTGATCCACTCTCCTCGGCCTACCAAAGTGCTGGGATTACAGACATGAGCCACTGTGCCTGGCCAGTTTGTTGGATATTTTATTAATAGCTAGTAATAGAATGGAGTTTTGTTGTTGTTGTTGTTTGCTTGCTTGTTTCTTTTGAAATAGAGTCTTGCTGTGTCTTCCAGGCTGGAGTGCAGTGGCGCGATCTTGGCTCACTACAACCTCTACCTCCTAGGTTCAAGTGATTCTCCTGCCTCAGCCTCCCAACTAGCTGGGACTACAGGCATCCACCACTGTGCCTGGCTAATTTTTGTATTTTTAGTAGGGATGGGGTTTCACCATCTTGGCCAGGCTGGTCTTGAACTCCTGACCTCAAATAGTCCACTCACCTTGGCCTCCCAAAGTGCTGAGATTACAGGTGTGAGCCACCGTGCCCGGCCAATAGAATGCAGTTTGCAGTGGGAATTGTCTTAGCTTGGAGTGGTCATTACCTTCACTATTCAGGTGGAAATGGTGGTATAACTCAAGTACTTTGGAGAATTGGAGAGTGAGGAGTAATAAGCACAAGTGCAGCATAATTAGCTTGGACAGCAGAGAGACCACGTAGGTCCATGCCCACGTCAGAATCAGAGCAAAACCATTTGTCAAATTGTGGACATGAAGTTCTGGAAATAAGTTTGCATGAGAGCACCAGTGAGGATAAAGTGTTGGGAAATCAGGTCCATGGGAAAGAAGAAAGACTGTGGGATCTGTATTTTTTTGGCCCATAAGTTACAGATACAACAGCTTTCAAGGACATATGTTTTAGAGAGCCCGTGGGGTTAGCTGTTTGGCATCAGCGCCAAAGTGAAAGGAGGTCGGCTCACAGTACTGAACGGCAGATTGAAGGGAGACTTCAGGAATAGTCTTGGAAGTGAGGGAGACAGTGAATGAGGGAGGAAGTGGGAAGTGTAATCCCTTTCCATAGAAGCATCTAAAGTGCCAAGAACAGTGCCTGGCATAGAGTAGACATGCACTCGGTGTTTGTAGAAGCGGTGATGTGAGGCCCTGCAGGGGGTCGAGGGGTGGGCCCATGGTTCTCCTGCTTCTCTCTGCCTCTCAGCTCAAAGCTGAATCTTCACCACAGCAGACAACTGGGGACAGCTCGAAAACACAGAGGTTTTGCTCAGGATACGCCACTGAAGATTTACATATGGAGAGAGAGCTGATGAACAGCTGTTCTCGTCTCCTCGCCTGGCGTCTTACGGGTGGCTACAGCTTCTCTGATTCCATGTTACCAACAGTCACTGGTAAGACATCACTGCCTTAGTTTGCCTCAGGAAGGGGAATTTCTTATTTCATAGTTTTAAAATTACCTGAAATAGCAGATAATATTCTTTCAGAAAGATTTTTTTTTCTTTTAAAGGTATCTCTGTTTTAAAGCTTTTCTTTCTTTCTTTTTTTTTAAAGTCAGAAGGCAGCCAAAAATTCCTCACATTCAGAGACTTAGTGGGCTGGATGTGTGGGAGCTTTCTACACTGCATTTTCTAAAATGTCTTTTTTCCGTCTAAAGCCTGTCTCCATGGAGCCTGAAAACTCCTCTCTACCCACAGCAACTTCTTTTCTTTCTCTGGAAAATGTGTGCCTGGACTCAGGTTTCATCCATGTGGCTTCTCATGGACATCTGTGATGAGTTACAAGGTGTCTGTTGAATGCCACTGTATTCCCTCCACCCTGGAAAGGCCGGGAGGACACTGCGCAGGTCGCAGGTCACCCAGCACATTTGTCTCTGTGCTTTTTTTTTTTTTTTTGATCTTGAGACAGAGTCTTACTGTGTTGCCCAGACTGGAGTGCAATGGTGCACTTTCGGCTCACCACAACCTCCGCCTCCTGGGTTCAAGTGATTCTCCTGCCTCAACCTTCTGAGTAGCTGGGACTACAGTTGTGTGCCACCACACCTGGGTAACTTTTTTTATATTTTTAGTAGAGACGGGGTTTCGCCATGTTGGCCAGGCTGGTCTTGAACTCCTGACCTCAGTTGAGCCACCCATCTTGGCCTCCCAAAGTGCTGGGATTACAGGCGTGGGCCACTGTACCCAGCCTCTTTCTGTGCTTATTTACTGCACATAGAAGTTAATGCATCACTGTCTCTCTCAGTGCATCACCCAGTCCCTTCCTTATGTCACACTGCAGTGTAACAAAGTGACTGGGCTCTGCTGTGACTTGCCGCCTATTACTTGGGAACTCGCCCTAACTCAGTGACGGCCTTGAGCATTTACTCAGTGTTTTATGCAGATGCACATGGCACTAAGTAAAGGGCACGAAATCAACAAGAGATTCTGGATGTTTGTATTGCAGGTGCCTTCAAAGATGATAGATTCAGTGATTCATTCCACAAATATGCGTTCAGAATTACGGCACTAGGCCTGTCTTGGAGATGAACTGGCAACAGACAAGGTCCTTGTATTCGTAGGACTTAGAGTTTGAGGGCTGTGTTGCTCTAGGTCCTCAGGGAAGCGGAGGCAAAGGGATTAAATGTGCAAGGATGTTTTTAGGGATCCGGGGCTCTCAGTCCATTTTCCTTCCTGGAATAGGAGCCTGGGATGTGTATCTCCAGGCTACCCTTGTAGTGGGGATGGGCAAAGATATTAACCTGAAAAATCACATGGAAAATGTAGAATTCGAGCTACCATGAACTCTAGGAAAGCAAAACGTACAGAGGTAGGAGAGTGGAGTGGAGCTGTCTGACCTGACAGGGGGTGACAGGGCAGGGAAGGCTTCCTGGGGGAGCTGAGGTCTGAAGAATGAGGAGGAGTGAACGAGGTAAAGTTGGGGAGGACGGATCACTTCCCAGGAGGAGCCTCCCTCCTGGCACTTTTGAGGAACTGGGAGGTAGACCAGGCAGGCCTTTGAGATGAGCAATAGGAAGCCATGGGATGAGGGGATAGAACACTGTCACAAAAGGGCTTTGACATGATGACTCTGGCTACATGTGAGGAGCTGATTGGAGAAGGCGGGGTGGTGGGGGGAGAGCATTATTAGGAGGGAGGCTGTTGAGGAAATCCAGGTGGGCTATGGACCAGGAATGACAAACGTGATGGAGAAAAGTAGATGCCTATCTTGGAGAGGGCATAGCTGACTGTCCTTAGACTGCTTATGGGAAGGGCTAAAGGGGTCATCAGGAATGACTCCTAGGTCCTGGTTTGCAGCGTTGAATGGATGGAGGCAGTGGGGGGTCAGGGAGTTGGTGGGGGGGGGAGGGAGAGAGAGAGAGAGAGAGAGATCTATTATAGGTAGTGGCGGCGTCTAAGGAAATGTCTAACATGAAGGAGCGGCCACTTGGGACCTGTTGAGGTTGGGCACAGGAGGAGGAGGAGGCTGTGCAGAGCGGGGGGAGCACAGCAAGGGAAGACAGCAAGGGAAGACAGTGCTTCAGAGGAGGCAGTGAAGTGAAGGCCGCTGCTGAAATGACTGCCAGATTCGGTGACACGCAGGTCATTGGTGACCTTCACAAGAGCCGTTTTGGCAAAATAGTGGTGGGGACACCAGATTGGAGTGGGCTGGGGAATCAGTGGGTGGCAGCAAACTTTGCAAGTTTGGCCATGAAGGGGAGAATAGAGCTAGGTCAGCGGCTGGAAGAGGGTACGGGGCTGGGAGACCTTTCTTTCTTTTTTTCTTTCTTTTAATGGTAGGCATTTAAATAAGTTTGCGTATTTGGCAATGCAGTGTTCCTGAGAAGGCGGGAGGGGCGGGATCCTGAGCCCGGGTGGAGGCCTTGGCCTTGGGGAGGGGGATGCTTCTTCATGTTGCCCGAGGAAAAAGACTTAGAGAAAGGAAGTCCAGCTACAACTGATGGTGGTCAGAGACTGGCCTTTACGTCCTCTGCTGTTCTTCATTTGTCCTGTCTGGCACAGTCTCTTTACCTTGGTTTTTAGCCTGGAGGATGATGATGTTTCATATTTAGTACTTCAGACTCCACTGATGTGAGGAAATTATCCTGTGCTTTGTGGGGACATCTTTCAATAAATAGTGTTTCTGGAAGCATTTAACATGGGTGATAATGGATGCACATTAGACCCTATAGCTGTATCTTTCTCTCTCTCTCTTTTTTTTTTTTTTTTTTTTTTTTGAGGTGGAGTTTTGCTCTTGTAGCCCAGTCTGGAGTGCAATGGGACCATCTCAGCTCACTGCAACCTCCGCCTTCTGGGTTCAAGCAATTCTCCTGGCTCAGTCTCCCAAGTAGCTGGGACTACAGGTGGCACGCCATCATATCTGGCTAATTTTTTCATTTTTATTAGAGATGGGGTTTCACCATGTTCGCCAGGCTGGTCTGGAACTCCTGACCTCAGGTGGTCCGCCCGCCTTGGCCTCTCAAAGTGCTGGGATTACAGGCATGAGTCACCGTGCCTGGCCCAGCTGTATCTTTCTCTAAACACCAGATGCTGGGAGTTTACCAAGGAATGGGGAGGCAAGAAAAAGAAGGAGGAAAAAAAGCAACGTGGTCAGCGATTTGAAATAACTGGCCAGACGAGAGAGCAGAAATGTGGAGCAACAAACATCTGTTTCCACCCCATCACTTGCCTCCACCAGCCGGGTTCTGGGGGAGCAGAGCCTGCAGGTGGGGTCGGTGTTGGATTTTAAGTGAACTTGGGGCTGAGGCTGAATCTCCCTCACACTGACTAGAGGCTTCTATTATGAATAAATTCTCTGCCAGTTCGCTGCCTTCATCTGCCTCTGGCAGGACCGTCCTGATGGAAACTGAGCCAGGTGCTGGCTTGATTGCATGAGGAAAAGTCACCCCTGGGATAGAAATTTCCAGCTCCCTTGGTCAGCCCATTGCTTTCCAATAACTGGAGACCTGGGCATGTTAAGATCACAGAACTTTGACACATGCTTCTTGCCCTTCTTTCCAAAGTGAGGGGAAAGGTCTGAAGTTATTTGATGAGATAGGATGGCAGCCCCTCTGCATGGAGCATTTAGTGTTTGGCTTGTTTCCCTAAGAATACAGTCTAAAGCAACATTAACCACTGGGTCGTCCTCACCCATAGAAGATTTGTAGAGAGAGCACAGGGTTCTTGGCTCTTTTTTTCTTTTTTCTTTTTTTTTTTTTTGAGATGGAGTCTTGCTTTGTTGCTCAGGCTGGAGTGCAGTGGCGCAATCTCAGCTCGCTGCAACCTCTGCCTCCTGGGTTCAAGGGATTCTTGTGCCTCAGCCTCCAGAGTAGCTGGGATTACAGGTGTACCATGCCCAACACATTTTTGTATTTTTAGTAGAGATAGGGTTTTACCATGTTGGCCAGGCTGGTCTTGAACTCCTGACCTCAGGTGATCTGCCCACCTTGGCTTCCTGTGATTACAGGCGTGTACCACCCTGCCCAGCTGAGAGAGCACTGGGTTCTTGCTCTGGCTCTGCCGCTGCCTCTGGTGTACCCACAACCAACTCTGTTTGCCTCCCTGGGCTTTGCTTTCTTCATCTCTGAAAGATGCTGATGGCCTCTGAGCTTCCCCCCATCACCAGTGATCTCAGTTGCTAGAAAAGTAGGTTAGCTGGCACCCTTGATTATGAAAACCATGGTGCCACCCTTCCACTTCCACCTTTAAAATAAGGCCAAAATGCGGGCGTGGTGGCGGGCGCCTGTAGTCCCAGCTACTCGGGAGGCTGAGGCAGGAGAATGGCGTGAACCCGGGAGGCGAAGCTTGCAGTGAGCCGAGATCGCACCACTGCACTCCAGCCTGGGCGACAGAGCAAGACTCCGTCTCAAACAAACAACAACAACAAAAAAGCCAGAATGAGCATGAGCATTCTGCATTGACTCGTGCTGTGTGCTTGGAGGAAGGGGATCCTGAGGAAGCGCTGGCGCTGTAGTCTGGAGTTTCCAGGACAGTATATGACTATGAGATGTTGACCATCTCTATGGGCTGCAGCTGCCTCCAGAGACTTTCATCCAGGCCAAGAGACCTATGGGATGCACACGTGCAGGGTCATTTGTCCAGGCCACCCCTGGGCACCGGGAACCTAGTTTAGGGTCTTTGCAATGTCAGAGGATATTCAGTGTCCATATCATACGTTGGTGGTTTATGTTTTTCCTGACAGCCTTATGAAATTCCTTCACGTCTTCTTTCCATTTCAGTTCTGCACCATCTAGTTCAGGTTTGCAGCTTTTTTTTTTTTTTTTTAAACAAATTTCTACACTGCCTGATTAAATTCTGAATTCTGTTCATTCTCCTTGCCTGTCCCAAGTGCAGGCTTTCGAGACATTTTGAGAACATTTGCTTGGCTCTTTGTAACTGTCATACCGTTTTTTGTCTCTATAGTTACAACTCTAAAGTTGCTCTTACGAGGGTTCAAGGACTTAATGGGCCACACTTCCTACAGAGGACAATGGTGGGATGTTGGCAGAGAAAGTGGGTGCTGGGCTGGCCCCACTTACTGTCAAGAGAACTGTACTGATAATACGTTTGACTCGTCCAGCTTTTCAATCAGTACATCATGAATAAACCATTGAATTACTATTTCTTTTTTTCTTTAAAGTTCCTTTTATGTTCTGGGCTGTGCTAGGCTCTAAAAAGCTATTAAACAATATTGTAACTAATATTGTCATAACAAGCTACTGATACTGTCTTTATTGCCAGTTTATCAAAGGGCTTTGCAAGGGATAGGAAGATATTTTAAAAAAATCACCACTGTCAGATGAATTGGTAGAGGCAGGAAGGACAGGGAGTGCTGTTTCAAGAATGAACAGAGCTCTCCAAATGCTTATTGAGGAAAGAATGGAAATTGGGTAATATTAGGGCTTTTATAGAACAGGTGGGATGTGCTCCGTGAGAACAAAGCTTATCAGCAAAGAACTTGTCAGAAATAAGATGATGTCCATTTTTTTTCTATCCTGAATGCTTTAGAAGGGTGGATTAAAAGTTGGTGGCAAGGCCAGGTACGGTGACTCACCCCTGTAATCCTAGCACTTGGGGAGGCCAAGGTGGGCGGATCACATGAGGTCAGGAGTTTTGGATCAATCAGCCTGGCCAACATGGTAAAACCCCGTCTCTACCAAAAATACAAAAATTAGCCTGCATGGTAGGACGTGCCTGTAATCCCAGCTACTTGGGTGGCTGAGGCAGGAGAACTGCTTGAACCCGGGAGGCAGAGATTGCCTCCGAGATGGTGCCACTGCACTCCAGCCTGGGTGACAGAGCAAGACTTCATCTCAAAAAAAAAAAAAAAAAAAGAGAAAAGAAAAAAAAAAGTTGGTGGCAAAAATAACTCCAAGGGAGGTATAATTTTCTAACTTGAAGAGATACCAAAGACAACATATTCACTCAGCAATTCTGATGAAGTGCCCCATGTGCAAACTGGGCTTTAAAAGTAAACCTGGGAGGCCAAGTAGAACCTGGATCTTCCCAGAATTATTCTCCAAGCGTCACAGGCAACTCTCATCCCTGGCAAGTAACAGCCATGTGGATCACTGGAAAAAGTTATTTGGCTTTGGAGTGCACTTGTGTGCATGTGGATTGTATTTTTTAAATTTTGTTTTACTTAAGCTATGTTAATGTTAATGTGTAGTCCCCTAATTCATATCGCTATAAGGAGCTAGAAGGGTTGTAGGTGATTTGAATGGATTTCTAGGCAGTGATTTTTCTATGTATATTTGCCATTTGAATTTCTGTGATGTGTTATAATTGAATCCTTTGAACATTTTGAAAGTATTTTTCATCTTGATTCAAGAAATTATAGGCTAGATGTGGTGTCTCACGCCTATAATCCCAGCACATTAGGAAGCCAAGTCAAGAGTATTGCTTGAGTTCAGGAGTTTGAGGCCAGCCTGGGCAACACAGTGAGACCTTCTATCAAACAAACAAACAAACAAAAAAATTAGCCAGGTGTGGTGGCACATACCTGTGGTCCCAGCTGCTCTGGAGGCTGAGGTGGGAGGCTTGCTTGAGCCCAGAAGATATAGGATGTAGTGAGCCATGACTGTGCCACTGCACTCCAGCCTGGGTGACAGAGTGAGACCCTGTCTCATTGAAAAAAAAAAAAAATGATAAACATAGTGCATGCTATGGTAAAAAATTTGAACAGTACAGACACTGTTGAATGAAAACTAATTCATCTCCCATTTGCCACTCCTGACTTGTAGCCATTGTTAGCAATTTTAATTAATTAATTAATTAATTAATTTATTTATTTTGAGACGGAGTCTTGAACTGTTGCCCAGGCTGGAGTGCAATGGCGTGATCTCGGCTCACTGCAAGCTCCGCCTCCTGAGTTCAAGCAATTCTCCTGCCTCAGCTCCCAAGTAGCTGGGATTACAGGCACCTACCACCATGCCCGGCTAGTGTTTTTTTCCGCGTATGTGTGTGTGTTTTTAGTAGAGACAGGGTTTCACTATGTTGGCCAGGCTGGTCTCGAACTCCTGACCTCGTGATCCGCCTACCTCAGCTTCCCAAAGTGCTGGGATTACAGGCATGAGCCACCGTGCCCGGCTCATTGTTGGCAATTTTATGGCATCCTTCTAGAATTGTATATATGTGGGTGTATGGGTGCTCATTAATCCTGTTGCAGTTCACTCTTATCTAATTCTGTATGCTCCTTAGTTCCAGAAACAGGGATGTGATGTCTTTATGCCGCTGCTCTGCCTAGTTAGATGCTGTCATCCCTACCCAAGATGTGGATAAAAGCATATGTGTATATTTTATACAGGTGAAATCCTACTACATATACTGTTCTATACTGTTTTTTGTCAACTAATCACATATCATGGGCATTTTTTCATATCAGCACATATAGAGCCCCTCTCCCCTTTTAAGAGCTGCTTAGCATTCTGTAGTATGGATGGACCCTAATTTACTCAGCCAGGATGGACTTTTGGGTTTCCAGTTTTCAGCTGTTATTAACTAGGCTGCAGTAAACATTCTTGGACATCGAGTTTGGCAGATATGTGTGCCTTTGTTTGTAGGATTGTATCAGATGGCTTTCAGCTGCAAGTTATAGAAAATGATGACTTGCATTGGCGGATATGACACATAAATCTATTATCTCCATAAAGACGAAGAAGGCCGGGCATGGTGGCTCACGCCTGTAATCCCAGCACTTTGGGAGACTGAGGTGGGCGGATCACGAGGTCAGGAGATCGAGACCATCCTGGCTAACGCGGTGAAACTCTGTCTTTACTAAAACTACAGAAAATTAGCTGGGCATGGTGGCGGGCGCTTGTAAGTCCCAGGTATTCCGGAGGTTGAGGCAGGAGAATGGCCCGAACCCAGGAGGCCCGAACCCAGGAGGCCCTGGGAGAATGGCCCGAACCCAGGAGGCGGAGCTTGCAGTGAGCTGAGATCACGCCACTGCATTCCAGCCTGGGTGACAGAGCAAGACTCCATCTGCAGAGGAGTAACTGTGCTCCTCTGCAGTTACTCTGCATGGTCCCAGGATGGCTGCACTGACTCCAGGGGACACATCCAGACCTGACAACATCCAGGAAAAGGTGAGGCCGTGGCTTCCCCTGGTTCCTTCTCAGAAGTGAGGAGGCCCTGTCCCACGTGTGTCTTATGACCCATTCTCAAACCCATCAGAAGTCGGGGTAGAGCGTGTGTTAGAGGTCAGTTTTTGTACTTGCTAAAATGATGAAGTCCTGCAAATGGAATCGCTGGGTCAACGATTTTAAAACTACATTCAAAGTTTTAAAGAATATTCCCAAATTGACTTACGCAGATATGGAACCAATTTATTATACTCCTACAGGCATGAAGGAGGGTGAAGCAGTTCGAGAAGTGGGCTATAAAGCTGAGTGTGTTGCACTTTGCTTTCTAGAGGATGTATGGAACAGGACATGTTTTTATTTGACTGTTCATTATCAGAGGCCTGTGCCCTTTATCTAGGAAGGATGTCCAAAGCAGTGGGGAAAAATGATAGGTTTAATAGAACGTAGGCCTGGAAACATGGGTGGATAAGCCTTGTTCATATTTTGAGAACACAAAGAGGCCTTTAAATGATTAAATTGCTTCAAGACTTCGAGTGTGCCGTTTTACTACACAATGAAATACAGATAGCTGTGTTCTACCCTCCTCATCCCATTCCCCATCTCTCAGCAAGTACACAGTTTAGTATTCCAGAAACATCTTAGTGAGTGAATGTAGTGCCAAACTTCTTCAAATAAACCCGTCTCCAAATCATTCACCAGGTGTATGTTTCCTTGTTAGTCAGAGCCCCACACATATGTCCAAGATAAGGCTATTTAAAGACAGAGTTACTAAGCTGGGTAGAAGCACTCAGGGAGCCTTTAGCAGTTCAGTTATTATATTGGACTGCTGAAGAATTATACTGGACGATTGCACTATAAGATGCTAGGATGTCATATATAGTGTAGTCCTTGTGATACATTTCAAATGTACTCGCAGGTGTAGGACCATTTGCGGAGCAGCAGGCTTGGAATAGGACTGGGGATTTCAACCATTTCTCTGCTGCAGGGACTGTGGGATCCCCATGTTGGCAGAAAGCAGGAGCTTTGATTTCCTGGTGTCTTCTTCCTGGGGTTGTCCCTCCAGTCTTTGGCTGTGATGATAGTGTGGTACATTTGTTACAATTGATCAACCTATATTGATTCATGATTATTAACTAAAGTCTACAGTTTAGGGTTTACTCTTTGTGTTGTACATTCTATGGATTTATGTCATGCCTAATGTCCTGTACCCACCATTACAGTATCATACAAAAATAGTTTTTTCATATCATACAAGGCTATTTTGTATGATACCGTATCAAACAAAATAGCCTTCTAAATTCCCTGTATGATACTGTATCGTACAAAATAGCCTTGTAAATTCCCCCTGCCTCCTCCCCATCCTCCACCCGAAGTCTGGCAACCACTAGTCTTTTTATTGTCTCTCTAGTTTTGTCTTTTCCAGACTGTCATAGAGTTGGGATCAGGCAGGATGTTGCCTTTTCAGTTGGCTTCTTTCACTTACCCATGTGCATCCAAGGTTCCTTTGTATCTTTTTTGGTTTGATAGCTCATTTCTTTGTATTGCTGAATACTATTCCATTGTATAGATATACCACCATTTGTTTTTCTATACCTATCGAAGGACATCTTGGTTGCTTCCAATTTTTGGCAATTATGAATGAACTTTCCATAAACATTCATGGGTAGGTTTGTGTGTGGACATAAGTTTTCAGGGGACGTGATTGCTGGATACATGGTAAGACTGTGGTTAGCTGTGTAGGAAACCACTGAATTGTGTTCTAAAGTGGCTACACCATTTTTCATTCCCACGGGCAGTGTATGAGAGTTCCTGCTGCTCCACATCCTTGTCAGCATTTGGTGTTGTCAGTGTTGTGGATTTTAGCCATGCCAGTAAATGTGTGGTAGTATCTTACTATTGTTTTAATTTGCAATTTCCTAATGACATGAGACATGGAGCATCTTTTCTTGTGCTTATTTGCCATCTCCCCAGGTTATTTTAAGGTCTCTAGCATGGCATGAAAACCCTCACAGTGGGAAAGCTGAATCGGGGCACTAATGAGAGGAGAGAAGGTACAGTCAGTCATTGAAGTGGTGGGCCATTACCAGCGTGGCTGAGTGGCCTCGGTCAGCTTTGAGCACATCTCAGTAATGACTTCCCTTCTTTCACTGTATAGAAGTAGGTTGCTCTCTACAAGCATAGGTCAGAACTTGGTCACATTTCAGCCTAGTAGGAGCGAATGACTCAGAAAGGGAGACAACATCAAGGACGGAGGGGAGCCACTGCTTGAATGGACAGATGTGCTATTAGGTATCTGCAGTAGCCTTGTTGGTTGCCTACCCACCAAACATTACCTTCCTCTGCCTTGGCGACAGAGCCCTGTGCAGCAGGCCTCAGGAGCAGCTGTCCTGATCTTCAGCTCAGCGGAGGCCCTGAGGTCTCAGATGACCCCACCTCATCTGAGTTAAGCTAGCTTGAGTTAGGTTTTCTGATGCTTTGCAGCAGAACACATCTGAACTAACGCAATCTCTTTTTTAGTAAGGCACTTCACTTTATTTTCTTTTGTAGCAAATCCTCAGTGTTATTAAAAAAGGGCGCTGTCAATAAAGATGGGTGCTGTTATGACCTCAGAGCCCAGAATGAAAATCAAGTAGACTTTCTACCAAGAATTTGGATCTAAAACTTTTCTACAAGTCAAGATAGAAGCAAACTGCCTGCTCAGTGAACTCTGCTTTGAGAACCTTAATGGGAAAGCACTAAAAGAATAATAACAACTAACATTTGGATCGTGTGTTTCTTTTCTTTCTTTTCTTTTCTTTTTTTTTTTTTTTTTTTTTTTTTTTGAGACAGAGTCTTGCTCTGTTGCCCAGGCTGGAGTGCAGTGGCTCAATCTCAGCTCACAGCAACCTCCGCCTCCTGGGTTCAAGCGATTCTCCTGCCTCAGCCCCCTGAGTAAAAGGGATTACAGCCATCCACAACAATGTCTGGCGAATTTTTGTATTTTTAGTAGAAATGGGGTTTCACCATGTTGGTCAGGGTGGTCTGGAACTCCTGAGCTCAGGCGATCCACCCTCCTTGGCCTCCCAAAGTGTTGGGATTACAGGCGTGAGCTACCGCGCCCGGCCTGGATTGTGTGTTTCACATAATTATTTCATCTGAAGATTCATTCATTCACTCAGCATGTATTGAACTCGTTCTAGGCTTCAGGAGCCTTATAATGATTCTGAGGGGCGGGCAATTTAGCTCCACTTAGCAGGTAAGAAACTGATGAGCGTAGGGAAACTTGAACCCACGTGCCTGGGTCTCAGCTTAGAGCCCTTTCCAACCAGCTGGACTGTAACTTATCCCAGCCCCATCCAGAGCATTTCCAGGCATCCGGAGGCTCTTCTCTGGATAGTCTTAGGTTAGCTTTATTAATCAAGGGTTACAGTAGCACAGAAAGGTGGGTTGAGGGTGGGATGTCAGAAAACTCTCTGTGTTAAGATAGATGTGGACATTGGCGCAAGGGTTGCTGTCAGAGAAACAATGCAAACTGTATTTTTTTCCTCTGCCAGATGTTTCCCATACATGTTCAATGAATGTTCCAGGTTTAAAAAAATTCCATCTCCATTTCTGGATTCTGTGCTTCCATCCCACACATCCCACATTTAAAGGAATAGAAGGAACCCACCTGCTATTGTGAAGCTAAACTCAGCAGCCTCTAGTGGAGCGTTACCCGGGGAAGAAATCAGCTCTGATAGGACGGTGGGAAGACCATCAGTGGAAGGTTGCAGGTTTTCATAGAACCCAAGGTAACTGAAAGCTTCTCATGGGCCCTTACTATGTGGGCAGACTCTACACTCTATTTTCATTTAATGATTTTTAAAGATGCCCCATGTTTTAAGGTTTCAACTCCCCATGATCAGGATGGGCAGGGTAAGCCCTCTGTGATAACCAGGAGGAGGAGGAGATAGTACAGTAATAGTATGTCCAAGGCATTTGCATGGACCCCCCTTCTGTGCTTTTTATATTTTTAAATTTTGTACCTTTGTATTCTGTATTTTATATACCTCTTTGCAAAACAGAGTGGCTCTTCCCACAATCTGTCCTGATGGCCTTTTGTGTCAAGGAGCACAGATCTGTGTGGTTACAGGAAAAGCAGCTGAAATGTGTGTGCTTTACTAATTTCCCCTCTTTTCAAAAAGCAGTTCATTTACTCTTTCTCAGGCATTCTACTTTTCAGTCGATAAGGACAATGTTTTCCAAGGCCAAACAAACTAGACTGAGATCGTATGCTTGTCAGGAGACACAAACCTTCCCTCAAGGCAGTTGGCACTTGAGTGGGTAAAGGTTATTGTTGTTGACATTCCTTAGCTTAATAAGGTCCCCAAAGTGTCACTGACTTTGAGTTCTACTGACTTTTCATGTGACTTTAGGCCTTAATTTTCCCACCTCAAAAATGGGATGAATGAAGCCTCACCGGCAGGATGGTCACAGCTGAAGGAACTGACACAGATGTTGTCAGTTTTAGGGGCCTTTTAATTTTAAATGTAGGAGGACTCTTGAAAATCCTTTTCCTTTCATTTGGAATTTGTGATTATTCATATGGTGGGGTGGGGTGCTGAGAAGACCTAGACTTTTTTTTCCTTAGTGCAAATGAAGTACAATAACATTATCCATAGGGAAGTAGATGAATTATTACTGTTTCTAACACCTCAAGCTTGCTTAGCCTATGAAACTGAAAGTAATAAGCCGAATTATGTTTTTAAAATTCCATAAATAAAGTTCCCCTTTTATTTAATCCAAATTGGTGAGGGTTTAGTAAGTATTGCGGGATTTTCCAGGTATGAATTTTCAGCATATATAACATTGAGATTGGGTATTCTGACCTCCAAATATTATAGTCTGAAAAGACTTGAAAACATCCACGTGTTAGATCTGAAGTTCTTTGACATAAGATGGTGGCAAAATCTCTGTTTTGTAAGCAAAGAGAATGCATCCCAACCTACAGGCTAATCCTTGAGAAATGTGGCTTCCAAATTGCTGAGCCGATTTAAACTCTGGCCACTCCAGGTGCCATCTGTGGATTTGGAGGATGGCACCGCGTAGGAGTTTATATTGGAAAAGCAGAATCTCAGGCTCCACCCCAGACCTACAGACTCTGACCCCCCAGGCGATTCGTGTGCAATGTGAGGTTTCACAGCACACTGGTTCAGGCATCCATCAGCACTTGCGTAGCTCCCAGAGAAAGCCCAGCCTGGCAGGCACTTGAGGTAAGCTGGACCTCAACTTGTCCCATCCAAAGCTTCGACTTATTTCACCTGAGTTTTAACAGATGTATGCTTCGCGTTACAGTCTGTTCGCACCCAAACCAAATGCACTTCTTTTTCATATCAAACAACACATTCACTGAAATGATTTCTGTGGATGTTTGAGAGGCAGCCACTGTGTGATATATTTAAACTCACTTTGTTCTGTCTGAAAAACGTGTTGAAAAGAATTCTGAACAGGGGGGAAAAAAGGCAACCCTTAAAGGGATATTGCTGTGAATATCCCTTGTGAAATCTGTCTGGGGGCCCAGAAACCCTGCCCTGAGCAGCGATTTTAGTAACATGGGGATAAGTTTGCAGGAGATTCGATAAAATGGCCTGCCAGTGATGGTGAGAAATTTTGTTTTGCCTTCAGGACTCATTTATTTATTAAAGAAGAGTGAAGGCAGTACGGAGATGTCAGGTCACAGCTCAGGTAAACGTTGAATCTGACGAGGTCAAACTCAAACACAATCACTGCCCTATTTTTTGGTGGTGCAATTTTGAATCAAAAGGGGGGATGACAGCACAGACAGGGAAAGAACAAGTGTCTTTCTGAGGCTTTCTGAGCTTGAAGCCGTCCTGTTCTCCAAAGCTCTAAGTGGAACACCTAATTAGCCCAGTCAGAGAGCAAACGTGGTACTTCACTCGGCTGTGAACAAACAACTGGTTAACAAGCCTTTTTGGAGGGCCTTGTGAAATCTGTCTGGGGGCCCAGAAACCCTGCCCTGAGCAGTGATTTTAGTAACATGGGGATAAGTTTGCAGGAGATTCGATTAATGATTAAATGAACAAACCAGGAGTCCTGGTTTGACTTCTGTTTCTCACTTCCCCTATCCAATCAATCACCACGGCCTGGGAATTTCTCCACAGAAACGTCTCTCAAATATGCCCTTCACTGTGTCTCCAACCCCACCCCAGGCCCCAGACTCAGCTGGGCCCAGCTTCTTCAGCAGGATCCCTGCCAGGTGTCCTAGGTTGGCCGCCAGCCCGCCCACTCTCACTCTTCAGTCCATAGCCAGCCACGCTGCAGCCAGAGGGAGCTTCTCAGATACACGCCAAAATCAGAGTGTTCTGATGTTTAATACTCGCATTGTTATTTTTATTGGGGTTGCATTGTGTTTATAGATTAATTTAGGAAGCATTGACATTGTCTTATTGTGGAATCTTCCTGTCCAGGAATAGATATCAAGCCTTCTGCGTCCCTCAGGTTAATTTAAATTCTCTTCAAAAGGATCTTGTACAACTCTTGTTTCATCTATTGTTAATTTCACTGTCTCGCTTCTATTATAAATGGAGGCCTTTCCTTCCTTCTAATACCTCTTATAACTGTTTATTGTTCGTATACAAGCAAGTTACTGATTTCTACATATTAATTTGCTTCTACCACCCTACTGAATTCTCTTATGGTTTGAGTAGTTTCTTAATGGATTCTTTTGGGGTTTTTAGCTATATAGGTATATCGTATGCAAATAGTGAGAGCTGTACCTCTTTTTTTCTCATTTTTAAATCTCTAATTTCTTTCTCACCCAATTATGTTGGCCAGCTCCTCAAAGAACAATGATAGTGGACATTGTGTCTTGCTTGTGAGTAGTGAAATGTGACTAGTGTTCCCTTTCTAGATGCTGAATTTTGGTTGAGATATCTGCATTTTATCATGTTAGGAAATTATCCATCATGACTTCATTAACTAAGCATTTTTGAAGCGGGATCTTTTCAAAAGGCAGACTTAATCATGTCACTCTTCTGCTTCCTGGTGTTCAGAAGAAGAAACTAAAATTCTCACCTGCATCCCCAAGCCCTGGGCCATCTGGTCCCTGTTTCCCCAGCAGCCTCATCTGGCCAGATGCTGCATTTTGCTGCCTGGGCTCCAGCCACACCGGCTGTCTTGTAGCTTCTAGAACATGCTATGCCCCTGCCAACCTTAGACCCCTTGGACACCTGTTTCCTCTGCCTGCAATGCTTGCTGCTCTGCCCTCCGCCACCCCACAGGTCTTTGCCTAACCACCTCCTACTGTCTTGCAGAGGTCATCTCAATAAGCACTTCCTCATGGAAGTCTCCTGATCCCCCAACCAGACTGGCCCCCCATCTAGTCCCCTGCATTCTACCTAGAGAGGCAGATGGGGTCAGAGTGTGAGGATCCTGGGGCAGTGAATCTGAGGCTGCCAGACCAGGGGTGGGAGGTCCAAAGGAGGCAGTCATGCTGCTCATGTTCAGATGTGAGAGCCTGGCACAAGGTGCTGGTTCTGGGTTGGGCAGAAAGGATCTGACACAAGGGATGTTATGGAGGTGAGAGCTGCACAGCTTGACACTGAATGGATGCTGGGTAGGGAGGTGGGGAAGGGACAGCTAGGATGACCTAAGGACTCGACTTGGATGATTGGATGGTGTCATTCACTGAGATGGGGATTCCAAGAAGAGAGGCAGTTTTAAGGGAAAAATCAATGAATTTGGTTTGGAACACATCAGCAGTCATTTATGGAACGCTGATGGCATGCCACATGCCGCATTAGGGTCTCAGGATCCAGGGTGACCCACAGAGCAGTTTGGCCCCCACTTCATGGAGCTGACTTGTTGAGTTTCAGGGGCCCACGGGGCACTCAGGGGGAGAAGTGCACCAGCTCGCAGGATGTGTAGGTCTGGTGCCCAGAAGAGAGGGTGGCCTGGCGCTCGATACGGGGGAAGCCCTGGCTGTGGGTTTGGATGAGGAGAATCCTGGGAGAAGGTGGAAGAGCTGATCAGAAGGGGATGCTGGAGGAAAACAACGGTCAGGTGTGTGGGAGGGAACAGAAAGGATGGCAAGCTGGAAACCGCACTAGGAGGGAGTCAAGCCGTGGGAGGGGAGCCAGCGTGAGGTCCTACAGAGCTCAGGAGAGAAGCCAGGAAGCCGTCTCACTTTTGGCCATTGGGAGGCTGTTCACCTCCACAAAAGCGTTTTCCGTGGAAACGGAGACTTCATTGTAGTGGGTTGAAGAGTGACAGCTGGGGCTGAGGGACCAGGAAGTGGGCGCATCCATTGCAGACGGCCTTTCTATAAAAGACAGCTGTAAGGGAAGGAGAACTTAAGATAGTGTCTGGAGGAGAAGGTAGGTGAGGAGTCGGTCTAGAGGAAAAGGAGGAGAGCATGGTGCGAGCCGGGGTGGCAGGGGAGTGAGGGCCTCAGGGAGAAGAGAGGGAAGGAGGAGGGTGTGCAGAGCAGAGGGACAGAGCTCAGCTGTAGACCTGGAGGGGCATCGGGCCTGGGAGCACAGGAGGAAGGAGGAAGCGCGGTGGAGCGGCAGCTGTGGGAGGGCTCGCCTCATGCCCTTGGTTTATCTGTGTTGTCAGAGGCCAGTGTGATGGTTGATTTTAAACATAATACGGCAAGTGGGCAGAAATGTGAGGGTTGGGGTCTCAGCATTTGGAAATGTCACTCAGTGAAATAGGAGGGGAAGGTATCTACAGAGATGCATAAGATCCAGGGCCCCAAGGACTGGAGGACATTTATGTTTTGGGGGATCTGCTCCCCACTCTGCTTTCTCCAGTAGAGCCTATCGGCATGGGTTGGTGTGGGGGTGAGGATGGTTGGCTGGGTTCACTCAGGGCTGGAATTTAACAGAGAAAATGCAGGACCAGGAGGCCGGAAAGTCAACAGCAATGGCAAAAGGGAAACTGATGTGATAAATCACGGGGTCCACGCTGGCAGAGGGATGAGAGGAGAACAGAGGGGCCTGCAGGCATGAGGGGCATGAGTATTGAGATATCGGCACGGGAGGTGGCTTGGATTTTCTCTTCAGAAATGGCAGATGCGCTAGGGCTGTTCCTCCTGGAGTAGTGGGAGTCAGAAACACGCTGTGAGATTGACCACCTTCCACTGGAATGTGGAAACAGGTTTTCATCAAGATCCTTTCCATGACATTGTGGCCCCCACAGACAATGGAATGGTGAGGCTCTAGTCTTCATCTTTTCTCAGTAACAGCATAAAGGATGAATCTAATAAATCGCAGTGAAACTTGTATTGTGATTAGAGGACTATTGGGCTCCTGGAGGGCTGTTCTGCCATTGGTATGTGCTATGTTCACATATCCATGTGAAGGAGGAATAGGGATTGTGATTAGAGGAATATCGGGTTCCTGGAGAACTGTTCTGCTGTTGATATGTGCTGTCTTCAGCACCTTATTCAACCTCAATATTTTCTGCCAGCAAAGCTGTTGAGAAGAAGAGGCGAGTGCCGCAAAGTCAGTGTGCTGACACGACCCAAGCCCTGGCACAGTCATTTTGGTGTTTGTATGGGTGGCAGCAACACAGTAGGAAGAGAAAGGGCTGCACACACACCACGGAGACCCTGCCCACTCCCACCCTCCGGTGCCCCTGGCCTTGCCAGCTCCCCTGCCATAGAACTCCTCTTGGGAAAGTGGACTGGATTTGCCAAGCAGGGTCATATTTTTCTAAACCAGTGATCTGGGAACTGGTATTCGTCTAAAATTAGCCTGTGAAAAGATAAACTTTAATATATGTCATTAGGTGGAATGACAAGTAATTGAGAGTAAAAATTCCCATTAAAAAAAAAATCTCTGTGCAAACAAGGTCGTCTTACATAAAAGGGTACTGTGACTTTTTCTGCTGCTTTTTATAGCGGTGCCCTCTGAAGCTGGTGGCCTGTTGTGCCTTGTGGGGGGGCACCCGGGAGAGGCACATTCCTGCTTAGCGAGTCCCCCCCTCACCCCCTGAGCACAGGTGGCTGGGGTCTCAGGCCAGATTGCTTATGTGCTCACTAGCACCCTTCCCAGTCTAAGATGGAAGTTTGATCAAGTCAATTATAGTGCATTGTTAGTCATTAGCTGTTGTGGTTGTTGCTCCTTACATAAAGTTTAATCTCTTTGGTTTGTTCTGAGCAGTCAGAGGTCTCAGCTCCCAGCACTGGCTCCTTGGTGCTTTCTTCGTTACTGTGAGCCCTCTGCTATGATTTCACTCGAGTGACATTTATAGCCGTGTACCTGGTTGACAGGAACAGTGAGTCACGGTTTTCCACATCCAGCACCTTTGATTCCTTCCCTTCAAGAGGTGATGAGCTTGTGAGTGTGTTTGCGATGAGTGATTTTATCATTGAAATGACTGGGACCTGCAAGTCTGAGTCAGCTCACCCTGCATGGATGGTGGGGGCATGGGGGAAGGGAATGGCCTAGGATCCACTAATTCTTTGAAAACATTTCTGGGGGACAGGCTCCGTGGATCTGTGCAGTGATCATCTCGGCATGGGTGTCTAGACTTTTAGGTCAGCATTTTTCCCACTGAGAGGTGTAATCCATTACTAGGTCATGAAATCAACTTACTAGGTTGCTGGTCAGAATGAAGAATAGAATAGAAATAGAGTAGAATGGAAAATAGAGTACATCTCCTCTGGTAAGCATTGGTATTGTTTTGTGAAACTTTTGTTTCAGTTTAATAGACTGTGATATAAAAATGAATTTATTGCTGTGGTTAATGGTCCAAAAAGTTTGCACATCACTGCCCTAGATGGATGGTAAGTCTTTAACTGATGAGTTCCTTGTGGATGATTGACTTGTTTTTGTATGCCCTTGCCTCTAGCTGTATGTAGCATATATTAGAGGCTCAGTAGTTGTTTGTAGAAGGAAGGAAGGAAGGAAGGAAGGAAAGGAAGGAAGGAAGGAAGGAAGGAAGGAAGGAAGGAAGGAAGGAAGGAAGGGAGGGAGGGACGGAGGGACGGAGGGGAAGGAAGGAGGGGAAGAAGGGAGGGGAAGGAAGGAGGGGAAGGAAGGAAAAAGAGCAAGGAGGAAGGAAATAAGGAAGAAGGGAGATCTGATTTTATGGACTTGAAGGGCTGGATAAAGCAGGCCTGGGAATCATATTTCATCTCTCAATATCATTCCAGGATCTCAGCAGCCATCTGTCTTCTCCTTCCTTTTCAAAACCTCCTCCTAAGTGATCTGGAAAGGGAGTTGAGGAAGTCTCCCATATGATGGCAAGAGGTAATGAAGGTAACCAGCTCCAAACCAGCAAGCCAGAGTTCAGGACGATGGAGAATCTTCAGGAGGGAAGGAGAATGGCTAAGAAAATTTCTGTCCCTAAGCAGTGCCAGGGTTTATGGAATCTCTGCTCAAGAGATCTTGATTGGATAACACGATGTGTTTCCTATTGCTGCTGTAACAAATTTCCACAAATTTAATGGCTTAAAATAGCACACATTTATCACTTTGGGAGGCCGAGGCGGGTGGATCATGAGGTCAAGAGATCAAGACCATCCTGGCCAACATGGTGAAACCCTGTCTCTAGTTAAAAATACAATTAGCTGGGTGTGGTGGCGTGCACCTGTAGTCCCAGCTACTAGGGAGGCTGAGGCAGGAGAATTGCTTGAACCTGAGAGGTGGCAGTTGCAGTGAGCTGAGATAGAGCCGCTGTACTCCATCCTGGCAACAGAGCAAGATTCTGACTATAAATAAATAAATAAATTTAAAAAATAAAAAAAGCACACATTTGTTATATTACAGTTTTGGAGGTCAGAAGTCCAAAATAAATCTCTTTTGTCTAAAGCAAAGATACCGGCAGGGCTGCATTCTTCCTGGAGGCCCCGGGGAGAACCTGTTTTCTTGCCTCTTTCAGCCTCCAGAGGCCACCCCCACCTTTCTCTGGCTTGTGGCCGCCTTCCTCTGTTTTGAAAGCCAGCAATGTCAGGGCAGGTCCTTCTCACACTGCCATCTCTCTGGTCCTCTCTTCCAACTTTTAAGGACCCATGTGATTATATTGGGCTCACCAGGAAAATGGAGGGTAATCTCCCTATTATAATGTTAGCTGATGAGCAGTCTTGCTTCCATCTGCAACGTGAATTCCCCTTTGCCTGTCACTTAATGTATTCACAGGTTCTGGTGATTAGCATATGGCCATCTCTGTGGGGCCACTATTCTGCCTACTGCATGTGGTTTGAAGATTTTCAATCACTGGTGGCCCTGCCAAGGCAGGGCCAAATTTGTATTTGGGTGGCTTACAGTCGGGCTGGATAGGTGTGCGTGTGATAAATCCATTTCTACAGAGTTAGATAGGATAGTCATCTCTGGAGAAGGAGGAGCCTGACACCTGTTTTGGCTGGGTTACTTGTAAAGCCAGGTTACGATACATTCTGGGACTTTCTCAGAGCTGTCGTGTTGCTGATCTGTTTGTCGGACTTGTCTGTAAATAGCAGCTGTCCTCATCTGGCTCACCTACTCCATCATGCCAGAATGTATACGGGACACAAGGCGAAAGGAACGTGAATGTGGGTGGTTGTAAGCCGGCACCTACCTCAGGCTCTGTGCAATTGTTTGAATTTAATCTTCAGAACACTCAGTTGACGTGGGTGCCAGTACCGTCCCTAGTTAGGGATGATCAAGGCTCAGGGAGGCTTGTAATTCATCCAGATAGATCACTCAGCTGTTCTGTGTCAGGGCCAGATTCAAGCCCTAAAGTTTTTCCTTGTAGCAGCCACACAGAGTGGGGAGGTCAGTGCCAGGCTCCTAGCCCTGGGTAAGAATCTTTCTTTGTTGGGCTAACTGTGTACTGGGTCGGGATCATAGTGCCCATGTCCCATATCCAATGCAAGGGAACACACCGTGTTGGGAAAGAGTGAAGGAGCAGCTCTGTGGACAAGAATTCTGTTTTGGTGACTGAGGATGGAGGACCCTAGTGTATTTGGAGGTGGTTATGGGGCAAAGGTCTAGGTTATTGCTAGTGTGGGTATGTTGAAATCTCTTAACTGCTGAGGCGATCCAGGGCTACCTCACCTCCTTAGGAAATTTGGTCTGAACCAAACAAGTCACAACAAATCGAAGAAGTTACCCGCATTTTTGCTTTGGCTTTTTATTTTTATTTTTTTAAATTTTAATTTAATTTATTATTTATTTATTTATTTATTTTTGAGACGGAGTCTCACTCTGTCACTCAGGCTGGAGTGCAGTGGCATGATCGTGGCTCACTGCAGCCTCAACCGTCTGTGCTCAGGCGATCCTCCCACCTCAGCCTGCAGATAGCTGGGACCACAGGTGTGTACCACCATACCTGGCTAAGTTTTGTATTTTTTGTAGAGATGGGGTTCTGCCATGTTGCCCAGGCTCGTCTTGAACTTCTGGGCTCAAACGACCCACCCGCCTCAGTTTCCCAAAGTGCTGGGATTACAGGCATGAGCCATCATGCGCTGTCTCTTTGGCTCTTAAGGGAGATGTTGCTTTCATTTTTCCCTCTCGGGCCTTTAGAAATGCTCAGCCAATAACAATCTACTGAAGGAAAAAGGGCTCCCGAGGTGAAGAGTGCAGAATTCACCTCTAGTTTCTTAATGTTTGTGGTGAAATTTGTGTGAGGTGCCGTTGGAGGCTTCATAGCTGTGCATATTTGAGTTTTTAAATAAATGGAAAACATTTCCAGCAGAAGGAGAAAAGAACCTTGTCTTGCTCATCTTTCTATCTCCAGGGCTTGACAGAGTGGGTGCTCAACAACTGGGTTGAATGAATAATCAGATTACTCATTCCTTTGTTAATAAAATAGCAGTGGAGTCAGAGACCGTGGGGGAGAGTGGGACAGAGCCCTTACTTCAGGGAGCTTACTAGCAGGTGGGGTTGCCCAGGGCTGCTTTGGAGAGGTGAGCAGTTGTGCCAGTGGTGTGAAGCTGTGGAAGAGGTCGTAAGTCAACTGAGGCTTGCCTGCTGTCACTGTCTTCCTGAGCAATGTATTTTCGTTGCTTGGTAGCCTTCCAATAGGAGGTGGTTTCTTGGATAATTTCCATTGTAATTTAATTTAAAATTTGACTTCCTGCGTGAGAGAATAAATGGTGTTGGGACGGCTTAGAGGCAGACCTGTTTTGTACTAGAAATCTAATTAGAGCTATTTCCCCATGATTTTATGAATGGCAAAATGGCTTTCATGCCCCCGTAAACCACTGACACGAGCCACCTGTTTCAACCTATAGTGACGCTAAGGTAATACCAAAAAAATGGGGCAGGAAAACAGCTTTTCATGCTTCTGGAAGTTGCCAGATACTGTTGACATTTCAGCATGTGCAATTTTGGGGCCCATTTTTATGTTTTTGGATCCAGATGGTTGTTCCAAAAGGAGCACTGTCCCTGTGGATCAAGTGGGAAGCAAAGAAACAGGGTTCCTTCTGCACTGAAATCCCCGGTGTGGGGCGGCTCTGCTGCCGTCGCCGTGGGGCTCCAGCATCTCACCGCCCAAGAGTGGCATGCCTGTGCCTCATGAATGTGTTACATGGCCTGTGTGGTCACTTTTCTTTGAAAACCTTGTCATGTGCCTTAGCAGATGGCAAGTTTGCATTTGGGCATGAAACTGAGCACAGTGCTGGCACGATCACTCTATTCCTTGAGACTTACTTAGGTAATAAGAATTTATAATTGAATTAAGTTGGCTCTTATAATTAATTGCTTTGATTCTGATTAGGTGGACACGTGTTTGCAAGCTAAGTACCAAATATCATTGTATATCTTTTCTAATATCGAAAGAATGGTAGTTTAAATAAAAAAAATTGTAGCCCCCTCTTGCATAATGCTTTTCGTTTGCCTAAAGGCAGAAACCCATAGGTGTTCACTAAATAAAGAAAGAAAAAGATGACAAAATAGTGACCAAGATAAAACCAGAGACTTAGGGCCCTGAGAGGTCAGCCTGGGATATGATGTTCTGGAACAGCTGTCTACCTGCAGAATCCTGGGCAAACCACTTACCTTCCACGGGACTGTTTTGTCCTGGTTATAATGGGAGGACTTGACCGGGTGACCCCAGGGTCTCTTTAGCCCTAAAAATTCTCAGATTGTGTGACTGCGGTCCTCTGAAGAGCAGGTTTCAGTAATAGCATCAGGACCGAGTATATGTGCTCACACATGCACACAGATACCCCCACTGATGATTCAGAGCACAGCTGGTGGCCTTTATTGGCCTTGACGAGTGTCCTTTTCAAACAGAGACTTTATCAAACTGTGACACGGCAGGGACTGTGAAAATGGTGACTGTTTTGATGTCTTCCAGTTGGCTGGCTCCCATCTTTTCAGAGGGAGCATGGACTTCTGGGTAAAGGAAAAAAGAGAGCCACCCTCCACACACATACTTTTTTCCTGGCAATTGTACCTGTATGTGACTTAGCTAAGGGTACACATCATAAATAGCTGTCAGCCCATGTGATGCCAGAGGCAATGGCTCAGTATGCGTTTTTTTGACCCTCCTAAGATACATGCTAAAAGGTTTTTAAAAATCCAATTCCAAGATTACATAACCGCCAACAACAAAAAGAAAATAGAGAAGAAAAACAGTATTAGTATTAGACCTAACATATGAATTGCTGATGACTTTTTTGAGAAACTAGCTTATAATTTTATATATATATATATATATAATTCTATTATATGTTGAGTTCAGGGTCTCTGAGCTATTCTGATGTTCTGAATAGACTAAACCTGGGCCAGTGCAAAGTTGAGGCTTACCTGATTCCCCCTGTTGGGGTCCTGCCAGCCAGCCGAGAACACCCTTAGGAGCTGGGCCTGTTCACACCAGACAGGCGGGTGTTTCCTCTGATCCCGAACCGAGCTGGAGTGGCCCTGCGTTCTCCTTTGTCCCATTGCCTAAGTCCCCCTGAGGACTTCATCTGATGAGGCCATTTCGGCTTGGTGGTCACTTCCCACTAGTTCCTCTGTGCCCTTAAACATTTTATTTGGGTCATGAAAACACAATTCCATGAATCATTTAAGCCACAGTAAGAGCTGCAATAGGGCTTTCTTTTAATATCCTGTGAGTCCTTTCAAAATGGATCTTTTGCCCCAGTTTTATTCAGTTTATCAAATGTTTGTCGGTGTGATTGGGCCACCTGAAGAAGAGCACCCAGGGAGCTTGGCACGATGGGAAGGAGCCAGACTTTTAACAAGGCTGCGCCAGTCCCCTCCTGTCAGTTAGACTGTCTGTGGAGCTATTTGCTTAATGAAACTGGACCCGCTCCACGACGGAGAGAATCCTGGCGTGACATGTTTTGTAATAGTCTCGTCTGGGTTGGCTGTGGCCTTGAGAGAGGGGACCTGCTCAGGGCTTCCCTTCCTGGACTGCCAGCGAAGCTTTTAGAGAACACGCTTTCTGGGTTCCTCCTAGGGAGGCTTGTTTGTTTTCACCTTTACGCAAAGACATAATGCAGATTATTCAGACCATCGCTGAACACAGATCTCCGTGGCTATGCTCATAGAAGATTGTTTTCACTCTGGAAGGAATCGCCACAGCAGTTCCTCGGGGGTTCTTTGCATATCTTATCCCCCTTAGTACTCGTACCAATCTTAAGAGCTTTACAGATGGGGAAACTGTGAAGTCACCGGGAAGAAGCAGGACTAGGATTTAACACTCTGTTTCCTGCCCTGGGGCAGGTTGCCCTCTAATCCAGGCAGATGAGGTAAGTATAGAAACCCCACAGAAGTGCTTGCACACGTGGAGGGAGGGAGGGAGGGTGGGAGAGAGGAGGGAAGGAGGGACTGCAGAAAGTCTTCGTGATGTCGACGACATTGGGATGAACCTTGAGGAAAGGCTAGGACATATATATGCAGATGTGTGCCTCTTAATTAATGGCAGTTTATGGCATTAGCTTATAAGCTCAGTAGGGCGGGCACCCTCCTTCCTCCCTCATCTCTCTCTCTCTTTTTTTTTGAGATAGGGTCTGGCTCTGTTGCCCAGGCTGGAGTGCAGTGGTGCAGTCATGGCTTACTGCAACCTCTGCCTCCTGGGCTCAAGTGATCCTCCCACCTCAGTTTCCCAAGTAGCTGAGTCTACAAGTGTGTACCCCCATGCCTGGCTAATTTTTGTGTTTTTTGTGGAGACACTGTTTCGCCATGTTGGCCAGGCTGGTCTTGAACTCTTGGGCTCAAGCGATCCTCCCACCTTGGCCTCTCAAAGTGCTGGAATTACAAGTATGAGCCATCGTGCCAGGCCTCCTTATCTCTTTCTTCACTGTATCCCAAGGGCCTGGCAGCATGGCAGAAAGCCTGGCACATAGCAGGCAAGTGCTCGCTGTATGCTGTTTGGATGGAGGACTGGGGTGGGTAGGGACATGGTGGATATTTCAGGCAGAGACGTAGCAGCATGAGTGTGAAGAATTAGGGCAGGTTGTAGTTTATTTTGACTGGTGACTTGGGCAAGGAGAGGACACTAAGTAGCTGATGAAGGAAGGCAGGTAGGTGGAGGTCACACTGGGGGGGGGGGGGGTTGGAGGCCAGGCTAGAGAGTCCATAGAGAGGCCAGTTCCCAGCGTCCTGCCAGGTGTCAGTTTTGGAACCTTGGATACCTTAATGTTTCCGATCCTCCTTTTTCTCCTTATGTGTGAAATGGAGATGTTGAAGGTACAAATGGAGATACGAGGTTGTTTGGAAGATTAAATAACGTAAGATCTGTCAAATGCTCGCCACTGAGTCCACACGTGGCGAAGCATGTGCTTGGGAATAATTGGCTATTGTCGTTATCCTGAATTCACCAGACAATGGGAGAGCGTGACTTTCCTGTAGGGAAGTGATACAATTGGGGCTGGACTTTTAGGTCAGTGCATCTGGCAGCAGTAGGATGGATTGGAGCACAGGCAGTGACCTGAAGGAGATGCAACAGTGAGTTAATAAGCATGAGAGTCACCCAGGTGAGAAGTCACGAGGACTTGAACTGCGGGCCGGGGGTGCGGGGGGGTTTGGAGGAATAATGTGATGATGGGCACAGGCATCAGAGCCCTCCGAGAGGTCTGCAGGACTTGGCAGTGAACTAAAGGAGAGGGACGAAGGCTTGAATCTGAGCCCCTAGAGGCATATTGGTGCTCTTCAAGGGGAAGAGGGAAGCCAGGCATGTTTGCTTCAGGAAGATGATGAGTTCAGTTTGGGTCATGTTGGCTGCACAGTGCCAGTGGAATTTCCAGATGTGGAAGGAGGCCCAGATGCTGGAGGGAGGTCGAGGCAGGGCAGTCATCAGGGAGATCATCTACACAGAGCTGTCTGCAGAGAGTACAGGGGTGATCTGAGGCGCCTGGAGTGGAAGGCAGTAGGGATTGGGATTGTGGAGGAGGCCTTCATCCACGGGGAGAAGGGGGTCCTGAGACTTAGCAGCTGCTGAAAAGGGGAGAGGGCTGTGATTATGCATGTGACACGGTGACAACAGCTGGGCCTGCTTCCATAGCCCTACCCTGTGACTGCAGGTCTACCCAGGGCAGCACTGGCTTTCCCAGGATTGGCTGGCCCACACGTGGACCAGAACATGGGCTCTGCATCCGTGGGAGCACTGGGGGCCTTTGCTGGGCCTCCTGGTTCTCAGATCTCATGAAGCTTTGTGCTGTACTGTGCCTTCATTTTCAGAGAGCACCTGCAGGGACCATGCAGGAATGCCAGATTAGATTAACGGATGCTTCCTTCCATAAGGAGGCCACTTTCCCTCTAGAGGACACCTAGATTCTCTTTATAGTAGTGTTGTGAAGATGAATGGCAGCGCTGAGCTGTGCTCCTGAGTGTCCCGGGCAGGCTGTTGCCCTGTTCTGTCTCCAGCCTTGAACAGGTTTGTCTCTGTAGTGAGATTGGAGTTCTTAATCCTTTTAGAAGGAAGAAACGAATGCTCCTCCCAGAAGAATACCTGCATATGCCTATATACAGCACTTGGATCAATTCACTGGGCTCGTGGGTCCCTGGAAGACCCCAGTTTAAGAATCCTTCTCTCACAGGCTCAGTCTCTGCATTTCTTACTCATAAAATGACCTTTCACGTCAGGGTAAAATAGATTCAAATAGGTATGACTAAAGGCTACTAACTCTTCTCTGCAACTATTAGTTGATTGCTACGGGGTAATACATTTGTATATTTAAAACAGAAAAAAAATAGCCCTATATGTGCTGTGATTCATTCTTCCCCATATGAAATTAGGTGATTATATAGGTCACCTTTTTACAGAAGAAGGAAACGTACAAGTTGGTTAAATATATGACCTTAGTATTTACATGGGATGGTAGAGTAAAAGAAAAAATTCAGGTTTACTTTCTTTTTATTTTATAATTCACTTGGTTTTCTAAATAGGGATTAAGCTAATTAAAAGTTAGGTGTACTGAACTATCATGTTTTTTTTTTATTAAGGTAAAATATACATCACATAGAACTTACCATTTTAATCATTTTTAACTGTAGCATTTATTGCATCATGTAGTTTTAATTAATCCTATTGTGAATAATTTCTAAATCTTCAAAAAAAAAAGAAAAGGAGAAAGTAGAAAAGAGTGTAATTTACCCAGAAAAAAATATACTTCTTGAACAGGTTGCTAAGGTGTCACAAATTTGGGCTTTCCTGGCAAGAAGAATGCAAACATTTAAGATAAGAATGCTTTATGGAAAGTTCTTGTAGATTCTAGAAATAGGATTGTTTTTCAAATGGAGTGATTAATTTCATTTTGCAGGGAGAGGAAGGAAATCTCTAAGATAGTCATATTAAGATAATTTTAAAGATTGTAAGATTAAAATCTGGACTTTGAGTTGCATTTGGAAGTATGGAAAACCAGCGAGACTCTTGAAAACAAACACCATGTGTAGACATCTCTAGTTTTCATCAGCTGAAGTTAACAAATTATCCTTACAGTTATCTCAAAGTACAGCACAATGCTGAAACCCCCTGTAAATTTGCAAATGTGAGGATCACCATAGTAACAACGATATTAAACTTTACATTTTAACATTGTTAGTAAAAGACGCTTGTGTCTTTGTAAGACTCTCTCAGGGAATAAAAAGTATTTTTCCTTCCACTGTACCACAAGATATTTCCTGCTTATCTCAGGCATTGTTTTTGAAATCCAAAAGTCTGGATGTCATATTAAAAGCAGCCAAAATATTAGTGTTGGTGTCAGGATGTTAGAGTACTATTTCCAATAGCAGTTGGAGCCAGAGCTGTGGAATTTATGGATGTATTTGGCTGTGGAGAATTGCAGAGAAAGCTGTGGACAAATATATTTTATAAGTGATAAATTCAGGGTATTGTCTGGGCGGTAGTGAGTGCCAAGAACTGAATTCATCTAGAATTGAGCATTCGTGCTGAGTTAGCCACTCCACTGCTTAGAGAATCATATTGCCAACAAAGAGTTTTTATGGCAGTTGATGTGAGGGTCATTGAGCAACTTTTTAAAAAGTACCCTGTCACTTGGGTTTGGTGCAGTTCCTCATCCAGAGAAACTCTGTCATGTTCCCTGTCTAACATATCCGTTTACATCTTCTTATTTCCTGCTAAATATTTCCGTTCTTCATTTTCAAAACATCTTAGGGCCTTTAAGAAAATGGCAACTACCATTGCAGAGTGCTAGAATGGGAGAAAGTTTTTGCAGTCTAGCCAAATGACAAAGGTCTAATATCCTCAGTCTACAAGGAACGTAAACAAATTTACAAGAAAAACCCCTATTAGAATGTGGGCAAAGGACATGAACAGATACTTCTCAAAAGAAGACATTTATGTAGCCAAGAAACATATGAAAAAAAAGCTCAACATCACTGATGATTAGAGAAATGCAAATCAAAGCCACAATGAGATACCATCTCACGCCAGTCAGAATGACCATTATTAAAAAATCAAGAAACAACAGATGCAGGTGAGGCTGTGGAGAAATAGGAACGTTTTTACACTGTTTGTGAGAACATAAATTAGTTCAAGCATTGTGGAAAACAGTGTGGTGATTCTGCAAAGACCTAGAGCCAGAAATACCATTTGACCTGGCAATCTCATTACTGGGTATATACCCAAAGGAATATTAATCATCCTATTACAAAGATTCATGCACACATATATTCATTGCAGCACTATTCACAATAGCACTGACATGGAATCAACCCAAATGCCCATCAGTAATAGACTAGATAAAGGAAACGTGGTATATATACACCATGGAATACTACACAGCTGTAAAAATGGACAAGATCATGCCCTTTGCAGGGATGTGGATGGAGCTGGAAGCCGTTATCCTCAGCAAACGAATACATGAACAGAAAACCAAACACCACATGTTCTCACAAGTGGGAGCTGAACAATGTGAACACATAGATACAGGGAGGGGAACAACACACCCTGGGGCCTTTTGGGGGGATGTGGGAGGAGGGAGAGCATCAGGAAAAAGTAGCTAATGCATGCTGGGCTTAATACCTAGGTGATAGGTTGATCTGTGCAGCAAATCATCATGGCACACGTTTACCTGTGTAACAAACCTGCACATCCTGCATAGGTACCCTGGAACTTAAATAATAATAATAACACAACTTAATAACAAAAAGACACACAGCCCAATTTAAAAATGGGCAAAAGGCTCAAATAGACTTTCTGCAAGAAGAACCAGCAAGCCAAAAGACACATGACAAAATACTCAGAGCAATTAGTCACTAGGGAAATGCAAGTGAAAACCACAATGAGATACCCCTTCACACCCACTGGGATTGTGATAACTAAAAAATAAAAGGAACATGCAAGTGTTTATGAGGACGTAGAGAAATTAGAGACCTTGTACATTGCTGGTGGGGATGTAAAATATTGCAGCCACTGTGGAAAACACTTTGGAGGGTCCTCAAAAAATTAAGCTTAGGATAAGTATATGACCTAGCAATTCCATTCCTAGGAATATACCCAAAAGAACTGAAAACAAATACTGAAAAATACATACATGCACGTGTTCACAGCAGCATTCTTTACAATAGCAAAAATGTGGAAACAGCTCACATGTTCATCGCTGAGTTAATGGATAAGCAAATTGTGGGATGTTCATAAAATGAAATATTACTCAGCTATCAAAAAGGAAGGAAGTACTGATACATGGTACAACGTGGATTAACCTTAAAAACAGCGTGCTAAGTGAAAGAAGACAGAAGCTATCGCATATTTTAGGGGGAGTGAGTGCTTCATGTGTACAGGTTTTCTTTTGAGATGGTGAAACTGTTTTGGAATTAGGGAGAGTTGAGCTGATACAACATTGTGGTTATAGTAAATGCCACTCAGTTGCATACTTTAAATGGTTAATGTTACCATATATGAATTTTATCTTCATAAAAAGGGGAAAAAACAAAAAGGAATGTAACTTATGGGGGCCTTTTCAGTGTAAACCCAGAGGAAACCTAAGTTTCCAAGATTTCCTTTTCTGTGTCTTTTTTGCGACTGTGATAGTTTTGTGTCTGTAAGTGAGCCACTAGTGAGAGTTGAAAAAAGGGAACCACACCTTTTAGGAGGTGGAAGTCAGGGCAGAGATAGAAAATAAGAGATAGCATTTTGTCTGGAAAGATCGCTCGTGGCTCAAATCTTTGTAGGCTTTGCAAATCCTCCATTCTGTCCCAGCAGGTTTCTGATCATTTGAGAAGAGAGCTCTTCAGCCAGAAGTTGTTCCCAGGAAGACACCAAACACTTGTTCTTATTTCCAAATTTCTGTGAATCTGGTTATTTGTTCTCTGTTTCTGTAGCCTCCTCATTGCTCACTGCTTTTGCAAGTGTTAGATTGGCAGATGTGTTGTGTGGGAGTGAGGAAAGGAAATTTCCTATGTTAATTTCTTTCTGACAAGCACATGTGCAAATCTAGACACAGCCTCTTGAACAAAAAAGAAATGGATAAAAGAAAAGAAAAAAATCTGGCAAGGCACCGTGGCTCACACCTGTAATCCCAGCACTTTGGGAGGCTAAGGTGGGCGGATCACCTGAGATCAGGAGTCTGAGACCAGTTTGGCCAACATAGTGAAACCCCATCTCTACAAAAATTAGCCAGGCATGGTGGTGTGCACCTGTAATTCCAGCTACTCAGGTGGCTGAGGTGGGAGACTCACCTGAACCCAAGAGGCAGAGGTTGCAGTGAGCTGAGATTGTGCCACAGCACTCCAGCCTGGGCAACAGAGTGAGACTCCAAATCAAAAAAAGAAAAGAAAAAAATCAATATTCCTTAGTCCGTGTGTGTGTGTGTGTGTGTGTGTGTGTGTGTATGTGTTTGTGTGTGAGATTTCCATACAGAAAAGATTTCTGTTTCATGGAAATAATATTTTAGCATTAGCATTACAGTTAACTCATGATACCAATCTTTTATCCTCTTAGTGCCTCAGATTTATTAACTGTAGAATGGATATAATGATGCTTGTTATCCAGCCCTCAGAATAATAGAAACAGTGCTCTGTTGAAGAAATACATTACGTTCATAAAGGTTTGAAAACTTCATCTGGGCATGGTGGCTCACACCTGTAATCCCAAAGCATTTTTGGAGGCCAAGTGGGGAGGATCCCTGGAGCCCAGGAGTTTGAGACCAGCCCAGGCAACATGGCGAAACCAAAAAACTACAAAAATTATCTGGATATGGTGGTGCACACCTGTAGTCCCAGCTACTCAAGAGGCTGAGGTGGGAGAATCATTTGAGCCCAGGAGGTCAAGTCTGCAGTGAGCCGAGATCACACCATTGCACTTCAGCCTGGATCACAGAGCGAGACTCTGTCTCAAAAAACCCCAAACCAAGACAAAACAACTTCCACATGCTACATTCATTACTGAAATAGGGACTATGGCTGTTACTACAGAATTGCTTTGGGAAGAGAAAGGTGAGTAAATCAGTCATGGAATGCAAGAGCCATTTTCCTCCTGGCTTTCAAAACTCCTCAGGGGTTTCTAAGCCCGGCTCTCCCAGTGTGCCTGTTTGTTGGTGGCAACATAAACATCACTTCCATTAACTAAAGAGAAGAAAAAGTTGTTTGCAGTCCATCAGTGTTTTGCCTGGGCGATTTTCTCCTTGTACCTCGGAGGGTACAAGGTCACATGCTGTTTTGCCCCTGCCGAAGGGGGCCCAAGTCTGAAACCTGCCCAGCAGATGCCTCCTGAAGAATAATTTGCTCTTCTCTTTCTGGCTGTTACTCAGCAGGTACGCTCTTAGAGGCAGCTTCTGCCACTTGCAGCACCCCTGGTGGATTTTATTGTTTTAATAGCAACAATTCTAAGTCCTTTTTCAAGGAAGGCTTTTCCAGAGTTTGGCCTGGAACGTCACTGGGCAGACTAAGGTAGTCATTTCCTCTGTTTCTAGTTTGAAGCCAATCAAGTAACTACCTGTCCCCAGGCCTCTTGGGTTAGGGTCTGATATGGTTAGACTCTGTCTCCACCCAAACCTCAGATTGAATTGTAATCTGAATTGTAATCCCCATATGTTGGGGGAGGGACCTCGTGGGAGGTGATTGGATCATGGGGGCGGTTTCCCCCATGTTGTTCTCATGATAGTGAGTGAGTTCTCAGGAGATCTGATGGTTTGATAAGGGGCTTTTCCTCCTTTGCTCTGCACTTCTCTCTCCTGCTGCCTTGTGAAAAAGGTGCTGCTTCCCCTTTCACTGTGATTGTAAGTTTCCCGAGGTCTCCCAAGCCATGCTGAACTGTGAGTCAATTAAACCTCTTTCCTTTGTAGATTACCCAGTCTCGGGTATTTCTTTATAGCCATGTGAGAATGGACTAATACAGGGTCCCACTGCCTGGGTGAAGGGGAGCATTGTGGCAGCACCCAGGGTGATCCTGTCCTGAACCCCATCCCTTTTGCTCTGCAACTGTCCCTTGACCTCAACCTCAGCATTCTTTTAAGGGAGAGCACCATGAGCTATGAAGAAACCACATGGTGGACTTTTATAAAACCAAAAACATCAGTCAGGAAACCACTAGACCTGTTCTTTGAATGACTCACAGTGGCTGCCATCACTGGTGGCAAAATTGATATATGTGGTGAGGATTAGCACATGTCCAGCTTTAAAGTGAATGGTCACGGGTATTTTCCCACCCAAAGCTAAGAGGAACTAGCTGCACATGGATGTTCATGGCTCTTACTGATCTGATACACTCTGATCCGATTGATTGACTCATGTTTGAATCCCAGCTCTGCCTCTTACTAGCTGTATGATTTTGGGTAGTGCCTTACCTCTCTGGAACTCGGTTTTCCTCCTCTGTACAGTGGAGATGTCTGCCTTCTAGGGTTCTGCTTCAGATTAAATGCCTTAACCCAGATAATGCACTCAGAACAGAGCCTCACATATCGTAAGCACTAGTAAATGAATATGATATTATTATCTTATTATTTTTTAGAGTCAGAGAACATTTAATAAATGTTCTACGTGTGCTCAGCATTGCGCTAAGTCTTTATGTAATATTTTGTTTATTCCTCACAATGATCTCATGAGCAGGAGGTTAAGGAACTTGTCCAGAGTCAAACAGTAATCGTGACAGAGCTAACAATCTTAATATAAATTAAACTGACTCCAAATTATTATTACAGTCTTCTGCAATATTATTAGATGGTCTCTACACCTGCGATGAAGCCTACAGTTAGCGTATCATAGTTAATGACAGAATCCCAGCGTACACATTGCAGTCTCTGCCTTTTGTGATCAGATGGGCGGTTTGGTAGCGGACACCACAGAATACACATTGAGGCAGGGAGCTCTGAGACTGGGGAGAGTCTCCGAGAGAACACTCAGTAAGAGGATATACTAGGCTGGGCACTGTGGCTCACGCCTGTAATCCAAGCACTTTGGGAGGGCGAGGCAGGTGGATCACCTGAGGTCAGGAGTTTGAGACTAGCCTGATGAACATGGTGAAACCCTGTCTCTACTAAAAATACAAAAACGAGCCAGGCATGGTGGTGCACACCTGTAATCTCATCTACTCAGGAGGCTGAGGCAGGAGAATCACTTGAACCCAGGAGGTGGAAGTTGCAGTGAGCCAAGATTGCACCATTGCACCCCAGCCTGGGCAACCGAGAGAGACTCCATCAAAAAAAGAAAAAAAAAGATATACTTTGCCCCTACATCCAGGAAAGTCAGTGACACTCTTCCTACCTCAGTTGCAGAAGACATTCTGTGGGCAGCCTTTGGTAGAAACAGCATTCACATTCCCCACTGAGGGCCGGGTGGAGGGGCCTTCCGTGGTCTAGAGACCAAAGTGGGTACAAGAGGGGTCCCTGGTCATGGAAGGGTCAGGCAGGAGGATTAATGTACTGACCAAGGCAAAGCCCAGAAGTGGGCATGTGGCTAGAAGCTGGGCTCAAAACATAACAGGGATCCCAGCCTGAAGAGGCCAGAGTAAAGGGCAGCGATTCTGACAGAGTCAGATAGGTAGACAGAGTCTGGGCTGGGGAAGGGACCACAAGGTAAATGCCTGGTGACTCCGGCAGGGTTCTTAGCACTGCCAGATATTACACACACGCACACACACACACACATGCGTGCGCGCGCACACACACACATACTTCATATATTATCTATCATCATCATATTTTATATATATATAAAACCATTGAAAATAATGGCTCTGAATTATTGGGGATAAATGAATGTTTCCAAAAGAGATGGAAAGATTCAAAGAGTTTCACCTCTGTCTTCTGCCAGCTTCTTATAGCAGTTTTGATTAGACAAGAGCCATCACGGTTTATTAAAAATAAACAAAGCCAAGATGCGCCAGAAATAGATGAAAACCTGGTTCATTTGTCTTGCCTCCGTCTCCTTCCTGTTACATCTCCATGTCATGCAGTTGCCGGTCCAAAACAGTTTCTATTTTTAAAGCAACAGGGGATGCTTTTCAGGCTTGGGATAGAGAGGCCTCTGTTTGGACCAATGGTCCGTCACGGTGAGTGGCGAGCCCCCTTTCCCCCCTCGGGATGGTGAGCAGAGACTTCTTTTAAGCTTAATGTCCTGCAGAAATTATCTGGGAAATCTGTTAAAATAGAGTCTGGTCTGAAAGTGAAACATCTCCTTTCCATTTTTCTTATGCCTTTAATGGTTTTTTAAAGTACTATATTTAGATGCAGAAAAAAAATAACTGAGGCAAGATGGTTCGGGTTTGGAAAAAGCCAGAGAGAGAGAGAGAGAGAGAGAGAGAGATATTAGGATATAAACCTAAATGCTATCCAATGCCTAGTGTTTAGTAGTTATGAAACCAAGACATCAGCTTAATATCCTTCTCCCAGCAAATTATCCAGGGCAAAGTCATCTCTGGGGCCAGAACCTTTTCGGCAGATCAGACTCTCTACGTGGTGCTGACCCAGAGGGGTGAGTCAGTTGGTGGTGTGGGATGCATGAGGGCCATTGCAGGTTTTGGTAATTACCCTTTATTTTAATTTGATCATACTTTTTTGTTTATAACCTTCTTCTAAAAATAATTAAAGGTGGCCATGCTTCCCTTATACTTCTTGCAACCACGCCTGTCTTTGGTGATATTTATTATGTTAGGGACAACTGGCATCTGTTTGCCCCTTAGCTGTAGCTATTCTGTCATCTGGAGATTATCTCCAGACACAAATCCATTACCCATTGCTCCACCGAGGCACACTCAGCTCTTTGCACTTGCCATTTGCCCCCTCGAGCCTTCCCCACATAACCACATCCAATCCATTCCCAAAACCTTAGCTCAATTTCCTCATCCCAGTTGTTTTCCCTGACCCTCTAGTTGAGATATATCTCTTCCTTTTCTTTTCTTTTCTTTTTTTTTTTAGATGGAGTCTTGGTGAGTTGCACAGGCTGGAGTGCAGTGGTATGATCTTGGCTCACTGCAACCTCCGCCTCCCAGGTTCAAGTGATTCTCTTGCCTCAGCCTCCTGAGTAGTTGGGATTACAGGTGCATAGGCGTGTACCACCATGCCTGGCTAATTTTTGTGTTTTTAGTAGAGACAGGGTTTTACCATGTTGGCCAGGCTGGTCTCAAACTCCTGACTTTAGGAGATCCACCAGCCTCAGCCTCCCAAAGTGTTTGGATTAGAGGCATGAGCCACAGTGCCCAGCTTAATCTCTTTCTTTACAAACTCCTTGACATATTGGCTGTATTACACAATGAGTGACTTGCTAGATCAGTTATATGCTGATGTATGCATGTATACACAGTATATACACACATGGATATGCACATTTATAGGCTGGGTGTGGTGGCTCACGCTGTAATCCCAGCACTTTGGGAGGCCGAGGCCGGCAGATCACCTGAGGTCAGGAGTTTGAGACCAGCCTGGCCAACTTGGTGAAACCCAGTCTCTACTAAAAATACAAAAATTAGCCAGGTGTGGTGGCACATGCCTGTAATCCCAGCTACTTGGGAGGCTGAGGCAAGAGAATTGCTTGAACCCAGGAGGTGGAGGTTGCAGTAAGCTGAGATCGCGCCATTGTACTCCAGCTGGATGATACAGTGAGACTCCGTCTCAAAAAAAAAAAAAAAAAAGATACGCACATTTATAGATAGACATTGTCTGAATATAATACTGTTTTATCTGCCGAAGTTTTTATTTGTGCATTGAGTCTCCAGTGTGAGCCAGGGAGTTCCCTGTTCTGGGCTTGGAGGGCCTTACCCAGGCCCTTCAGTTGCTGTGTCTCCCTGTGGGGTGAGGCGTCCAAGGGTCAAGTGGGTGCCCCTCCCCCTTCCTATGGGCCATGCTCTGAGCACCCAGGGGCGGAAACTCCTTGCCCAGATGACCATGAGCCCCTTATAGAGGCTGCACAGGCTATTTCTTGGGTTTGGCCTCCCCAGTGCTACCTGCGCTGCTTGGGGTGGGCACCCCCGGGACTGAGGGAGGGTCGGGGACTGTATGGAAGGAGGATGGGGCAATTGGCGCTTGGACATGCAGGCTGGGCTGTCCCCTGCAAGTGACAGGGAACTGAGGCAGGGGTGGAAAAGAAGCCAAGGAGGGCAGGGCTGTAGGCAGGGTGAGGAAGGCCCAGGAGTCCAGGGATCCTGAATTGGAAGTTGGCCTCCCAGGTTGTCACAAAGTGCATTTGTGAAGGAAGGAGGATAGAAGCCATTTGGTTTAAGTTTTTTACCTTAATTTGTAACCTTTACGTGTTTAGGTGGGTGACAGTTGGGCCTCTTTTGTACTTTTGTCCTAAATGCCACAAATGTCGGGGGCTTTTCATCTTAATGAAACTATAAGCTTTTGTCAGTGGTGTTTGAAAACTATTGTTATTTTTTTAAGAGGTGGGGTCTCACTCTGTTGCCCAGGCTGGAGTGCAGTGGTGTGATCATAGCTCACTGCAGCCTCAAACTCCTGGGCTCAAGCGATCTACCTGCGTTACCCTTTTGAGTAATTAGGACTACAGGCCCACACCACCTCACCTGGCTACTTTGTTTGTTTGTTTATGTAGAGACAGAGTCTCACTATGTTGCCCTGGTTACTTTTGAACTCCTGGCCTCAAGTGATCCTCCCATCCCAGCCTCCCAAATGTTGGGATTACAAGCGTGAGCCACCAGGCCATGCCTACAACATGTTTTTATTTTATTTTATTGTAACTGTAGTGCTTAAGGTCTGACTTCAAGTAACTGAAAGGATATTTTTGGGGTAATTTCAGAGAAAAACTTTGTTCTACCATTAACCTTATCCCTCTCCCAGATGAATATTTTTCCTGTCTAGAGTGTGTGTCTGTTGCGGGGGTGGTGGATAAATGTGGCGGATAGCTATAAATGTCTAGGTTGAATTCAGCAGCTTCACAGATAATTATATAAAATCATTTTGATCAATATTAAGTTCATCTCAACAATTAATATTTTTTCAGTCTACAATGTATTACCTTTTACTTCCATATACTAACTCTACCCTTCCCCTCTGTTATCTTCCATCAATAATTTCCCAGAAATCAATTATTAAGTGTGCTGGGTATGTAGTAGACATAGTGAACAATACGTGTGATCTTTATTCAGAACCTAGTGTGTGCTTGGCACAATGAGAGAACAAATCAGAAATTTAATACAACTTTAGCTTGTATGGCTTCAATTACTGATGCTACAACAGCATAGACTGTAAGGTTCTTGCAGAGACTATCTTCCTATTTTTTTAAATGAGAACTTCTGAACATATTAAAATAATGAAAACGAAGGTGCTTTCATTTTTTTTTTTTTTGAAACAGAATCTTGCTCTGTTGCCCAGGCTGGAGTGCAGTGGCATGATCTTGGCTCATGGCAACCTCTACCTCCCAGGTTCAAGTGATTCTCCTGCCTCAGCCTCCCGAGTCGCTGGGATCACAGGTGTGCACCACCATGCCCAGCTAATTTTTGTATTTTCAGGAAAGATGAGTTTCACCATGTTGGCCAGGCCAGTCTCGAACTTCTGACCTCAAGTGATCTGCCTGCCTCGGCCTTCCAAAGTGCTGGGATTATAGGCGTGAGCCACTGTGCCTGGCCAGTGCTTTCATTTTTATTAGCCCATTTGGTTGTCATAAACTCTTAAAGGGAGACATTATCATCCCCATTTTATAAAAGAGAAAATTTAGGCTCAGAGAAGCCTAGTGACTTGCCCAAGATCACACAGCTGTGAAGCAGAAAGGCCAGGCCAAGAGTGAAGGTCTTCTGACTTTGAGTGCAGGCCTTTTCACATGTAGCTTGCCCAGCTCAGGCACCCAGGACCATACTCTTGTCATAAATAATCACAAACATTTCAGCTGATGGTTAGAACTTCAGTGGAAGATAAATTTCCTAGGGGGTGGAGTTAGGTTGGTAAAGAAGTGAGATGACCAGTAGGAAACCTCAACCCACAAAAAGATTTTTATTTATCAAATGTATCCGAGAGTTTCCTACCAAACATAGGTTGACCTGAAGGTCAGGTAAAAAGAGGAGGGAAACAGATTATTATGCACGGTATATTATATTAATATTATTCCACTCCCTTTTAAGCCCACTTTTAAAAAATCAGATTTATTGAGGTATAATTGACATAAAATAAAATTCACCCACTGTAAGTGAACAGTTGGATGAGTTTGGCAACTATGTTAAATGGGGGAAAACATCATCACAGTTATAATAAGACTTCTGTCCTCCTGACATCATCTCCTGTTCCCCTTTGAAGTCTCAACCCTTTCCCCTTCCCCAGCTCCTGGTAACCACCCATCTGCAGTCACTGTAGTTTTACCTTTTCCAGGATTTCGTATAAATGGAATCATACAATATGCAGTCTGTCGTATCTGCCTTCTGTCACTTACTTGAGCTTACTTTTAATTGTTTTTATGTTTATTGCTTTAGTCTTTGGGGCACATGAACCAGGCTTTACTCTCCAAGTGGAATCAAAGGCTGCCAGAATTCCTTCTGACTTGTTACTGATGGGAAATTCACGCGGAGTTAGTAACCTCAGGCAAACTGCTGCTTTGAACTTTTTCCCCAGTAGGTTGATGGGTTTGATGTCAGACAGATTTACGGTTTGAATTGCAGCTTTCCCCCTTTCTAACCATGTGAACTTGAGCAGGTTTAATTTCCCTGGTCCGTCGTATTCTCCCCTTTAAACTGGGGATAATAACAGTGTGCACCTCATAGGACTAAAGGAGGTTTTATACATGACACACTTAGCAGTATCTGCTATATCATAAGAGATTAATAAATACGATGATTATTTAGGCATAGACTTTGTGTCTGCCACCTGTCTCATCAGAGGACTTCTGCTTGGGATGGATGAGGGGAGATGAAGGAAAGGGGTACATTTATGGTATTTCTCAAGCCAGACTAGTGTGCAGATTTTTTTCCGTAACAGATTATGAGCCTTATCTTGTGGTGCTTCTGAGACACGTGGTAACATCTTGGGTAAATAGTTATAAACATTAACAAACAAATGTGTTTAAAGAGGAATAGTTCTGAATCCGTGAAATATGCTGAGCTAAGCATTAGTACAGAAACAATTGGCTAAATTGTTTCACGAACTTTGGAAATTCCTGAGCATTTGGGAGGCTGAGGCAGGAGAATGGCGTGAATCCGGGAGGGGAGGTGGAGGTTGCAGTGAGCCGAGATCGCGCCACTGCACTGCAGGCGGGGGGATAAAGCATGAGACTCTGTCTAAAAAAAAAAAAAAAAAAAAGAAATTCCTGAACATTCAACATTCTCTCTCTTCATTTTTATTTGGAATGTTTTCTTTGCAAACTGAAGGGTCTGGAACTAACCAGCCTGTAAATGGATCAACCATTACTTCAAAAAATAAATAAAAACCAAACCAGTTTCTGAAAAAGTCACATATTTCCTGCAAGCCTATTGATGCATTTTGACAATTGGATTTCAACCTCTGTCCTTGGATTGTAAATATTCACTGGCTAAGGCAAGTGTACAAAGAGAAATAAACTGAAAGCAGCCTGTGCTTCCCATAAATGTTATCTATGAGATTCTTCAGCCATATTTCCTCAAGGCACAAATCCATAGTTGGCCTTTCAATAATATTTTACCTTGATTTTAACTTCTTACTGCATCATAGATGTCTTTGTATGAAACATTTTAGTGTTTTTAATAATTATCGTCAACAGTGGGACAAATTTTGATGTCAAAAATCTGGTCTTGCATTTGTGTGCGTCTGTGGAGGCTGATTGTGTTCTTTATGGATAAGATCTGACCACTTGTCAAGGTAGGATGTTGAGACGGATGGGCTGGGATGCATTTGTCACGCTTATTATTTCCAAAGAAACCAATTAACCTTTGCTGTGATCTTGACCTTCTTCAGAGCTTACAGATGCTAATCCTCTGTGCGTCTTCCTTTGATAAATTTAGCACAAATCAATATCAGAAATAATAGCAATTTTTGAGGTATTTGGGGAAGTGGCAAATGGAAGAATAATAACCTTGTCCATTTTTTGTGTCACGTATTGTTGTCTAGGACAGAGAAAGGTGAAATCTATACCTGGTCATTAACATTAAAAGCAGAGTCATCCTAAGATCTGGCCTATGCATTCCAAAAGAGCAGTATATCCCCAGGTCCTAACACAGTGCTTGGCACATAGTAGGACCTTTATTTGATAAACATTGATTTAACATTTATTTATTCAATAACCATCTACTAATAAATGAATGTGTGAATTAATGAAATAATCAATTGCTGAATCAGTAAAAATTATTATTATTTTTGAGACAGTCTTGCTCTGTCACCCAGGCTGGAGTGCAGGGGCACGATATCAGCTCACTGCAATCTCCGCCTCCTGGGTTCAAGCTATTCTTGTGCCTCAGCCTCCTGAGTAGCTAGGATTACAGGCGCCCACCACCACACCTGGCTAATTTTTGTATTTTTAGTAGAGATGGGGTTTCTCCATGTTGGCCAGACTGGTCTTGAACTTCTGGGTTCAAGTGATCCACCCACCTCAGCCTCCTAAACTGCGGGGATTATAGGCGTGAGCCACTGCTTGGGGTCCCTAGGAATGGGGAGGTCCCTGGGGCTGTGGGGCCCGAAGGGGATTCTGACAGTCTTGGAGTCCAGTGAGCTCTTACGAACAATCCAGAAAGATGGGTTGGCCCTGTGGGGGCTGGACCAATTTAGCACAGTATTGATAACCTGGTCAGTGAGTTCTGAGGCTGAAGTGATGGTGCCCCACTAGCCCCTCCTTCCAATCAAACTTGGCCTTGGACCGGACAGTTTTATAGGCTCTGACCTAAGTTTAACTGGTATTTCCAAACTACTTTCCACCTGCACTTCTAATTTCCTAATGTACCTAGTATTTTTTTTTTTTTATAACTAGACTCACTTGAAAAGACTTCAGTTTGTCCATGTACCACTTAAATCACCTGCTGTATGAATCATCCTTTGGGAAACACTGGTTTACCCAGCTACAACCTGAAATATCCCGCCTTTGCTGAAACTCTTCTATCTCTAAGCAGTGATGTCTGTGAGGCAGGGATTTTTGTTTTGAAGTTATGTGTGTGTTGCATATGTTCTGGTGTGGTTATTGCCTAACAAAATTCTATTTTTTTTTTAGAGATTCATAGCCTTATGTTTAAAAACAGTTGTGTTCTGTGCAACTCTTTAATTTCAGCCTTTGCTTTTGGTAGAGCTTATGATATCTTAATTTTGTACACTGCCAAGGAAATTTGAACTTAGATTTTATAACCCAAATTAAAAGGAAAGGTGTTTGGCAAATCTCATAAAGATCACTAATACATGGGAATTTTTTTTTTTTTTTTTTTTTTTTTTTGAGACAGAGTCTTGCTCTGTCACCCAGGCTAGAGTGCAGTGGCTCCATCTCAGTTCGCTGCAACCTCCGCCTCCCAGGTTCAAGCGATTCTTGTGCCTCAGTCTCCCGAGTAGCTGGGACTACAGGCATGCACCACCACACCTGTCTAATTTTTTGTATTTTTAGTAGAGACAGGGTTTCGCCATGTTGGTCAGGCTGGTCTCAAACTCCTAATCCCAAATGATCCGCCCGCCTTGGCCTCCCAAAGGGAAATAATTCTTCTTAGTAAAGATAATGCAGTTGATCCTCCAGAGAAGAGTAATAAGCACAATTCTCTTCTTTTCCCCACCCTTCCCGTCTATCTGTTGTATTCCCTTTCTCACATGACAGAGATCGCCTGTCCTGCAAAGGTCCTGTTGTGAGCTGGGTTTACTTAGGATAACCGTGGGTGTTATTAACCTGCGTGTTTCTAGGTCCTTAGAGGCAGTTTCATCAGACAGATATTCCAAAGGGATCTCTACTTCTCATCTATGTTCTTTAGATACGGAAGACATTCCATCTCTGTATTGATCTTTACTTTGATGCTTTATCAAATTTGAATGACAGGGTATCAATACCCCAAAAACCTTGACAATCCTAAATTCACCCTTCTCGGAGACTGCAGAATAAGGCTTTAAATTCCCATGAGCTGTTAACTTTTTCTGTTCTCTCAGACCACTCTGCAGCTGCCTTTCACTTGAACCATCAAAGGGCTTTAATTCTAAGTCCCATTTTCACTCAAACTTGAGTTTCATGTTTTATTATTTTCTTCTGTATTATAAAAGACCCTCTACTAATTAGACCCCTGGCTTAGATTCACTGGCTGGCCTTGACTTCAGCTTCATTCATACAGTGGATGTTTATTGAACATCCTGGACTTCAGTGTCGTTCATTCAGTAGATATTTCTTGAGCATTTACTGTATCCCAGACACAGTGCTGGGGCTACAGGTACAGCATCTTTCCTTTGAAGACCAGATGAGTGCCTAGCTGGTCCACCTGAACTTCTATTAGATTTCATTCATTCTAAGGCCATTTTGTGTGTGTGTGTGTGTGTGTGTGTGTGTGTGTGTGTGTGTTTGATCATGGATGACTCCACATGTAATATTTGTGTCTGCTTTACTTCTGGTGGCCGATACCTTCTTTTTTATTCTTCTTCTGAAAGTAAGCCTGCTGATTAATTGTCAGCTGTTGTTCAAAACCTTCCTAATGCTTATCTTGAAGCCTTTAGGTGTGGAGTGTATAACTTAGGTTGAGATTTGGCTGTGACCAATAGGAAAAATATTATTTTCATAGACAAAATGGATGTTTCTTTCTTTCAGGCTAGGACTGGCATGGCAGTGCTGCCTCACAAAGTCCTCAAGGCCACAGACCCTTTTCATTGTTAGCTATAGCTGGCCCCATGGTTATCTCATAGTCCAAAACGGCTGCTGCAGCTCCAGCCATTGTATCACCACTTCAACCATCCAAAACATGAAGGGACAAAGAAATAAGGTCAAAAGACATGCATCAGTCATTCTTTAAACACTGCCTACATATTTTCCTTGGTGTGTTCTCAATATTTACTACTTTTAAAGGCATTTTTCTTCTAACATCAAGGAATAATTCCCTGTTATCTCTCTGCTTTATGTTAACATACCACACTCTTTAATTTCAGAAGATTCCTTGCTATGAAATGTGTCTATCCATAAGAGAAAGAAGAAAAATGCAACATAACATTACTAATTTTAAAATGCTTTTAATGCATCTTCTTTTTTTTTTTTTTTATCACAAGTCTCACCCTGTTTTCCAGGCTAGAGTTCAGTGGTGGTGTGATCCTAGCTCACTACAGCCTTGAACTCCTTGGCTCAAGTGATTCTTCCGCCGCCTCAGCCTCTCCAAGTGCTGGGATTACAAGTATGAGCCATGGGACCTGGCCTTAATGCATCTTTAAACATGAACTAACACAATTTAAAGAGCAAATAGATATAAATGCTCTAATTTTTCTTTTAGCACACAAAAAAGCATCTGAAAATTTTGATAGTTTCTGCCGTGTTAATGGAGTTATTTAGTACAAGCTATAGGCCAAGCTGTTATTTTCTTTTGCTAATGCTGTGTTTGATGCTGACATGGTGTTAAATATTCCTAAGCCCCAGCAGAAGCGCAATACTGATTTCAGTTGGACCGGAAAGCATCCTTTTGTAGGTGCCTCTGACAGTCCTGTGAACAATGCTGTTGGTTACTCTGGACTGAAAACAGGCCTCAGTTTCGGTGTCACCATTTTCACACTCATTTATTGCAAACTGACGGGCCCATCCATTCTAGTTGCACATCTGTGGCCTGATGTTTCCTGGGAGGCACAGCCAGGCCACTTTGAAAGGCAGCAAAAAGCTTTTAGAAGTGAACTGAGCCGGGCAGTCACTGCACTATCACTGCCTCCCGAAGTTCTTGAAGCGTTTTCCAGTCTGCATGGGCAGGAGGACCCAGGGTTTCCGATGGTCACCTGCTACAGGCAGACTCGGTCTTCCTGAAGACCTGCGGTCTCCAAGGCAGCAGAAGTGCTCTAGAGATGCCTCCACAAGGGCAGAGTGATCAGTCACCACGCCTTACAGGCAAAGCACTCAGGAACTGAGAAAAGACAAAAGCAGGGGAGGAAAGCGTTCTGCCTGGAAGGGTGATGCTAGCATGGGGGTTCCTGTTGAGCGCCTTTCCTCACTGCCCTTCCTACCCCGCATGAAGCAGGTGAACCACATGGGAAATCCCACCAGGTTTTTGGCAGACAGTGAGTTTTCTCCAGGTCTTTCTTGAGTCCGGAGGCCCTGATGCTGCCGGCCTTTGTGCTTGCGTTTCTGTTGTTTTCCAGACCCTGGAGTTGCAGTGAGCTGGGGGTCCTGCTGCGGGGCTGGTGACAGCCTTGCAGCTTCCCACCTGGCACGCCCCTCGCTCCTCCAGCAGGCCCCGGGCCGTTTCGGGAACATTGTAATTTTCTTCCTTAGGAACAGAATGTGATCTTTCTTACAGTCAGCTGGGGATACAAGCGGCTCTTGTTAGAGGGAAAACGACTGTGGAACACAACATTTTCTCTCAGATAAAGCAGTTAGTTTTAGAAAGGAAATTAGAGAAAGTAACACGTTGGCCCATTGTGTGTCTGAGCTGCGCTCTGCCTGCAGCTATCTCCCGTGTCAATGGCATCCTTTGATAGTAGCAGTGGACCGGGTCACACCCCTTTAATCTGACTTGTGGGGGAAAGAAGAGAATTATCCTTAGGCCTCAGAGAAAGAATAGAGGAAATGGGAGTTTTGCTTTTTTGGCGAGGGTTTAGGTTTCATCAGAGTTCATTTATGTTTGCAGATTGCGGCCTCCGTTATGAAAACACAGCCTTTCCTTCTACTCCGGGAGGAGGCCTGCCGCGGGAGGGAAGCTCTTCCTGACCTCTGCCTCCCCGAGGAGGCTGCCACGGCGCGTGGCCCTAGATTCTGACAGAGGTACTGGGTTTGGGTTCGAGCAAAAGCAAAGACAGTTCCAGTGATGTGTCCTGTTAACCCTTCGATTTTAGCATTTTCAGTCCATTGGCCTGAAAACAGGTGCTGCTTAGGCAGCTTGTGATCCACTCGGCCCTCTCCTCGTTCATCCTGGGGCTGCCGAAGCAATGGGTAGAGAATCAAGGCCCGGCCTTGAGTCCAGGCTCTCCCTAGTCGTAAGTGTGGGTATGTCGTCTCCGCCATGGAGCCAGGGTTTTCTTGCAAAGTGGGAAGGACGGTAGCTACGTAAGACGGCACCCAGCACTGTTAGCGACCTGACATGACATTATTTATTTGAGAGCACCCTTAAAACTGTCAAGAATTGAGTAAGACAAAGCACCACCATCTCCCTCCCTGGCAGCATGAGCTGCTGCAGAGAGCAGGTGTGGGCAGAGAGAGGAAGCGAGCCTTATCAGCCTGATCTTTCAATCAGGGTTTTACATTAAAAAAAAAAAAAAAAAGTGGCCCGGCGCGGTGGCTCAAGCCTGTAATCCCAGCACTTTGGGAGGCCGAGACGGGCGGATCACGAGGTCAGGAGATCGAGACCATCCTGGCTAACACGGTGAAACCCCGTCTCTACTAAAAAATACAAAAAAACTAGCCGGGCGAGGTGGTGGGCGCCTGTAGTCCCAGTTACTCGGGAGGCTGAGGCAGGAGAATGGCGTGAACCCGGGAGGTGGAGCTTGCAGTGAACCGAGATCCGGCCACTGCACTCCAGCCTGGGGGGGGGACAGAGCGAGACTCCCTCTCAAAAAAAAAAAAAAAAAAAGTTTGGAAATTTACCAAGTGAGGAGGAGATATAAGAAGAGTTTTACAGTTATTTGGAGAATTCAGTGAACCATTCTGTTTCTGTTCATCTCTTTTTGAAATTACTGAGAAGTAACATTGTCATTAGTAATCGCATTACATGTGCTGGTACAAAGACTGAGTTGTGGGCTGGGCACGGTGGCTCATGCCTGTAATCCCAGCCCTTCGGAAGGCCAAGGTGGGTGAATCACCTGATGTCAGGAGTTGGAGAGCAGCCTGGCCAACATGGTGAAACTCCATCTCTACTAAAAATACAAAAAAATAAAATAAAATAAAATAAATTAGCCAGGTGTGGTGGCATGCACCTATAGTTCCAGCTACTTGGGAGGCTGAGGCAGGAGAATCGCTTGAACTCGGGAGGTGGAGGTTGCAGTGAGCCAAGATCGCACCATTGCACTCCAGCCTGGGTGACAAGAGTGAAACTCTTTTAAAAAAATAAAAAAGACTGAGTTGTGATGGGCACTTTGTTGGTGCCCGAGTGGGCCACAGATGGAGGTTCTGTGGTTGAGGTGTTTATCAGGGCTTCCAGCCTGGGCTCTGGGAACTTAATTTGTTTGGCCACAACAAATAGAAATGGAGCCCAGGAGTGGGAATGCTAGCTGGTATTGTAATATCTGTTTTGTGATCATTTGGGAATGCCATTTTCTGGAACTGGAATATGAAACTGGAAATTTGCTCTAAGAATTCCGGAGAACTATCCTATCATGTTTTAAAACGGACAATAAAGCCGGTACTGTTCTTACTTTCTGCCTTTGTCAGCAAGTAAGGGTACATGAAAATTAAGTAAAGATGTTACAGTATTCACTGGAATATTTATCAATCATTTAAGTATTATACCACTGCTTTTTTCATAATCCTGAAATGATGGAAATGTGATTTTACGTGAACTATTAGTCAGTGATATTCATGTCAAAAATTATGCCTGGGACTAAATTGCCCTTGGCATCGGGGGTCTCTTTGGGGTCTGACATGTAGATCCTGAATAGATTTTGTGTTCCTGGTTTTACTGTTTCTGAGTGGGTCTCATCCATTGGCCCCTACCTGGCCCCTACCACTTGCCCCCTCAACCAAATGCAGCATTGAGAGACTGTCCCCTGACCACTGAGCCTCAACTGCCATGCTGAGGTTTTACGGCTGGGGGCTGGGTTGTGTCTGCCCCAGGGCCAAGGAGAAGCAAATCTGGACAAATTAAAACGAATGCCAAGATAACCAACCCATAAAAGGCTCGTGAGTATATCTGCTTAGACTGGCTTTGCAGGAAAGATAAACAAATAGCAGACGACCTGCCCCCCACTTTCCATCCCATACTCTCAGGCAGATATCCCTCCTCTTTCTGCAGTTGGTGTGTGTAGAATCTGGTTATTGACATTTATTTATGTTTATGCCTGGAGGAGTATTTTTGCAGAAGTGGGATAGGTAGAAGAAGGGAGGATTATTCGGGGTAATTTTATGTGATTGCTAGCAAACATCTTTTTCCTCTTCACAGTTCCCATGGTGATTTTTTTCATTCGGTGTAGCATTGATCTTGTGGGCTTTAATTAGACTCTAATAGTCCCCAAGAGCAGCGAGTATTGCAATTCGTTAGTATCTGTTTTTATTTAATGTTTGTGGATGGGTGGACAACATGAAACGGTAGAAAATCTCTTCTGTTGGTATCTGTTACATTGCTTGACATAATAACAGGAATATAAGAGTAGCATGAAAGGAAAAAATTAATAATAAATGATTTTGCTTTTTTCCCTCTTGAAAATGTGAATTCAAAAAATTGTTTTGGGACTATCTAGTTAAAATTTTGGTTTTAAAGAAATCACAAAAGAGGATAGACCGCGGGAATTCTCAGTGTGTGGGGCTTGGCCTGGGGCAGGTGGGGGCTGTGGGGCTCCTGCAAGGGATCAAGGACCCAGCATGGTCTGTAAACAATGAATGGTGCGTCTTGTGTAGATGTGAGTGCTAGTGCCTTCTCCAAGTGCGTATAGATCCTGTTGTGACTAATCAAACATCAACTCAATTAAAAGCATCAATGAATTTACGATATAACTATGTATTTTCTCAATAACCAAAAGATGTAAAATACAGCTACTAGCAAATGTGGGTGGAATTTTTTTTTTTGAGACGGAGTTTCACTCTTGTTGCCCAGGCTGGAGTACAGTGGCATTATCTCAGCTCACTGCAACCTCCATCTCCCAGGTTCAAGCGATTCTCTGCTTCAGCCTCCCAAGTAGATTACAGGCATGCACCACCATGCCTGGCTAATTTTGTATTTTTAGTAGAGACAGGGTTTCTCCATGTTGGTCAGGCTGGTCTTGAGATAGTTTCTATACATGCATCCATGCAATGGCCAGGAACCACTGTTCTTAACTGTTTACCAGAGTTGTGCTGACCTGTATTACATGGTAGAGAAATGCAGAATAAAGGTATTTCTCCAACAGTGTTGATGAAAGAACATTCTGGAAAACAAATAGTTGATTTCATCATAATGTAGAAGGTGTGGCTCCTGCTGTTCTTCTGCCTAGATGACAGAGCTCCGAGTCACCATTTGATGATGGCAGCAAGACTTAGAAACAAAATAAGAGATGCCCTTCTTCACCAGCTGTTAACATTTTCCATAGGGTGAGGAGGGAGGCAAATGTCTTGTTTCTGTGGTGGTGACTGGAAGTTTGGAGACTTTGTTGGAGGGACAGTATGAGTCACAGAAGAACAAGACACCTTGTATTGTGTGACAGTGGAGTGTGAACAAGCTTTGCACATGTGTGGGCAGCCCTCGCTGGTGAATGCTGCCTGTAAACTGATATGGGAAGAGTTGGGGTTTCCAGGGAACTTGGAGCAGAGGCAGCTAGAGAGAACCTCAGGGTGGGAGCCTCTGGAATAGGTAAGCTCAGCGAGCCTGGCAGGTGGTGGGGTGGCCTGTGTGCCCCTAAGTGGGGTGCAGGGGTAGATGGGGGACAGCTAATGAGCAAGGTGTCCACTTCATTCCTCTGGGTTGATCAGTCAACATCAAACTGTGATGTCCTTTAAAAAGTCATCTAGCCAGGCATGGTGGCTCACCCCTGTAATACCAGCACTGTAGGATGCCAAGGCAGGAGGATCACTTGAGGCCAGGAGTTTGAGACCAGCCTGAGCCACATAGCAAAAGCTCCATCTCTGCTAAAAATTTAAAAATTAGGCCGGGCACAGTGGCTCATGCCTGTAATCCCAGCACTTTGGGAGGCTGAGGTGGGAGGATCACTTGAGGTCAGGAGTTCGAGACCAGCCTGGCCAACATAGTGAAACCCCATCTCTACTAAAAATACAAAAAAAAAAAAAAAAAAAAAAAAAAGTTACCCAGGTCTAGCTACTTGGGAGGGTGAGACAGTAGAATGGCTTGAACCCAGGAGGCAGAGGTTGCAGTGAGCCAAGATTGTGCCACTGCACTCCAGCCTGGGCAACAGAGTGAGACTCCATCTCAAAAAACAAAAAAGCAAAAACAAAAACAAAAAACAAAACAAAATTTAAAAAATTAGCCAAGCACGGTGGTGTGCACCTGTATTCCCAGCTGCTTGGGAGGCTGAGGTGGGAGGATTGCTTGAGCCCATGAAGTTAGGGTTGCAGTGAGCTATGATCACACCACTGCACTCCAACCTGGGCAACAGAACCAGACTCTCTCTCTCTCTCTCTCTATTTGTCTCTTTAAAAAAAAAAAAAAAGTCATTCCTATGTTGTGCATATCTTTCTGTGTCTGCTTCTCCAAAGAGTGCTGTTCATACCCACATAGCAACTCTTGAATTCCTATGACAAGGAGTTCTGAAGAAGCTCGCTGCTTGAGAAAGAAAACAATAGACTCTCCTCGTAGGAAAGGAATCATTTAGATGACCACAAATCCAATTTCCCATGCCATGCAGGAATTCTTCTGTAGAAAAACTTCCCAGAAGTCTGGAATGTGTGTCATTTTAATCAAGAGTTGCAGTTCTTAGCTGTACCCTTAAGTTATATGGAGGCAGAAATCATGTGATTAACACTGGGGCCATGTGGAAACATCCCCCATTTGCTTATGGCCGGGGATGGGTTAGAGACGGCAGGTGAGGAGGGTTTCCCGGGAGATGCAGGGGTGCAGGCTGCTGCGGGCCTTCTTACACGGTCCTAGGCCCAGTTGTGTTTCTCCCTGCTAGCACGAGTTGGCAACTGGAGGCACCCAGATCATCCCTTTATCTATTTTTTCCTGTATGAGACAATGCATAAAACACGCATGTGCTCGAGAAGGCTTCCTTTTCCTGACTGGCAGCCACAGCAATTGGCATAGCAAGAAGCAAAGTACGGGCTGGTTAAAATGCACATGCAATTTATAGTGGAGACTCTGATGTCATTGCTGTGGACTTTTGTTTTTAGAATCTGAAAAACACATGTCCTCCAGGGGCCTGGGAAATTCCCAGGTGGTCACCACCATAAGCAATACCTCACTGAGTTTGACTAAACTGGGGCAGGAGTTCCAGGCTTCTAACCACCACTGATACAAGGTGAGAAGGGGTTGGCGTGGGGAAAGAGGCCTTTGAAAGGCCGTCTGTGGGCAGTCTCCTGCCCCTCTGTGAATGCATTTGATGTCAATTTCTGTTCCTCTTGGTTGAATAATGATTGTTACTAAAAATAGCTTTAGAAGGGACATCAGGATACAGCTGGAGCAAGACAAAGGAAGCAGGGCAGATTGCTGTGGGTTTTGGAACTTTGCTTTCCTGAACACGTTGTCCGTGTACAGTTCGTTACAGCCCAGCCCCCCATCACTCAGTGTCAGGCTCCCTAGTTCCCAGGGCAAAGCAGCTATGTCTTGGGGGATCTTTTTTTTTTTTTTTTTTTTTTTTTTTTTTTTTTTTTTTTTTTTTGAGACAGAGTTGGATGGAGTAGTGAATGCAGCTCCCTAGTCTGCCTCAGCCTACAGGCGCCCGCCACCTCGCCCCTAGTTTTTTTATTTTTTCTGACGGGGTTTCACCGTTCAGCCTGGTTCGATCTCTATCACAGCAGCTATGTCTTGGGTTAGGATCTTGAAGTTAGCAGCCTCCACCCCACCCTGATAGACAGACATATTCTTCTGGATAGGAAATAAAATCGGAGGATGCCTGTTGGAGAACAGAGCTGGGCAGCAGTGGGCGGGAGGTGGCAATGTGGTGAGACCCTCTCCACCCTGTGGGGGACGCCAGTTCCAGCATTTCCCATCCAGCCGCTGGGTGCACCGCCACAGTCACGCCTTGCAGAGTTAGGGATTTATCAGTCATGGAAACTACACCTCAGAGCACCCTGTCTCCACCAGAGGCAGAGCAGTTCTGGGTCTTGAGATCCTCATACACGAGAAGTCTGCCACAAATTTAGGATGATTTCCATGCTTTGTAAAAAAATTTTTTAAACCTCTGTTGGGTCAGATCCTGGTCTATCATGTGACGGTGGCACCAAGGGGGACTCTGCAGGGGGCATCAGACAACCTCATTTCCCTTGATACAACTCACTATAGATCTGTGACTTTACATCATTTCTGAGCTTATTTATAGTTTCAGCCTCTTCAGTGTCCTCTGTGATGTCATGAATTTTCCACCACCATGTAAAGTTAGCTCTTTTTCTTACTTATCCTAAATCTACCTCCTTCAGTACCAAGTGGTCTCCTTAGCTCTGGGGTTTCAGAGTTGATGGACCTGCCTGTTCACCCTTTCTATTCTTTTCCAGAATATTTTCTAGTGAGATTCACTGTAGGTTCGCAAAGATGATCACTAACTGGAGTGATGAGTGCCTTGTGGATCCTTCAAGGATTTCAACAGCGAAGTTACCGTGAGCCATGAGCCTGTATTATGTTCTGACTTACAAGAAAAACGATTTTTCTTTCTCTTTGTTGTCATGGGGCTGTCTTCCAGCACATTAAGCAAAAAAAAAGTAGTGCAGTGCCTTGTTTTCAGAGCTTCTGCTGACAAATGAAGATTCCCAGGACTTTTGGGTTAGGCAAAGAAATGTGGTATTCTCTGGCTTCTAAATATCTCTTTGAGAACCTCTTTGGAGGAGCATGCCTATCCCTGCTTTGCATTACAACTCTTAGAAACAAAAATTATTGTGTTTATAAATCTTCCCTTAGCTGTCTGCTCCTTAAATCTGCTCCCCACAAAGTGGGAAAAGATTCTAAGGTTCTCTGTTTGAAGTGCCCAGTCCAGTGCCCCCCAGCCACTGCCTTTTCTCATGGCTGTCTCTGCAGACTCAGCTGACGTTCCCCATTAAGGGGTCTGGATGTTGTGTCGAATAGTACAGATGTGGTTAATGCTGGTTAGTTGTTTAACTGTGACCCTCACAGAATTACCAAGAAGAAAATGCTGCTTTTCATTACCAATAAAATGTCCTGAAAGTGCATAAAGATGATTGTAGCTCGGAGTCAGTCTCTTTTCCAGAGAGATTCTTAGGTCAGCCGAGTTCAAGTACGTAGGTGCATGTTCTATAGAGAGTTTATTACACCAGTTGTTGGCTATTCAGACATGCACGTGAGGCAACTGGAAATGAGATCCTTCCATGGGAAATGCTTAGTTTGGAAAATGAAGACCTGAGAACATAAGAAAATAGAAATGTCACAGCCTGTTGTTTCTGTTGTCTCTTCGGCTTTTGGAACATGGCATAGAACAATTGAAATTGGTTTTTCAATAGAAACAATTGAATAGTCCAGATTCATTATATTTTCCCCTCTTGCTATAAATGAAGATTTATGAAAAATAATCACATTCTCTTTCCCTGCCTATTCTGATGAGCTATTATTATTATTATTTTAAGACCTCCAGAGGTCTTAAAAGCACCCCAAAATGTATAGCCCTGCCCCTATACATTTGTATATCCATAGCAGTGCTGTGCTCTCCATCACCCCCAACTCTTCACCACAGGGGCTGACAGTGACTGAGCCTACAGGAAGAATCATCAGAAAGGAATGCAGGACAGCGGCTCCATCCAGTATTCCCACCTGAAGGTCTTGCCAGGTTAGGATGGCTACTGTGGATAATATACTCTTAGATGTAAAATAATTCTCAAGCTAAGCAGATGGTGCTGGCACTTCCTCCCAATCTCTCCCCGCTTTACCTTTCATTAGTCAGATCTAAAAATTAACACTGGCAGGCACGGTGGCTCACACTTGTAATCCCAGCACTTTGGGTGGCTGAGGCCGGTGGATGACCTGAGGTCAGGAGTTCGAGACCAGCCTGGCCAATGTGGCGAAACCCCATCTCTACAAAAAATACAAAAATGAGCCGGGCATTGTGGCGTATGCCTGTAGTCCCAGCTACTCAGGAGGTTGAGGCATGGGAATCACTTGAGTCCGGGAGGTGGAGGTTGCAGTGAGCTGAGATTGCATCATTGTACTCCAGCCTGGGTGACAGAGCAAGGCTCTGTCAATAAATAAATAAATAAATAATCAATAAATAAATGACACTAAAGATGAAACTTCTAAAAATTGTAGTAAGAAAAGATGAAAACATAAGCTGCAATAGAAGTTCCATCCATGTTTAAATATTTAATCGTGACAACTACACGTATATGTTGAAAATCCTTCTCTAACCTTAGAGTTCTAAAGTTTCTAGAGGTTCGATGGAATTGCTTCCTGCTCTTGAGAAGACTACAACCTGAAATATTCTGTTTGTGTGTATATTTTAATAGACATACTTTGATAACCTTGTTCTTAAATATATATGCTGAATAGTTACTTTCATCTTAGGACTTTGAAATAATTCATTTATTTACCTTTTCTCCTCTGACTAAAAAGAGTTATAGTTCATAGTTTCCTCATTCATTCAGACCAGGAATTGTTAAATGAGATAATTCCTGATTAGATATTCTACTTGTTAGCTGTGTACCTAGTAGGTATTCAGTAAATATTATTGACTTATTTAATGATTACTTGTGCTCTTCAAATTACACCTGTATCTTATGAAGTAGATTTTAGGGTGAATGTATGGGAAGCTACCATTGGTCCAGATTAACTGTTTTTCCCTCTTGCTGTAAATGAAGATCTATGAAAAATAATCACATTCTCTTTTCCTGCCTATTCTAATGATCTATTATTGTCTGTAAGCCACCCCAAAACTCAGTAGCCCAAAGCAAATTTTGTTCTACTATCTCCTGGTTCCATGGGTTGACTTGGTTCAGCTGGGTGTTGTCTGGTTAGGCTGTTTCCTGCAACTTCTGTCTGATCCTGGCTGCCAGGGCCGTCTGCCCATGGCTGCCTCGCTCACAAATCTCTCTCGTACATAGCTGTGACCAGAGCAGCTCAGGGCGGGCTAGCTGTGGCTTCCTCGCAGCAGGGTGGTCTTGGGTAACCAGCCTCTAGGGCCAGTGTTCCAAGAAACCAAGACCAAAGCTGAGCCAGCCTTGAAAGACCCGGGCTTGTGCTTCTGCCACATTCAAGTTCTGGTCAAGCAAGTCACTAAGACTGGCCCAGCTTTAAGGGGAGGGCAATTAGATTTTACCTCTCAATGAGCAGAAGCAGCAAAGAATTTACAGCCATCTAACCTACCCTATGACATTCTAAAAAGCAGTGTGCTTTTTTTTTTTTTTTTTTTTTTTTTACATTTTAATGGTTGTTTATTGGGTTGGACCAATGAACAAAAAAGATTTAATTTTCTTTTTAGAAAAGCACAAACATGTTCAGTTCTCCTGTTGTGCCATTAAATTTTAGATTGTGTTAGTTTCAGATTATTCTTAACTTGTCATAAACCAAGTAGAGCACATTTAGGTGCCTACTTTGAAGCTAAAAACATTTTAATTTTGTGGTTCTGACTCACTGTTATTTGTGAGAGCTTTTCTGAGAATTGTCTCCTTGAGATCAGATCTCCTAGGGGACAGAAAGTCCCTACTGAGTGTGGTAAAAATGCCCAAGCCCATTAAAACAATGGCCACCCCCAAAACAATGCCTTCTCCCCAGGAACCACAAAAAACAGGAAATGAAATAAAATGGATGACTTAGAGCCTTCTTTCCTAGGGAGTTTGGATTGAACCATGGCATCTGAATAGTTAATACCGTTCTATTTAGCAAGAGATGCTAAAAAAAAAAAAAAAAAAAAAAAAAGAAAAGAAAGGAAATCTTCAAGGTCAGTCTTCTGTGTGGTGCCATGAGGCTGTCGTTAAAATGTCATGTACCAGGAGAGTCTATCCCTGAGGACAGGTTGGCCTCTGTGCCTTGGTCACTCTCTGGAGGTCTGAACTTGGGCATTTAGAGAGAGGTGGGGGCTTGGCATGGTCGTTTACACCTGTAATCTCAGCACTTTGGGAGGCTGAGGCAGGTGGATACCTGAGTCCAGGAGTTCAGGACCAGCCTGGCCAACATGACGAAACCCCATCCCTACTAAAAATACAAAAATTAGCCGAGCATGGTGGTGGGTGCCTGTAATCCCAGCTACTCGGGAGGCGGAGATACGAAAATCACTTGAACCTGGGAGGTGGAGATTGCAGTGAGCCGAAATGGTGCCACTGCACTCCAGCCTGGGTGACAAAGTGAGATTCTGTCTCAAAGACAAAAAAAAAAAAAAAAAAAAAAGAGAGAAAGATGGGAAGGTAAGTATCTCGTAGGTGGGCCCCACAGCCTGAGAATGTCTTCTACCTTGGCCTGATCCTCAGCCACCTCTCTGAGCGCACTCATGCTTCTCTAGGGAGGACTGGAGAGGGCCCCTGTGGCTTGCTGGGATGCTGACTTACCTCTCCCGGGGTAAGTGCTACTGCCAGCAATGCTGGTTCCCATGGCAATGCAGGGCCCCAGGTGCCGCGCTCCAAGGACAGCTCAGTGCGCACTACACAGGGCCATCTGCTGCACAGTAGCACCCTCCCATTGACGGGATCACAGCCCATACCTGAGGCCCTGGCCTTTGCTGGATTCCCAGGGCTTAGAACTGTGCTTGGCGCATAAGAGGCACTCAGGAATATTTGTTGACTCAGCAGTAAATGCAGAAATCAAGTATGTGTTATTTAAAAAATTGAATTAGTTGCAAAAACCAAAATAAGAAATTTTCAACTAAAATTAAAATCTTTTGTTTTTTTGGCCAGGTGTGGTGGCTCACGCCTGTGATCCCAGCGCTTTGGGTGGCCAAGGCAGGCAGATCACCTGAGGCCAGGAGATCGAGACTAGCCTGGCCACCATAGTGTATAAAAATACAAAAATTAGCTGGGAGTGGTGGCAGGCACCTGTAATCCCAGCTACTTGGGAGGCTGAGGCAGGAGAAACACTTGAACCCAGGAGATGAAAGTTGCAGTGAGCTGAGATCACACCGCTGCACTACGATCTGGGCGACAGAGTGAGACTCCGTCTCAAAAAACAAAAAAGTAAAACAACAACAAAAAAGTAAAACCTGACAATACTGGGCCTGAGAGGCCTGGTGGGAACTGCACAGCATCTGCCCTCACTTGGCGAGGTTCATTCTCCAGGTGACTGAAGGCTCCTGCCCTGTCCATGCCTTTCCACCCTGCCCTGTGCAAACCCCATGCCTCTAATTTTCCACCCAGCCCCTGGAGTGCAGTGGCGCGATCTCGGCTCACTGCAAGCTCCGCCTCCCGGGTTCACGTCTCCTGCCTGCCTTGAGTTTGCAAACCCCATAAGGCATGTTCCCATCTCTAATTTGGAAACACCACCCGAGTTTTTAAATTTATTTTGAGGGAAGTCATAAAATTCTCACATTGCAAGATTTTTTTACAGCACCTTTATTGAGATATAATTCACAGGCCCTAAGATGTGCCCTTTTAAGGTACACTCTTCAGTGGCTTTTAGTATACGCAGAGTTGTACAACTATCACTTTTCTCTAGTTTTAGAAGCTTTTCATTGCCCTAAAAAGGAACCCATACCCACCAACAGTCGCTCCCCATGTCCTACCCCCCGCCCCTGCCTGGCCTAGGCAACCACTAATCTGTTCTCTGTCTCTATAGATTTGTCTATTCTGGACATTTCAGATAAATGGAGTCACGTATCATGTGGCCTTTTGTGCCTGGCTTCTCTCATTTAGCATAGTGTGTTCAGGGTTCATCTGTGTTGTAGTATCTGTGAGTTCCTCATTCCTAATTTTTTTTTTTTTTTGAGATGGAGTCTCGCTCTGTCGCCCAGGCTGGAGTGCAGTGGCGTGATCTCAGCTCACTGCAAGCTCTGCCTCCTGGGTTCACGCCATTCTCCTGCCTCAGCCTCCTGAGTAGCTGGGACTACAGGCGCCCGCCACCACGCCTGGCTAGTTTTTTGTATTTTTTAGTAGAGATGGTGTTTCACCTTGTTGGCCAGGCTGGTCTCAGGTGATCCTCCTGCCCTGGCCTCCCAAAGTGCTGGGATTACAGATGTGATTCATTATAGCGGTATAATATTCCGTTGTATGAATAGACTGCATCATGTTTATATATATATCAGTCGACGGATATTTGAGTTGGTTCCACTTCGGGGTTATTATGAATACTTTCTGGAATATTTTAAATCCTATTAAATAATTGTGTGTGCTATATAGCACTTTAGGCATAGGAGAAAAAGCATCATATCAGAAAAACAAGGATAGGTTGTCAACATTCCAAAAAGTTTGGAAAATCACTACTACAAGAAGAAAACTATAACCTAACAACTCCTGAGTTAGAGCCAAGGGCAGTACCAGGGAAAGAACCTGAGTGGAGGGCTGGAGAGGGGAAGACAGAGCAGGCAGGAGGCTTCGCTGGAGGGAGCCTCAGGCAACGTTTGGCTTCCATCAGCCCTTCTGACCTAATTCATCTAGGAAATCATCAATGTCCAGCGTGCACTAAAGTGAACCTGGCTCTGAATGCGGAGGTAGCAGGGATGGTGACAGCACTGCACATTCTCAAAAGCCCATTCTTTGTGATATTTTACATCCTTCTGTTGTTAAAGGGCTTCCAGTGTAGAGGACATGCTTACACAGCACAAGCCTTCCCCTTAATTGCTGGGTCCTGCTGAAGGTACAGTGCCTGCCCAGTTAGGAAGAAGGTTCTTCTCAAGGATTGCAAACATGTGGCATTTATATGAGTACTACAGCAAACAGCTGTCTCTTGATAGCAAGAAGCTCCCCTTAACACCGTGACCCCAAAAGACAAAGTATGTTTTCAGAATGATTGTCCAAGTTTATGATAATGCAGATAGAAGGAGGCCCCGCTCTTTTGTAAAGTCATCTTTCTTTCATTGGAGGAGTAATGCTGATTTCCTGTTTTATGGAGAGGATAAGCCTAGGAAGACACTTGCTTTGTAACAAAAGCAGTAGGCATAATTTATTGAGGACCTACTGTGTGCTAAGCACATTCTTACTCTTAATTAGTCCAGCATCCTACAAAGTAGATATTTTGATTCCCATTTAATGGGTGAAAAATGTGAGGCTCAGACATGGCACAGGATTTAAGGTCATTTAACTGGTGAATGGCAGAGCTTGCATCTGAGCCCTGGACAAAGGCTATAAAACCCAGGTCTCTATTCCCCTAGGGACATCTTCCCAGGAGGTGGTATTTCTGGGAGGGAAGAGGTCTTAATGTGAATGACAGATTCTCATCTCTCTGGGACAAGATGGCCAAAGGCAAAATTGTTGGCTAGGTGAATCTGGCAACAGAGTCTAGCCTACTGCAGCTGGGACAGCAGGCAGCTGCCCACATGTCCAGCACAGTACTCTGAACTCCAAGGGACTGTTCTCTCTCTGGCAAGAACTCAGGGCCCTAAACATTTCTTCATCCTGTCCCCAAACACAGCCCACCAAATTGTTGCCCTCTCTTATATGGAGTTGATGAGCCTGTATCTGTAAAGGCGTGAATGACTAGGGTTGTACACTGTGTTACCCTCCATAGTCCTTCGCCCAAATGAACGTCCTTCCCAGTAGGTATTTCAGGCAGAGTTTTGGGGCAGGTGTGCCCTAGGTACTCCTCAAATCACCTTATGAAGGAAACTGCCTATATGTAGGGGAAGCTTACGCAATAATCATTTTGGAAGTTGAAAGACGTCAGGCAGGATGGGCCAGATTATGCTGTGGTTACAAACAACTCCAAAATCTTAGTGACTCCTGACAACAGAAGTTTATTTCTTGCTCAATCTCTGTGGCTGTTGCAGGTCACCTGGGATTCTGCCCTGCAGCTCCTCACTCTGGGCCCCAGGCTGATGGAGCAATGATCATGTCAAATGTTGAGGTCATGGTGGCAGAGGGAGAGAGTCCTAGAGGATATTGCACCTGCAATTAGGTGATCTGATCTGGAAGTGACTCACATTACCGCCTCAGTGTGGCACTACCCAATCACAGGGGGCCAGAAGCGAAGTCCACCAGGTGCCTGGAAGTGGGGCAGAGCTGGAAAGATTTGGCAAACTGCTCTCATGTCCATCACAAGTCTCTTGAAGTGTCCCTCCCTGCCCTCTGTCACTTCTTCTCTCTCTCTTACTGTGGATTACCACAGGGTGGGATTCAGGCCAGAAGGACCCAGACCCCCCACTCACTGGCCGTGCATGCGTGGCTACGTTACCGCTACAAAATGGAGACTAACACTTACCTGGAAGTGTGTTGTTGTGAGCATTCCATGAGCCTGGCACAGCGGTGTCCAGTAAATGATCACCTATCAGGTGTCCTCCGATGAAAAATTATGTTCTCTCATAGCCAAAAAAAGTCCAGGGTTTCACCTTCTTTTGATCCTATTTTCCTTAAGTAAGCCAAGATTTGGAATTCTATTCTAAGAGAAGGAAATAATTTTTAAAATGCTACTACTTTTATACTTGAAAGACCGGAAGGAACCAAAATTAAATGTCCAACCACAGGAGAATAATTAAGGAAATTGATCTCGAACTCGTGACCTCAGGTGATCTCCTCACAAAGCCTCCCAAAATGCTGGGATCATAGGTGTGAGCCACCGCTCCTGAGATTAAGTAAACTGACATAATGACTTCACGAAATGTTATGCAGCTATAAAAATAATAAGGAAGGTTAATGTATCAACATGCAAAATGCCCATGATAGTATATGGATTGAAAAAGTGTCAGAACGCTAAAGGTATCCATTGATCACAAGTATGTTAAAATAAATGCAGGTGACAAAAGACTGGAAATGAAAATATGAAAAATGGCAGTTGTATCAGAGTTGTTAAATTATGAATGTTCTGCCATGTTATTTATATAGTTTTAAACACTATTATTTTACAGATAGAAAAACTTCAGAAAAATATCCTCAATGCATTTATTGGTACTCTCAGAAACTATGAAGAAAATTTAAAATTAGATATATTAATATCATGGTAGGCTAATACTACATAGATTGTCTCCAGCTCATGAACCCAGTGGAAGAAACTGGGCAAGAGACAGGTTTAAGTGTTTTAGAAAGCAGAGCTAATAGAAGATGGTCTTTGGCCAGTAAAGTCTATACACACATGTGTTATGGTGGTTTCCACATGTGAGCAGGCCTGGTGAAGCTGGGAAAGGAGTAGAGGGCCCTTCAGACCTAGCCTGGAGAGCTGGTGGAGTAACTGGTCAGTCGTCTTCAGTAGTTAGTGGTGGGATACCAGGTCAATCTCTCCCAGGGACCTGAGGACCAGGAGTATGAGAAACATGGCTTTTCATTCCTGTCATTTTCAGGTCTCTTCCAGCCCCTGACACAGAGGTCCATGGTCTTCAGATTCTCCCAGGACCTAATTTAAAGCTCAGATACTCGTATTCCCACCCCCAGGACTTTGATTTGATGGAACTGGCGCGGGGTCCAGGAATCTGCACTTTGATGCTCTCCCCGCAGCGTGCGCTTTGCACCTGGCAGGAGGGGCTCAAAGATGTGTCTGTCAAGTGAACGAACTAACAGGACTCGTGAGGGACTCAGCTTTGACTACGGTGGGCAGGCCTGCAGCGCTCACGTTTTCCCGGTGATTTCTGTGTGGACTGGACTCCCCCCCACCCCGCCGACACCAGACTCACCTGCTGCCCCCTCCCCATCCAGAACCCCCGAGGAAAGGAAATTGGCACTGCGCAACGGGTCTTCACAGGGCAGTTCCAGCATCTGTGCCAAGCGGTTTCGCGTCGGTTAATGCTGCCTTCTATGAGAAGGAAGACGTTGTCACAGGAGGGAGCTAGCTCAAATTAAAGAGTTCGAGGGCCCAAAATAGCTGGGAAAATGGCTGCCTTTGTAAGAAAACCAAACCTACTTTGCTGAGCGGACTGGTTAGAAAGCATCCAGGGAGAGAAGACGGTCTTGGAAGCCGGACAAGAGGGAATGAAACAAAAGTGAGATCGTGTCAGCCTTTGAAGTGCCCCTCAGAGGCAGTGTGGCCGATGTTTTCTGGCCAGATCCAGGGAGCTGTTCTTCATTCCCTCCTCTGTGAAGTGGGGGTTCCAATACTCCCTCCCTCGGGGCCCCTTCCCTTGGAGTTCTTCGTATCAAATGAAATGCTTTAAATTGCTCAGGACAGTGCCTGGCACCAGGTGAAACTTGGGCGTTTTCACCATTACTTTCTGATTAGCATGCACGTGGCCAGTAGTGTGCACCCGCATAAAGGCAGGGCGAGTGTCCACCTGCGCCTAGGAAGTGCAGTCCTGGCACCCCCCCCCCCAATGCTGCTTGCTCTGCCACCAACCAAGGGAGACTCTGGGGTGAGCTGAGGAAGGATCGGGGTGCTCAGGCCTGTTTCCCGTCAGGATGTCCTGCAGCCTGAGCAGTCTCCGTGGGCCCCTCTCAGTCGTGGTGGCTATTACGGCCTGACGGTGGCTGCGGGATCCAGCTACAGGACAGAAACGGGTTTCCCATCAGCCCAGGAGGAGACCTGGGACCTTGAAACTAACCCACTTCTACCTGGACATGTAGAGCCGTGCGCTCACTGGATCGACATTTATCTCCATGTGGAGGACTGGAATGGTCCCTCTACAGGGAAATAAATGTTTATCCAGCAAGTGCGCGTGTCTCTGAGGACCAAGTGCTGGGATTCTGTTTGCAACTTCAGACTATGCTGCTTGACCTAGCAAATAATGTGTGGAGTGGAGTGGAGTGGAGGCTAGCTTCTGGGAGTGGGCTGAGAAAACACAATTATGCACTCCTGTTAAGCCAGTATCCACACTTACTATGTGACTCTCCTGAAAATCAACCTAGAAATGATTTTCTCCTTTCCTTATTCTTGGCCCTTTGCTACAAGATGATACTACAAGAGCACCACATGCTCTAGATAGAAGTGATGACTCCACAAACTTACTACGGAAAAATGAAGGGCCTAATGGGAGAGGAACTTCTGTGGTTGTTACGTGTGGATAAAAAGGGCAGCTTTGCTCTTAGGAACTTAGGAAATTTTCCAGCATTTATTGAACCAGGTTCAGACAAAACAAGTGCCAACTGTATCCCTGATAGTGTTTGATGGGAGGTGCTGTGTACCAGTGCTGTGATGGACTATGCCATATTCTGTTGCTTCCTGAATAAAATTAATATTTTGCTTTGAAAAGCAAAGATAACAAGATAACTGGTGCTTTCAAAAATCTGTGATTCGTTTTAAGAGGAGTAGTCACTTTGTTAATGAACAAAATTGTGTATATGTATGGTATACAACATGATATCTGATGTATGTATGCACTGTGGAATGATGAAATTAGACTAATGCATGTATTAGCTCACATACTTATCATTTTGTGGGAGTGAGAACACAGTCTATTCTTTTAGCAATTTTTAAGAATACAGAATATTGTTATTAACTCCAGTTGTCATGATGCACAATAGATCTGTTGAATCTCTTCCTCGTGTCTGACTGGAATTTTGTGTCCTTTGACCAACATTTCCCCAGACTCCCTCCCTGACAATCCTTGGTAACCACCATTCTCCTCTCTTCTTCGATGAGTTTCACTTTTTAAGATCCCACATATAAGTGAGATTATGCAGTATTTGTCTTTCTGTGCCTGGTTTATTTCACTTAACATAATGTCCTCCAGATTCACCTGTGTTGTTGCAAATAACAGGATTTTCTACATTTTTAAGGCTGGATATCTCTTATCCAAAGAGATAAGAGATTGACTATCTCTTATCCAAAATGCTCGGGGCTAGAAGTATTTTCGATTTGGGAGTTTTTTCAGATTTTGGAATACTTACATGATACTTACTGGTTGGACATTCCTAATCCAAAAACCCAAAATCCAAAATGCTCCCAGATCCAAAACATTTTGAGTGCCAGCATGACACCAAAAATGGAAAATTTCACACGTAACCTCATGTGACAGGTCACGGTCAAAACACAGTCAAAACTTTCATGCACAAAATTGTTTAAAATATTGTGTAAAATTACCTTCAGGCTACATGTGTAAGGTGTATATGAAACATACATGAATTTCATGTTGAGACTTGGGTTCCATCTCCAAGATGCCTCATTATCTATATGCAAATATCCCCAAATCTTTAAAAAAAAAACAACAGTTTGAGGCGCTAATGGTCCTAGGCATTTCGGATAAGGGAAATTCAACCTATACCACATTTTCTTTTCTTTCTTTCTTCCTTTTCTTTTCTTTTTTTTTTTTTTTTTTTTTTTTTTTTTTTTTTGAGATGGAGTCTCGCTCTGTCGCCCAGGCTGGAGTGCAATGGCACGCCATCTAGACTCACTGCAGCCTCCGCCTCCTGGGTTCAAGCGATTCTCCTGCCTCAGCCTCCTGAGTAGCTGGGACTACAGGCACCTACCACCAGGCCCGGCTAATTTTTGTGTAATTTTAGTAGAGACGGGGTTTTACCATGTTGGTCAACTGGTCTCAAACACCTGACCTCAAGTGATCCACCTGCCTCAGCCTCCCAGAGTCCTGTGATTACAGGTGTGGTCCATCGTCCTCGGCACCACATTTTCTGTATTCATTCGTTTGTTGATAGACACTTGGGTTGTTTTATATCTTGGCTATTGTGATAATACTGCAATGAACATGGGAGTGCACATGTCTCTTTGACATACTGAGTTCCTTTCCTTTGAGTATATACCCAGAAGATGCATTGCTGGATCATATGGTGGTTCCATTTTTAGTTTTTTGAGGAATCTTCATACTGTTTTGTACATAGTACTAATTTACATTCTTACCAACAGCGTGCAAGGATTCCCATTTCTTCACATCCTTGCCAACACTTATCTTTTGTCTTATTGATAATAGTCATTCTAACAGGTGTGAGGTGATGTCTCATTTTGGTTTTAATTCGCGTTTCCTTCATGATTAGAGATATGCAACATTCCTTCATATACCTGCTGGCCGTTCATATGTCTTCATTTGAGAAATGTCTATTCTCAGCTTTTAATTGGGTTATTTGTTTTCTTAGTATTGAATTGTTTGAGTTCCTTATGTATTTTGAATATTAACCCCTTATTAGGGTTGTGGCTTGCAAATATATTCTCCCATTCTGTAGGTTGTCTCTTCACTCTATTGATTGTTTCTTTTGCTGTGCAGAGCTTTTCAGTTTGATGTAACCCCATCTGTCTATTTTGTTTTTGTCTCTGGGCTTTTGGGGTCATATCCAAAAAATTATTTTCCAGATCATTGTCATGGAGCTTTTACCCTTGTTTTCTTCTTCAGATCTTACATTTAACTTTTAATCCATTCTAAGTTGATTTTTGTATATGGCGTAGATGAGAGTCTAATTTCATTCACATGTATGTAGATATCCAGTTTTCCTAGCATAATTTATTGAAGAGACTATCCTTTTTCCTTTGTGTGTTTTAGGATACTTGTTGAAAATTAATTGAAAATGTGTGTGTTTATTTCTGTGCTCTTTGTTCCATTGGCCAATATGTCTGTTTTTATGCCAGTACCATACTGTTTTGATTACTATTGTTTTCTAGTAGATTTTGAAAGCAGGTAATGTGATGCCTCCATCTTTTTTTGCTCAATATTACTTTAGCTATTTGGGATCTTTTGTGGTTCCATATGGATCTTAGGATTTTTTTTTTCTGTGAAAAATGTCATTGTAATTTTGATAGGGATTGCATTGAATCTGTAGATCATATTAGGTAGTATGGACATTTTAACAATATTAATTCTTTCAATCCATGAACATGGAATATTTTTACATTTATTCATGTCTTCAATGTCTTTCATCAGTGTTTTATAGTTTTCAGCATACAGAACTTTCACCTCCTTGGTTAAATTTATTCCTAAGTATTTCAGTATCTTTTGGTAACTCTTGTGAATGAGATAGTTTCTTGATTTATTTTTCAGGTGATTCACTGCTAGTGTACAGAAACAACACTGATTGTTAGTATATAGAAATAACACTGTTGATTTTGTATGCTGCAACATTACTGAATTTGTTTATTAGTTTTAACAGATTTTTGGTGGAGGAATTGCAGAAAAATTCACAAAGATGTAAAAATTAAACAACATTCCCTTAGACAACCAATTTCTTCTTTGATGAGTGGGTCAAAAAGAAATTAAAAGGGAAATTTTAAAAATATTTTGAGACAAATTAAAATGGAAGCACACCATATCAAAACTTATGGGATGCAGTGAAGCAAGTCCTAAGAGGGAATTTTGTAGCAACAAATACCTGCATCATAAAAGAGGAAAGATCCCAAATAAACAACCTAACATTACACCTCAAGGAACTAGAAAAAAAAAGAACAAACTAAGCCCAAAGTTAATAAAAGGAAAGGAATAATAGAGATCACAGCAATATGAAATAAAGACTAGTAAACAATAGAAAAGATAAATGAAACTGAGTTGGTTTTTTGAAAAGATAAAATTAACAAACCTTTAGACTAAAAATGTGAAAAGACTCAAATCAGAAATAAAAGAGACTTACATCTGATACCATTGGAAATACAAAGGATCATAAGGGACTACCGCGAGCAATTGGATAACCTAGAAGAAATGGGTCAATTCCTAGACACATACAACCTGTCAAGACAATCATGAAGACTTAGAAAACCTGAACAAACCAATAATGAGTAAAAAGACTGAATCAGTAATAAAAAGTCTCCCATCAAAGAAAAGCCCAGAACTTGATAGCTTCACTGCTGAATTCTACCTAACATTTAAAGACAACCCAATACTAATCCTTCTAAAACTCTTCCGAACAACTGAAGAGAAAGGAATACTTCCAAACTCATTTTATGAGGCCAGCATGTCCTGATAGCAAAGCCAGAAAAAGCCCCTACAAGAAAAGAAAATTACAGGCCAATATTCTTGATGAACATAGACGCAAACATTCTCAACAAAATATTAGCAAACTGAATTGAACAACACATCAAAAGGATCATTCACATGATCAAGTGGGATTTATCCCTGGGATCCAAGGATGGTTCAACATATGTAAGTCAGTAAATATAATACACCACATTAACAGAATAAAGACAAAAACCATCATTGCAATAGATGCAGAGAGGTATTTGACAAACCTCAACATCCTTTCATGATAAGAACTCTCAACAAATTAGGTGTAGAAGGAATGTACCTCAACACAGTAAAGGTCATATATAACAAACCCACACTAACCTCATACTCAGTGGAGAAAGGTTGAAAGCTTTTCCTCTAACATCAGGAACAAGACAAAGATACCCACTCTCAGCCACTTCTATTCAACATAGTACTGGGAGTCCTAGCCAAAGTAACTAGGTGAGAGAGAGGAATAACAGGCATCCAAATAGGAAAATAAGGCTGGGCATGGTGACTCACGCCTTAATCCCAGCACTTTGGTAGGCTAAGTGGGGGCGGATGACCTGAGGTCAGGAGTTCAAGGCCAGTCTGACCAACATGGTGAAACCCCGTCTCTACTAAAAATACAAAAATTAGCCAGATGTGGTGGCATGCACCTGTAATCCCAGTTACTTGGGAGGCTAAGGCAGGATAATTGCTTGAACCGAGGCGGCAGAGCTTGCAGTGAGCCGAGACTATGCCACTGCGCTCCAGGCTGGGTGACAGAGTGAGACTCTGTCTCAAACAAAAAGCAAAACAAAACACAAATAGGAAAATAAGTTGTCGTTTGTGCAGACAGCATGATCTTAAATATAGATAACTCTCAAGACTTCACCAAAAAACTAACACTTTTGATTTTCGAATATATTCCATAAACGTAGAAATGTCCTAAAACCATCTGTTTTGTTTTTCTTGGCCTACATTGGCAAAATTTATTTTATTTTTTGAGACATTTATTTTTTCTTTTAAACTCACCGTTACTAAAAAAAACTCATTTGGCTAAACAGTCCTTATTAAGCAGACATTGGCAAAGATGGATTACAAAGATGTTCCAGACCTGTGGTATATGGAACCATAGCATAGCTCTGCACCATATAGCTGCAATATTTATTTATGTTTAGAAAGTTGTAACAGTCTTTTGCCTCTAGGATCTTTGCCAGTTATTTATGTTACTGGAACAGGAATGTAAGAAAGGTTTTTCCTACTTTTCCACTAGTATATTTGAGTTTTGTCATACTGTTGTATGAATGATGTTAACTTTCTTTTGACATAGGTAAGTAAAATAGCTAACAATTTTCTGTTATGTTTTGGTGCTGTGAGTTTTTATTCTAGTAGACTAATTAAATACCCTTTGCCATTCAGTTGATATATCTATTTAAATTAGTTTGTCTTTAAAACAGAGCTACTAGGTAATTAGGTTCAGCGCCACATCCTGGATTAATAAGAAGTTTCTAATTTAAGACCACATCATTGGCAAACTTTGCATTAAACATGTGTTCAGGAATTTTTAATACATTAAGTCTTCAGTACCCTCTACTTTGAAGCAATCATGATTTTTAAAAATTGGACAATGATAGAGTTTTTATTATGTATTACTTGATACAATCTTTGTAAGTTATGAAGCATAGTACTAAAATGAGCAGTCATAAATCCTCCAAGTCTCAGAACTAGAATTTTACTAACACTGTTGTGTTTCTCTTAGAACAATCTCACAATCTTACACTCTTACCTTTTCCCAAAGTTAACCACAGTGGTAATTTTATAATTTATTTTTTAAAAAGGCAATTCCAGGTTCAGATTTAAGACTTCTGTTTTCACATTCTATTTTCTTTACTTCTAATCATTTTGCTGAAAGTGACTTTCCATGGAGTGAATGACTGGATTGGCTTTTACTAGCCCTGTCTGCACACAAGAGGGTCAAAACACGGCACCTTTACAATTTCTAGAGAGGTTCCAAGAAGGAATGAAGGAAACTATTAGTTCATATTGTTGTCTAAACTCTGCTATTTTCCTGTTGTTTCTGTGTTACTGGCTCCAAATATCAGCCCTAGAAAGTTCATCTTTATATCCCTAACACTTAGAATAGTGCCTGGGACTTAGTAAATGTCCAGCCGGTGTCCATTATATTTAATAATTTAATAAATGTCATGGAAAAAAATTAAATGGAAGATTATTTCCATACCATTTCATTTAAGATGTTTGACCACGTGAAGTGAAACAGTGAAGAGAGTGTGTATGTTAAACTATGAATTACATGAAGCCTCTGGCAGGTGCACCAGATCCATGACCTGGGTTGGTTCTCATGCTAACCCAGTGACACCAGGGAAAGGTCTGTGGGGAGACATAATGTCGGCCAACTGTGTTGGGCTGGAGATCTCTCCTCCCTGTAATCCCCACTATCACCCGCCTGTCAGAAAGCTGGCATGGCATTGTGATTAAGAGCATGGACTCATGGACTCTGGAGTCCACCTTCCTGGATTCGGGTCCCGCCTCAGCCACTAACCCACTATGTGACCCTGGGCAAGTTACATACCCACTCTGTGCCCCCAGTTATGGGAAATGGGGATATAGTACTTACCTCATAGGAGTGTTTTGAGGATTAAATGAACACAGATATATAAATGTCTTAGAACTGTGATTGGCACATCCTAAGTACAGTGTAACAGTTTGCTTTTATTTTATGTGTCTTAAGTTTTTTTACTGCGTTCATATTTTCTGTTGGATATCACCACCTTTGGGATATTAATTTCTCACAATCGGTTTCCAGCAGGGGGAGTGGAAGGTCCTTCTTCTCAGGCAGCCCCCGATACCACTCTCAGGCCCTGGAAATGCCCTCCTGTTGGCATTTGCCATGTGCCCCTGCCCTTTCTGAAGTGCCCAGGCTTTTTCACAGGAACAAACCTCAGTTTAAATACCTCATTAGGCATCACTTTTGCCAAAAGCTTCTGAGCTCACAGGAGGTTGGCTCTACTTCTCAAAGGTGTAAACAGACGTGGCATGGAGGTGTTTACCTTTAAGCCTGATCAAGTTGTTATCAGGACAGATATGCCAACGGAAAGAATTCACTCGATCCCAGATATGTATGAAGTATAGTTGTGCAAAAACAAAGCTGTGCACTGGGCCTGCCCAAGTGAACACTTCCCCAGTCCTCTCCTGGCCCAGAGAGAGCTGGAAGGCCAGTGGTAGTTTGATGATTGAGCCATTTCTGTGGTTTCAATGTGAATCTGATCAGACAAGCCTTCCCACCTCCATGAGTGAAAGTAGACAGCCCTTGCTGGGTTAGACTGTGCTCACACAAAGAGGAAAAAGGGGAAGCTGCCAGGATCCTCGAGGAGGTAGGGGAGCTTGATTTGCAGGCACGTTGGGAGGGCCAACTGGACAACAGTGGCCCGCCTATGGCACAGGTTGCTGTTAAGAGCAAGTGAACTGTTTGACAGGTGGTGGACATGTTGGGCTCAGTGGTGAACCAAGGGAGGACACTGGGAGAGTCCCTGGGGAAGGGGAGCATTTCATCACTGACATTTCTTCCATTCATCTGTCCTTGGCAATGCTGGATAACACATAGACTTTGGGTCAAGGTTGTTTTTTTTTTTTTTTCTTCAGAGGCTTGCTCTGTCACCCAGGCTGGAGTGCTGTGGTGTGACCTTGGCTCACTGCAACCTCTGCCTCCTGAGTTCAAGCAATTCTCCTGCCTCAGCCTCCTGAGTAGCTGGGACCACAGGCATTCGCCACCACGCCCAGCTAATTTTTGTATATTTAGTAGAGATAGGGTTTCACCATGTTAGCCAGGCTGGTCTTGAATTCCTGACCTCAAGCCATCCACCCGCCTCAGCCTCCCAGAGTGCTAGGATTACAGGCCTGAGTCACTGTGCCCAGCTGGGCCAGGCTTTTGATGGAGTTAAATTCCTTCCAGCTGGTGAACTCGCTTATGACCTGCACCCAGTAGATGGCTCCCACTCTGCTACCCGTGGCATTCTCTGGATTGGATCAGATGATCATGGTTTTAAGAAAAGCCCAATCTGAGGGTACAATTGTATTGCCGTGATGGACCTTGGTTCTTCTTCTTTTTTTTCTTTTTTTTTTTTTTTTTTTGAGACAGAGTCTCACTCTGTTGCCCAGGCTGGAGTGCAGTGGTGCAATCTCGCTCACTGCAAGGTCCACCTCCCCGGTTCACGCCATTCTCCTGCCTCAGCCTCCCGAGTAGCTGGGACTACAGGCGCCCGCCACCACGCCCGGCTAATTTTTTGTATTTTTAGTAGAGATGGGGTTTAGCTAACACGGTGGTGTTAGCCAACATGGTCTCGATCTCCTGATCTCGTCATCGGCCCACCTCGGCCTCCCAAAGTGCTGGGATTACAGGCGTGAGCCACCGAGCCCGGCCGGACTTTGGTTCTTCTAAGAATATAACTAGTACTTCTTGATGCTCCTGATTCCGGATTAGGTACTCAGAGAATGTTTGAGCAGGCATCCTCAGCTTTTATGAGATAAAATAGATTTTCATATTTCAACAAAAGGGGTATAAATATTATATTTTCCTTATTCTCCAATCTTGAAAATAACGAGGGGCGGGCGCCTGTAGTCCCAGCTACTCGGGAGGCTGAGGCAGGAGAATGGCGTAAACCCGGGAGGCAGAGCTTGCAGTGAGCTGAGATCCGGCCACTGCACTCCAGCCTGGGTGACAGAGCGAGACTCCGTCTCAAAAAAAAAAAAAAAAAAAAAAAAAAAAAGAAAAGAATAAAATTTTGATAGTTTTTAAAAAATGTGTTTTGCATTGTTCACGGATATCAGTTATTTTGTTACAAGAGCTGGAGAATCACCAAGTTGTCTTAAGTAAGTTGAAACAGATTGTTGAAAAACCCTGAAACTGTGCTGTTCAACTGAAACCATTGTTTTCTATTTTAGCCTGGAGCTAACCCACATCATCTATCACATTATCTCTAGCTCTGAAATTGTATATGTGCTTACATGTGTGATGTTTCCTCATTCCCACTTATTTTTTCCATGTAAAACATGGAGAGATCATTGATATTTTTATTGCATTTTATCTAAATAATCTCTGGAGATTGAGGCCAAACTTTCTGTAGATGAGCAACTTATGTCTGCTAAGATGGTGTTTTTATCTTATTTTTCCTTTTTTGAAAGTCTACACAGAAAATGGACAGTTAATTAGAGAGAGGTTGAGCTGTTATGAGTGAATCTTTTCCTCATGTGATGCGACTAGTTGTACAGTGAGGCGCTGGTCAAGAGGAGGCCTCACCCGCCTTCCTGGCCTGTTCTCCAGCATTCCCACCGACCCCCTGATTGAGACAAGCTGTTCTCATGACCTCTCTGTGCAGCCCTGGACCCTTCCCACCTTAGTTCAAATCGTTCCTGCACCTAGAATCACTTCCTCCATTACTTGCCTTTTCCCCTTCCTGCCAAAACCCTACCACCTCCACCTGTAGAAACTTACCTGTAGTAATTATACCTAACACAAATGTCACCTCTTCCAGGAAGTCCTCAGTGCTTACCCCAGTTGGGAATGAGTGATGGGGACTCATTCTTGATATTACTTTAGTCCCTATTTTTTGCACCATTCCTAAAGCTCAATAGCACCAATGGTTAGAATTGTTTCTTTCTATCTATCTGTCTACCTGCCTACCTACCTACCTACCTATTATCCATCTATCTTATTTCTCTTATTAGATTATAAGCAACTAGAGGTGCATGGCTGGGTCCTGAAGAGAGCTTTCCTGGCTCAAGAGTGGGGCCAAGTTCAGAGGGTGGGGCAGAGAAGACTTGAGCTCAGAGAGTGCATCGCAATGAGTTGTTTAAGCAAGGCAAGCTTTTTTTTCATAAGTTGATCAGTTCTTTCCATGAGACATTCCCACTGATACGGAAAGAAAGCTTGCAAAAAAGTGCATGATTTTCTTCACGTTCTGAGAGTTGCAGTTTTCTGGGAAATTGTTTCAAAATATAAACTTGGCCTCTGATAGCCAGTTGGAGACGTTTGGTTTGAATGCCTGGAGTAAAGTGAGGACACCTAACGTCTATATTTGTTTTTGTTGTTGTTGTTGTTGTTGTTTTTGAGATGGAGTCTTGCTCTGTTGCCCAGGCTGGAGTGCAGTGGCATGCTCTGGATTGGATCTCGGCTCGCTGAAACCTCTGCCTCCCAGGTTCAAGTGGTTCTCCTGCCTCAGCCTTCCAAGTAGCTGGGATTACAGGCATGTGCCATCATCCTTGGCTAATATTTTTTTTTTAGTAGAGACCAGGGTTTTACTATGGTGGCCAGGGTGGTCTCGAATTCCTGATCTCAGGTGATCCGCCCACCTTGGCCTCCCAAAGTGCTGGGATTACAGACAAGAGCCACCACGCCTGGCTCCAATATCTATATTTCATTTGCTATTTCTCCCTTAAATAATCTTACTTTCAAGCTGATCAACACTGTCTTCACAGCCTGTCCAGGCCCCAGCTTAATTGGCCTGAATTGTTGCTCTCAATGTGAACATTTCGCTCTCTTCTCAAGTCTGAATTGGATAACACCTAATTGTTTTAGAATGTCAAAATGATTTTTTTTTTGAGATGGAGTCTTGCTCTGTCACCCAGGCTGGAGTGCAATGACGCCAACTCAGCTCACTGCAACCTCTGCCTCCCGAGTTCAAGCGATTCTCCTGCATCAGCCTCCTGAGTAGCTGGGATTATAGGCACGCTCCACCAAGCCTTGCTAATTTTTGTCTTTTTGGTAGAGATGGGGGTTTCACCATGTTGGCCAGGCTGGTCTTGAACTCCTGACCTCATGATCTGCCCACTTTGGCCTCCCAAAGTGCTGGGATTACAGGCGTGAGCCACCAGGCCTGGCCCTCAAAATAATTCCAGAGTGAATCCAGGCAAGATGTGATTGCATGCCAGTGAAAGACCTGGACCTGGTGGCTATAAGCATGCTGATTACATTTTTAAGCATATTTCTCTCTCTGGGCAGCATTTTGATGTGATTCTCTTGCAGGGTATATCAAATACAGTGTGTTGTTGCACAGAAGCAAAGTAAACCCTGCTATCTCAGCCCTTCTTTAATCAACTCATTCTTTAGAAATATTGGTTTTTCTCCCTGCTGACACTCAGTATGCATTTCATGCTGGTCTTGTTTTTTGCAAAAGATTGTTCTGCCTTACAAAACGGCAGCTTTGATACACAGAGTCTGACTAGGAGCCTCGGGCAGTGCTCTATTTGTCCATGAGGCTCATCTTCATAGGAGAAATACCTTTAAAACGGGATGAAATATGTTTTTCCCCCTGAACTGGTGATGGGCTTTCTTTTACATAAAATCACAGTGGTAAAATGGCAAAGTGAAGGTAGGCTCACAAGAAAAATGATGATGATGGGCCTTGCTAAGAGATAGTACAGCTCTTTAAATCGTTTCATGATTATTACCAGCTAATTCCTAGAGTCCCTCTGCTAGAAGGGCAATTTTTATTGTTGCTGCCAAAATTACATAGAAGTGGCTCAGGAGGTTTGATGGTGGGTAAAGCCCCTTTGCATCCATGGACCTTCCATGTTGTACGTGTGCACATGCGTAGTTGTGCATATGCGTAGTTGTGCACATGCGTAGTTGTGCACATGCTTGCTGCATGAGGAAGCCAGACTTCTCTGTTTTGGGGATCTTTAAGATGCATGACTTAGTGCTCTCTTTATTTCTATTTGTAATCTCAAATCTTTCTGTGTAGTTAAAAATAGACATGGAGTCAACCTACATGCCCATCAGGGGTAGACTGGATAAATAAACTGTGGTACATAAACACCATGGAATACTATGCAGCCACAAAAAAGAATGATATGTCCTTTTCATCAACATGGATGGAGCTGGAGGCCATTATCCTAAGCAAACTAACACAGGAACAGAAAACCAAATACCTCATGTTTTACTTATAAGTGGGAGCTAAACAATGAGAACACATAGACACAAAGAGGGGAACAACAGACACTGGGGTCTTCTTGAGGGTTGGAGGGGTGGGAGGAGGGAGAGGATCAGAAAAAAATGCCTACTGGTTACTAGGTTTAGTACTTGGGTGACGAAATAATCTGTATACCAAACTCTCATGACATGAGGTTACATATATGTATATATATAAATAAATATAGTTATATAACAAATCTGCATACATACCCCTGAACCTTAAATAAAAGTTAAAAGAAAAAAAAATTCTTCATTTTTATTAGAAAATTTTCTAGGGGAAAAAAAACAGTTTTTCCTCTAATATTTTACAAAGAAATAATCCTTTCAGGCAATCGAAAACTTTTTCAGCATTTACACTGCAATGGGCGATTTTTGTGATTTACAGTAAGGTAATAAACGGTAAGTTTTTCTCAAAAAAAATAAAAATAAAAACAGGAAGGCACCCAAGGGATCTGGGGTGCAAACACAATTGAACAAAACCACGGCCAGAAGCCCTCCCTTTGAAAACTGCCTACTGAATTACAATTCCGGATAGTGAAGCTGATAGAAGTGGGAAGATTTGGTTTACTTAAAAATAATAGCGACCAGCCTGGCCAACATGGTGAAACCCCATCTCTACTAAAAATACAAAAATTAGTCGGATGTGATGGTGCACGCCTGTAGTCCCAGCTACTCGGGAGGCTGAGGCGAGAGAAGCGCTTGAACCCGGGAGGTGGAGGTTGACATGAGACGAAATCACGCCACTGCACTCCAGCCTGGGCAACAGAGCAAGACTCTGTCTCAAAAAACTAATAAAAAAATAAGAAAATAACATAACATAACATAACATAACATAACATAACATAACATAACAATAGTAGATGTTGGAATTATAGACTCTTGGACTGAGACATGAACCTGAGGCCCTGAGCCTGATCACTCATGAACTTGTACAACAGCATTGGGAGGTTTGGGCCTGGGGGTGCCCATGGTGCCCTGTACTGCAGCAGGGACTGAGCTTCATGCACCCAGGAGGCTTCCTCCTCTGCACACACCCGGGATCCACCCCAGGGAGGCAGTTTTGTTGGTGGAAAGGTCTCCACGAGGAAGTATAGGAGCAAGAAGGTTTGGAATGTGATTTCTCTCATCCTGCTCGTATCTTTCCTTGTATGCAAAAATTTCCTTTCTGAGTCTTAGCCCAAATGTGATTTCTTTAGATTTTCCCATATGTTTATGTGGTTAGATTTTTGTTTTCAATTTTCTTCTGGCTTTATGGCTTTTCTCCCTGTCCCACTTTTTCCACATTGATTTTGCATTTCTGGCAGAGATGGGCAGAGCCCCAGTGACTGACTCTTAAAAGGCTAAATATTTTTTTAAATTACATAATTTAAAACCTACCCTTGTATCTCCCCTATTTCTGATTTTTTTTTTTGAAGGAAAAAAAAAATCTATAAAGAATGTTTCTAAGGCCGGGTGCAGTGGCTCACGTCTGTAATCCCAGCACTTTGGGAGGCCAAGGCGGGTGGATCACTTGAGGTCAGGAGTTCGACACCAGCCTGGCCAACATGGTGAAACCCCATCTCCACTAAAAATACAAAAAAAATTAGCTGGGTGTGGTAGCACGCACCTGTAATCCCAGCTACCTGGGAGGCTGAAGCTGGAGGATTGCTTGAACCCAGGATGTGGAGGTTGCAGTGAGCCGAGAGCGGGCCACTGCACTCCATCCTGGGTGACAGAGTGACACTCGGTCCCTGCCCAAAAGAAAGAATGTTTCTAAAGCTGGCATCCTCCTTGCTTTTTTTCCATTTCGCACTTAGGCAATGAGGTGAGTGTGTTAATTCTATTTCGTGGTGTTTATCATTCCATGCTGTTAGTTCAGTGAGTGGCCCTGGGCCTCTGTAGGGTATCTCTAGGGTGTTCTTGGTGACTGCTAAGAGAAACAAGCCCCTCCCATATGTAAGAGAGTCGGCCTGCTGGTATATCCAATCACATCACTACGCCGATACCTCTGAACTTGGCCATGTGATAGACACTCAGCCATGGCTTCAGTATTTCAGTTCCATTAAACTTGGCAAGCACAGCATCTCCTACCTGTATTATCTTGGACAGTCAGCAAATTTCCATTTGACACATCTTCTCGTAAAATGAAGCAATGGATAAGACAAATAGGAATATTCTTTCTAGCTATGAAATTCTAAAATTTGGATTCTCACTTCTGTGTGTATGTTTTTAATTGTCCAAGTTAGATCTTGAATCATTTATATAGATATTTCTATTCTCACTTCCATGAGCACATGTTGAGCACCTACCAAGTGCTAGGGCTTGGGGTCCAGAGATAGGAGATGCTGAGATAGGGGGAGATAGAAACAGAACAGACCTCTGAACAGGGTGGCAGAAGAAGCCTGTCCCTGCTGCGGGGACTCACAGGGAGCCCAAAGGAAGCCCTTCCCAGAGGAGGTTGTGCTGGAAGGGAAGTGTCAAAGAGAAATATGATTTAACCAGGCAGAGAAGGAAGGCAGGGCAGGCGTGGCAAGGATGGGCGAGGCCCGGGGAACAGGATATGTAAAGGGAAGAAAACAGAAGGAAGTGTGGCGAGCTGAGAACTGGGCCTCATATGAGGTGAGGAGACGCAAGAGGATGCAGGAGGTGGGCTGGGGAGGCGCTTGTGGCAGTGGCTGCTGTTGCCTGCAGGCCTGAGCCCAGCTACAGCATTGGTAGTTGTTAGCAGCATTTTTGCAAGTGAAGATGCTGAAACATAGAGAGATTCAGCAACTCCTGGACACACAAGTAATAACTAAAAGAGCAAACTTTGAACTTGGGTCTTTGTGACACCAAACCTCAAGCTCTTCCTCTCTCTCTCTCCACCCCTGTCCCTAAGGCTAGGGGATGTAGAAGAACCCCTTGGACCCTGGCCCCGGCCGCCTTGCCGGGAGTGTGGGTATCATCCTGGAGGACATGGGGCCGATCCCAGAAGGATTTCAGGCAGGAGGGAGATGCAGTTGGGTAGAGAGGTTGAAGCGAAAATGAGACCAGGTGCAGGTCAGCTGGTCCATTCTGCTGGGTGACTCAGTTCCAGCGCGGTCCTGGAGAGGGCCTGGGTAGCATTTGGAGTCTCACTGACCTGGTCTTCTCTCCACTATTTCTTTACAAAGCTGTAAGGACTAAAGAAAATCCAAAATAAAGAAAAAAGTGATATCAACTTGTAGTAGTTACTGAACCTTCACTACATGCTCTTGGTGAGCATTATGCCATTTAATCCTCATGACAACCCTCTTAAGTAGAAATGATTAATATCCTTCATGTACAGACGCTGACTGGCCTAAGTCCATACAGTCGGTGCATGGCGGAACTGGGCTGAAGCCCCAGGTCTGAGCACTTAACCGCTATGCATACTCCCTTCCAGCAGCACAAGGCTTGGTGCATGGCTGGTATCAGAGCTTTTCTAAATCTCATGGTTGTCATTGTTATTTTTAGTATTATTATTATTAGGCAGAGGCAAGAGCTAAAGGGAGATGTCAGGACCCAGACCGGCAGCCTCATGACCGGCAGCCAACGTGTTGTTTATCTGCTGTGCCTTCTCCCCCCCAGGCAGGTCCCCCGGAGCTGCTCTTTCTCCAGCCCCTTCCAGGTCTCAGAGGCTCTCACAGGAGGCCTGTGAGATACCCTGGACTGGGAGCCATGTGCTGGAGATCATGCCCTCTGCTGCCTGGTAGCTGTGGACTCTTTCTCAGGAGTGGTTTCTACTCACCTGCAGCCCAGGTAGGACCTGAGAATCCACACCATCCCTCCCAGAGAGAAGGCATCCCATCCTCACCACGCAACCTCACCCACGTCCTGGGAGGCCTCCCTTCCCAGAGGCAGCACCCACTTCTCTCCAGCCAGACCTTGCCTGGCGTTTGGCACCAACGTGCTTCTTAATTGTAGTGGGAGGCGGGTATGAAAGGAAGTTTGGTTTGGAGAAAATGTTGGCTGATCTTCTCTACTCCACTGTGATCAGACTTCAGGTCTGGGAATCTCCTGGCGGGGAGCCCATGGAGCCGGGTTTCTCCCCGACTTGAACTCAATCGAGGATTTCAGGGCATTCGCTTTGGGAGTCCTTGTATCTGAAAGTCACTCGCCCTGTGGTCCAAACCCTTAATTTGTGTTGCTTCTAGTAGAGGATGTGTTTGTTTAACAGGCACCATCATCCTGTAAGGACAGTCAGAAAATTTAATCTGAAACTCAAGATGTCTGAATAGCATACCCTTTTTAGGGGTATTTTAGAGCTTAATTTTTAAATCTCAAATAGCCACAAGGCTTCTTTCATTGCAAGTGTACCTGGCTTTGCAGAAGAGAATTACATTTTCCTTAGCGCTCTTTCCCACTAGGGTCGCTGGGTCATAAAATGTCCTATCAGTACTCACTGCCAGTTTAGTATTTGTCTGTCTTTAGGCAGATTAGAACACTGCTGTCCGTAGGGCTGATTGGACCTCACAGATGTGTCTCTAAGAAGAGCATAGACATTTGCATGAATGGGCTTATCTGCCAGACACAGGGCACCCCCGCCCCTTCCCAGGAGTTTGCATTCTGAGCGGCGGTGTGGACGCGCCTTAGTGTGGCTGATGTGTCTGCAGCAATCATGCCACCCATTTAATTTCCATAAATTAATTGAGTATGTGTGTTTCATGAGCACGAGGAAGAGTTGTTACTCTGTTTTTAATGGATTTACAAGATAACCTGATGCTATGCTGTTTGTTTACTGTAGCGGCTTTATGGCGTTTTGTACCAGTAAATGGGCTTCCATCGGCAGGTCTCTGTCTGGAATAAAGATGTTTGCAAATCGAGGGTGTAAGCAACCTGCCTCATCGGATTAACAACTATTCCTGAAAACTCACAGGGAATCTCAGTTTGCTCATTTGAGTTTTATTCCCACTTTTCTCACGTAGGAATATTTAGAGTTGAAATTTTTAGAAAAGGAAAACATTACTGGAGGCTTAAATTGTAATGAGAACCCGATACATAGAACAAACTCATACGCAACCACTTCCTTCATAAAAGTTGTAGTAGCATTTATGCTGCACCAGGGAAAATCCCGACAAGAAGTGCTGGTTTTGAAATTTGCAAGAAAAATGGCCAAGTTTTTTAAAACATCTTTTTATTCTTTCAGTTGTTTTTATTGAATGGTTAAAAAATGTTGTTCTCATGTCTTAGAAGTTCTAAATTTTAGAATGCTCTTTGTTGAGGCACTTGGTGTTGGTGCCGTCTGGCTTCTGAAGTGGAGGGTGGTGGTTATTCGTAGGGAGGGGCTGAATTCGATGAGATTAGAACCCAAGATGTGACTGAGCCGCTCTCCGCCAGGCACACTGTGTGGCAGGTCTGCAGGTGTCTTAGATAAGAACCACAATGCCTGGCTTCTTACAGCGGTGGGGAGGGGAGGAACCTGGGTTTTCCTCCCAGGATGCCAGGAAGCTACTGCAGGGTTTGTGTTTGTTTGAGACAGGGTCTCACTCTGTCATCCAGGCTGGAGTGCAGTGGCGTAATCATGGCTCACGGCTATGGGAGTGGGGAGGAGGATTGGGTGTGTGGCGTTAGAAGCTCGCTCTGGCTGCTGAGAGAGGAAAGGATTAGCTGGGAAGAGTGGCAGAAGGGACCAGTTAGGGACTGCTGCCATAACTGGGGAGAGAGGACAGTCATGGGGAAATGAGGGATGTGGACAGACCTGGGAGGTAGAATCTTCTGATGTTGGTGGGATGGGATGGTGGAGTGGGAGAAAGGGAGAGATCAAGGGTGACCCCCCTCAGTTTCTAGATAGAGAAACACGGTGGTCACTCATGCCATTTACTGGAACGGGGAAGTTGGTGGGGGGTGGGGAGAACAGGTCTTTTATGGCCGGAGGAAAGGAATGCATGAAAAATTATAAGGGTCTCACAAATTATTGTTGGTGTCTCTAAATAGATATAAGCGTTGTTCATCCACAGTTTTCCAATTCTGTTTTAGATGCTTGAATCTGAACTAGGATAATCACTTGGGTAATTTTATCTGCTTAATATTTGAAAAGTAATTAAGCCAGCATGTATTCCACATACGGATGCACACGCTCCTCAAGGCACCGGGTCAGCAGGCAATGAAAAAGCACAGATGTGATCCTTGGCCTTGAAAAGCTTTTACTCTAATTAGGGAGGCAAGGTATATCTACATGAAACCATCAACTAATTATCACTTGTAATTATCTAGAAAATTCTTAAGGCAACCTATAATTAAGCATAATATAACGTGAATTGTGTATGAGATGCTGAAAGCATGAATATACAGGAGAATTTCTGGCACAAGGATGAAGTCAAGGAAGGTCTCTTGGAGAAGTTGAGTCTTGACTTGGACTTTGAAGGAAATGTCATTATTGCCTTGTAGAGAAGACAAGGAACATAAGGCCAGTGGGTGAAGAAGCGGGGAGGGCAGGAAAGGGAATGAATGAAGCCACGGAGGGAGGGCCAGCAGCTCTCAGGGTGGTAATGATAAGACTAATGGTGCAGCCATTATTCTGCCAGTTGTTGAATGCCTATCAATACCAGGCACTTTGGAAGGAGCTTTGCAATAGTTACCTTATTTAACTATTAAAATAATGTTGCAAGATAAGTATCCCTATTTTACATATAAGAGAAACAAAGCAGGGTGTGGGGGAGCAGAGGAGAGGTATTACGGAGGGAAGTGGGGGGAGGGCAGGGTGGCCCAAGTGTGCCCTGAGGGCCCGAGATGTCTGTCACTGGCTGGCATGGGCAAGGTGCCATTTTCCGCACTGCACCTCATCCTCAATACCAACATTTCTGACTGCATCAGACGCACCCTTCTTGCCCCCGTTTGTCCTCTCATTCTGTGGGTTGCATTTAGGGTATGCGGCTGCCCTGCAGGGTGGACATTCTTATTTGAAGGGGAGAGGTATGTTCGGCTGGTCTGGGTACACAGACGTGCTCAACACCTATCTTTTCCCTTTCCCTTTCCTTCTGTGAGGCTTTGTCTTTTGCTGAGGATGGATGAGGCCACGTTCTGAGCTTTTCCTGTGTTTGTTTAGAGCCAAAGGCAGGAACTACGTTGATTCTGTGATCCTTATAGCACACTGCTTTGCATACAGTGGGCATGCCATAAATATTTACGGAATAATTGATTGGGCTAGGTTGGTGTTCCTGGACATGAAAAGCAAGGAGATGAATTTGAGACTTTGTACATGGAGAAACTGTAGGACTTGATGAATACTTTTATAGTGAGATTATATCGGTTTCCTCTTCTTTCTTTATCAGCTTCTGTGAATGGGCTGAATGTGAATTTCGACATTAAAATTTAATTTGTTAAACTCAGAAGCAAAGGCTCGAATCAGCTGCTTTGGCTGGAAGTCCCCAGGCCTGGGGCCGTCATTTGGCTCTGGCTTGAGTCTCACTAACAGGACGCCTTATTGACAGTGGCTCTGGCTGTCACCTGATTAACAGCTCTGACTCCATAAACTGGCAGGTGAAAGCACTGGAATGGACCTGGGAAGGCTGAGAGTGATGTTAATGACAGTCTGTGAGTGGCCAGCAATGCAAGCGTAATCCTAAGGATTAATTCTTTTGATTGTCGAATTACCTCTTGTGCAGATTTGCCATTTTCAGAAGCGCACAGACCTCACCTGTTCATTAACCACGCCACTTCCTGGTTCCTACCACAGGCTGGCCAGGGAAGTGGGGGCTCCCCGCCAGAACATTGTCTCCCCTTCATCACAGCGCCAGTCGCTGGTGTTGGCTGCGGCGCCTCAGGTGCTCCATCCAACAGCCCTCCAGGCAGGTACTGTCACTGTCCCCTCTCACCAGGGAAGAAACCCAGGCCTCTCCCTTGGCTCCTCTGCTACCTGAGCCTTGACCCTCAACATCCACACCCAGCCACTGTAGTCTCCCTGTGCACTCTGGAGTCACCTTCCTGCCAAGAACCCCAGTGACCTCCTCCCCAGCCTTGTCCTGCACCACCTCAACTCGCTAAGTTCCAGCCACCTTGCCCTTCTTTACTCCAAAGACCTCAGGGCATTTCACTGCCTGCCCAGCCTGCTGTCTGCCCTTCCCCTTCAGCCATCACCGGGAAAGCAGGAAAGCGGAAAAGCAGGAAGGAGGAGGCTCCCTGATCAGCAGCACAGCCGGTTCGGAATTGGGGAATGATTCTGCCTTGGGGGCAGACTCCTCCTCTTTTTTGGGTCAGGCATTAGACAAAGAAGAGGAAGCACTGTTTCTTGTCCATTCAATCCATTTGCTGAGCGTCTTGTGTGGAAGGCTGTGTTCTACCTACTGGGACTATTGCAGTGAACTAAGCAAAGCCCCTGGCCTCATGCAGTTTACAGTCTAGGGCATGAATAAATCACTTTACCATGGGACAAGTAGGTGCTGAGAGTTGGGAAGGAAAGACCAGCAGGTGAGGTGCTTAGGAGTGGCCAGGAGCAGGGTGATTTTAGAGGAGACAGGCGTGAATGGGGACCAGATGGGAGGAGGGGTGTTTCGCATAAGACATTCCAGGCAAGGCGCACCCTGGGAGCACAGGCCTGGCTTATTCTTGGAGCAGCAAGGAAGTCTGTGGGAAGGGAAGGCAGGGAGGGGAGGATACAAGGAGATAAGATATTTTAGCAGGGGAGGGTCCTGGAGGTCAGGATGGGGTGGGAAGCCACCGGAGGGCTTTAGGCAGGGGAGTCACCTTTTAGGTTTGAAAAGTTTGCCCTGGCACTTGAAAGACAGAAGCAAGGAGACTGAGGTGCTACTGCAATAGTCCAGGCAAAGATGGTGGTGTTGGGACCAGGCTGTGTCATTGTAGGTACAGAAGTGGCAGGACAGGAGATGTGGTCTGGGGAACAGCTGATGGATTGGATGTGGGCACAGGAAGAGAGGAGTCAAGGATGAAAGGGTGGTTACTTCAGGATCACGGATGGTTGGATCAGGCACCTCGCCCTGTGAAAACATGACTTCTTAGAGAACACACCAGCCCCTGTGCCCTGAGTCAGGGGTCTGGTCACATATTCTGAAAGAAGCCTGCCTTTCCCTCAGGGCACTTATCTCAGTGTCTGGGTATGGATAGGGCAGGTAGTGTGAGCAGGTGACCAAGTCTCTCCAATGGGGCTCCGCGAGTGAGGGGCCCACTGCTGTGCTGCACCGTCATTGCCAGCCGTCATGTCCCTTGTGCTTCGCATGCAATAAGGCCGCAACAGATGCTTTGAGTGAATGAATGAAGGGGGCTTAGAGAGGGGGCTTGGGAAACATGCCCAAGGTGCTGAGGTGGTGAGTGGCTTTTGACCCCACTCTTAGCCCCAAGAGCTCTCGTCCCTGCCCACCCCATTCTCTGATGACATCTGGGGTGACAGCAGCAGCGGGATTTCCGCGGTGATGACTTGCTCTTCTTCATCCTTTGACTCACCTCACAGGTGCACTGTATCCCCATTTCTCTGCCTCCTTCCCCCTTTCTCTGCCCCCCTCCCTACTCTGTCTTTCTCTCTTTTGTCTCCCCCCTCCCTCCCCCTCTGAATGTTATTTTCTGGAACACTGAAACCATTCTTATGGAAGTGTTTGTTTTCTTGTTGCTTGTGTGTCTTGTTTGCTCCTCCTTTCAGGAAAACTGCGGTTCACGTTCTATGCTCGGTGAAGGTTGAAGCCTCAATTAGAGCTGGGTTTCGGCATATTCATGGAACCCCTGTTCCCTCTGCTCTCTCCTCTGTGCCTTGTTAGAGAAGCCATTCAGCCCTGGCAAAGCCTCCACCTTTCCTCTCTCTTTCTCCTCCCCACTGGGAGAGCAGGTCAGCAGCCCCTTTGGGGGAATGGACACTTGTTAGGAATGAAGGGTCCTGCCAAAGGCGAAGGTGACAGTGAAGGTGAAGGTGACAGTGAAGGTGAAGGTGACAGTGAAGGTGACAGTGAAGGTGAAGGTGAAGGTGATGGTGAAGGTGAAGGTGATGGTGAAGGTGATGGTGAAGGTGATGGTGAAGGTGATGGTGAAAGTGATTGTGAAGGTGATTGTGAAGGTGATGGTGAAGGTGAAGGTGACGGTGAAGGTGATGGTGAAGGTGATGGTGAAGGTGAAGGTGATGGTGAAGGTGAAGGTGATGGTGAAGGTGATGGTGAAAGTGAAGGTGAAGGTGATTGTGAAGGTGATGGTGAAGGTGAAGGTGACAGTGAAGGTGATGGTGAAGGTGATGGTGAAGGTGAAGGTGATGGTGAAGGTGAAGGTGATGGTGAAGGTGATGGTGAAGGTGATGGTGAAAGTGAAGGTGAAGGTGATTGTGAAGGTGATGGTGAAGGTGAAGGTGACAGTGAAGGTGATGGTGAAGGTGATGGTGAAGGTGACAGTGAAGGTGATGGTGAAGGTGAAGGTGACAGTAAAGGTGAAGGTGAAGGTGGCAGTGAAGGTGAAGGTGACGGTGAAGGTGAAGGTGACAGTAAAGGTGACGGTGAAGGTGAAGGTGATGGTGAAGGTGATGCTGAAGGTGATAGTAAAGGTGAAGGTGATGGTGATGGTGAAGGTGAAGGTGTCAGTGAAGGTGATGGTGAAGGTGAAGGTGACAGTGAAGGTGAAGGTGATGGTGAGGCAAAGGTGACAGTGACAGTGACAGTAAATGTGAAGGTGATGGTGAAGGTGATGGTGAAGGTGACAGTGACGGTAATGGTGAAGGTGAAGTTGAAGGTGATGATGAAGGTGATGGTGAAGGCGAAGTTGAAGGTGATGGCGAAGGTGAAGGTGAAGTTGAAGGTGATGGTGAAGGTGACAGTGAAGGTGACGGTGACAGTGATGGTGAAGGTGAAGGTGTCAGTGAAGGTGAAGGTGGCGAGCAGGTTGGAACACAGCCTCGGGGCAGGGCTGGGTCACAGTCCCACAGTGCAGAGAATGCAGGGGGAGGCTGAAGGCAAGGTGGGGACCCATGACCTTGTAGTGAAGGCCTGTCTGCAGGCAGATAAACACTAGCCACTGCAAGGGTGAGCGGGACAGTCTGAGGGCTGGCACAGGCCTGGGCTCCAGGCAGAGAGGGGAAAGAAGTCAGCCCTGTTGGTGAGGGCTTTGCAGAGGCCAGACACACAGAGGGAGCCTTCCTCTAGGAGCTTCAGTGACGGCCTCTGCTGGCAGCAGAGTTTGCAAAGCCCCTGAAGCCAGAGCATGCCAGTCAGATGAATTTCCTGGGAAATGATTCAACAATAGGGGAGCCCTCCCAACCCACAGGCCTGCAGCTGTGAGAGGTGACCCAGAAAAGCATGAGCCACATCCATGATAGTGGGATGGACACCATCAGGATGGGTGCTGTGTGGGCACAGCCCTGGAACTTCCAAAGCAGTGATGCTGTCCTGGGGGTCTCAGGCATTTTGGGGTGCAGAAGCCTTTCCTGGGAAGTGCCCGCTTCATGTACGTGCACCCAGGTCTGCCGTCCTGTCTAGGAAGTAGGCCAGCACACACAGGTGACACAGTCCCCACTCTTGGCTGTGGAGCGTTGGAGGACTGGTTCTTGCCCAGGGTCACTGAGTCTCTCTGCTGCTCCCATGGCACCTCTTATTCAAGCTTGGCCTCAGCTCTAATTGTCAGCTCAGCTCAAGGCCACACCTGGATATCAAACCTTTAATGCCCGACAAGAGCTGGAAGCAAAGAATGGGGCTTTATGTGGCTTGGGGTGCCCTTGTTTGTAAAGAAGAGTGGTCCTTCCCTCCTGCAGGGCCTGGCTTGGCTCTGACTTTTGAGCAACCTTAGCCATTTTGCTTCCTCAGTTTAAACCTTCATTGCTTCAACTCTAAAATGAGCGGGTTGGACTTGATCGCCTCTGAGGTCCCTTTAAGGTCCCTACATTCTGAAATGCTGAGGTCAGAGCCCCTGGGATGTCACTAACATGCAGTTGACTGTGAAGTGCTGGACCCTCCCTGGGAACCGTCTGACACAAAGATCGGAGACCAGCTGTCCCTGGATGCCTCTCCCTCCTCTGACCTTCCCCTCTACCCTCTGACACTCTTCTCTGCCACCACCCTCCCTGCGGCCTCTGCATGCCTTCTGCCTAGACATCCGAATGGCGGGATAGTAATGATCTCTGGTCTGGAGGGGTAGACAGGGCATTTGTTCTGATTTCCACTTGAAAGATGGTGAATCTGAGGTTTAGAAAGGGCAGCCAGGAAACAACATGTGGCCTGGACTGCAGGGCTCCGGAAGCTCTTTCCAAACTGTGAAAGATGCTGAGGACTGTGAGCAGATTTTTATAAAGGGGAACATGACTTACTTTCCTTGTAGATCATGGCCACTTTGAGAGCACCCATTCTTGTAAAATCTTTTGTTCCAGTGCAGTTCACTTTGTTTCATTAAGGAAGTTTACAAGGAAATAAGTTTTTAAAAATCTAATAAATACAAAGGGAGACAATGGTAAATTGCATTTTATGGGCTCTACTGGCTCAAATCCATTTCATTTCCTGAATGCATAATTCCAAATCCGTTTCACATCCTGAATTCATAGTCTACATTTAAAAAGTGCCAGGGACAGTCAAACCAACAGGCAAATAATGAAATGCTCATTGATACCTTGAAAGTCTCTTCTTGTCTCGGCCCCTGAAGACTGCGTTTTCCTCTCCCATGGCCCCCTAGAAATCATGTAGCTTAGATTTGGTATCTCAGCTTTTCTTGACAGCTGTGTTATGCCACTACATGGGGCTAGAGCCGCCCATGGTGCCTTTTCGGGATTTTTTTTTTTTTTTCATTTCAAAATGGATGCAGAAAAAGTATACCCCAAAGAGATTTATAGTTTTTTTTTTTTTTGCAAACTCCTTCCCCTCAAAGCTTCCATCTGTAGATTCCTCACCAAGCACTGATGAGATGCAAAATTCTATTTTTTTGAAGAATTTAAATAAGCTATAATTTTGTTGTCCTATGTAACTATGAGATTTTTTTTTAAAAGCAGTCTAAAATGGGAGTAGAATACAAGCCTTCTGCATTTCCTGTTTCATTCATTTAACAAATATTTCTGCTGTACGTGCACTGGGTGAGCATGATGAGCAATAAAAATGTTAACTGGGCCCATGTCTGCCCTAGAGTTCCTTGAAGCCAGAAAGGCCTGTCATGTGTCATGGATGACTATAATCCCAGCCAGCCAGTGGCTGCTGCCTCTAAGGACAGACTTTGCACAGCATCAGAGACCTCAGAAGCAGGAAAGCAAGCCCAGAGAGGCATGAGGGAAGGAGGTCGTTGGATGGGCATGGGAGGGTACATGACACTTCATCAGGAGAAGATGGCAGGAAAGAGCAGCATTCATAAAGGCAGAGCAGGAGGACGGTGGTGCCAAGCAGTTTTGGGAAATGTTGAGAAGTTTGGGTTGATTTTTTTTTTTTTTTTTTTTTTTTTTTTTTTTTTAGATAAGGTCTTGCTCTGTCACCCAGGCTGGAGTGCAGTGGTGTAATCTCAGCTTACTGCAACCTCCACCTCCTGGCTTCAAGTGATCCTCCCACCAACCCCCCCCCCCCCCGCCGCCACCAGGTACCTGGGACTACAGGCATGCGCCACCACACCTGGGTACTTTTTGTATTTTTGGTAGAGACGGGATTTCGACATGTTGGCCAGGCTGGTCTCAAACTCCTAGGCTCGAGTGATCTGGCTGCCTCGGCCTCCCAAAGTGCTGGGATTACAGATGTGAGCCACTGCAGCCGGCCTTGGGTTGATGATTATATTTAAATGTGCTTTTGGTCATAAAGCACATTTCTTTACATACTTTGTACCCACTTCCACATGTTTTGTGGCCAGGAATGCCTGTTCTCCTGATAAAGCGGATTCCTCCTCTTGTCATATTCTTTCTTGGAGCCAAGAGTCACAAACCAGTAGCCAGCAACCTCTGTGACTGCCGGCTGTATCTCCCCAGGGTGGTTCTGAGATGGGAGGTCGAGTGAAGCACAATAGTCCCACCAGTTCACTAGGACTGTCTTTAGGGTCTCTGTGCATAGGCCTCATGTGGCCTGCTGGGTATGGGGGTGGAAGTGTTCCATTGAGGGCTGGTCCCCTCCCACATTGGAGAAGAAGTCACCCTGCCATGCTATTTTAGGTTGAATTCTGTTCCCCAAAAAGATATGTTGGAGTCCTAACCCCCAGGACCTCAGAATGTGACCTTATTTGGACATTGGTTCTTTACAGAGGTAATTAAATTAAAATGTATTTATATGTGTAGACCCTAATCAGATATGACTAGTGCCCTTATCAAAAGAGGACCTGTGGACATAGATGGACATGCACAAAGGGAAGATGATATGAAGACCCATAGGGAAAAGATGGGCATGTGCCTGGGGTGATGCACCCACAAGCCAACAATGCCAGGAATTGCTGGCAAGGAAGGACCCTCCCCTACAGTTTAAGACAGAACATGGACCTGCCACCACCTTAAATTTGGACTTCCACCTCCAGAACTGTCAGACCCTATATTTCGGTTGTTTTCAGTCACCCAGTTTGAGGCATTGGTTATGGCAGCCCTAAGAATTCAATACACACGCCGACCTGCATGAATCGCCCGAGGACTTCCTTTGACACAGGTCTCAGCAGCCATAAGGCATTTCCTCCACCAGTTCCTCTTGTTTTCCTCTTCCTCTCTGCTTTTCCTGTGAACACAGTCACATGAAACGTTGTGTGTGGGTAGAGGTAGGGTGGTGTAACAAAGCCAAGATCCCGGCCAGCATGAGTGGGTGTGTTAGGGAAAGGGAAGGAGCTGCGGGACTACAGTCCAGGGGTCTGCTTGGAGTAGCATTGGATAAGGGAGGAAATGAAAGGTGAAATAAAAAACTTGATGATTTGGAACAGCAAAGCTCTTTGATTTTGAAAATTATTCCTCACTTTGGACAGTGACTATGGTGACTGTAATGAGGGAAATGCGAAAGAATTTCCATTTTAAGAAAAATTGTGGGTTCCATTACCAACATGATTAACTTCAGGGATTGGAAAAGGTGGAGCTTTGAGGGGCTTTCTGGAAATTCCATAGTTATGATAGTTTGAAAGGTATAGTTTTGGAAACATGGTGGGATATGGCATTCATGGATGAGGATTAAAAGTTTTTACTCTTCTGTGAGTATTCCCGAAGGGCCGTGATATAGACAAAGTAATAGTTGTTATAACGTTACCTCATGTGGGATATGGTAAGGATTATGTGGAATTTTGCATGTAATGTGTATACCCCAGTGTGAACCCCACAAGAAAGGAGTTATGAGGATTAGACTCTGATAGGCCCATGGCAGCCCAGCACCTCCGTCCCATTTACAGGATGAATTTGGGGATGTGACAATCTGAGATCTGTGCAGAGCTCATGATGAAATCCACCAGAAGATATCTGCCAAGGAGAAGCAACATCTGAGCATATTGTTGATAAATTATAGGCTCAGTGAATTAGTTCTGGCCTTCAACCCAACACCCTCATTTTCACCAGACGAGGAGCCTGTATCTCAGTGACTTGCCCAATCATACTACTAAAGATAGTGAGTCAGAACCAGAGTCCAATTTCTACCATCCTGATCAACAAACATTTTCAAGTAATTACCATGGGGCTAGCACCAAGAAACATACTTTCTCTCTTCTCATAGCCTATAACCTAATCAAAGAGATAATGCCAATATCTCAGCATTGTTTGATGAAGACAGTAAGGGCATCAGGAGGCACAGGGGCTTTCCATAATCCCTTAACATGGAAAACCCTGCTTTTCTTCATCTGGAACCTGGAATAATACTTGTCTTGCCTCCTGAACTCGTTACATGAAAATGCTTTGAAAACTAAAATGATGCACTATGAATGGAGGACATGTTAGCAATAAAGAGCCAGGGGGGCTGGGTGCAGTGGCTCATGCCTGTAATTCCAGCACTTTGGGAGGCTTAGGTGGGCAAATTTCTTGAGGCCAGGAGTTCAAGACCAGCCTGGGCAACAGAGTGAGACCACATCTCACACACACACACAAAAAAATCAGAGAAGTGAGAGGCAGATGTAGACTTGGAGAGTGGAAGGTAGAGCACAGCCCTTACAGTGGATATAATTTTGACATTTGTGGCTGAGGAGAGTGTCCAGGAAGAATGAATATGATGAGCAGAGGTGGGAAAGCGTAAATTGGGGAAAGAGAATATTGATCAGATTGATGAGTTTGGCTGATATGGTGAGTTACTGTGTATCTTTCAGCCGGTATTTGGAGGCAAGTCCAAATCAGTGATTTGAGGGATTTGGTGCAGAACAGTAGGTACTGTTACAGATATTACCATTGCACAGATTATTATTTGTGGAAGGTATTTAAGATAAACATGATCTTTTCAGTATCTTAGTAAACATCTGTCTCATTGAGCAGGGAGAAAACATATTTTTGAAACAGATGTTAGCACCTTATTCATACTCTCTCTTGTCCTACTTTATTTCTTTTCATGTACAAAAGTTAAAATAGAAAACAGCAAACTCAGATAAAGGTGGTAGTATATCCAGAGAATAGTGCAAAAACATCTGTCAAGCTAAACTTGGACTTTATTCATAGGTTAAAGCCGCCTATGGCCGTTACCTGTGTTTCCGTTGCATTGAGTTCAATGGCCGTTATGCAGGGACAGCTGAGCAGATTTTGACCTCCTGTGCTTAATATTAATTTGATTCATATGGGTTCTTAATAGCTCTGGTGAAGTGGAACTGTGTTTGTCACTAATTTTGTTTGTGGTTAGATGATGTATTCAGTTCTGAAGCTTGAAGAGAAAAAAAAGTAGAAAATGCTGATAACCTGCCCAGTTTTAATCCCATTTACCCCCTGTAGTTCATAAAACTCTTGTAGCTAAACTTCCCCTGGGGATCAGACAACACTTTTGGTGTGTAGGCACTGCTGTTTCATCCTTTGCTATGGAGCTGTGTTTTAGTCTGTTTAGGCTGGCAAAATACCCTAGATTGGGTGGCTTAAACAACAGACTTCTTGAAGTTCTGGAGGCTGGAAAGTCCAAGATCAAGAGTCCAGCAGATGAGATATCTTGTGAGGGTGGCTTTCTGGTTTGCGGGTGGTGCCTTCTCCTTGTGTCCTCATGTGGCTGTGGGAGCCAGCCACAGGCTCCTCCTCTTCTTCTAAGGACACTAATTCCATCATGGGGCCCCACACTCATGATCTCATTTAACGTGTGTCACCTCTCAAAGCCCCCCACCCTGATATCATCCCATTGGAAGTTAGGGTTTCAACATATATATGAATTTTGGGGAACCCATTCACTCCATAGCAAGTAGCATTTGGTTTGAGACCATCAGTCCAGAACCTGCCTCACCAAAAGGATTTCGTTCCTGCCATTCCCCGTGGACTTCTTTACAAGGGATGCTCCTGGGATGACAGCAACATGACGATGGTCCTCCATGTCACAGGATGAGTGAGTTTTTGCTACTTGGATCACCCTACATGTATAGGCAACCACCTGCTTATCATAATGGTCTAAAATATTTCACTTGAAGAAGTAGGGATGTGTTTGAATTGTATAACTCTTAGGTCTTCAGCTCACAGGAGACAAATCGATTGATTGATTGATTCATTCAATGAATATTTGCTGAGGACTGAGGAATATTCTAGGTGCTAAATAATTTAGCCATGAATGAGACAAAATCCCTGCCTTCAAGGGGATTATGTTCTAGTAGGGATGTCTGACAATGAGGAAGTCTACAAATATATGTATAACATAATATCAGATTATTATGACTGATAGAAGAAAATTAAGAAGGGTGAGGCAGTAGACCATAACTTGGGTAGATGAGGCTGTTTTAGATGAGTTAGTCAGGGAAGGCATCTTTGAAGAGGTGACACTGAGAAGAAATCTGAAAGAAGGGATTGAGACTTGCCTGTCTGAGGGAAGAGCATGCTAGGGAGAGGAAACAGCTAGTGCAAAGGCCCTGAGGTGGGGATGAACTTTGCATGTTTGAGGCATGGGAAGAAGATCAATGTCACTGGAGTACAGTGGAGAACAAGAGGGTGAGTGGGAGGGAGAGGATGCCAGGGAGAGAGCTAGGGGCCAGATCAGGTAGGGCCTTACAGACCATGGTGGGGACATTAGGTTTTGTTCTTAGTATAACTGGAAGTCATTTTTAAAAGATTATTCTTGCTGCTGTGTAGAGAGTGGGATGTAAGGGGGCAGGAGAGGAAATGAGAAATTACAGAAGCCATCACAAGATTTCATTTGAAAGATGCAGGTGGACTTGGACCAGGGCTCATGATGGAAGAGATAGGAAGTAACTGGAATTAGGAGCATTTTGACAGTGACACGATTTGCCAATGGATGAATGTGGGGTGTGGGTATCAGGGAAACAGCTTTGCTCTTATTCTCCAGGTAGAGATGCCATGAACCACAACCATGAACCCCCACCCATTGCCCAAGAGCAAACATGGTCCATCGTGGTGGAATCCATGGCCCTTTCATGAAAGTGAAGGATGGACAAAGCCTTTAAATGGCTTCCATCACTTAAAAGTTTAAAACATTTTAAATGTCATTCATTTTCCGTGAATAATAGCATCAAGATTTTGCTTGCTTTGTATCACCTTTTAAAACCCTTTTCTCAGTAACCTTTCAAAACTATAGCCAATATTCCTTAGTTGGAAAAATTAAGTAGATTGCAATTTCCAGGAAGACAAGACCCATCATCATGGGCACGTTATGAAGTTCATTATTTAGCATATTGGAAAGATTGGATTTGTTTACAGTTTCTTCTGCTGGATGGTAATCCTAGACAGAATCAGCCCAGTTAATGGTGAAAAAGAGACAAATAATGAAAATTCAGATTTTTCTCTTCTCATTTCTGGTAGTTCAGATTTTAGATAATTTTCTTTTAGAAACAATACCCTGTTGGCTAGACTCATTTTGGATTTCTGGTTTCCTTTTGTTCTGTCATTATTTTTTCCTTCCTTCCTCCAAGTGTGTTTATCACATTTTTCCCCTGTAAAAAATAATTTGACATACTTTATATGGTTTCTAAATTTGTCTAAGACAACTATGCAATTGTTTAGGGTACTTTTGTAAAAAAACAATGTACAGAATTAAAATAATGTGATTTGGGGGAAGTGTCAACTATTTCTTGGTCTTTTTCCAAGAACAATTATTCCAGGAATCTGTTCTACTCTAAATTAGCTGTATCTTTCTTATTCTTTAAGATTGCATTTACAGCCTGTGATTAGATATATTTCATAGCACTGAAATTTAGCCTTGACATTAAAACCATGTCAGCTCTTGTTTTGTATCCATGAACATGCAAAGTTATTAAAAAGTGCATTTATGTTCAGAGAGCTCTTGCATTTCTGAAGTTAAATTGTTTTATTTTGGAATGTACTGACAAGACTAGCACTCCTGTTGCTGATTTTCTCATGCAATGGCCATGAATTTTGCATTTTACTGGTTCATGGAGCTGTAGTTTGTAGCAGAGTATCAATGGTTAGTTTTATGTTGAATCTGATTTGGTAAGATTGTTGTTTTCCACTATATAGTTATTGCTCAGATTCTCTATTGTTAAGAATATAATTTAATGATGCTTTACTTTTCCTAAAGAGGAAAACTATTTCAGCTTCTTCAGGACACAGGACTGTGTTTTAGTCTAGAAGGATTCTAAGGCGAAGACTCAGCCTTTGACCACACACGGCCACCATGGAGGTCAGTCTTCATGCACTCCCCCAATGGCATTAACACCACAGACATTTATGGAGCACTTACGATGTATTCTCACAATCCACCTAACAGTCTTGAAGTGTTCTTCTTGCTGCGATTGAGAAGGCAATTGAATCTCAGAGACAGTAGATGTCTTTCTCAGGGCCCACAGGAGTAACCAGCAGGACCAGTGGTCACATCTGGTGGAAAGGAGGCTGCAAAGTACAGGACAGTATAACACCTTCCTTTAAGATATGCACAGCCTAGAAGGGAAAACAAAGAATATCATAATAGAAACAGCAAGAATACCATTGCATGTAAGCAAGGACACCATGACTGGATGCGAGCCAAAAGTGTCCCCATACATGTTGAGAGATAGTGGATGACAGAGCAGTCAGGCAGTGGCTGTGGCAGCAGTAGTCAGGAGATTTTTTCACATTGAGTGGAATTTAATTAGTAGCATCTATTCTGAATGATCCTGTTCAAGGGTTTTCAAAGCCTGCCTTGGAAAGAAAGTCCATGCTCAGCAACCCCAGATTTATGAGTCTTGTCCCTGCTACCTGATCCCTACCTCATACCACTCACCTACTCTTGCCTAGAGATGATGAGGGATCTCAGGCTCATCTATACACGTCCACCTGTTGCTATTGCCCAGCTGCCCACACATGGCTAGTAATGCTACTCATGGCTCATAGTTTTTGTTGTGTTTGTTTTTGTTGTGTTTTGTTTTGTTTGTTGGTTTGTTTTTGAGACAGGGTCTTGCTCTGTCGCCCAGGCTGGAGTGTAGTGGTGTGATCTTGGCTCACTGCAACCTCTGCCTCCCAGGTTCAAGTGATTCTCCTGGCTCAGCCTGCAAAGTAGCTGGGATTACAGGTGCCCATCACCATGCCCAGCTAATTTTTGTATTTTTAATAGAGATGGGGTTTCACCATGTTGCCCAGGCTGGTCTCGAACTCTTATCCTCAAGTGATCAATTTGTCTTGGCCTCCCAAAGTACTGGAATTACAGGCATGAGCCACCGTGCCTGGCCATTTTTGTTTTTAAACTTCACAACTTGTATCAGGATGCTCTTGGTTGAAGTAACAGAAAGCCAGGTTCAAATTGCCTGAAGCAGCAAAGCAACACACTGATTTGCCTAAATTGGCACCCAGAGATAGCAGGCTCCATGTTGGTCTGTGTGACAGTTGAGCAGTGTGATCGGGGACTCCGGTGGTTCTCAACTGTCTGCTCGGCCCTCCACATGGGCCGCTTTCCTCTCTGATTGCTTCTCCTCGTGGGCCCAGGATGGCTGCCAGAAGCAGGTGGGTCCGTGTGCTTCCTCTTTCACATCCAGTGTCAGACACATCCTGGCTTCCCATTGCTGCTTGTGAGAGGAAGGAAGGATTTTTCAAGATGCTTCTACTAATCCTCTCTTTTTCTGTCTTTAGACAGATTTGGTTTACATCTCCACTCTTGAACTTTCAAGAGATGTGGGATTCCCTTAGACTACACATGCTCTCCTTTTGAGCTGAGCTCGAATCTCCAAGCCACAGGCTGCTGTTTAATGGGGGTGGAGTTGAGTGATTACAGCGTCAGCCACAATGCCCATTACACAAAGACATGTAGTCATTCAGAGTCACCTACTGTCTCCTGATGTATCTTGATTTTCATCCTCCTAATGAATTTTGGGTTAATGAATAGTGTGATACACAGTATGACGAAATGAATTGCCTAAAATTATTAGGAGCCAGGTGGTAGGCAATCTAAAAACATGAAAACATGCTCAGCCTCATTAGTAATCAGGAAAATGTAAATGAGGATCACAGTGACATGCTTTTTACTCCCACTAAGTTGGCAAAAATTAAGAAGTCTGACATTACCAAGCGTTGGCAATGATGTGTATGAGGAAACAGGATCGCTCATATACGGCTTGTGGGAGTATAATTTGGTGCCACCACTTTGGATAAAAAACTGGTTTTATCTTATAAAGCAGAATGCACATGTACACTCTGACTCAACAATTCCATTTGTAAGTATATATACTAAAAAAAATTTTGCAATTTCTTGAGATCATGTTTGAGATTGTTCATGATGATACTGTTCACAATAGCAAAAAACTGGAAACAATATAAATGTTCAAGAACAAGAGAACAAATAAATGCACCATGGGAGATTCATACAGTGGAGTATTATCCAGCAGTGGAAAGAGAGAAACTGCAGCTACATGGAGCAACATGGGCGTTTTTGTTTTGTTTTGTTTTGTTTTGTTTGTTTTGAGACAGAGTCTCACTCTTGTCACCCAGGCTGGAGTGCAATGGTTCAATCTTGACTCACTGCAGCCTCCGGCTCCTGGGTTCAAACAATTCTTCTGCCTCAGCCTCCCAAGTAGCTGGGATTATAGGCACTCGCTACCACACTCGGCTGATTTTTGTATTTTTAGTAGAAACGGGGTTTCACCATGTTGGCCAGGCTGGTCTTGAACTCATGACCTCAGGTGATCCCGCCTTGGCCTCCCAAAGTACTGGGGTTACAGGCGTGAGCCACTGCGCCCGGCCTACATGGGCATATCTTAGAAACTTATCGTCAACAAAAAAATTTGCTAAAGACTACATAATGCAGTAAAATACCATGTTTGTTTGTTTTTTTGTTGTTGTTGTTGGTTGTGGTGGTGGTGGTGATTTTTTTTTTTTTTTTTTTTTTTTTTTTTTTTTTTTTTTTGAGACTGAGTCTCACTCTCTTGCCCAGGCTGGAGTGCAGTGGCGCAGTCTCAGCTCATTGCAACCTTCCCCTCCTGGGTTCAAGCGATTCTGCTGCCCCAGCCTCCGAAGCAACTGGGATTACAGGTGTGCACCACTGCACCTGGCTAATTTTGTATTTTTAGTAGAGACGGGGTTTAATCATGTTGGCCAGGCTGGTCTCGAACTCCTGACCTCAAGTGATCCACCCACCTGAGCCTCCCAAAGTGTTGAGATTACAGTCGTGAGCCACCACACCCAGCCAATGCCACGTTGATAAAACTCAAAAGCAAGCATATTCAAGCAATAAATTGTTCAGAGACATCCATGGATGGTAAAACTATGTTTAAAAGCAAGGACCATTTCCTAGGGAGGGAGTAGTCTGGAAGGTAAGATCCAGGAAGAGCACAAAGTTATCTCCAGTGATATTGGTAATGGGATCTAATCTTTAGTTGGGTGGTAGGATTGGAAGTGTTGTTTCATTTGGCTTCATAACTTTCTATCTATTTGTATAAAATACTACATAATAATCTTTAAAGTATAGGCTCACTGAGTTCTTAAGAAAATATGAGTGCAGTAGAGTGGCAAAGTAAGAAGAAGCCATGCCTGTTGAATGAATTAATAATTTATGAGGGAACAAATCATCATGTGGTTGAGGGAACCAGAGGCTATAATCTATTTAGGCCAAAGTCTTTGATTAAAGGCTGTACCATGAGTTCTTAAAGCCCTGACGTCATTGTGACTTGGGGAAATGTTTGTTCATGGATAGGGAGGCAGGGATCAGAAGTTAAAAAAAAATTGTTTAAATGAAGAATTAAATTGAGTCTTCATCTGTGTGTATAAGTGTAAGCATTTCGTTTCTGTAGTGATCAGAGTTGATATTTGCCAGTAGCACATTTTCAGTGAATGATTTGGAAGGGCAAGAAAATTCCTTGGTTAGATGTAACTGAGTGCACCCAGGTGCTGAAACACTGAACAAATGAAGCTCAGTCAATGAGATCAGGGCCTGTTTGACTCAGAAATACAGCAGATGAGCTCTAGTGTAGACAGCACCTGTGCTTGGTAATTTGCACCTTTCATTAAAGTCTTCTCTAGGCACAGATCATCGGTGGGAAAACACTGTAGCTTGGTGGTTAAAGCCTTTTCCCACACTTAGTCTGGAATGGAATCTTCATGGTTAAATAGTAAGTTCTATTTCTGGTGTCATTTGTGTGACTCAGCACCATCTCATTATCCCTCTTTAGAAACATCCATGTCTCATTTACAACCTAAAACCCAGACTGAGTCCAGGGTTGAAGTCTCTGTCCAGACAGCAGTGACTACATTACACAATTGTTATTTTTGTCAACCTGTTTCCTCATTAGGGAAATGAAAGGGTTAAAATGAACTATTTTTGAGGTCTCTTTCAGATGCAATATTCTGACTCTGGGAATCCATTTGCAAAGAGCTGGATGTTGGAGGGAGCCCTCTCCTGGGTCAGCATGAGGCTAATATTAGCTGCCTTCTTGCTCACACTGTTATTTGTGCGTGAGATGATGTGGACTTACCTAATCCCCTTCGAACGTTATTTTCTTGTTGCCTTAGTTATATTCTAGGTCCTCTCCCTGAACTATGCAAATTATGGTAAACTTAGCAATGAGAAGCTAGAATCTTCCAGAGTTCATTTATTAATTTGCTTCTGCTGTTGTATATTAGGTATACAACTTAGGTGATGTGTGAAAAAGCCCATTAACTTTAGTGAGCCTTCATATGCTGACGATTGATATATTTTTATATTGGTCCCTGGGGGAATGTTAATGTGAGCTATTGTCTGTATCTAAAGAAAAACAACCCCTCAGGATATTAGCTAGTGGATACAACTGTGCTTGCATAAAACATCCTAAACATCCTAAACATCACTTCAACTCAAGAGTGAATGTGGCCATTGATAAGTGGCACCTAGGACAGTAGTCTTTTTTTTTAATTTTCTTTTTTTTTTAATCAAAGTAACATATAGTTTAAAAGGCCAAATTGTGCTAAAAAGGACTTATAACCAAAACCAGCCATCTCCTGTGAACCTGCCTCAACTCTCAGTTTCAACTGTTTTTGGTATTCTAAGTAATATGTGTGTATTTCTCTCTTGGTTCATTCATGTTAGACATTATCTATGTATTTTTTATTCTCTTATGCTCTCCCTTCCTCTTTCTCCCTAATCCCTTCAGAATAGCTACATCATAAATTTTTATTAAATCCATATCCAGATTTTTAAATTACTTTGCACATGTAAATATTGTTCACACCTGTGCCAGGTTGTACTATGAATATTTCCTTATAAAACATTTTATATTTCCCGCCTCTTTTTTTTTTTTTTTTTTTAGACAGAGTCTCACTCTGTTGCCCAGGCTGGAGTGCAGTGGTGTGATCTTGGCTCACTGCAACCTCAGCCTTCCAGGTTCAAGTGATTCTCATGTCTCAGCCTCCTGAGTAGCTGGGATTACAGGCACACCACCACACCCGGCTAAATTTTGTATTTTTAGTTGAGAAGGGGTTTTGCCACGTTGGCTACACAAGTCTCCAACTCCTGACCTCAAGTGATCCGCCCACCTCGGCTTCCCAAAGTGCTGGAATTTCAGGTGTGAGCCACTGTGCCCAGCCTCCTGACTTGTTTTTGTATTTGGACTTTTCCATATCTTCCAACAGCTCTGTAAAAATATGTCCATCCAATTACACCCATTGTTGCTATTTTAGCTCTATCTGAGCCTCCTTCCACTTGAGTTGGACTGACCTGGGACGCTGCTGTCACTCCAGAGTCTCCTGTCATGATCATCCTGAGGGTTTTCCTTGCCCCTCTTCTGGATGGGCATCCTCCTTGACACATCCTTCCTGTTCCTGCATCCCGGATCTTCAGCTTCATCATTTTCCTCCCTGTTTTTGGTGGAAAATACCCTGTGACATCTTAAGGAAGTGATACCTTTTTGAGATTTTAAATATCTGAAAATATGTTTATTTCAATCTTACACTTGATTGATTGTCAAGTTGGGTATACAAATATGAATGGAAAATCATGCTCAATCAGAATTTTGAAGCAATGATTCCATTGTCTTCTAGCTTCCACATTTTCTATTCAGAAGTCCAGTGCCATATACTAAATATTTGAACCTGACCTTGTCCCCACCATTCCTTTGCCTCTTTCAAAGCTTTTAGATGTTGTTCTTTATAGCTGGTGTTTTGGAGGTTTTGTTTTTTCAAATGATGATCAGTCATTGTGTTGGGCATCAATACCAGGGTGGTGGTGAGTCCTGTTGATGTAGAAACCTGGGTTTTTCATTTCTAGGAAATGTCCTTCAATAATTTCCTCCCCGTTGTTATTGTTTGTCTGTTCTCTCTATCTAGAACTTTTTTTGTATCTGTAACTCTTTTATTTGGATATTGATGTCTTGTATTTTTTTCTTGAGACAGGGTCTTACTCTGTTGCCCAGGTTGGAGTGCAGTGGTGCAATCATGGCGTGTTGCTGCCTCAACCTCTGGGCTCAAGCAATCCTCCCACCTCAGCCTTCTGCGTAGTTGGGACTACAGGCATGTGCCACCATGCTTGAGTAATTTTTTATTTTATATTTTTTGTAGAGACAGGGCCTCACTATGTTGCCCAGGCTGGTCTTCAACTCCTGGGCTCAAGTGATCAGATCCTCCTACCTCAGGCTTCCAAAGTGTTGGGATAAAAGGTGTGAGCCACCACACCCAGCCAATGTCTTGTATTGATCCTTTAATTTTCTTAGCTTTTGTATTGTCCACCTCTTGATCTTTTTGTTGCACTTTCTGGAAAATTTATTTAACTTTATCTTCTAATGTTTCAATGAATTTAAAAATTCATTTGTAATATTTTTCAGTACCAAAAACTCCTTCTTGTTCTCTGTTCTTTTTTAGTGTCCTGTTCTTGCTTTATTTTTCTGATGATATAAATTATAGTTTCTTTGAAAAATAACAGCTAGCATTTATATACTAAAGGAGCAGGCACTGTTCTAAGTATTCTACATGTATTAGCTCATTTGATCCTTGTAGCAACTCTTTGAAGCAGTACCACTGACCATTCTTACTTTACAGATAGGAAAACTGAGGCCCAGAGAAGTTAAGTGACTTGCCCGGGCTCCCACAGGTAGAACGTGATAAGGCCAGGTGTCAGACCAGTCTGGCTTTAGATACTATGCCTTACCGTTAAGCAGTACTGCCTCTGTTCTCTGCATCATTTCTCTCCATCTCTCTCTCTCTCTCTTTTTTTTTTTTTTTTTTGTTTCTCATTTCTTTGTTTTTGTGTTCCTCATATTGAAGGCTTTAAGGGTGAATTATTATTAAGCTGACTGCAGGCTCTCTTGGACTGAGTAGAGCCTTTTGACCACTGGGCTAACAGACTGTAGTGTGATTGGGTAGCTAGCCAGTTTTGTATTGGAGACCCCCAGTGACCACGAAGTCTTTTTTTCTAGGGCCCTTATGTTTTTCAAAATAAAGGTCCTCTAATCTCCTGCATTAAAGCTCAAGCTTGGCCATTGTTATTCTTAAACCAGGTGAGAGAAGGGGTCAGGGGTCTTTGTCTAGTGCACATATTTTTTACCCTGTCTTCAGGTTGGTATTTCATCTCTGCCCTGTTCTGGTATCCCTGGGTGTAAGGCCTGTCAGTTTTAATTTTTTTCAGTGTATACTTTCCATCTTCTGCACAGGAAAATCTAGATTCAGACTCCTTGAACAGACTTTCATGCACACGACCTGTTTTCAGTCCCTAAGCTTTCTAGGTCTTGCTGGGGGAACTGAGGTGCCTGTCAGACTTACTCTCTTTCCTTAACCCCCACACTCGATGCACTTCATTTTGACCTTCCTCGATTCATTAAGGAATTTATCATTCCTGCATCTGTTTTCACTTGCAGCTGCTTCCTCATCTTTGTGGTGGTATCTTTCATAATTTTATTCTCTTTATGCATGGCTATTCTAATTTCTGTATTAGACAATTATAACAGGAGGACCTGATCTCTTGTTTCTTGTTTCTTCTGATTCTCATAAATCTTAGCTTTGTGTCCTTGGTGCTTGTTGATCTTTGATTGTGAGCTCATTGCTAGCTTTTTGTCTGTGGAAAATCCCACAAGCCTAAATTAGGGATGCTAATTAATCTACTTACCAAAATCTGTGGGATCAGCAGAACTTAGACCCCTTCAGCCTCACTTGATCTCCACACAGGAGGCCTAAGGTCAGTGACTCTGCCTTACAACTGGCCCAGAGCTCAATACCTAAGCTCATGGTGTATTTATGCATTGGCATCAGCTGTCAGTGCAATCCTATCCTATGGTTTGCCCACCAGTAAGTGCTGTGGTTCTGCCCCTAACTCTTTTTTGCAGAGTCGGGAAGGCTTTGGAGATCTTCCCTACTTCTGAGAGCTCAGCAGTCATAGGCAGGCTGTGGCTGCCGTGCAGTGCAGGGCCCCTCAGAGCACTAGTGTGCTGATTCTGAGAACCAAAGGTCTTTGTGTGCCTTCCATTTTCATATGTTATTGCTTAGGGCAGTTCTACATGCCTCTTAATGTCACAGAACATGGAGCTTGGCTTTCAGTTTCTTGTCTCCTTCCTATTTTGGGGGTAATTTTCAAAGGACATGGATACGGATAAAATCTGATCCATTTTCCCTGAGCCTCCTACTCTTCCAAGGCTTCCATTCCTCAGTGTACAAAGCCCTGCAGGCTCTTGACGCAAATCCACACACGGGTGCACTTATGTGGCATTCACTTTCTATTGCTATTATAGCAAATCACCACCACATGAATAGCTTAAAACAACACACGTTTATTGACTCGCCATTTGTGTGCATCGGAAGTCTGCAAACAGCAAGGCTCAGATGGCCCTGGGCTTAGGGCGTCACAGAGCTAAGGTCAAGATACCAGCAGAGCTGCCTTCCTTTCTGGAGGCCCTGGGGGAGAGCCCACTTCCAGGCTTCTTGAGGTTTTAAGTAAATTTCAGTTCCACGTGGTTGGAAGACACAAGTTCCCGTTTCTTCCCGGCTGCCGGCCAGGGGTTAACCTCAACTTCCAGAGGCCCTGCATTCCTTGGCTTGTGGATCCCTTCACTCCAGCAGCAGTGGGGAGAGTCTTCCCCACCTTAGAATCTCTGCCTCTCTCCTCCTGCCTCATCTCTCCAACACACTTCTTCCAACACCCCTCCACGCCCTTTGTCTTCTGCCTCTGAGGACTGATGTGAGTACCCTGGGCCTACCTGGATGATCCAGGATGATGTCCCCATCTTACCATCCATTGAATAGTGACCTTACGAGCGTCTGCAGAGTCCCTTCCACAGCAGCATCCAGATGAGAAGCCTCAGGGAGACTTCTTAAGAATCCTGCCCGCCACATGTGTACACACATACTGAGTCATAACCACTTTGTGAGATACAACTTAAATATGTACACACATAGTGAACTTAACTTTTTTAATGGGGATAACTTTATTGTCTCCATTTTAAAAATATGAAAACTGAAGCCCAGAGAAGTGAAGTGACTTTCCAAGGTCAGTTAGTAGGCGGCAGAGCTGGATTCACTCTGGGCAGCCTATCTCCAGATGCTCCCTCTCCGTTACTCGCCGAGATGCCCTGCAAGCCAAATGCCATCTCAAACACTGACAACAGGTGTATTCATATTTTGAAATTAATTAAACTGTGAGAGATAGGAGAGTTGAATGTGAAAAGTGCAAAACTGCCTATTGAAGCCCTTCAGGTTTTATGGATATAGAGTGCTTTCCTTTTTATTCATAGGATTGGTTCCTAATCTTTAAAAAAAATATAATGAAATATAATGTTTGCAAACTGGGTACAAAGATTGAAAAGGAAGGCATGCTCGTTACTTGGCATGTAGCATGACTTCGAATTGACAGGTGGAGAATCTGAGGATAGAGCCTCATTGCCATGTCTCTTCCTGCAGCCTCCACTCTGCTCCCACTTCCCTCTCCTCTGTTAAATTCCCTACTTCATGGACGGGCATGGTGACTCACGCCTGTAATCCCAGGACTTTGGGAGGCTAAGGCAGGTGGATCACCCAAAGTCAGGAGTTTGAGACCAGCCCGGCAAACATGGTGAAACCCCATCTCTACTTTAAAAAACCCCAAAAATTAGCGGGGCATGATGACTGGGCCTGTAATCGCAGCTACTCAGGAAGCTGAGGCAGGAGAATCACTTGAACCCGGAGGCTGGAGGTTGCAGTGAGCCCAGATCACGCCAGTGCACTCCAGCCTGGGTGACAGAGCGAGACTCCGTATCAAAGAAGAAAAAAAAACTTCCCTACTTCAGCTGCTCACCTGCCACTACTTCCACCCCGTTTTCACTTCTTCTCACAACTAAATCCCTGAAAATAATGTTCCAGATGCTCATTCATCCTCTCACTGACCCCTGCCACACAGGCCCCTCTGAAGGCAGCCTTCCATGCTCATTGCTCCAGGAGGCCGTCCTGGTGTGGTCGTGGGTGAACTTGCCCACCCCACCCACTAGGCCATGTCTTACCAAGCCCCTCAGCACTGCATAGGTGGGGCACTGCCCTCTTCTGGAACTTTCTTTTCTCAACTTCTTCGCTCTGCTCTTCCAGGGTCACCCCCTACCTTCTGACCTCTCTTTCTCAGTCGCCTCTGCTTATTTTTCTTTCTCCACCTGCCTCCTTATTTGCAGTCTGCATAAGGAGAAGCAAATGCAGAGCTCTGGTGGGCAGAGAGGAAGCGCGGATGAGCGAGGTGGGAGGGGCCCCGGGTCCACGGCACGCCCCTTCCCAGCATGGGGCGTGTTCATTGCGCAGCTCTCCGCCAGGCAGGCGCCCAGGGATGGCCACCGTCTCCTAGTTTCCAATGGCCTCTGCCTTGCTCAGACACCTCCCTCGCTTTAGCGGTTTCAATAACCATGCCGGGGCTGCTTGCTGCCCATGTTTTTGCCATTTGCTTTTTTCGGCATTAAAAAAATGTATATGTTTGTTTCATCATAATTTACCTTTGTGGCTTAGAAATCAAATCATGGAAAGCAACTGTCTCCAACTCCACCCTAGCCAATCGCAGCCTCTGCCTCAGAGCCAGAGCCTCTTCGTCTTCCTCAGTAGACGTCTTCTCCGACTCGGCTTCTAAGGCTGGCTCTTTTTGTGTGAGTTCCAGGGCCCTGCCGTGGGGGCAAAGAGGATGGAGTTGCTTACCCGCCGTTTCCTCATGGCTGGCAGGGCTGCTTATTGTGAAGGTGAGACAGAACTGTGGGGCGGGAAGCAGGAGAGGAATCGCCTGCACCAGGAATTTCTCTTTTGTTTATTTGCTTCCTGGTTCCATTATCTGTAAACTATAGGCAATCATTCTGTTCAGAGTGGAGCGTGGAGTGGGGTAAATGGTGGTGAGAGTGCATGAGGAAACTTTTTTTTTTTCTTTTGAGACAGAGTCTCGCTTGGTTGCCCAGGCTGCGGTGCAATTGGTGCGATCTCAGCTCAGTGCAACCTCAACCTCCTGGCTTCAAGCGATTCTCCTGCCTCAGCCTCCCGAGTAGCTGGGATTACAGCCATGTGCCACTACACCTGGCTAATTTTTAAATTTTTTTTATTTTTAGTAGCGACGGGATTTCTCCATGTTGGTCCGGCTGGTCTCGAACTCCCGACCTCAGGTGATCTGCCCGCCTCAGCCTCCCAAATTGCTGGGATTACAGGCGTGAGCCACTACGCCCTGCTCACATTTTTATATAATAGTACATTTACTTGCAAATATTGAAAATGCTCAGCATATTTAATTTCCGCATTTTCCTAATGCATGTGCTCTGTTTCCGGATTTATCATTATCGTCCATCATAAGCTGGGAATTTCTAGAGGACCACTGTGTGTGTGTTAGTGTAGCACTTAGCACAATGCCATAAATATGCTTTTACTCATGCTAATGATATTGATCACACTCACGATGGTTGAGAGAGAAGGTGTTGGCTGTGCCACTCAGTGGTCTTGATTTCTTAGAACTGGAGCATGAACAACACGCTCAAAATGGGAGAGCGATGAAGTGGAACGATTCAGAAGGTCAGAAGAACCTACCCGGAGGAGGATAGTGACGGCACTGTCGTAAATGCTTTATGTGTATTATTTAATTCTTGCAGTTCCCTCCTGCGGTAGGTCCAATTATTATCCTCATGTTAGAGTGGAGGAAACTCAAGCAGGGTGAGGTTAGGTTAGTAACTTGCTAACGTCACATGGCAAGTAAGTGTGGAGCCAGGATTTGAACCCAGTCATCCTGTCTCAGGGTCTGTGGCCCTAGCTGGCCCTGGATGCCGCTGGGGGGGCCTCTGTAGGGCTGACTTGCCCTCCTGAGAAGCCCCTTCCTTAGATCATGGCCACATAGCCCTCTGGCAGTCCTCATCACCAGTTCTGCTCTTAATTTGGCCATTTTCCCCCTTGGGATTGGAGTGATCCATCCTTCAAATACAGAGCCATGTTCTGGGCTGTGTTCACGGCTCACATAGTCCATGGCTCACAGTTCATGCATGCACACACACACATGCACACTTTGTTGGGAAGAAGAGCAACAATAAATTGCTTGTTTAGAAATGGGCGAGACCAGGTGCAGTGGCTCACACCTGCAGTCCCAGCACTAAGGAAGGCAGAGGTGGAGAGGTGGGAGGCTAACTTGAGCCCAGGAGTTCAAGACCTGCCTGGGCAAAATAGCAAGACCCAGTTCTCCCCAAAAAGAAAAAAAAAAAAAAAGAGAGAGAGAGAGAAATGGGTGAACTTGTCAAAACAGATAAAAATGTATCTGCCTTCCAGCATCTGTATTTTCTAATCTGTACACTCATCAGAATGTAGGATTAGACTACATCGTACACTCTGAAAATGTTCCTATCATTATTTGAGAAATTATTTATTTTATAGATTCCAGCTGCATATGTTTCCTAACCTCAGGAAAAGCATGTATCTGCCTTTATATACAATTACTATTTCATTATCAGTGACAACAGTTCAAAAGAACCCAGACATGAAACAAAATCCCCAATATTTGGGAATACTGAAAAAGGCATGTGTATCACTCTCGTATCAGTGTTCCAGAATAAACAATACGGGACTTTGTTAAATAATATATCCACTTCTGCATAAACGTCTGGCAAATGCTGTTATTTCTAAGGAGATTCTTTAGCCGCGGACACCAGGGGAGATGGCTCAGCTTGTTCGTTTCGTCTCGCTGTTGAGCAGATTGCTCTTAATAGCTTACTGTTCTGTGTAAAATGAAAACAAAATTGACTGTTCAGCACCATTCTCCTCCTCTTAGTGTCATTAGCTTTCATAAAAGCACACTAAACTCTCAAGAGTTGCCACTGATATGGCTGTAGGAAAGACATTCACAGCTGTGAGTGTGGTGGTGGCGTCCACACCTGTCAGGACAGGCAGGGCCCAGGGTCGGAGCTGATGGTAAGTCAATTTCATTCTGAACATTCATTTCTGAACATTTCACACCATTCCCTAAGCTGTTAGTGCTTTGTTACTTTTTACCTGATTGCACCCCAAGCTCCATCTGGGACTCTGTCAACATTGACATAAGCCTCGGAAAACACAGACTCATGGCTGTTTTTACTGTTCAGTATTTATGATTTACACTATGCCAGGCACATCACTAAATACCATATGTACATTTACTTCATCTAGTCCGCATTATCATTATTTGATTGTACTATTTATATATTATATTCTGTTATTATAATATGTGTTGATAAGGATATGATTGTCACCGCTTTTATTTTATAATAAAAAGGTTCAGAGAGGTTAGGTAAGTTTGCCTGAGTCACACAGCTAGTGATGGAGTCAGAGATCAGAAGCCAGGCCTTCCTGACTCTGAAGACGAGGCTCCTTACCCAGCCATCATGGAACCTGAAGGGAACTTAGAAATCAGCCGTTTCCAGCCCCTCATTTTATGGATGAGCAAACGTTGGCTCAGCAAAGAGTGAATTGCCCAGGGTCCCCTTGTCAGTGGCCTTCAGACCCTGGTCCCCGGCTCTTCCCACTGTGACATGCCATCCACATCCTTTCTCTCGGAGGCTGGCTGGTCCCTTCTGCCAGTCTTCCTGAATGAGTTTGCTTCACCGGATTTGGCTCTGTCTCTAGAAACAAAATGAGTTCAGTTTCATTAGCAAGCGTGAAAAATGTAGGTTCAGAGATTTAAAAAAAAAACAGTTGGGATATAATATATTGAAGGCAAGTGGGTATAAATGGGTTCCAGGGCTCTCAGTTTTTGAGGGGGACAAGGCAGAGTTACGTGTAAACAACCAACAAGCCAGCTCATGGCCATGCAGCCCACACTGTACCATCACTCCCCTCTCAGGATCCATCTACTCTTCAGGAACTTTGAATTTTCTTTCTTTCTATGCCCAAGGTTACTTTCATCTGTGCTCACACACAGTCGGCTGTGCAAAGAGCAAAACTTGGATGTCCCCAGGTGGCTGCCGGGGCTGGGATGGAAGGTTCTGCTCTAGAAGCCAATAAAACAAAAATATCTGCCTATTAGATTGCAGTGATTAAATACTCTGATCTCGCCAAGAAGTTGGATTGGAAGAAGTCCCTGGAATCCCCAATCTAGTACTTCGGTTTCTATGTTTATTACTAGGCAATGAATATTGAGTTTCATGGCAAATGTCATACAACTGGAACAGGCCCCTGAGGCAAGAGAGGGACCCCTTATTCCGGTTGTTGTTTGAGCCCTGCAGCCTCTTGACTGCTGGAAAGCTTCACTGGCCTTGACCTTGGAAGGCTGACCCAGCCTCTCTTCCCTGCTGGGCAATGGGGAGTGGGTGATGTCCAAGCCACCGATGGTGTAGGCACAAAAACCAAGCCAACAAAGAACCCATTCCAGGAGCATGGGGGTGCTTGGGGCCTGGATCTCAGGGGAGCTCTGCTTTGGTGGAGTCTCCAAAGTATAACATCTGGTTCTTCTCGACTTGGCAGGTCCAGAGACTCAGTGTTGTCACAGCACTTTCATAAGTGTTTGCATCAGGACCTTACAGGTACCTGAGGTATCAAAAGGATGCTAGTGTATTTAGTGAGAACATTTTGTAAAGGCCAGAATATTCCTTTCCAGTTCTCTAGCATGTCCTGGGCTGGAGAAGTTGAATTTGTGGCTAGAAGGTTGCTTGGTGAGTGGGGACTGAGCACTGATGGAGAGAGAGATGACCCTGAATGACACCTCATGCCAGCCACGGCGAGGCCTAATGAGTCATCCCACAGTTGAGCGTATCGCTGGTGACCAGAAGGTTCCTGCCTTCCTGTTGCAGCATCTCTGCCGGACAGTGAGGAATAAACGCTGCAAAATTCTCCCTCTCTGAATCTTTTCCATGGTCTTTCGAGCAGAGCCCAGTGTAACTGATTGCATTCCAGCTCACGTGATTCTAGTCATATCTTAGGCCTTCTTTTCCGAGCTGATGCCAAATCACACACAAGGAACTGGGCCCAGCCTTCATTTCTTTAGCAACACGTTCTCACACCGTCCCTTGCACTCACCCCCCACAGCTGTCTCCTAACACCAACTAACTTCATCTAGATGTTTTTTAAGTAAACATTTGTATAGATGTGTAGTATTCATTCAGGAAAATGTACAAATTGTGAAGGTACAGCTCGATACATTTTTATAACGTTATCAGACTAACATAGCCAGTAGGCAGAGCGAGAAATAAAACATTACCAGGACCCAAGTCCCCTGTGTGCCCTCCTTTCAGCCTCCACTCCCTCCAGAATAACCGCTACCCTGCCCTCTAGCATGCTAGGTTTCATTTTGCCTGTTTATAAACTCGGTAGTAAAACTCACAGTGTATTCTGTTTGTTCAACATAATATTTGCAAGCTGTGTCTATGTTGTTTCGCGCAGCAAATAGTACGTTTATTTCATTGCTATATTATCCTCCATGATATTAATATATAACTTATTACTACATTCTAATGTTGATACTTCAGTTGTTTCAGTTTGAGGCTTTTATAATAGTTACGCTGTGAACATCTGTGTATAGCATTGTGATAAATCAACCGTGTTTTTAATTTATCTAACTTTACTCTCTTAAGATAATTCTATCTCAGAATTCTGGGAGTACCTTATTGTCATTCCCATGAACAGAGAGTGCCTGGCCCATGCTCTGTCTGTCTGCTGTGATGTCATTTGTGGACCTGGCGAGTCTTTCCCTATCAGAGTATAAATCCGTGGGAGTGTCTCCTGCATGGAGTTGAATGAATTATTTGTTGAATGAATGTCTTCATGAGGGACTGGAGCCTGAAATACTGGGTTGAAATGGAAAACAAAAATTAGAGTTGCTTATTTCTGTTTCACCATTGCAGTATCCCAAGATGCTACAGTAATTGTGCAAGGAAGCACATATCCAAGGAGAAAGAAGGTCAAGTCTGCGCTGCAATAAAGCAAGAGACTTGAAGGGCTTGGAAATGGCATCCCTCTGTGGGCCTTTCTGCAGGGTGTCAGTCATCGGACATACTGCAATGCATTAAGTTAATAAGTGTCAAAAACCACGCCAGGTGCAACTGTCATCTTCCAGATGAAACCTGTTCCCATGGTATCTGTCTCATCTGTATCACACAGACACCAAAACATGGTGGTGCCTTGGAAGGGCACAGGTTTCTTTATTGTCTTCATTTCAGAAAGCTCTAGCAGCATAGCGAGAGGGAGGGTGGAAGTCCCCAGTGCTGAGTTCTGAGTGGAACATAAATGGGCTGTTTTTATAGCGTGGTTGTACCCAGGAAGCAGACATCTCCGAGCACTTGCAGCGCCCCAGAAGGGAAGTTCAGGCCAAATGAGGGCCTCATTCCTCTCCTTGGAATCTTTGTTGTGTTGAATACTTATCCTTCACTGACCGCCCCCTCAGGAATTTGTGAGGACCAACAGTTCTCCAAAAGCAGGGGACTATTTTCCTAGTGGGAGTGGCTGCTTTCCAGGGATGGGAGTGATGGGTGTGATGGGGACACAGTACCCCCACTAAACGACTTCTGCTCTATAGTATCTCTCTCTCTTTTTTTTTTTTTTTTTTGAGACAGAGTTTCGCTCTGTCAGCCAGGCTGGAGTGCAGTGGCACAGTCTCAGCTCACTACAACCTCCGCCTGCTGGGTTCAAGTGATTCTCCTGCCTCAGTCTCCCAACTAGCTGGGATTACAGATGCCTGCTATCACACCTGGCTAATTTTTGTATTTTTAGTAGAGACAGGGTTTCACCATGTTGGCCAGACTGGTCTCGAACTCCTGACTTCAAGTGATCCATTCACCTCGGCCTCCCAAAGTGCTGGGGTTATAGACTTGAGCCACCGCACCTGGCCTTAAAGTATCTCTTAAGCCATACTGTGTATCTTGAAAACTTCTGTCAGATACATCCCAAACCGGCGACTCCTGATCCTGAACTAAACCAGCAGCCAGGTTCAGTCCTGAGTAAAGTGTTGGCGAGCAGTCCCTGCCCTGCTCATCCTCACGGCCACCTACTATTTCTGCTGCCTGCATTTCAGAGACAGTGCTGGCATTTGTTTTTCCTTTTGTATCTTTCAACTAGATAGTGAAGTCACCCACAGAGGAGGGTTTTTAAAAGTGTCGCTGTTGCCCTAGGCATTGCCTGTGATCTGCATCAAAGCCTCACGTGTGAACCACAGCTTGAGCTGGGAACTGAGAAAGGGTCAGTTGTAAAAGTCATCCTAGGATGCACGTCCCCAGGCCCCATGCATGGATGTGGACACACAGGCTGGAGGAGGGTGGGGGGCTGGCCACCCTGTTGGCGTCTTAGCACCCAGCAGGCTAAAGCTTGCAGCTTTGTTTATTTTCCGGAAGTTCAAAGTTCCCATGCCTCTGTGGACGGCCTAATAGAACAAAGACCACCCACCTGCGGTTGCTTGCTTGCTTTTTTTTGTGCTTCAACTCTCAAGAATCATTCACTATGAAGGAAGTGGCTCCTGCTAGATCTTCCTCAGGCCACACTGATGGATCTGCCATTAGGCACATTGAGGATGCCAGCAGGTGGTCCAGTTGGGCAGTAGCTCACAGGCATGGACTGAGGTCTCACAAGGATTATGTGTGGTCATTGAGCTCAGGGCAATAGGGAAAGGGTGGGGTGAGGGTGGGGGGGGGCTCTTTACAAACAATCTGAGGTGATGTGTGGTTGCCAGACTCAGTGTGTGGTGGAATAAAGGCCTGACAAGCTAATATGAGGAACAAGTTAAAATTTATAGAAGACAGGGGAGTGCATCACCATCCCAGTTGTTAGTGTACTGGCCTCTGTCTGTAGGTGACACCCAGCCGCCCTGGTGCACCAGCTGACAGGGCTCAGCTCGCCTGTCCCCGCCTTTCCCACCCTCCCTCCCAACTCACCCTAGTTGTGAAACGGTGCCCACTTTTTCCAGTTGTTTCACATGAGCCTGCGTTCATTATTTAGAATCCATGTCAACGTTTCTCTCCTGGAACCTTGGATTTAAGCCAGAGAGCGCTTGCATCTGTGGCTTCCCCGCCACCGTGGACTGGCTTTGATGGTTATTTCTCCAGCGTGTTCTTGTGAGGGGTGTAATCTTCACAGTCACACGTGGCTTGAGATCCTCTCTTCCTGTGGGGCACACAAACACTACAAGCCATACGGCGGCGGGCCAAGAGAGGGGAGCTGCTCGTGGTGAGGACTGGGGCAGGAGAGGCAGCTGACAGTTGCCCTGTTACCTGTATCCTTAGGCCTCTGCCATTTTCCCTGTTGTCAATACAGCGTTATGAGGGCTGACTCGTGGCTCACTGGCTCAGCTGACCACCAGGAACTTTAGTGATCTCAGAAACATAGATGGAGGGAGTTGTTCAGGTTTTTCCTGATGTATGAAGAATCCAGCTGCAAAGCAGCAGCTAAACTTAAGTTTTGTTTTTTACATATTTTCCAAATCCTGGTATTAAAACTATGATAGTGTCTCTACTTCAAACTGGAAGCAGAGAGATAAGTGAAGCTTGATATTTATTTATTTATTTATTTTTATTTTTTGCTATGAAGCAGTTGCCAGGAATAATGTCTGTTTTAAACACATACTGATAGAAGTAGGGCATTGCCTGGAAAAAAAAAGAGAGGCTTTCCTCACTGGAGGCCTTAGCTCAGGATGCTCGGTAACTGTGGTGAGCTGCTTATATTTACTTGCCCAGAGAGATGAGCTCATGGGAGAAGTAAAGGGCCTAAATGAGATACTTTACTAAAAGGCACCATCTTGTTTGTTCATAGAAACATTAACTGCCTTTCCATGGATTCTGGGGGCAACTTAGATGGATCCAGTGAAGGTTCAGAATGTCAACATTCTGGATTACCAGCGGGCAGAGCCTTGGAGCTGGGGTCTTAGCCCTGCCCCTCAAGAGGTGTGTGGTCCAGGGCAAAAGTAACTTCCCCTCTCAGCTCCTTCTCTGCAAAATGAAAAGATTCATTGTTTCTGTTTGTTTGTTTGTTTTTTCCATTAAACAAACATCTCTTGAGCATCTGATAGCAGCCCGCGGCTTTGTTAGGTCCTGAGGATAAAATGCTAACCCACCCGCCCCTACCCCAAGGAAGTCAAAGGGTCCTGATTAGAGAGAACTGGGAACCCCAGCAGTTGCAGTGCAGGGCGAAGTGAAGTGAATGCCCAGAATGCCGTGCTGGTAATGAGCTGGCATTCGCGAGCCTGGGAATGTCAGTCAGGACAGACTTCTTGGAGTAGGTGGCCCTTCGACTGAGTTGAAGGAAAGAGAAGGGCATTGCAGGCTGAGGGATTATCCCAGGGTGCCTCCCAGATCTAAAGTGTGGAGTCTGTCATTGAGGTGCGTAGCCTCTTCAGAGGTGTCACGGTGTTCCATCCCAGCCCTGTCCTGATCTGGGGCCATAGCTCTTGGGATGGTCTCTTCCCCAGCCTGACTGCAGGGGAGGCGCCTCCAGGAAAACTTAGCTGTCATTCCCCCTCTGGTCCTGCCCACAATGTGCTTTTGGCTCTTCCTGCTTCTGGATCTTTCTTCTCCAGCTGTCCTGTCTTCTAAGTTTCAATGGATCATGTTTAAATACAGATTACCTGGTAGTCACAGTTTATGCCAGAGATGATTTCCTGACTATCTCATATTATTTAAAATTCACATAATTTGAGACTGGTGTTTCCAAAGACATAAGTTTATAGAAAGGGAGATATAGTTTTCAAAGGCATATATCTACAACCACTGAACAATATTTTCATGTTTTGAACCAAGTCATAAAAAATGCATAGTAACATGTACCCAGTAGTAGTGTTTAATAGCGTCTAACTGGCTTCTAGAATTTTTAAATTTCTAATATGCTTTCCAGCACTAGCCCTAGCACCTGCTTCTTAACGAATGCATAAATACCATTTCTATAGAATGTCTTTTAGAAGATTTTAAGTTAAAATAGCAGTAAGTATTTAGATAACAACCCAGTAGTCACCGAAGTCACATGTGTTCTGAGACATAAAACAAAAGTGTTGGGCATAGAATGCTGGTAAAGAATGGCTGGTTGTTCCTTTTACCTGAGAAGGTAGCCCAGGTTACTAGTAAATAGAAGGGAGTGGGGCCACAGCGTAGCAGAGGGAACAGTTCACTTTCTGCCAACTTAGAAATTATATAGTTCTAGACCATTTTTTTTAATTTTGAGGGATTTGAATTTTTGCACATAAAATGAAGCTTTTAAAAACACTTTTATATCATATGATTCCACATGCGTATAAATTCAAATCCACATAAAATGTAACTGCCCTGTGTGTTTACCAAAGTGCAAGGGATTGGGGGAGGGCAGGCCAGTGGATGTGCAGATGTTTATTGAAAGCCGGCTTGGGGGACAGTCAGCCCCACTTCCTCATTTACAGATGGAGAAGCGGGGACCCTGGAGGCAGAGGCAGGAGTCCACACTGGTTCCATCTTTTCTTTGTTGTTTTTTGGTTTGGAGTCAGGCATTACAGCTGTGTTTGGAGTTTGGGTCTTCCAGCACAGTGCCTATCACACAACATGGGCTCAAAAAATTCTGGAAGCAGCCTTGAGTGAGGGACTTGTGTGGTTTCTACACTGCACCTTAGCTTTAGAGCAGGAGGCTTCTGTCTTCGTCTGTTTAGGCTACTACAGCAAAATACCAGGCCGTGGGTAGCTTACATACAACAATAGACACTTACTTGTCACCGTTCTGGGAGGTCCAAGATCAAGGAGCCAGCAGATTTGGTGTCTGGTGAGGACACACTTTCTGGTTCAAAGATGGCATCTTCTAGCTGTGCCCTCACATGGTGGAACAGGCCAGGCAGCTCTTTGGGGCCTCTTTTGCAAGGGCCCGAACCCCATTCATGACATAATCACCTCCTGAAGGTTCCGCTTCCTAATGCCATCGCATTGGCAGTTAGGATGAATTTTGAGGGAGGACCACAAACATTAGGACCATAGCAGCTTCCTTGGTGTGAGAAGAAGCTATGACATGGTGTCCTGGAAAGGAGAAATTCAGCAGTGACAGGGCAGGAAGGTGCTCATTGTGAAATCTCTGGTTGGGCCATGGCTTCTAGCCACATCTGTCTCCTACTAAGAACCAAGGAGCAGCTCTGACTTCTAGATTGACTGGATCAGGCTTCCCTATGAACAGTTTAAGAATGCTCGCTTGGAAACTCTAAGGCCATCAAATAAAGGAGAAACATTTGAGACGGTCTCTCATCCAAATAAACTGAAAAATTGCTAAGTATATGACAAGTTGCATTTTTTTTTTTTTGAAAAGTACAAAGCTGGTTACACAGACACCCAACATGAGCATGAGTGATGGTGAATTTGCCCTTCTCACTTAGGACTGAGACGACCTCAGACAAATTGCTGAATGACGTCCATCAACGATCTCAATACCTACTCGTAGGATTGCCACAAAAATTCAATGCAGCCTTTGTGTCAGGTTCCTGGACCCATTTCATGCAGTATATTCATTCCTCCCTTCTAGATACAAATATTATGTCAAAAGCCAAACTTAGATAAAAATGGCTTTCACAACTAAAACTGAGAAATTCTACCATCAGATAATTAAGAGTTTAGACTGGATGCATAATCCCAAATTAAAAGTAAATGCTAATGAGAAACTGGTACATCTAGGTTCACAAACAGTCCTGGATTTGACAGTGCGTCGCTGGTTTTCACACCAGCTTTTTGATGAAGTATGGGGGAAATGTAATCTTGCCTGTGGTCCCTGTTGCTTTTTCCCCTATTTCCCACTTTTATAATCTTAGAGAAATAACTCACATAGGAAATACAGGCTCAGAAAGAAAACACAGCAATCTTTTAGTGGTATGGGTTGGTCCCCAAAACTACAAGAACCATTTTTATACATTTTTATGATATTTATAACATAAGAAGTGAATTTTTATTATTTCAAAACCTACTCACTGTAAGAAGTTTCTTTTTTTCTTTTCTTCCCTTTCATTTCCTTTCTCTCCTCCCTCCGCCCCTTTCTTCCTCCCTCCCTCCCTTCTTTCCTCCATCTCTTTCCATTCCTCCCTTCTTTCCCCTCCCTTCCTTCCTCCCTTCCTCCCTTCCTTCCTTCTTCCGTTGCTCCCTCCCATCTTCCTACCATCCTTCCTTTCTTTCTTTTTTGCCTCTGAGCACTTATTTCCAGACAGCCATCTGGGGTGGCTGTGTTGATCTCCAGACTCCACCAGCAAGAGGGTGAATGGGATCTCTCTCTTTCTTTCTCTGTAGTCCTAGGGGCATTAGTTAATGTGAATCTACAAATGCTATTCTTAATTTCCTTTCTTTGATTATTAGTGAAGTTAATGGGCACTTAAATTTTTTCTTCTGTTAAGGTCATTTCCTGCCCTTCAGGAGCCATCTGCTTTGTTCTGTTTTATGATATATTGAATACGTGATGTGTTATCCAAAAATGTCTTTCTCAGTTCATCTCCGTCACCAGTATATTAATGAAAGCGCTCTTCTCTTCAGCCTTCATTGCTATTGACTTTTTGTTTTCCTTTTTGTGTATCCTCTTGAGGGTTCTAACGGGAGGCTGGAAGGAGGGATATCAGAGGTGTCTCATCACCTGCTTTGTAAACTCCACCACACAGACTTGCGGATTTCTTCTTTCTTTATGCCACTCAAAAGAATATCAGACCACAGGGGCATAAAAGTTGGCATAGCCTGATTGGAGAAAGAATATCCTTTAAATTCATTATAAAACAAAGACTAGCTGGGCATAGTGGCTCATATCTGTAATTCTAACACTTTGGGTGGCTGAAGTGGGAGGATCACTGGAGCCCAGGAGTTTGAGACCAGTCTGGGCAACATAGAGAGACCTCACGTCAGAAGGAAGGAAGGAAGGAAGGGAAAGGGGAAGGGGAAGGGGAAGGGGAAGAAATTAGCCAGGGACAGTTGTGCTTGCCTGTGGTCCCAGTACTCGGGAGGTTGAGGTGGGAGGATTGCTTGAACACAAGAGATAGGGGCTGCAGTGGGCCGTGATCACACCACTGTACTCCAGCCTGGGCAACAGCACAGGACCCTTTTTCCAATAACAAAGACTCACTGGTAAATGTTTCTTTCTTACCATTTTGTAAAAAATATGAAAATATTTTCTTAGGACAAAAAGTAGATGGTTGGTGGTATCTAACACAGGGTTACAGAAATGCAGCCGGAAGAGATTTAAGGGGATCTTTAGGAAATGCTAGAATGGTTTATTTGTGTTCACTTTGTTGCAAATAAACAGACTTCACTTGTTGATTGGCAATTTTTTTTTTTTTTTGAGACGGAGTCTCACTGTATTGCCCAGGCTAGAGTGCAATGGCATGATCTTGGCTCACTGCAACTTCCACCTTCCAGGTTCAAGCAATTCTCCTGCCTCAGTCTCTTGAGTAGGGTACCTGGGACTACAAGCATGTGCCACCACACCCAGCTAATTTTTGTATTTTTAGTAGAGATGGAGTTTCACCATGTTGGACAGGCTGGTCTTGAACTCCTGACCTCAAGTGATCTGCCCACCTTGGCCTCTCAAAGTGCTGAGATTATAGGCATGAGCCACCACGCCTGGCCTATTTGCAACTTTTTAGTAGGTAGTAGTTATTCAGCTCATCTGCTTAATTTTAAGTCTCTCCGTGGCATGTGGTTGTACATATACATGTTTTCTCTTTCCATATTAGCTCCTTACATATCTTTGTTTACATATTAAGAGTACAGATTTTTCTTGGTCATTGTTTCCATAAAACTTTCACATCACCTTGAACGCAGTCATTTAGACCATGGTGCAGTGACCCAAGCTTCAGATAATCAGTGACAGAGCCCTAACTAATAATTTAAAAGGTTTTCTGACATCTAGAAGGATCCCTGTGTACTACTTGGCCAGTCAGAGGAAACTGCAGGTAGAAAGAATATTCAGGATTATTCCTTTCCCTGTGATTCTGTTCTGTTCACTCTCAGAAGACTATTCCATTTCATTAGATGTCTGAAGTTTTGTTTAGTTTGTGCCTGACAGAACCACCTGTGTGTTAGTGAGTTATTGCTGTGTAACAAATGACCCCAGAACTCAGTGGCTTTAAATAGCAAGCACTGATTATCTCATAGTTTCTTGGATATGGCTTAGCTGTGTCCTCTGGCTCAGGGTCTCCCATAGGGCTGTGATCAAGATACGCCTGGGGGTGCCATCATCTCAAGACTGGGCCCAGGGAGGATTCGCCTCTCAGCTCACTCAGGGGCTGTTGGCCAGAAGCCACTCTCGTGAGCCTTGCCACGTGAGCCTCTCCATAGGGCTGAGTTTTTCTTGTTGTTGTTTTTTGTTTATTTTTGAGACAGAGTCTCACCCTGTCACCCAGACTGGAGTGCAGTGGCGTGATCATAGCTCACTGCAACCTTGAACTCCCAATTTCAAGTGATCCTCCTGCCTCAGCCCCCTGAGTAGCTGGGACTACAGGTGTGCACCACCATGGCCAGCTAATTTTTAAGTTTTATTTATTTTTTTTTTGTAGAAACAGGGTCTTGCCATGTTGCGCAGGCTGGTCTCAAACTCCTGGGCTCCAGTGATCCCACTCCCTCGGCCTCCAAGCTGCTGGGATTGCAGGTGTGAGCCACCACACCCGGCATCCACTGGGCTGTTTACAGCATGGCAGCTGGCTTCCCTCTGAGAGGGCCAATTAGAGCTCCAGAGGTGGGGAGCAAGACAGAAGTTGCAGTCTTTTTTGTAACCTAATCTTGGAAGTGACACCCCACCACACTGACCACTTTTTAGAAGGAAGTCATTACTTCCAGCCCCCAGGCAAGGCGAGTGTTAAAACCAGGAGAAGGGATCACTGGAACCATCTAGCAGGTTCCCTACTGTGCTGTGGAGTGACTTTTCCCTGTAGGGCCTCATATAAAATGATTCTGGGCATCAAAAGGCCTGGAAACATTGCTCCCTCCAGTCCCACTGCTGCTGGGTGCCTGTGAGGGGATGGGGCTTCCTACCGTTAAACCACAGGGCCAAGTACTGGCTTCCAGCTGCTTCCGCCTTCCCCACCAGACTTCTTTCTTTCATGGACTTTTCAGGAATTGCCTACCCTGCCCTCTCTTCCAGGATAGACTGATCACTCTTCTGCCTGAATTCTTCTCTGAGCTTTGAAGCCAAACTTCTTCCTACTCCACTGAACTCTGAACCAAACACAGAATGCTCATAAGCTTTCACTTTAAACTGCAGGGAAAGCCACTGGACTAAACCAAAACAAGAAACAGCAGGGAAGTGTGAGGGTTACCAGAAATCCAGGTGACTGCAAGACTGGCTCTCCCAGCAGGAAGGAAATACTATTTATGGACTATCTCATGCCTACTTAGAGGCTTTGCTTAGGGTCTCCCTGATGCTAACTCATCAATTCTCAAACCAACACTACAATAAGATTATCGTGACTTATAATTGACATTATTCCAATTTAACACATGATGAAATGAAGACTCAGAATAAGGGACTTTCCCAGGCTTACAGAGTAAGTGCCCTAGTGCCCGGCATCCGCTCCCAGTGCCTGAGGCCTTCCCACAACACCACGACCCTCTTCTGGTGGCCTCTGTCCCCATCTCCCAGATTATCCTGGTATGGAAGTGAGTCAGGTTCTTGTCTTAAACGTTGGTCTACTCGGTCTTGACAAGGTAAATTCTGTAGACTCCAGACAAAGCTGGGGATAGGATAGTAGCTTTCCTCCATCTCTTCTAGAACCTTCTTCTCTCCTGTCTTGCCTTGGGTTGTTTTTCTCTTTCACACAAGAGTGTCTTCAGCATTTGGGAGTCTTGCCCACCCTCAAGCTCGTGGTTGAGGAAGGGGCTTCCCTATCTGGCCTCATGTCTGTGCTAGTCTCAGGGTGGCCTCTGTGCTCCTACCTACTTCAGCGACTGTGGGAACCCGTCTTCTCTGAATGGACTGATACGTGTGCACCAGGGCTCAGTTGAGAAAGCTGAAGGGCAGTGTGGACAGCCAGATTATTCACCAACCGCTGGACCAGGGACCTGGATAGATGTTAATTTTTATTTGCTGGCTCATAGAGAGGCGTTCTAGGGGTGTGGGGAGAGGGGCCAGGGCAGTGGATGGTGACTGGGAGCACTGAAGGACTTGGGGCAGCCTCTTTAGCGGCTAGCCCCAGAGTGTGCTTCTGAATAGGTAGCTGGGTACATACCTTCCCTCCTAAGAGTAATAGTTCATAATACTGTTGGGGTCCAGAACCCCTTTGAGAATCTATGGATCCTCCCACACAATGTGAAACCATGGCTGTAGGTAAGGCCACCATCCTCTCCTGTCGCGGCAAGCTGGTGACCCTCAGCTGAGCCACCCTGCAACTGGGTGCCTGAAAGCAGGTTATATCAGCAGGGGGACCATGGCTGCATCAGTGCCCCTATCTCCTACCAGACTTGGGGCACCTCCCATCGACTCCAGGAGCTCCCCAGCTCCTGTTTCTACTCTGAAGGAGAGGCTGCATTCTCAGCTCATATGGAGAACAGGAACCGTTGATATTCCTTTGCTCAACTGACCTGTTTTCCTATTTTCCCACCCAGATGTCCCATTCAAAAATCTCCTCTTCAAAAAAGTACTTTGCAGAGCTTGCTCTTATAGTCAGACAATATTGAAGTCCTTTCATCTTGCACCGTGCAGCCTCAGACTCTCCACCCAGGGGAGAGTAAGAGTCAAAACCTCAACTGATGGAAACTTCTGGTAGAAAAAGCCTTCCAGAACTGCCCAGAGTAAGCACTACAGTCACGAGGCTTTGCCACTGAGCACATAGGCTCAGCTGGAGCATTTTCAAGCTGTTTTTCTGTGGCCTTGCTTGGTGGACCTCTGCTCTTTGACCTCAAGTTTCACAAGTGCTTAAAAGATGAAGCAGTGTTTTTTTGGCAGCCATGTAATGGTCTCTCAGGAAGTTGTTTCTGGAAGTGGAAAGACTGTTCTCAGAACTTGACAGTTCTTTAGGGCTCCAGTTATTCTGAATGTTGAAACCAACTGGACAATGTATGGCGCAAGCCTAAGAGGGATAAGGGTATGACTATAGGAGGGGCTTTCTGATCCTTCTCTCTCTGCATTGTATCACTCTACAGTTTCCCTGTTGATTCTCCAACTTTGCCATCTGCTTGGCAAGATTCAAGAAAGGTGGCACTTGTTTGATTGTAGCTTTCATGGCAATCACACCTCCCAAGCCTTCCATCAGGCCAGCCAGGCATGATTTCCACTGTTGCAGTCCCTCTTGGTGTTCTCTAATTAAATGTGCTTTTTCCAGATGTTTCTCCACCATATTCCTTAAGGTTGTTTCCACTATTTTTCCCCACCTAGATTTTTCCCTAGATCTAATGTTCACTATTCTGACTTTTGCCCTTCTCTTTTTAGTAATCAGTTCATTATCATGTTTGCCGTGGGGAAGTCCTCAGGAATCCTTCTCTTCTATTTCCAAATGAGCTGAAAAGTTTTTTTTTTTTTTTAATCTCAGAAGTACGTGACTTAAAAGAAGACTTAAGTAAAGAAATTATATGAAAGTTTGGCCACAGATGAATATACTTGGAAAAGCACAATTAGATGAAGACCAGGGGTGGGAGTGGGCATTAATTAATTAATTTAAAAAGCACAATTAGATGAAGACTGGGGATGGGAGTAGGCATTAATTAATTAATTAGAAAAGCACAATAGGGCGGGCGCGGTGGCTCACGCCTGTAATCCCAGCACTTTGGGAAGCCAAGGCGGATGGATCACAAGGTTAGGAGATCGAGACCATCCTGGCTAACATGGTGAAACCCCATTTCTACTAAAAATACAAAGAAATTAGCCGGGCATGGTGGCGGGTGCCTGTAGTCCCAGCTACTCCGGAGGCTGAGGCTGGAGAATGGCGAGAACCCGGGAGGCGGAGCTTTCAGTGAGCTGAGATCACACCATTGCACTCCAGCCTGGTCAGCAGAGCAAGGCTTTGTTTCAAAAAATAAATACATAAATAAAACAAAAATATTAAAAAGCACAATTAGATGAAGACTGGGGGTGGGAGTGGCATTAATTAATTAGAAAAGCACAATTAGATGAAGACTGGGGGTGGGAGTGGGCATTCATTAATTAATTAGAAAAGCACAATTAGATGAAGACTGGGGTCGGAGTGGGCATTCATTAATTAATTTAAAAAGCACAATTAGATGAAGACTGGGGGTGGGAGTTGGCATTAATTAATTAATTGAAAAAGCACAATTAGATGAAGACTGGGGTGGGAGTTGGCATTAATTAATTAATTTAAAAAGCACAATTAGATGAAGACTGGGGGTGGGAGTGGGCATTAATTCCTCAACAGCACATGGTATTTTTCAGCTTTCTCCCAATGAGTTCAAAGAGTTTCATTGAAAGTATATCCTTGTACTTCCTAGTGTCTAGGAGACACACTCAGACTTCCAGTTTTACTCAGCACCTACCGCCTGTACTCTTCTGAGGTTCTTTGACATTCCTGCTGGTTAGGAGTGGATACTGGAGCAATTAGGTACAGTTCCACGCTGACACTGCAGAAGTGGAGATCTCTGGAGTCTCTGCAACCCCACCTTCTCTTCACAGGGAGCAAGTACTTCTTGGGTATAACCTGGGAATTCTAGAAAGTTTATCTTTATCTTTTTTCATAAATGTAAGTTTATGCTTTAGCATTGTACTGGTCAGAATCCTCCAGTATTTAAGCAAAACTAACCATTATGGTCTTTGTGTAGCATACATGTATTTTGTAATAACAGGAGCAGTCATCACCATTTAGTGTCAAGTTTGATTGACAGGGCCCCCGGGAATCTGTGGTTTCTATGTTATGTAGAAACCACAGAGCTTGATATTCTTCAACTGGAATTGGAAAGCAGAGCCCAAGAGAAATGTTCTTGACCTTCAGTCACTAAGGCATTACTACCCGACTGCTGGCAATCCATCAATGAGAGACTTTGTCACCCAAGACTCCAAGCTTATCTTCTGCCCAGACTGGACAAGGCACCTTCACGCTAAATAGCTTTAGGTTTTGCTGTGTTCTTAATTACATTTAATAAGGATCATTGAAATCCTTATAAAAAGGTGAAAGCAGGTACAGCTGTTATCGTATTCCACTAAGAAAGTGTGTAGAGTGCAAAAACAGAAGTGTAGGCCTCATTGTGGTACAACTGAGAAACCATGCCTTGGGCCCATGGCCTTTGAAGATGGCCACATCTGATTGACTTCTGGTTCTGAAATTTATTAGCTAAACCAGGCTCAGTCAAATTAATGAACCTCTTATAAGTCTTATCAGTCAAATTAATGAACCTTAGTTTCCTTATCTGTGAAATGGTCTCAGTAATACCAACGTCATAGACAATTAGCTGTGTACATTTTTGTAGACATTATATGAAATGCTATATGTGAAACTGTCTGCAATATAGGTACTCAATCAAAAAAATGTGCATTTTCATTTGGTCCCTGCAGTCTTACTGTCTAGCTGCCTGTTACTTTGAAAACCATGTGTATGAAACAGTAACAGGGCTAGATAAAAAGAAAAAAAAATGATGTGGGACCACATCTATGTGTCTAGCAGGCATGGATCTTCCCTCTGGATCTGTTTGTTCTGACCTTGTCTTCTAATTGAGCTGGATAATTACATGGTAGGAGCTCTCCCCAACATCAGGGCTGAGAAATGCTGTCATCATGTTTTAATGCAAAGGCACTTTGCCAGGGATAATAGTCGATACCACGGGCATTGTTTTAGGTGAGAAAAAGGAATCATCTGTGAATGAACGCTAAGTGCTGTCCCTTTAGAGAAGGGAAAAATGAATCGGCAGCCCCCAACAGCAACCCAATATCCAAAGACTTCCAGTGAATTTCATTTTGTTCATTTCTACCAAATACGCACTTTTGAAGCTGTCTTCGCCTGATAGTCTCCAACTTGGTGTCACAGGGCACGTGGGCTTTAAGCCGTTTACCTTGTTTTATTTCTCCCCTTTTTGGAAATAGAACCATTTTCTCCTTAAATACCTTTGTAGCCTTTTTTCTTTTCTACTCAGAGCACCTTATTTCCATTTTGCATAATTATTATGTACTATTTTTCAAATTATGATGTCTCTGCTATTGGAAACAACATTGTTTAGTGAGTTGATGGGTGAAATAGCTTAGCCTTCTGCACTCACATGTGTCTCTGTCTCAACGACTGGATATTTCTAACTTGTATTGATCCTATATTATCTAATTCCTTGAGGTTTATGATGACGGATATGTTAAAAAAAAAATCTTCAATTCCTCTTCACTCTTAGGGAAACACTGTAAAGCAAAATTTACTTAGTAATGCTTCCTCCCTCGCAAAAGGAAGAAGGTGGCCCTTTTTCTCCCCCAGGAGTGGGACCTTTAGCTCAGAGGAGTGCTGTCAGCAGAGGCTGGAGCACACGGAAGTGGGGTCTGCTCACTTCCTTCTCAGTGTCTTCCACTGCTTCACCCGCATGACGACCTTTGCACCCATTGCTTTGCAGTTTGCTACCAAACGTGGACCTAGATGTCCTGGGTCTGCTCTGATGATTCCACGACATTCAATTCAGCAAATATTTGTCGAGTGCCTATCGTGTAGCAGTGTATGAGGCATTGGGGATGCCACAGTGACTAAACAGCCTACAACGCCCCTGCCCCCCAGGACGTGCCGTTCCAGAGTCCTGTCTAGGGAAGGTTACACTGTGCTTCCACCAGTCACTCGGTGCACCGACCGAAGGAGGTCTGGAATTATTAGGGTCAGGGAGGGTCTGGGGCTCCCTGTCCTTGCCAACGCCCTTCCTCTCTGCAGGTCTCACTCCTGCCTCTGATGCCCCCTCCAGAAAGCCTTCACCAACACCCACCCTTCCGGCCCACTGAGCTGGTCCCCTCCACCGTTCCTCAGCACCTGTGTTTCCACACTTGCTCTTTTGTTTGAAGTGTGTGAATTTGCCCCCCCCCCCCGCCCCCCACTGGAATGTGAGCTGCCAGGAAGCGAGGGTCTTGTCTTGATCCTGCTGCTTTCCTAGCACATGGTGCGGTGTGCTGGCAGGTGGTGTGTATTCAGTGACTGTGTGTGGAGTGCCTGAATGAAGGCGTGAAGGAGACTCGGTCATCTCTTGCATCCACAGTACTCGTAGACTTGTTCTCCAGCTCTGGAAAAACTTCCCAAGACTCACATGTGCCTTTGCCCCAAAGGTCCTGACTTACTGCATCTTTGTAATGCAGAAGACACGTTTCCATAGCAGTAACATCTGGACTTTGTGTAGTGTGACTGTCCCAGAGGGCCTGGCCTCGTTCTACAGGATAGGCGTGGGGGTACCAGCTCCCTGGCAGAGGCCCCAGTCCTGGGTAAAGCTGTGCTCACTGCCTGCCCACTCTGGGTGAGCAACTGAAGCCCTAGTGCGGGGCCGCTGGCCATGGAAGCACTGGGAAAGGGGCCACTGGGGAAGGAGGAGCAGGCACAGGCACAGCAGGCATCTCCCGGTGGCACCAGCAGCCACACCCCTGGGCCACCTCCCAGCAGGGAGCCTGATGGCCCCAGGGCCTTGGGATGGGAGGAGAAGCTCACTGGTGCTCAGTGTGCAATCTGCAACAAGGCAGGGCATTTTCCTTCCAACAAGATTTTCTTGAGCATGTAATGATTAAACTAATTCAGATTTTGTGGAAAATGTCTCTGTTGGGCAATTCATGGCCAAACAGTGCTCATTGATGGGCTAGCCAACATTTGGGTTCAATTCTACCAACATTGCCGGTGTTGAGGAGATTTAATTTGTGTAGTATTTGATTCTTTCTCATTCCTGAACACCTCCTTCTCATCTTGCCATCCCTAGACCACCCGCAACACAAAGAAAGAAAAAGAGAATGTACCAGGCATCTGAGATTCTGGATCTTCAGGGGGCTTGCTGGAACTGAGGGGAGTTGGGTCCCATATGTGTGGCCTTGTACTGTACTTTAAATACCCAGTTTAAGACAGAAATCTGCAAGGATGACTGAAGAACTTTCTCTAGTCACATTCCTCCCAGAAATTGGGTACAGACCAGAGCTGAGATAGGAGATAACCTGGGTTTTGCATTCTTAAATGTATGATCCTCCATACCCCAAAACAATTAGACTAATTAAGGTACTATAAGGCAACTTGCAAAACTCAAGAGCTTCAGCCAGCTCTGTTTCAGTCCAACAGAGAATATACATTATTGTCAAGCATCTTCTTTATTGATAGTTGAATTTTTAAAAGCACAGGCAGATTTTAATATTTTGGCAATTCTCTTCTTTTTTAGTTCAGCAAGTACTTATACATTTATTTTTAATAACATATTTTTCTACTACAAAAACAAGCCATGCTTTAATTAAGAATATTTGGAAACCACCAAAAAGCACATATGCACAAAATCACCCAGGGATAATGAGATGATGGGGCACATTCTTCCAGTTACGAATATAAATGTGTTTGAAACACAAATGGGATCATCTCCACTGCACTTTGTATCCTGTGTTTTTTTAGATGTCTCTTCATTTCATTTAACAAATAGTTATTGAAGGTCAACTATGTGCTAGACTGAATTCTAGGCACTGGAGGTTACATTTGTGAACCAAGCAGATACACTTCCTCATTGCATTGATCTTTTTTCTAGTGGGGTCAGACAGTAAGCAAGGAAGTACATATATTAATAGTGCGCCAAGTGGGGTTAAGTGCTATGGGAAAAGTAAAAGCTGGAAGGGGGTTGGGGTTGGTGGAGAGGGAGTGGCTGGTCATAGGGGGGCTGCAGTTTGGAGATTGTGTGCAGCACAATCAGGGAAGTCTCTACAGAGAAGGTGATATTTGAGTAAAGGCTAGGAGGAGCTCTGTGGCTCCCCATAGGGAGGGGATTCCAGGCAAGGGGAAGGCACAGGCAAATGTGCCTCTCCCAGAGAAGAGACAGGCCTGGCTTGTTCCAGGGCTGCAGGGGGCAGCAGGAGGGAGGAAGATGAGGTCAAAGAGGTCACAGGAGCCAGATGGCTTTGTAGCCTCTGCAAGTACCTGGCTTTAGTTCTGAGCACAGGAGGGACGCGCTCTGGCTTGAGCTGGTGCATTGGGCACGGAGTGCAGGCTAGGGAGAAGCAGAAGAGCTAGGCCGTGCTTTGATGGGCTCGGGAGGCTGCAACGTGGAAAGGCTCCCACGCAGTCACCTCTGCCTCAGGCTCTAAATGTGGAGATGTTTTAGGAATACTGTGGCCAATTTAGTTCACTCACGTTTTTTAAAATGTATGCACGATAGTGATATATGATTTTTAAATTGGTGTCTAATTAAGTCTATAACAGCTCTTTCAATAAGTATGAAATAAAGATCCCTTGTGGTTAGAGAATATCATCTGATTTGGCACATTTCCCCTTAATGATACATCTTAAAATGTGGGGTACCTTAGATTGGATGAAACAAGAATTATGACTAGAACTAAAGTCCTGCTATGACTTTCCCATACAGAGTTTCCAGATCGGAGGCAGAATGGACACCCTTCAAATATAAGCCAGGGTCAGAGGCAGCTAAACCCTAGAATGCTGTTTAGTGCCAGGACAAATCCCAAATCACTACCCTGGATGCTTGGTGTGGGCAGGTCTTCCCAGCACACACACCAGCAGCTCTAGGAAGAGCTTTCTCAGAAGGGCCCTGGCTTGCCCTGACGATGACTTACGGTTGGTTCCAGGATGCACAGAAAGCAAAATGGAGTTACTTGGGCCAGTTAGCTCAGTGGCCACACATGGTCTGAAAATGAGAAGACATCCACCTGCGCCAGGACTCTAATGAGAAATCAGGGGCATATGGTTGCCATGCCTAAGTAATGTCAGGACGTCAAAGAGCAACTTCTGGGGCAAAACAGTGTTGACTTTCCCTCCCGTGACTCACACGCTACCCAGAAGCCTCTGGCTTCCTGAAATTCTATTTCATTTCATTTCATTTTTTCGAGACAGGGTCTGGCTCTGTTGCCCAGGCTGGAGTGCAGTGGCATGATCTTGGCTCACTGCAGCCTCAGTCTCCCAGGGTCAAGCGAACCTCCCACCTCAGCCTCCCAAGTAGTTGAGACTACAGTCACACGCTACCACACCCAACTAGTTTTTGTATTTATTTATTTATTTTTTTTTTTTGTAGAGACAGAGTTTTGCCATGTTGCCCAGGCTGGTCTCAAACTCCTGAGCTCAAGCACTGCCCACCTCAGCCTCCCAAAGTGTTGGGATTATAGGCACTCCCGGCCTCTTCCTGGAATTTTACATGCAACTCAGGATCACTTGGCAAAAATGTTGATGCACCACAATATTCACTAGTAAACTCTTGTACATTCTCAATAGTAGATGGGTAAATTGGGCTGTTTACACGCTATGATTTGAAGCCTGTATTTCAAAGCTACAGATTCCCAGGTCTTGTATCTTAAGTAGATCTCTCTGGGTGGTCTGGGAGGCCCTGAGTTAAGAATAAGGGCACTAACTCTGTCTTGCACACTTAAAGGGTGTTTGGGCCACATGGGCGGAAGACAGCACTTTCCTCTTCTCCCCTCCTCAGCTCTCTGTTCACGGAAGTGCTTGATGCCTGGAGCCCCTCTCCTCACTCATGAACTCTGCAAGTTCAAGGCAAGACTGTGCTGTGTTTGGAGACGTCCCTGTTTAACTCTGCATCTAGCCAGAAAGCCTGCAGGGGAAAACCGGATTTCCTAAGTGATGTTCCTCGCTTTGGTAGGGTGACCTTCACCTTCCTCCTCCCCTAGCAAGCCCGAAAGCTACAGTTTTCACACAACAAAGGTAGACAGAGACACGGATGGAAAAACAAGCCATTGAGCTTTGATGAAACTGAACGTCACCTTTGTAGTCTACAAATGGGTGTGTGGAGTTCTACTGTCACCTCTATGCTCTCTGGGTTTGAGCTTTTCCTTCCAGCTTGCTTTGCTCATATTTTCCACGTTAGTCCCTGGGCTCATTGATTTAAATTCCCTCTCTTGGTACAGGCATGCATAGACTCCTGGCTCTGTGCATCTGGGGTAATTAACACGATGAGTCACTAAGGGCTTTCCAGGCACAGGGTCCTGCCATCGTGATCTTGTAGGGGAATGTCACTCTTGGGAGTTTTATGAAATCATCTCTTTGGTTTTTCCTATTCTAGAGTTGTGAGTGGATATGCTTTCTGAATCTACTTTTTCCTCTATTTGTCTCCAAGTAATGTGCTCATCTTTGCCTTGCGGTGGTAGATTTGTTTCTAAGTATGTGATTAAGGAACAAATCACAAAATGAATGGTGCTTATGTTCCTGCCTGTAAGTGAAAAGTACATTTGTTTTGCAGTGACTCATATGAAAAGGAAAAGGGGTCATTTCTATTGCAACCCTTAAAACCTCCATTTCTCACAATGCTACTCTGATTATTTCAGACGTGTGAGTCATTGGCTCAGGTTATTTCATTTATGATTGTTTGCCTTAGCTACTTTTTATTGAAATGCTTTGCAGTCAAGAATCTGAAACTTAAAATGCTAGGTTACTTGATGATTTCTGCAAAGTAGAAATTCCCTGAATTGGAGTGTGGCAATAATGCAGCAAGGCCACTTCCTCTTCCTGTGTAATAATAAATGCATGCCTCATGGTTATGTCTAAAAAACAGTTATTCTCATGTTTATGCTTTCATACATACAGGACAGACCAAAAATGTCAAATGTAGGCCATTTGCTGCAGTCAGGAGTCATGAGCTACTAGTAACAAACTTTTTTTTAATGTGTATCCATTTATAGACAAAACATTAAAAGAAGACTTGAATTGTTTTGATACAGGAAAAGATTCTCTACTTCTTGTTCCAAAGGCACTTGGTTTTAATGTCTCTGCTATATCTTGTTAATGTTGTTGTTTTGTTTTGTTTAGTTTTTAAGTTAATCTTCTCCCAAAGAATGTCCTCTGGAAAACAGAGAGACCTAATTACCCAACAATGAAATCCATATTTCCTATCCAAATGTTTAAGAAATTAGTTTAGTCTTAGGGTTTTTGTTCAAGGAATCAGCTTTGTGTCAGATTCTAACCTGTAAGCCAGTCTCTAAACATGAATATGGAATTAATGACAGTGTTGATTCTGGGATGTCAGTGTCTGTTTGATGCTAAAATGATTTTATATCTATCTATCTACCTACCTACCTATCTATCTATCATCTATCCCTCCATCTATCTTTTTAATGATCAGATACACCGATTGTGTGGTCTCAGATAATATGGTGCCCAGAAAACAGTTCCACTTTTCATGTATAAGCATCAAAGCACAAAAACAACTTTTACTAAAGATTCAAAAAGATTGCTATTTGAACTGAAAAAAAATCCATATAATGTTTTGGCAGTGCTATGATTTCTAATTATTACCTGGAATGAATTTCTGTACCTCGAATGTACGATGCATTGACAGTTTGTGCATAAGTAATTATCATCATATCCAAAATCAAACAGCTCTCGCTGATGTATATGATTGGAGGGAGAGCTCTGTAAAGGCTTCTCATCATTTTAGCATCTGGTGCTAAATTGGCTAATTTCTTTTATGTTATGAGGATGTATGCTTTCAAATTCTTGTTTTTTCCCCCTGTCACTTTCCAGTTCATCTTTATGAAGACTAAGACGCCTGTAGCCTGTTTTCTACACTGCCCTGAGTTGTATGTAGGTCACAATTCTTGAGACAGAAATAGGATTCCATTTGGTGTTTATATCTTTGGCAGCTGCCTCATCATCTTGTATCAAATCCAGGCCCTCAGGGATGGAGTCTTCCTCAACACAGATGGCACTCAGCATTGGAGTTCCCATCCACAGTTGCTCAGAAATATGAAGGAGCCATTTTCAAGTCATCTGAGCTCAGGCGAAGAATTTGCCATACTGTGCATAGCGCTTCCTTTAGCTGTGAAGCTGTGCCAGTCTGTGGGTCGACTGAGATGTTCCATTAGTCTCACCTCCTTCAGGAGGTAAACATTCACAGTCGTGGGCAGGGTCTGCTTATTGCCTTGTCTTTACCACAAGGACTATAGATGCTCTCTGCTTTTTCTGAGCAGCAGTTTGAAGGTGTCTCAGTAGCCCTGACCTCATTGTTTGTTTAGGGTTGGGAATTCTGCTGCTTTTATAAAAAGTGAGTTGTTGAGGATTTCTAGGACAAATTCAGCACTGTCCTCTGTCACACACACAGGCTGGTGGAACGGGACTGTCACAAAGCACCTAGCATTGTACAGAGTTGTACCAACATATGGTGCTTCATCTGCTAGAACTTTAGCACATGGAGGGTCTTAGAGGTTCCAGCAAATGCCCCTAGAAGGTTAATGTGAGGCACACTCGGCTCAATGAGCTGAGGAATATCCTCTCCTCTCAGCTGAGGGAGCCTCGTGGGAGGAACTGGGCCTTAGCATGTATCTGAAGGAAGTTATGGGACCTAGCAAGCCAACAAGAGTAGAGAAGTTCTAGACCAGGTCTGTGGTTGCTGAGGGTATGGGTGACTTGACTCTCCTCCTCTTTCAGGTAAATTTTAGTAAAATTCACTAAATGGATTCTGTTCATTCAGCTACTCAACAAATATTTATCACATTTGGTTGCATTTTCCACCATGCGAGGCATCCTGCTAGGTGCTACAAAGGACACGAAGAGGAACAGGGGCCAGTCTCACCTTCCAGGACTATTAATCTAGTGAGGTGCGTGGAGCATGTCCGCAAATAGCCACATGTCCGCAAATATCCACATGTCCTGAGGAAGAGGAGCAAAGGAAAACACGGTGGGGGTCCAGAGAAAGAAGCGATCCCTTTTGTTTAGGGGTGAGCCCAGAAACTCTACCAAGGCTTTTCAGGAAGCGGTATTGAGCTGGAAGTGGAAGGTTGGGGAGCATCAACATGCCAAATGGGAGGTGCGGGTGTTCCAGACACATGGACTGGACAGGCAGCGCCGGCGGTGGGTGAAAGCCCATGCTTGCCTGAGATGCCCAAATGTTAGGTGTGGCCATTGCTGGGATTCAGGAAGGGGCAGTGAGAGAGAGGGAGAGAAGGTGACTGGGGGACACTTAGACACCAGATAAGGAGCTCGAGCTTCGTTGGCAGGGACGGCAGAAGCATGGAAGGCTTTTGGGCAGAGACACGTGTGATTGGAGCTGGCAGTGGTGGTTGGGACAGATTGAAGGAGGGGATCGTGGTAGGCAGGGATGAGGTCACTGTCTAGGCTGGGCACAGTGGCTCATTCCTGTAATCCCAGCACTTTGGGAGGCTGAGGCAGGAGGATCACTGGAGCCCAGGAGTGTGTGACCAGCCTGGGCAACAAAGTGAGACCCTGTCTCTACAAAACACACAAAAAATTAGCCAGGCGTCATCCGTGGTGAGGGCCTATAGTCTCAGCCACTCAGGAGGCTGAGCTGGGAGAATCTCTTGAGCTCCAGGAGTTCAAAGCTGCAGTGAGCCGTGATCATACCACTGCACTCCAGCCTGGGCAGCAGAGTGAGACCTTGTCTCAAAAAAGATAATAAATAAATAAATAAGTAAACAAACAGAGATCACTGTTCCAGCTGTCCCCCGGAGAGAGAAGACAGAGAGGGCTTTTGAGAGGAGGGACTCGAAGGCAAAACAGAGTGGAAGGAAGGCCCTGAGTGGGAGGAAGGCTGGCCGTTTCTCTTTAAGAAGGGGGAAGGAGGAAGACAAGCACAGGTGGGCCACGCACCTCGGTTCCCCCCGGGGGGGTCCAAAGCACTCACCAATGCAAGTCTAGGCAGAGCTGGTTTAACCATCTCATAGACCCAGAGCACACAGTCGCCTTGTAACAGAACTCTTCCTGTAAGCTCCTTCCTGCCTCCCTGTCTACTCCTCCTGCTTTCTTCTCCACCATGGAGGGGCCAAAAACTGCAGCTGGCGAGCTGGGGTGGTGGAGGGGGCTTAACTTCATATCAAGGTAGAAGTTACCATTATTCACTGGGATTATTACCTTTTCATTTACTTAAATGACACTGTTTGCTACTTAAAGCGACAAGGACTTCCTATTACCTTCATATTATGATCAGAGAAGTCACTAGACCCGCCTGAGATTTCCTGCGGGAACAGGAGCAGGAGCAGGTTCCCAGGGAAACACAAACAGATGCATTTCAGATCTGTGCCCTGACGTGTCCAAGTGCAACAACCCGCTACGCAGTGAGAGAACCCTGGCAGGCAGCAGGCCTCCCCGCGTCAACTGGACTTTCCCTTTTCCTCCTTTCCTGGGATGGCTCTGAATAAATCAGTGTATGCTGAAGTGCAGATACCGATCTACAGTGTATTGTCTCTGCAGTGAGAATGTGGCAGGGGACATCCTGTTTGGGGGTTGGAGGTGATGAGAGGCCACAGAGGCATCAGCTTGGGGAAGTGGGGTAGCTGTGGAAGATCCCAACCCCGCGGATAGTGCACTTGGGACAGGGAACGGTGGAGGGCAAGGCATGCTAGAACTTGCTCTAAGAGCAAGAGGCAGCCTTTGCAACGTTGAGCAGGTAGACTTTGCAGTCCACCTAGCTGCCTTTCAGACCCAAAAAGGAAAAAATAAGCACACCAGAGCCTACGATCTACTCAGTCACCCTCACGGGAGGGTTCTGGCCATTCACAAGTAGCCATCCTTGGAGAAGCTCCATAGCGTTAAGCCACAGCTGTCAGCACCTGAAGTGGAACACTCTCTCCTAACCAGGTCTGTCTGGTTCACCTTGTCCAGCTGTGCCCTCGCTGAAGCTGGCTTTGCTGTGCCAACATCTTCTTCTTCAAATTCATTAATCTTGAAAAAGGGGAAAAACGTGGGCTTGTTTTTATTCACTGTCATTGTTCAAATTATGTTGAATTGTGAATTCAAGTTTTTTTGGAAAATTCTCTTCTACACATTTGCTCTTTTCCCTAACCACTTTATAACAAAAAAAGTCCCCCTAAAGTAGATTATTTTAGACTAAAATTATATGTATTCAGGGTTTATATATAGCATATGTGTGTGTGTGTGTGTGTGTATGTATGTATGTGTGTATATATATATATATATAAAATTTCATACCAGGGTATTTTCATGCCTTCGATATAGACTGTGTTTCTTTTTTTAAAATTTTATTTGGAAATAATTTCAAACTTATAGAAAAGTAGCAAGAGTAAGAGTAGTACAAGGAACATCCATTTACCCTTTACCCAAATTCACCTCTTGCTAATACTTGATCCCATTTACTCTGTCTAGACAATATTTTTTTGAGCTATTTGGGAGTAAGCTGCATTCATCGTGGCACTTTATTCCTAAATACTTCGCTGTACATCTCCTCGTGCTAGGAAACTTGCACAACCACAGTCCACATTATCAACATCAGTGATCGCTCCAGGAAGCTGTGTCTAGGTCTGCAGGCCTCTTGAAGGCTGGTGCACTAATGTTCTATCTATCACTTGTCTCAGCAAAGGGGATCACGGCTTTGGTCAGCAAAGGGGATCAAGTCCCAGACTCCTGCCTGCATCCCTTTGCCATCCATCAGAGACCTGCACAGCAGTGGGGTGCTGGTTCCCAGGGCTTCCAAGACCAAGAGCCCTGTCTGCTTCCCAGTCTTGGGCAGAGCTGAGCTTCCCAATCCTTTCTTCTCCAGCTCCCCATCTCTGTTTTGTCTTGAGAACATGGAAGAGGATATTCTGATGAGGTGGGCAATCTAGCATTGCTTTCCACGCTAGATGTCCTAATTTCACGATTCTGCATCCTGTTCCCCAATGCCCATGATGTTATTTAATGTGGCAACAGTGGAGTGACTGTGGTCACTGCAGATCCCATCCTTCACTTAGGTCCAAGCATCCGAGTGCATCAAAGCACCATGGTAAGAACTGCTCCGGCTCCAGAATACCTGGATCTGAGACCAAATGTCAGACGCTTGTTCCTAGGCTGGCCTCGTGTAGAGCTGAGTTTGTCCCAGTGGCACCTCTCCCTGATTCATCACAACCCCTGCTTCACGTCAGCGTGTCAGACTGACAGCAGTGAAGAGGTTGAGTTAAGAGTTGGGCCACGTTCGTCCGTTGGTAGCTCAGACGCCCTCTGGAAAAGCATGAGATGATTCTGTTCCAGCTGCTGAAATCCCTTACATCGTCTTCAGAAACTTGCCTGCAAGTCCATTTCCACAGCTCATTCCCTTCGGAATAAATTACCTCCAAAACATGGAAAATTGGTGTCTTGCCCTTTGAGAGTGTGTGTACAGTCCTCAGCATCTGAGGCTGGCTGAAAGTCCCTGAGTCGTTTGACCCAAGTGGGAAAGGCCGGCTTGCATGAAGAACATTCTAAATTGATGTCTTCTTCTATTATGTAATCCCAGGGGAGGGTGGGGGGATCTCATAGACTCCTGGACTGTGTTTACAGCACAGAGGACACGTGTCTATTTATACAAGCTCTATGCGTCTTAGACTGATTATACAAGCAGGACTATTTTCATTCTTCTTCCAGCATCTTCCTGTAAGAGCAGAGGGCTTGGGCTGTCGTGCTGGGGAGTGGAGGTTCAATTGTCTGTAAAAGAGAACCGCAGATCTCCCCAAATGTAAATCGTTCACATTGATGAATTTTTAATGGAAATCAATTTCCCTCCTCCAAATAAGCTTTTGGCTTCTTAGAAGATAAAGACTGCTTACTGTTGATTCCTAACATTGTATATCCTTTCTTTTCCCCTTCTCCCCGGCCTGTCCAACCTGTTGGCAGCTGTCCGTACCTGGCGGTGAAAATCACTCCTGCCATCCCTGCAGTCGCCGGCATCCTGTTCTTCTTTGTGATGGGGACCCTGCTCCGCACCAGCTTCAGCGACCCCGGAGTCCTCCCACGAGCCACGCCTGATGAAGCTGCCGATCTGGAAAGGCAAATAGGTAACACTGGAAGTCTGCCCATGGCCTCTGGTCACTTCCCACCTGGGCCCAGCCACAGTGGGGAAGGCAGGCCGAGGGCTATGCAGGAGGAGCTGAGCGCTGGGAAGGAAGGAGGCTGGAAATCAGCGTACCTTAGCTCGCTGGGTGGGCAGGATGAGCTGAAGAAGAGGGGGCTGGAGGGACGGGTATCCTGGAGGCAGGACTGCTAGCCCAAGCGAGCAAAGCATCGCCTGTGAGCTGTGCTTCTCATGTTTCTTTGAAACCCAAGTGTTGATTCCACTCTACGAAGTAGCCTCCACCCCAAAAGGTCTACTACAGTTGTAGGTTGCTGCACTTACTCGCTTTTGCAATCCTTAGAGCATGACCAGTCTCCATGATATCAATCTAGGACAGTTACATCTTAGACGACTTTCTTGTTTATCCAGCCTAGAATTGAGAATTTCCTTTATTTAGGTATAATAAACATGTATCTGTGATATGTGTTGAGATGAATAGCTTTATTTTTGCTTAGATATTAAAACCTATACTAAAGTTTATTACAACCCATTTTGAAGATACTAAAACAGACCCTAATCCCTGACACAACAAACTTTTACATTTTTTTTTTAAATTAAAAAAAGAACTTTTTCTTGCTCTTAAAAGTTTGTGATTGTGAATGTGTAGCTTTGCTGTGGTGCTTTGGTAAATTTCACAGGCCCGGCAGAGGAGCTGTGATGATTCGGTGTGAACATAATGTTTAGGCCTAAAAAATCACTTGGCAGAGATATTTCTCTTCCAGGATTCCTCCTATTCTATGGACTTTCCTTTGCAGCCTCCACTAAAGCTGGATGGAGCTCCCTGTCTACAGTGTAAGAAGATAGAGCTGTGGATCTTGCTTAAAAAGTGCCTATTCTGGTCCTACCATTCCCCAAGTACTAAAGCACAGCTTTGTCCTTCTCTCGACATCTGCCTTCATCCTTCATCTCTACTGCCTGGGAAGGGAGCAGTAAAATGGGAGTGTGTGGAGTGTGTGGTGTCGTTTGCTAGACTGCAGCTCTCTTGTGTCCTGAGGTAGGAAGGAGCGGGGAGGGAGAAGCAATGGGCAGACAATCTCTTTCTTAGCCCCTGCATCATGGGATCCCAAGACAGGGCCTGCTAGTGCCTAATTTTAAGGCTCACATTTTATAGCACTTTAATCATTTGCCAGGCCCATCCATGGCTATCACTCCTTTTTTTCCATATCTAAGCCACCCTGTAAGGAAAACTTTATTATTATACCCATTTTACAAATAAGGAAACAAAGTCCCCAACAGGGGCTTAAATGGGTGAAAGTGGCAGAGCTGGAGCCTAGAACCCGGGTTTCCAGGTTTTCAGCTTTCCAGGTTTCAGACCTTGTTCTTTCCAGCTCCTTCCATCACTGGGGAGAGAGAGGGAAGTCAAACCTTGTTTCCTTCAAAACTGTGTGGTTTATGCCCACAACACACGAGCAGGTAACTTGAAAATCCTCTTCCCAGTGCAAGAGCCCAACTTCCATACTGGGGGTGATGCAATTTCCTGCAGTGAGCCCCATCTCCAGGTTAGTGCAAGTGCATCTGCAAAATCAGCATGATTAGGAACAGGCTTTCTGCCTTTCTTACTAAGTGGATGAGGCAGGGCATGGTGGCTCACACCTGTAATCCCAGCACTTTGGGAGGTCGAGGTGGAAACATCACTTGAGGTCAAGAGTTTGAGACCAGCCTGGCCAACACGGTGAAACCCCATCTCTACTAAAAATAAAAAATAAAAAAAAATTGGCCAGGTGTGGTGGTGCAAGCCTGTAGTCCCAGCTACCTGGGAGGCTGACGCAGGAGAATAGCTTGAACCCAGGAGGCGGAGGGTTGCAGTGAGCCGAGATTGTGCCACTGCACTCTAGCCTAGGCAACAGAGCAAAACTCTGTCTCAAAAACAAAAACAAAAGCAGTGAGATGCCACTTCATACCCTCTAGGATGGCACTAATCAAAAAGACTGACAATGACAAATGCTGGTGATGATGTGGAGAAACTGGAACCCTTGTACATTACTGGTGGGAATATAAAATGGCACATCCACTTTGGAAAGCAGTTTCTCAAAATTCTCCAAAAGCTAAACACCATTCCTATGTGACCCAGCAATTCCACTCCTAAGTATGTCCGCACAAAGACTTGTATATGACTATTCACAGCTGCATGAAACCTAACAACCCAGATGTCCATCAAAGGATGAATTGATGATCAATATGTGTTATATCCATACAGTGGGATTCCATGAAGCAATAAAAGGGAAGAAAAGTATTGATACAGGCTACAACATGGATGAACCTTAAAGACATTTGCTAAGGGAAAGAAGCCAGATACAAAAGACTATGTACTGTGTGATTTCACTTGTATAAAATGTCCAAGAAAGGACAAATCTTTACAGAGAGAAAGGAGATTAGTGATTTCCTGGGGCTGGGAGGGTAGGAGTGCAGGTTGACTGCACATGACATGAAGGAGCTTGTTGGGATTATGAACATGGTCTAAAATTAGGTCGTGGTGATGGTTGCACAATGCAATAAATTCACTACAAGTCACTGAATTGCACACTTTCTATGGTAACTGCTGTGGTACATAAATTATACCTCTATAAAGATGTGAAAAAAAGGAGGAAGAGGCCAGGCACTGTGGCTCACGCCTGTAATCCCAGCACTTTGGGAGGCCAAGGCGGGGGGATCACAAGGTCAGGAGATCAAGTCCATCCTGACTTATATGGTGAAACCCTGTCTCTACTAAAAACACACAAAAAAATTAGGCGGGTATGGTGGCAGGCACTTGTCATCCCAGCTACTCCGGAGGCTGAGGCAGAAGAATGGCATGAACCCGGGAGGCGGAGCTTGCAGTGAGCCGAGATTGCGCCACTGCACTCCAGCCTGGGCAACAGAGCAAGACTCAAAAAATAAAAAAATTTAAAAGGAGGAGGAGGGTGGGAAGGGAGAGAGGAAAAAGATGGGGTGGAAGAAGCAGAAGGAGAAGAGGAAGAAGAGGGCTTTGGAGGTCCTCAGACATGGGTTTGAATCCTGGCTCACCCTTTCTCTAGTTGTGTGACTTAGGCGAGCAGTGCAGTTTTCTAAACCCTATCCCTCTGTGTTCTTATCTGTGAAACAGGAGTAATGGCATGGATCTTTTGAGGTTCTTGTTAGGATGAATGATTATAGGAAAAGTGCCTGGCATGTTGTAGATGTGTAGTAAAGGATTGTTTGTTGTTTTGTCTAATTCTTCTCTTTTCAGTTTTCTCTTCACCTTCTACAAATGTAGGCTCTCATAAAAAGCTACCTGAAGTGTGACAGGAATAAATGGCAGAGCTGGTACAATATCTTTGGGTCTGCTGCCTGCCAGCTTAGCTGTGCCTCCTCCAGGCTGAGGAAGGAATGCAGGCACCTGTAAGCTGGGCTCTTTTCCATCACTGATCTAACTCTTCATAAGGAGTCCTCCGGTATACTACTTGGCTTTGGAAGATAAGGTTGTTTCAATGAAATCTTAACACATTTATGTTGTGCTATCTGGCTAAAGAAAGAAAAATGAACAATTAGATTTGGAAACTTTTTATTGTTAGGGTTATTCGTTCTAATTATCCATTGTAGATCTCTTCCTTATAGAAGCCCATAATGGCCGCTTGGAATCAGCCATCTAAGTAATTTATTGAAGATTTGCCAAGGATTTAAACAGCTTTCCCCTGTCTTCAAACTTCTGAGAGGAGTAGGTGGGGAGGAGGAGGGCTCTGGGCTTCAGAGTCTGTTTCAAGGCTCTTGAAATGCCTTACACTTCTTTCTTCTGAAAGAATGTTCCCGATGACTTAGGTTGCTGCTAAAAAGACATCAAAGAATAGCAGCAGGGGGCCAGGGAAGCAGGGGTCACTGGAGGCTTGCTTGGAAACTTCAGTTTCCGAAACTCAGTTTTTACAGTTCACCCAAGGATGATCTGATCCTAAGCAACTGATTTGGGGTTAGAAAAAAATGACAAATCCTGTACTAGAAATCACAAGATCAAAGCATTTAATTTCTATTAGGGATAGACCTTTCCAGTGATCAAAATAGGGGGAAGTATTTCACATTCCACAGGTTTCATCTCTTCGCACCCCCTCCACAGTCCTGAACCGATGCTGAGACTAAGGAAGTCAATGTGGAGAGTGAGTGAGGAGCTTTGGCTCCCAAAGCAAGGCTAGTGATTTAGGAAGCTCCTCCTCCAAGCCACAGTAACCCAGATACCATATACATGATGGACTTTGCTTGGTAAAGGTGGAACCAGATCAAAGGAAGCTGGTGGGCTTTTAAACATTCACTTGCGTTGTGGCAGAATCTGAAGACTGATTACCTCCACTCTGTACGTGTTGCTGACGTGGTGGAATGCCACTTCCCTAGGCAGAGTGGATGTGCCTGTGCGTGCGTGCGTGTGTGTGCACGCGTGTGCGTGTGCGTGTGTGTGTGTTCCTTCTCTCCTTCTCTCCTTCCTCCTCCACTCCCTCCACCTCCTTCTCCTTATCTTTGGTCAAATTCTCATCATCCAATAAATTTTCTTATAGTATGTAGAACCAATCACCTTACTATGAGTAAAGCTTATCTTTTGTTATTTCCTAAATTAATCCTTGAAAGAGTCTCTCGAGGAGATTTCTAGAAAGCACAGCACAGCAACTTCCTGACCCTGGGAAAGCCTGGACTTGTCAGGGACACAGTCCCGGCCCATCCTAACCACAGCATCTCCTGGGAAGACTTCCACAACCACAGGAAGTTTTGACCCACTGATCTGACTTGCTGGGCTTTTCCCCCATCAAAGATATCTTAATTCTGTGTTTAAGAGTAGAAACGTTTTAATTGGAATTTTAACGACACTAACGGACTTTTGTTGGAGAAAATGCTTTCTGAGGAAAAGACTAAGTCAATATAAGACCACAATTTTCTCTATTGCACAAGTTATTTCCAATTGTTTTCATTTACATTGTTATTTCACTAAAATTCTTTTTATTGGAGTAATTTCTTCTCTGCATAAAATTTATAACTAAGATTTTTCACCTATCAGTATTATGAAAGCTGCCATTATGAATTTTTTAATAGAACTATTATTTCTACTAAGACAAATTTTTTTTTGTGATTTGATTTTTTATCATATGCAGTTTTAGGGGTTTTTGTTTGGGTTTTTTTTTTTTAGGCAGTGTTAATTTCATTTTCTGTTGTCAATATTCACCATAAAATTGCTTTAAAATTTGCTGGTTTCATTGATTTGGTTTCATTGATTTTTGCCTAATGAGTAATCTACTGGCTGTGATTGATCTGTGATTGAATCTTCACACACTGTGCAGTCGCTTTGTGTACTGTATACTCGTTGTCCATACTGTTGAATATGCACCCCTCTCCACCCCCAAAAAATTGGCAGGGTCAAAATAGCTGGCATTACAGGTGGCTAATTTGATTGCTTTTTGCCAGTTTTTTTTTCAGAAGGTAAGATTTTCTGACCATTTCCCCCAATTCATATTTGTATCTTTTTACTCACCTCCAATATCACCACAATTCACACTTTGTGTAGTTTTTTTGTTGTTGTTGTTGTTGTTTTTTGTTTTTTGTTTTTTTTTTTTTTTTGCAGTGGCCCTTTTAGCCTCTCATGCACTCTGACGAGGCCGCAGAGCTCCGTGCAGAATGGATTGCACCGGCCGGTGTGGGAGCCCTTGCTGCCTCTCCCATCCTCCCTCCCTACTGCTTTCCGCCCTGTTCTTGTTTTTTTGTTGTTGTTGTTTTTTGTTTGTTTGTTTGTTTTTAGATGGAGTTTTGTTCCTGTTGCCCAGGCTGGAGTGCAATGGTGTGATCTCAGCTCACCACAACCTCCGCCTCCCAGGCTCAAGCAATTCTCCTGCCTCAGCCTCCCGAGTAGCTGGGATTACAGGCATGCGCCACCATTCCCAGCTAATTTTGTATTTTTAGTAAAGACGGGTTTTCTCCCTGTTGGTCAGGCTGGTCTCGACTCCCGACCTCAGGTGATCTGCCCGCCTTGGCCTCCCAAAGTGCTGGGATTACAGGCGTGAGCCACTGCACCTGGTGTCTGGCCTGTTCTTGATGGTCACTATGATGCCGCCTCAGTAGCCTTTGGACTTTCTCCTCCACCACCAGCTTAAGCACTTACCCGTGCCCATGAAATGAAATATTCCCCGTGCTTTTCCCGTGTGTCGGTGTGATGAGTCTGCTGGGCTCTGATGAACAGGCCGGACAGTGTTCATGGCTGTTGTTGATGAAGCGTCTCTCCCCGTGTGGGATGTGGCCACGCTGTGGCATTTGCCCACCATCCGTATTTTGTTACATCTGTGAGGATGCCAGTGCTAGGGAGGAAAGGGGTTTGCCAGAGGTCACTTGGCCAGAGCTGGGAGTCCAACGCCCACTCATCTGATACCACACCCTGTGCTCTGACTTGCTGCACGGTCCTGCCCACCTCCTGCTGCCTGGGGAGCCAGGCCCTGAGCAAGCCATGCTTGGCTCCCTGCAGCAGTGGCACTTCCCCTTCCCATGGACCACATCCTCTCTCCCCAGCGCAGCCTCGAGCTTCGAAACAGAAAGCCGTGCCTAGCATGCCGTGGCTGGAAGACCTGGTTCTCAAATCCTGGGCTCAAGTGGGTGGAGCAGGAAGAACTTCAGGGAATTTCCAGACAATCTAATGCCCCTCTTAGAGCTTCTTGAAGATTCAAGGGCCTTTTTCTAGTGGGACTGTCATTGGTGTCCAGATGTTCTGTGATATTCGAGGCAACGGAGAGTGGGGGAGTCCCATCATGTCTGACATACCTTCTGGAAGAGACAAAGTCTTCTAAAAAAGGACATCCTAGAAAAAACACGTAGCTTCCTTGTCTGGGGGAAGTGTTAGAACCATCTAGAGTGCACGGATGCCAGGAAGTGAGGCAGCAAGGCTCCTGCACAAGGCCAGAGTGGCAGCTTGGGATGTCGAGATTTCGATGTCCCTTTAACAAGAAACTCCAGCCTGGGAGAGCTGGAAACCAGATGTCACAACTCAAAATTATGGTATTTGGGGAAGTACCACAAGATTTTGAAGGGTCTGTTTCTAAGGGAAGGAGGGGCCAGAGATGTTTTTCCACAGGATTTGGAAGGATGTGTGTGGTTTTCATCCAGGACGTTCAAGGAAGCCTGTGTTATTTATTCTTTCTATGGAAATCCAAACTTCTGGGAATGTACCATGTGTTGGCATTGAAGCCATTCTCTGATGCAAACATATTTCCTTGATTTTGAAGTTGGTGACATTACTATACACTGATGGGCGTGGGGACTTAGGACGACAGCTCTAGAAAGCTGTCTTGTGTCTCCTCTCTGCTGGTGGACGTCCTTCACAGAATTGTCTTCTTGGTCCTCTAGAGAGCTTTGTGGGTGGAAAGTGGCATTTTCCTCCTTACAGGAAGAGAAATTGAGAGAAGGGGGTTATTTAACTTAATGAGATCACACTTTTGTGCTCAGCCTGCACTGAGCTTAGGAATGTGAATTCCTGAGTTAACACAGGCATTCTAGAGAGACCACAGCATCACATAGTCGTTCTAGCTAGCGACCGCAGCGTCACACAGGCACTCTAGAGAGACCGCAGCGTCACACAGGCACTCTAGAGAGACCGCAGCGTCACACAGACACGCTAGAGAGAGAGAGACGCCGCAGCGTCACACAGGCACTCTAGAGAGACACAGACACGCTAGAGAGACCGCAGCGTCACACAGGCACTCTAGAGAGACCGCAGCGTCACACAGACACTCTAGAGAGACCGCAATGTCACACAGACACTCTAGAGAGACCGCAGCGTCACACAGACACTCTAGAGAGACCGCAGCGTCACACAGACACTCTAGAGAGACTGCAGCGTCACACAGGCACTCTAGAGAGACCTCAGTGTCACACAGACACTCTAGAGAGACCGCAGCGTCACACAGACACGCTAGAGAGACCACAGTGTCACACAAACACTCTAGAGAGACCGCAGCGTCACACACTCTAGAGAGACACAGTGTCACACAGACACGCTAGAGAGACCGCAGCGTCACACAGACACGCTAGAGAGACCGCAGCGTCACACAGACACGCTAGAGAGACCGCAGCGTCACACAGGCACTCTAGAGAGACCGCAGCGTCACACAGACACTCTAGAGAGACCGCAGCGTCACACAGACACTCTAGAGAGACCGCAGCGTCACACAGACACTCTAGAGAGACCGCAGTGTCACACAGACATGCTAGAGAGACCGCAGTGTCACACAGACATGCTAGAGAGACCACAGTGTCACACAGACATGCTAGAGAGACCACAGTGTACAGACATTCTAGAGAGACCGCAGCGTCACACAGGCACTCTAGAGAGACCGCAGCGTCACACAGACACTCTAGAGAGACCGCAGCGTCACACAGGCACTCTAGAGAGACCGCAGTGTCACACAGGCACTCTAGAGAGACCGCAGTGTCACACAGACATGCTAGAGAGACCGCAGTGTCACACAGACATGCTAGAGAGACCACAGTGTCACACAGACATGCTAGAGAGACCACAGTGTACAGACATTCTAGAGAGACCGCAGCGTCACACAGGCACTCTAGAGAGACCGCAGCGTCACACAGACACTCTAGAGAGACCGCAGCGTCACACAGGCACTCTAGAGAGACCGCAGCGTCACACAGGCACTCTAGAGAGACCGCAGCGTCACACAGACACTCTAGAGAGACCGCAGCGTCACACAGGCACTCTAGAGAGACCGCAGCGTCACACAGACATGCTAGAGAGACCACAGTGTACAGACATTCTAGAGAGACCGCAGTGTCACACAGAGACTCTAGAGAGACCGCAGCGTCACACAGACACTCTAGAGAGACCACAGTGTCACACAGACACTCTAGAGAGACCACAGTGTCACACAGGGATTCTAGCGACTGCAGCGTTTCCCATCCTGAATGGCCCTCTTTGTGTAGTTTGTGTCCCTGTGTAAAGATGTGAAATCCCCTCTGTAGAACTGATGAACTCCTCCCTAAAGCCAGGATACCACTTCCTTTCAGTTAAGGGGAAGTCTGTCTTTCTCTTGCTACACCAATGTCACTTTCTTTAGAGTTTGTGTTAAGCCAGTGTGATGATGGCATACAGCAATGTTGATATGCTCTGCTAAAAAACAGAACGTACTGTGATTATAATCATTTCTTATATACGGGGCCATGGAAGGGGAAGGATGATGGCATAACCAGTGCGAGGAGAAGGTCACCCTGAGGGCAAGGAACACAGAGGCTGCGGTGGAGCGGGAGAGTAAAGGACCAAGCAGCATGAAAAGGATAGAAAACTTGGGACCACGCGCATGGTTCAAGAATACAGTCAAAGCAAGGAGTGAGTGGTCTGGAGCAAGTTAATGAAAATTCCAGGCTCACCCCTACCCAGCCAAGGGCATCAAGAAAGTTGATGACATGTGGGTCCGTCCATCTCTCACAACAGCTTTCTGCGGCCCCTCCCTTCCTCCTGGGGTGCTGGCCACTGCAGGGCTCTGAGTCATGGGACATTCCAGCTTAAAGGGACCTCAGCAGTCCAGGATGACATCCTGGACAACTCCCTTGGTTTACAGATGAGTAAACTGAGGCTCAGAGACAGGTGCAACCCCACCCACTGACAACAGAGCCAATCAGTGACAGGCGTGGGACCCTCACGGGGGGTCTGGTTCCAAGTCCAGGTACTATATAGCCCTCCTTTGACTTTCTGGCTTCTGAAACGGAATCTCTAAATCCTTGCTACTCAAACAGAGGTCTGCGGAAGAGCAACGTCAGCGTCACCGGGGAGCTTATTAGAAATGCAGACTCTTGGGCCCTGACTCACCTGGTAAATCAGAATCTGCATTTCAACAAGACCACAGGTGAGTCACCTGAACATGAGAAGCACAGCCCTGGGACCTTTCCACATCCCGCCTGTGACCTTCCTCCACAGCATAGCCTCTGCGTCCTCTCTACTGCAGCTCCCAGGACTGCCGTATTTTCAGGAGTCTGGCTACCTACAAGTTCCTCTACTTTGAGTATTCTGTTTAATCACCTCCCTTCCCGCGGTGCCTGTTAGATAAATGGCATCTTATTCCTTATTATTACGTATTTAAAATAACCGTATGAACTTATTCTGTGACTTTGAGAAGTGTGTTGACTTCTTGGGGCCTTAATTTCAGTGTCTGTAAAATAGGCCCACTGAGTGCAAAGAGCCATTCCAGCATTATCATCCTATGATTCTAGAAATAAACCCCTCTTTCTCCTTTGCTTGGTTGTGAAAATCTGGGAACCTAAACACTTTAGAAGATTATTTTGACGGTTCCACTGCTTAAACAGAAGAAATTATGTCTTCTGTTAATTTTAAAATGCAAAGCTCCGTGCACACCCATGTAAATTCAACACGCAAACTATAGGTACTGCAAAATAAGATATTTCAATGACTCACTGGAATATTACTATCATTAGTACTTTAACTGGCGTATTTGGGAGGATAAAGCAAGATGATGGAACAGTAGCTCTTTTGAGTGAGGGAATGAGTCAGTCAGTTGGGTTTTAAAAGGAAGCCAGAGATGAAACCCCTCATCCAGAGTTGGCAGGGCGGCCAGCACATTGCGCAAAATAATCTCTGGAACAGCCCTCTGCAGTGGATGCGCTGGGCATGAGGAGGAGGGGAGGCCAGACGGGCTTTTCAGGAGAAAAATCCCCCTGGAGGACGTTAATCAGGGGAGTGGGCAGGCTCTTTGTGCTTGGGAAGTGGGAGGCATTTTTATTCCAAGGGTGGAAGTAGCATGAAAGGCAGCTCAGGAATAAAAGGAAACAAAGGACTCAATGAGGATGGAGGAAATGGACCAAGGCAAGGAGGTGTGGCGGGACCTGGTTGGGAGGAGACCGACCAGGGAAGGCTGAGCAGGTGCAGCGGCGTGGAAGAGAGTCCCAGCCACACTGAGCCTGCAAGGGGACTTAGAGAGCAGGGGCTGCGGCCTCAGAAGCCAGGCCTTCCCTGCAGAGCCTCTCAGGGACAGCTTGTTTCCTAGTGGCCCCGGGAGCCTTCCACACCCTACCTTATAATACACATCTGCAAATTTTTGGTGGCTGGAGTTGTGACTGGGGAATCCGATCTAACCTAGAGCCATCTGCCAAACCACACACTCAGAGTGTCCCTGAATACCCCTCACACCTCATTGTTAAAATGATTCAGGACATTTGTTAAAACACGAAGGTAGACTTTATTCAGGGAGACCATGCAGAGTCATAGGGACCAGTGCAGTGGGGTTTACAGTAGGGAAGAGGCGTTGGGCTCTGCTCCAAATACAGCAAGGAACAGTGGGAATTTACAGCCAAGGAGCAGAGTTGGGGGCAGTGGATGGAAGACTACCAAAAGGAAGCCTCAGGGGTGAGGGGGCTTCTGGCTAAACCAACAGAACCGGATTCCAGCCGAAGGCAGGCCAAGGTGGTCAGAGATTCCCAGGGGACAGTGGGGGATGAGGAACCCCATCAAGTAGCAAAGGGGATCAGATAGGGAGGGTGAGGGTTCTGGCTAACCTGACTCAGCAGGACTTTTGCTAAAATTGGGCATTGCAGAAACAGACACAGAAGCCCCCAAATCAGGGCCTCGCTGGGAAGAGCACTCAGAGATGCCTGACTAGAGTTTGGCAAGAATGGGATCTTCCTTATCACGGATGCCTTCATGTCATCCACGTGTTCACACACTGTGAACACAGGACTTCGTTGAGGTGTCCTCTTTGGGGTCCACCACACTGTGAACATAGGACTTCGTTGAGGTGTCCTCTTTGGGGTCCACCACACTGTGAACATAGGACTTCGTTGAGGTGTCCTCTTTGGGGTCCGCCACTCCGTGAACATAGGACTTCGTTGAGGTGTCCTCTTTGGGGTCCGCCACTCCGTGAACATAGGACTTTGTTGAGGTGTCCTCTTTGGGGTCCGCCACTCCGTGAACATAGGACTTTGTTGAGGTGTCCTCTTTGGGGTCCGCCACTCCGTGAACATAGGACTTTGTTGAGGTGTCCTCTTTGGGGCCCACATGCAGGTCTGTGATATTACTGAGACTCTGCCATAATAATCACCCTCTGAACCCCTGTCATGATCAAACCAACTCACCCTTTGCCTTCCCGGTGACATTTCTCACTTCTTTACTTTAAACTCATATGCTGGGGGTTGGTGGGGGAGGGCTGGGGGGAGATACAGCCTGCTCTGGGGGAGCTGTATCTCCCTTCCATCTGTGCCCTGGAAAACTTACATGTAAGGATGAGAGATACATTAACTGTTTATTTTGTGTTTCTAGTAGATAAGTTCTGAGATTAAGAATCATTGCCTGCAAACATGAGTTGATTGATGGCTACCGTGTAGTTGGAAGTCTGACATGGGCAGCACTCAGAGGCTAGCAGGTACTTAGAGAGAGGACAGGGAAGGCAGATGGGGGTGCCACTGGGAGGACAGTGGAGTTGTCCCATGAGGGCTCTTCCTGCCATCATGTTTGGCAAGGAAGAAATTTCCTACAATTTTCATCTGTCCAAATTTACCTTCCAAGGCTTTTGGAGAAAAAACTTGGCTGACATCGATGGACAGAAGTGAACACCACTTATTCAGAAACTGTAGATAACGCTTTCTAGGAGAAAACACAAGCCCAAGTGGATGAAGGCCATGTTACATACCATCACAATTTGGAGTGTACACTTTTAAAAAATCTCTTCATTTTCCTTTAAGGATGGAAACTCAAAGTCCAAGTGTCCTTGAGTGAATGGGGGAGTGGTTTTTTACATTCCATAGAAATCCACAGAATAGAAGTGGGCTAAAATCTTCTGCTGCCTTGACCAAACCTAAATATAACCCCCTTGGTGTGACGATGAGTGGCAGCTCCACTAAGAATGTAAGGCAGGCCGTAGGCGAGACTGCGCGTGTTCCAGCAGTGACATTTAAAAAGTAAAAAAAGTACATTTTAAAAAGTAAATTAATTTTAATAGTATATTTTACTTAAGCCAGAATATCCCAAATATTATTTTGATGTGTATTTGGTGTAAAAAAAAAAAAAAGTACTAATGGAATATTTTACATTCTTTTGTCACACTCACAGTACATTTCAGTTCAGACCAGCCACCCTTCCAGAGCTCTGTAGAATAGGCACACAGGACTAGGGGCTCCCACACTGGACTGCACAGATTTAAAGGACAAAGAATTGTACATAAAGACTTAACTGAAATCTCTCAGATGTATCCATCTGATTTATTTTATTTTCGATCATTTGAAAGAATTAGCTTTTTGAGCCAGTGAGTAAAAAACATGGGCATTTGAGACGTGGCTGTTCCTCTGTGATCACCACCGTGACGGTGGTGACACTCTGCAGAGAGAGATCTATCAAGAATCACACAGGAATGCCTATGACTCTCATCAGCGTTGCCTCAGCTGTTGACTCCTTGGGCAGGGTCAGTTACAGGCTGAGTCCCCTATGCCCTATATAAGTCCCCTTCTGAGTTAGGGGTGCCTGCACCCCTGTACGTCAATCCTGCCACCCAAGGTGGGAGTAGGAGCTATGGTCTTCTCTTTATTCAGTTGTCCTGTTTTTAGGAGAGCCCTTTGACAGACCGGGTGACGGTTGCCTGGGGTTCTTTTCCAAGGCCCCTCTCTTTTCCAGCTGTCTCTTAAGGACTCAATGTGGATTTTACATCATTTGGAAGCACCTTGCTCAGTGCCACTTCCATCCTAGAAAAGAAAAGGCCTGTTTCTCTTAGATGCAGATGATGAGGTTTTAGTATCTCATATAATATTAATTTTGTGAATGCCAACAAAAAGTTCATGTTCCTAGAAAGGAACACAGACACAGAGCTGGTCACGAATGGTTTGTCTGAGTAATTATGGTTGATGAGGCTGCCTGACCCCCCAGACCCTCCTTGCAGCAGGACGTCTGTCCTGTAGCTGAACAAACTTTTGGTTGGTGACTACAAAGAGAATTCCCCATTTTTCTCTCAAGGAACACAGACTTTTCAAACCTTTATGTGGCTATTTTTTAATCATAGAATATACCAGACATGTGATGAAAAATGTTCCTGGATAGCTGTTTACTTAGAAAATTAATCATTATCAGTTAATCCATCTTAGGCATGGTATTGTCTTAGGTGCTACAGAAGAATCAAAAGAATTCCAGCTGGAGGGCTAGCACGCACAACTGCAACCCCTGACAGCTTCTTTTTTTTTTTTTTTTTTTTTTTAACAGAGGAGCATCAACAAGGACAGATTATTATAATGCAGGGTTTACAGCCCCTGCCCTGTTGCCAGATAATTCCTTGCTGTGGGCCCCCCACCCGCAACCCTGTGTATTGCAGGGTATTTAGCAGCATCCCTGCCTTCTACCCACTAGAATTGTGACAAAAAAAATTATCTCCCGACATTGCCAAATGTCCCCTCGGGCACAAAATCACCCCCAGTTGAGAACCACTGCTGTAATGTGAACTGAATTTGTGAGGGCTGAAGGGACGGTGCGCCTAGGAGAGGATCAGGAGGGATTAATCACAGGAGGCCTCTGGAAGAGAGAGATGCACGCTGGATTCACAAGACACGCAGGCCATGAATGGCCGGAGGAGGCGGTACTGGGATGCAGGGTGGCAGAGACCAGGAGAAGGGAGGTGTTATTTCACAAACTAGTGACTGAACAGGAAAATATGGGGACCCCACCTGGATGTCTTCGGCTACCAATCATGGTGTACATGGAGTGATTAGTGGATTTGGTTCGTGTTGTGGCGGATCATGCTGCACAAGGCAGGTGCCAGCAGACAAGAAAGCAGAGCCAGCAGAGAGGACAGGAGTTGGGGGTGGAGGGTGGGAAGGGGGATGGCCAGCGCCCCTCAGCGCCCACTGTCCCCGGGTCCCATGTGCGTGTGTTCCACATGCCCATCAGTCCTCTTGGCAGCCCTCTGAGCCAGAGGCTACTGTGATTCCTACTTTACAGCTGGAGAAACTGAGGCACGCAAAGGACAAGTAACTCCCAAAGCCTCTTAACTAGTAATCAGGAGAGCACAGCTCAAAGGCCTGGCTGGCCGCTGAGTTCACGCCCTCACTGTGCTGTTTGATAGGGGTTAAGGCAGTGCCAGGGGATGGAGCTCCCGTCACCAGCAGGCGGAACGGGTCTGGAATCCAGGCAGTCAAACAAGGTTTGAAAGGAATGAAAATGCCCACCCTAATGGACAGCACCGTCAGGAGCGCGTGCGGAGTGAGACTGAGCAGGAAAGCCATAGATGGAGTCCAGGGAGACAGCTCAGTGCCGAGGCCCTGGCGCTGGAACAGGGGACATGAGGCTGGTGTTGAAGCAAAGGCTGGAGCAGAGTGACAGGCGGGGACAGAAAGGGGAAGAGATGGCTGCCACCAGCTGAGGGACAGGCCCGGGCGGGTCCCAGACGAGCTGAAGAATGCTGACTCTGGTGGAGAAGCCAGTGAGAGTTGGGGCTGACGAGGAGGAAGAGTTGTGGGCCCTGAGGGGCTCGGGTTGGAGATGAGGCCGGGCCTGCGTCAGGGAACTGGAGCGCAGAGGGATCCCTCCAAGAGACACTGAGGGAGGACTCAGTCCTCTTTCTCTGCGGGGGAAAGGCCAAGAGCCTGGACCAGACCATGCCACTCCGGGCTGTGTCCTGGGCGGACTGCTCAGTCCTCCAGCTGCAGAGTCACCTTCTCTGAACCAAGGACAAAATAGCACCACCTGAACTGCCGGGCTGCTGGAAGAGCAAAATGAAATATTGCACCTGTGGGCCTAGCACAGCGTCTCGCACACTGTAGCAGCAGAGGAGGATTTGCTAGTGGTGACTAGGTCAGGGCAGAGCGGGAAACTGCAGCCAAACTAAACAGAGGCAGCGGGGCCAGCACCACAGGTGGGCAGGGGCCTGTGCCAGGCTGGTGGCTCTGGGAGGGCTCTGCCGGGCGTCAGGATCGGTAGGGGTGCCTGTTCTGATAGAAGGGAAAAGAAACTTGACTTTTGCCATGTTAGGATTTTAGTCTCCAATGGCTCATCCTATAATAATATATGGATTTTATAGACATGGACAGAAAGTGCACAGTTGATTTTCACATTCGGCAGAGGTGAGTGATTGGTTAGATGTGTCTAGCATGCATTAGATGGAAGAATGAGATGAAAACAAAATGTTATTTTAGGGACAAGACTTTGGTTGTCCTTATTTGCAAATTTAGCTCTAAGAATAACTTCAGTCTCAAGACAAGGAAGGGGTTTGTGGTCCACCTCTTGTCAGCTGGGTCCATCTCTATTTGCAGACTTCGTCGTTTCATTTCTGTACCGCTAAGAGGAGTGTGAGCAATAGATGGCTCTCAGCTCAGTGCTCCCAAGCAAATAGACTAGCAAAGGAATGGCGGCTACTCCCCCATGTGAGGCCCGTGCTGTGCAATCCGGGCAGAGTACTGGGGACTGCCTTCGCTTTTGTCACCCTTATTGGGATAAATAGTGGATTTCCCCTGATTTCCAATGAATGATTTTGATTGGCTAAGCCAGCACTGTCCAGTAGTCTATAATGTGAGCCACACATGCAAGCCACACATGGTACGTTTTCCAGCAGCCACTTTATAATAGTAAAAAGAAGTAGGTGAAGTTCACTTTAATAGTATGTTTTATTTCGCCCAGTTATTGGAAGTATGATCATTTGAAAAGTAACCAATATTTTAAAATATTTAAAGTATTGAGATACATTACATTCTCTTTTTTTTTTTTTTGTACGAAATCTCTGAAATCTAGCCACATTGTGTGTGCCCAAGAGCCCCATGCAGACAGTGGCCAGCACCTTGGACAGCATAGCTCTAAACTCCCCAACCGAGATGCTGCCATTCCCAGAAAAGGCTGATAATTACTCTGAGCCGGGTGACCTTCATGTCCCCCTGATCCCCTTTGGACAGATGCCTGGTATTCTGATGGTTCATTTCCGACCTAGCTAGTCTGCGTTACACAGGGAAACTGTTCAAGAGCCAAGGATCACCCAGAGCACCTACAGGTAGGCCGTTCAGTGACAAGAGTAGCCAACCGAGAGGGCTGACACCCAGCTGTTACCAAGTCTAGAGGAAAACAAAACTAATGACTCTGGTGCAAACATGGAATCCAGTTTTGTGGAGAGGAGGAATTTCTAATATAAGAAGAGCAATGGCCCATCAATAAAGAAAGATTGGATTCGGGCGAAAGCAATGAAAGACTCAGAATTGTGTTTTTGGTTTTATGTCTTCTGTTTGGGATCCTCATTTCAGGCCCTTATGATTCTGTTTTTCCACTTGACAGCGCACAGGGTGGTTGTAGGGAGTCATTACTAAAACAAAAATGATTGGGATGGCATTTTGCAAAAATCACCAAGTGAACTTTGATGGTTTAAAAAAAAGCAAGCAAACAAACAATAAAACAAAGTTCAAGTAACGTAGATCAGAGATTCCTCTTCCCTGTTGTAGGAACTTGCTAGGGGAGAAGCATCTGGAAGCAGGACCTGCAGGCATGGCTGCTCAGCCCCCAGCCTCGGAGGGTAGATTTCCCCCCAGCTCTCCAATACAAACGAAAGTGAGCACTTCTGAGTCTAAGCACACTTTCCCAACTCTTACAGCTCAAAACACACAAACAATGAGCTTTTTCAGGCTTCCCATGAAGCTCTGCCGAGATAAAAGCAGTTAACAACCACTCTTCCATGACGATAAATGGTTGTTGGTTTTCTTTAATCAATATTTTAATAACTATTTGCACACTTTGGCAATTATGGCTACAGAGAGACTGATGGTGATTACGGAAGCAGATTGCAAAGGTGATTCACGAGGATGTGGTGGTTGACCATCTCTCTGGGACAAGTGGGCTTCAGCCCGGCACCTGCTGCTTGAAGCAGGTGTACTGTAGCTGTTGCGTGGGCAGCTTACGTGGCAGCGGTCGACCCCGCTTCCCGGCTGACACGCTCTTCTCCAGGACAGCTTTGCTCCCCAGCAAGTGCAGCAAAAATTCACTCCAGAAGCAGTCACTTGCCTCTTTCCGTGGGCATGACTTTAGAGCCATTGGCGTTAGAGCTGAGTTGGCCACCATCCTGTGCCTGTATGAGTGGAAAGAATCCGCTGAAGCTGGAACTGCCTTCACGTCTCCCAAGGAGAGCCCCGCCACCCCGCCATCTTGAAGGGCATCTTCCTGGAATAACAGCGTGATCATGTTTCCTGGCACTTCTTCTCATTCTCAGTTAAAGACATATTCCATTCATTGTTTTCGCTGTTTTGTTTTTCCCCACTTCAAGCTCCAGGTTGTCGTGAATACTATTTTGGAAGTGGACCAGTTATAAATGTTTTGTCCAGAAAAGAGTCTGGAAGGAAAGCTCTGAAATATCTGGATTTGCAGAGAGAGAATTAGGAGCTGTCTTTTTACGTTGTATCAAGTTTTAGAAATAAACATGAAGAACCAAAGTAATAAAATGATGGAAGAAATTCAATGTAAAAGAAGTTGAAATAGGCCCCCATTGAAGGGCTGCAGGGAGCAAAATAGAAACCTTACTTGAAAATAAATATGAAGACGTTCATGATAGAGTTATTTATAATAGTATAAAGGAAATAGAAGCAATTTCTATGCATACTAGGAGGGAAATGGATCCATGAATTACACTATACCTCTATGATGACTGTTTCTTAGAACGTCTTAAAATACTGATTTCAGCCAGGTGTGGTGGCTCCTGCCTCTAATCCCAGCACTTTGGGAGGCTGAGGAGGGCAGATCACAAGGTCAGGAGATCGAGACCATCCTGGCTAACACAGTGAAACCACGTCTCTACCAAAAATACAAAAAATTAGCTGGGCATGGTGGCGGGCGCCTGTAGTCCCAGCTACTCGGGAGGCTGAGGCAGGAGAATGGCGTGAACCCGGGAGGCGGAGGTTGCAGTGAGCCGAGATCGTGCCACTGCACTCCAGCCTGGGCGACAGAGTGAGACTCTATCTCAAAAAAAAAAATAGATAGATAGATAGATAGATAGATAGATAGATAGATAGATAGACAGACAGATAGATTTCAAAAATATCTAATGGCTTATAAAAGTTATCCTTATACAATTTCAATGAAAATATGCAAAATACAAAATTGGATGTACATTGGGATCTTAATATATATAGAAACCTAGACTGGAAGGAAATATAAACAAGTTTTTTTTGTGATTGGACTGGAAGTAATTTTAATTTTTTTCTCTGTATGTTTCTGATATTCCCTATGATGAGCATGTGTTACCTTTATAATTAGAAGAAAAAAATCAGTAAATGTCATTACATAAACTCTAGCATTAATAGATATGCATTCAACAAACATTTATGAAGCCTTGGCAAATGACGAATTCTCTCTAAGGGCTTTGTGTTTTCATCTGGATGATGGGATCCCATGGCCTTGCCTGACTCACAGAAGCTTTATGAGGAACGGATGCATTAACCTGAAGAAGCTGTGAAAACAGCAAATTGCTTATCCAAGCACGACATTATGAGGCATGGCGTGTCTAATCACGAGCCCACTAGAACATGAGAAATAAGAAATTGAACAAGACTGTAATGAGTTGTTTGGAATGGAACCCTGTAAGAAACTAAAACAAAAAAATAGTCAGCATTTAAATGCAGATTGCAGAAGGACATTTGGGGGATCCCAGGTCCTCAGAGCGTGGGAGTGTTAGCTGCCCTGTGCAAGGGTGGTCCTTTATTGGAAGTCGCCTCAGAGAGCATTGCTAAGTGTGGCTTTTTACCACTACCCCTGAGAACGGCATTCACTCTGCTTCATTGGAAACAGTCTATCCCGTGTGTGGGAGAAGCACGCCTTGCTGGGGTCAGGGCCAGGGACAAAGCTCAGAGGCCGTGCTGAGTTTTCATCAACACCTGAGCAGCTGGCATGTGCCAGGGTGTGGTCTAGGGTGAAGGCTGCCATTCTAGTGCAGAATAGAATCCTGTGGAGGTTGGAAATGTTTACCTGCTTGGTTTTTTTTTTCTTACCATGTGTATTATTTTCAATAAAATGTATACGTATACAAGTGAGCACCTTCCCCTGGAAATTCTGACTCAGCAGGTAGAGTGTCCGGCAGGTGTGCATGTGAGACCTGCTCTCCCAGCGCTCAGATAAACATGGGGGACAAACGTGATGAAGCAGCCACCCTCAGTTTATAATTAGGAAACAGAAACTATACACGCACACCTGGCACAGAGCAGGTGCTCTCACCCAGACCTCTTGAATTGTTGAGTCGAATTTATTTATTTATTTGAGGTGGAGTTTCGCTCTCATCACCCAGCCTGGAGTGCAGTGGTGTGATCATGGCTCACTTTAACCTCCACCTCCTGGTTTCAAGTGATTCTGCCTCAGCCTCCCAAGTAGCTGGGATTACAGGTGTGCACCACCACACCCGGCTATTTTTTGTAGAGATGGGGTTTTCACCATGCTGGCCTCCCAAATTGCTGGGATTACAGGTGTGAGCCACCGTGCCAGGCCCTGAATTTAAAAGTTAAATGCAGAATACATAGATGTTCTCAGAGGGTTAGCTACTTTTTTCTCTTAGTATCTGAGGTTTTTGTGGGTTCAGTGAGAAACCTGGGTGTTTATAACATGTAAACAAAATGATTTCAGTTCCTCGACTCACACAGCTTTTCACAGGGAAGGGGCAGAAAGTGCAGCTTGAAGGTATCCAGAAAACATGTGTGGGGCGGTCAGATGGAGCGGCTGCAGCCCGGGGGTGTAGAGGCTGTGGGGATCTGCAATAGCCTGGTTGGCAACCATGACAAGAAAGGGGACGGGCCTACGAGTCAGTCCATCTGCGACCACGACACCCACAGCACTGGGCAGGGATCACGGGCAGAAGCGGGGACCAGGGCTGCCTGACTGGGGTTTAGCCATGAGAGCAGCTGGCGCAGCCTCAGAGAAGGTGCTACAGAAGCTCCCAGGGTGGATGCTGGGACTCCTGGGCCAGAAGCTCTGCGAGGGGGGCGAGGGGGCTCCCCCTTGTTCCAGTCTCCCTGGCTGGCCCCTCGTTTTCTGTTAGTGGGGCCGGGGCTGCTGCTGGGCTCTCCACGCGGTTCTCCAGGAAGATTTGGGGTGGGGCCTCCTGAGAGGGTCTATGAAGACGGTACCACTTCTCCGGGTACAGGAAGGGAGGGGTCCCTAAGCTGCGGCCTCTCGCTGAGGTCAGCAGACCCCCGATGTGCCACCTGAGCAGCTCATTCGCAGGCAGGTTCCAGGCCCAGTCCTGAGCTCACCACCCAGAGTCTGTGGGAGACAGGGCCTGGGAATCTGCATCTAGCAGAGTAATGTTTGAGATTCACTGACTTAAAATGTCCTCCCATACATAGGGGGCGTGTTATGCATGTGAGGTGTAGTGCTGGGGAGAGGGGCAGCCTCTTCAGGGATTGGAGGTTGTGTCAGCTAGGAAGCCACTCAGGACAACGGTCCCTTCCCGCCTCCCACTGCCCCCCAAGCATCCACTGTGCCCAAGTCAGGGAAGAACCTACAACTCCCCACCCCCACCCCTGCCCTGCAAGAGCTGTGCATTCCCTGCAAGACGCTGCCCAGGAGGTGAAAGGGAGCAAGGCGTCATGGACGCCGGGCCATGTGGATGTAGGGTTCAAGGTCTTCCTGCGGTCAGAAGCTAGCTCCACAAGGGTCTGTAGCATCTCCCAGGCACCCGGAGCTGGGCTGGGCTCCTGGAGGTGGTGACTAAGGCAGAGTCCTTGCTCCCACTACAAGCCTGGAGGCTGGAGGGGAAGGCAGCCAAGCCGACCCAAGGGCCTGAATGGAGGAAGTACTTGCCAGGCCTGCCCTCCCAGGAAACACCACGGCCACCGCTTAGAAATGCTTCCTGGAAAGGCCCCTGCCCGGGCTTGGCCTGCCTGGGTGTGAACGTGCCTCTTCCCCAGCGCCAAGCCAGAAGAGGAGCCGGAGCAGGTCCGGGTAATGTGAGATCACCCAGGAGTGGCTGTTTCCTGCCTTGCCCGGCTCTGACTTGGGGGAGGCTGTTTTGTTTCTTCCCCCTTCCCGGAGCAGTATTTCTCTGTTGAAAGTGGGAGTGTGTGCTCTTATGCCTCCAATACCTGGTTCTCAGAAGGTGCTTATTAGAGAGACCCCATGGCAAGCACTTACCAGCCCTGGCAGCTCCCTGCATCCACACTGTGTGTGTCCAGAGCAAAGCTGATCACTTCTTTACATAGGATGCAAAAAAGATGGGAATGTGTCCCCGGCCAGCAGGGGCATGTGGGTGGCCACTGAACAGGACTAAGTGTGAACTAGGACCAGAGGCACGGGCCACGGACTGCAGATGTCCAGACCTCAAACACCCAAGGAACTCTAAGGCCAGACTTCTAGGTTGGTTAGTTCAGGCTGTGGGACTGTGGTGAGTGAGGTTGCATTGCAGTTGCATTGCAGTTCTGGGACTTTTCTAGAAGCTGCATGGAAGTGAAACAGTATGCTCTGGTTGGCTCATAGGCTTCAGGCTGAATTCAGTCATCTCCAAATCTAGCCATTCTGAGTGGCTCCCTCAGGGGAACCTGTCTGCAGACCAACCCAACAAGGGCCAGACAGAAAGCAAAAGTCTGCCAGGCTTCACTCTGAGGATGTCAGGGCCCTTGCAGAGAGGAAACTGGGCTGGAAATTCAAAGAATGTCTCAGAGTCCTATTTCTTCTTAGTGAAATTGACGAAAGAATTGAGAAACTCCTTTTCTGCTGACCAGATTTTTTTAAAACTCAAACCTCACATTCTTCAGTTGGAACTGTTTTGCATGGTGGTCACAGCTGGTGTCTGCTCATAGTTGGGGCAGGGCGGAGGCTTTGGTTGGATAATCAGGCAGAAGACAAAGATTCAGATCCCAATTCCCTCTGCCCTCTTCATGCCAACCATACCAGGAACCTGAGCAGGTCTCTTTCTTTTCCAGAAGTGGATGGGGGTGGGGGTGAAGAAAACATATTCAGAGGCATCAGTATGTCTATTTGGCTAGAAAGAATTCTAGGCATTTGGGAATAGTCTTTTATATTATGGATACATTTTTTAAAATATGTAGAAAATGGTGACCATTACAGACTAATCTCTAGAACTAGAAACTCAGTTTTCTCCTCTTTCAACCCAATACATCAGATGTCTAGTGAGTTGTCAGACATCTCTGCAAGGTAGTAAACATTGAAAATAATGCAAAGATAAATGAAATAAGTTTTGTGTATGTCAAAATCTAGACCAAACTGCTATTGATCACGAGATGCTTGCTATGAAATAATTTCTTAAATCTGTCAGCACTTACATTTTGATTTCACAGCACTTACAGTCCTTTATTAAAGTACCACTGAGCACCAGTAAAGGAGGACAAAATCAATACTGCCAATCTTATGATCAAACTTAGATAAAACTCATTTTTGCCTGATTTCCCTTTGAGAACTCACAGGTTTTGGCCTCTGACGGCTGCTCTGGGTCCTCCAAGGTCAATGTGGAGCAGGAAGGGTAAAATGATAGAGATCTGTGGGTGAGCTCCTGCAAGCTGCTTTTGATGTAAGAGTATTTTCCAAAGTAAGAATATTTGGGCCGGGCATGGTCGCTCACGCCTGCAGTTCTAGCACTTTGGGAGGCTGAGGTGGGTGGATCGCTTGAGCTCAGGAATTCAAGACCAGCCTGGGCAGCATGGTGAAACCCACCTCTACTAAAAATACAAAAACATTAGCCAGGTGTGGTGGCATGCACCTGTGGTCACAGTTACTTGAGAGACTGAGGTGGGAGGATCACCTGAGCCTGGGAGGTCAAGGTTGCAGTGAGCCAAGATTGCACCACTACACTCCATCCTGGCAACAGAGCGAGACCCTGTCTCAAAAAAAAAGAATATTTGAATAACTTCATTTTAATCACTCTAAGTAGAGAGGTGTTGAGATTTTTGGTGTAATTAATGGTGGACTGGATTTGAGTTAAACAAGCATTGATTAAGTGCTTGCCTATTGTGTGCTTTCAGCACACTTACCATCTGTTTGTGGGAATAAGGCAAAAATACAAAAAATTAGTTTATGGGGATCATAGGCAAGAAACTCAGTGTTATTCAGATTCAGTCACATGCATATTGAAGAGCCCAAAGCAAAACAAGGGTCAGTGGAGTCAAAAGGTTGGGTACAGGCCAGGTGCGGTGGCTCGCGCCTATAATTCCAGCACTTCGGAAGGCCGAGGCGGGCAGATCACCTGAGATGAGGAGTTTGAGACCAGCCTGGCCAACAGGGAGAAACCCTGTCTCTACTAAAAATACAAAATTTAGTTGGGTGTGGTGGCAGGTGCCTGTAATATCAGCTACTATGGGGGCTGAGGCAGGAGACTGGTTTGAACCCAGGAGGCAAAGGTTGCAGTGAGCTGAGATTGCACCACTGCATGGGTGATGGAGCAAGACTTTGTCTCAAAAAAAAAAAAAAAAAAAAGTTGGGTCCAGAGAAACCCCTGTCCAGAACCCTAGACCCCAAAACAGATAGGAACCTCTCTCTCCAGCCCCCTGTTATATACACCTAAGTAACCCAGGGAAGTTAAGTCACTTGTGGTGGCAGAGTGGGGACGATATAACTCGGTTTCTTGATTCCCAGGAAAATGCTCTTTCCGCTGCCCCTGGCTTTCTCTGGGTGTACAAGCTGGATAATATTTTGGCAGATGAAAGAATGCAATTCCCAGTAGCATTAAAAAAAGGCACTTGTCTTAGAGATAAATGTTATGCTGATGTTACCAAGCAATCATTGGGCTGACTGCCTGATGCACATAGAGGCCGACACCATGGCATTGGCTTTTGAGAGAAGAAAAGCTTTATTGCGAGTCAACTGGCAAGGAGAAAGAAGGAAAAGCTCAAATCTGTCTCTCTAAAAACCCCGAATTCCTGAAGCCAGTCCCACTGTTGGCTAGCCAGATCCAGACTGCCATTTGCCAGGCTGGGGGTGTCTCTCAGTCCACCAGAGCACGAAGTGGCCAGAAACAGAAACTGCTGTTTGCTAGGATGGGATGTTTTTCAGTCCCCCAGAGCACAAAATGGCCAAGGAAAAGGACAGAACCGAAACCAGAGGTGGACTGTGCTTAGTCCGGAGATCCCATTGCTAGATCCAGAGAATTACTTTTAGTCCACAGGGTGAAGTCCACTTACCACCCTGAAGGAGTGCTGGACAAAAGGTCCGGACGGCCACTTCTGCTCTTCCAGGGTAGGTCCAGGTGACACTCAGGTGGGCTGGACACCAAGTGGGAGATCCCTGGAAATCATACCCAACGCCTCTCAGGCAATGTGAGTTAGCCCAGGCAAGCTACCACTGTCCACTTCTCTGCCCATAGGGAGCCTTTGAGGAGTTTGGGGTCAGAACCCAAGTCCCGGTCCCATCTAGGTCTTAGAATTTTCCCACCCACATTGTGTGTGTTTGGTTGCTTGAGGGGACATCAACCCAATGACCACAACCAAGGAGAATTTAGCAAGGGGAAATTTTTTTTTTTTTTGAGTCAAAGTCTCACTCTGTCGCCCAGGCTGGAGTGCAGTGGTGCGATTTCAGCTCACTGCAACCTCTGCCTCCCAGGTTCAAGCCATTCTCCTGCCTCAGCCTCCAAAGTATCTGGGATTACAAGCACGTGCCTCTATGCCCAGCTAATTTTTGTATTTTTAGTAGAGATGGAGTTTTACCATGTTGGCCAGGCTGGTCTTGAACTCCTAACCTCGGGGTGATCCACCTGCCTTGGCCTCCCAAAGTGCTGGGATTACACATGTGAGCCAGCACACCTTGCCTAACAAGGGGGTTTTATTACTTGTGACAAGTAAGGAGAATACCAGGGATGGTTCCCAAAACTGTGTCTCGTCAAGCTGGGGCTGGGGCAGATGTAAAAATATAGGATAATGAGGCGTGATCTAATTGGATCTTGTAATGCAATGATGCCAGGAGCACCATCTGACTGACATGGGCTGGCCCTAGAGCTCAATCTGATTGGATCCTGGATGCCAGGCGGTGTCCACTTCTCAATTTTGTCCCCATTCCTCATTCTAAGCACTTAGGTTCCACCTGTGGTTGCAGGCTTGGTCTATCTGGGCATGCTCAGGTTATGTGACCTTCAACCTGGAGGTCCATGACAACTGAAAAACAGGTCACAACTTTGTTACATAAAAGTTGAACCCACTGGGCGCAGTGGCTCACGCCTGTAATCCCAGCGCTTTGGGAGGTCGAAGCAGGTGGATCGCCCTGAGGTCAGGAGTTTGAGACCAGCCTGGCCAATATGGCGAAACCCCGTCTCTACTAAAAATACAAACATTAGCCGGATGTGGTGGTGCGTGCCTGTAATCCCAGCTACTTGGAAGGCTGAGGTAGGAGAATTGCTTGAACCCGGGAGGCAGAGGTTGCAGCGAACTGAGATAGAGCCACTGCACTCTAGCCTGGGTGACAAGACTCTGTCTCAAAAAAAAAAAAACAATGTTGCAATCAGTATTCATGAAAATTTCCTTAGGTCAAATGCCTGAAAATGCTGTTACTGGGCCAAAAGATACGTACATTTTTAATGTTTTGAGATACACAACTAACTTGTTCCCCCTAAGGTTGTATAAATTTATATCTTTACCAAAAGTATATGAGCATGCTTATCCTCACTGCTGTCAACAATACCAAATATTGTCATGTAAAATTAACTTCTGACCTCATTTGTTTGAAACTGGGGATTGGGCGCAAATCACAAACTTTTAAAAATATATTTACTGATAGCTGTTATTTCTTTGTGTGAGTTGCCTGTTCATCTTTTTGCCCATTTTATTACTGGAATGTTTGACTTTTTTCTATTTATTTATAAGAGCTCTTTAAAGATACTACCCTTTGTTATATATGTTACAAATATTTTACTACTTTATCATTTGCATTTTTATGAAGTTTTTTTGACATACAGGTTTTTACTTTTTTATGTGGTCAGAGTATCAATCTTTTCTTTATGTTGCCAAACATATGTGACAAGCCAAAATATATATATAAAAGGTTGATAGTCTGATCAGATAAAAATTTAAAAACTCATATGTCCAAAAACCTTTCCCTACCCCTCTCCTCCCAATCAGAAAAGTTTATGTATAAACTTTTCTAGTTTTTTTTTAAAGTTTTCTAGTTATAAAAGTTTTCTAGTTCTTACATGTTATAATTTTTTACATTTTAGTCTTTGGTGTGTATTTGAAGGTATGGTTTTACCTTCAGGGTTTCCCCTCAAATGATTAGCTGTCTATCCTAATTTTGTTTACTTGTAATAAATAAAATAATAATTAATAATAATCCATGCTTTCTCCACTGATTTCAAAGGCTGTATTTATCAGATACTAAATCTTAGAGAATTTGTCTATTGGGGATCTTCTATTTCGTTTCAGTTATTCTGCTTTTGCAAATATTCTCACGTTTATTCTTCCAGATGAAGTTTAGGATCATTTTGTCAAATTTATCAAAATTTTTCTAAATCATATTGAGATTTCTATTAGCATTGTAACAGATGTATAAAGTAGTTTGGGAAGAATTGATATATTTAAAATACTGAATCTTCCACCGCAGGAAGCAGAGTGCCTCTCCATGGTTTTCAAAACCCCCTTCACGTCTCTATGTTGTATTTTTTTTTCTTCATATGGAAGCTACCTACCATTTTTTTGTTGGCTTTATTTCTAGAGTTTTGTTATTCTATTTTTCTGTTTTAAATGGAACATTGTCTTCTTTATAGTTTCCAACTATTTGTGTCATTAAACATATAAAAATACTTTTAAAGCTTGTATATATATTGGTTTATATTTGTCAACCTCAGTGAAGATTTTTATTCATTTTATCCAATCTGTGTTGAATAGAGGCAAAAAAGAAAAGAGCTTAGGACCATAATAGATGGACATTTTTTTCCTTTAAAGTATAGTGTACTTATAAATAGCATCCCCTGCTTCTGTACTGGTAACCCTAATTCTCTTTTCTTCAATGCTAAAGATAAAACCTTGCACCAGTCCTGTGTAGAATGAGCGATAAACCGGCCCTTGCATTCAGGTCTTTGCTAATGCCCTCAATATTAATGCCACTCAAACTTTAATAAAAGCCTGTCTGATTTTCCTGGTGATAATGATGAAGCCTGGCCCTGCCATAGCATGGTATCCAGTGTCCACTTTTTACCTTTGTTCTTATCTACTTGTCTTACAATAATGCAAACACTGGCAACCCAAATTGATCTCTATCACTGTACAGTATTTACCAATTTCTGACAATGCAGAAATTATGCCCCACAGAGTGGAAACACACACAAGGATTTCTAGCTTTGGCTTTCAGTAGAAGAACTGATCTTCACTTATGCAGCACAGCGGTTTTGTGTATATACTCGGAGAACTTTGACACAATTTGAGGGAAATTAAAATTTTTGCAAGGACAAAGCCACTTTCTTTTCCATTCAAGGGCAAGGCTTTGGCATCCATGTGGAAAAAAATAGTATGGCAAAAAATAAGGTAGTCATTAATTTTCATTTTGTTATGAGCATGTATTGGATTAACTCAGTTAAACTAAAAAGGTCACAGCTACTAAACTCTTTTTATTCTGTTTTTAATTATACTAATTAGTGCCATATATATATATATCATCAGACTTTCACGTGCATCATATATTTTATATGATTTTATATTTTATATATGATTTATATATATATATCTCTACGGAGTCTGGGCAGCCCCTGAAAAAAGAGCTTTTGATAGCTGTGAACATCATAGCATCTGACAGTTCAAGGTCTTTGCATGAATTACAATGTCCCTGACCTGCAGGAACTGAGATTGTCATAGTTTAAAAATGGAGACGCTGAAGCCTGTTTTCTTCACCAGATCAAAAAATCATACTCTTTACTGAGGTCATTCTATGTTTCCATTTTCTGGAACTTATATTTTCAAACCAATTTGTAGGAATATTTGTGTTTCTATTCATGGAATCATTTTTGAACGTTGATGTTTGCCAGTCCATAGTCACGTTAAAGTTCAGGCAAATAGCCATCTCAGCTTAATGAGAGCGAGCCTGTGTGCACAAGAGCGCTCCTGGAATGACATGTACTTTACTAGGGTCTTTCTCACCTAGAATCGGCATGCACTCTAGACCACAGCTATTGTCTGTCATGATGCTTTTCAAACTGTGCCTCCTGGAGCCCGGACAAGGGACAGGCATGTTGGGCGTCCCCATAAACCAGAGCTGCTTCACTCTCATCTGTTTTGTATACTGAGGTTCTTTGTAAAAGTTTCTTTGAACTCACACTGCTATAAATAACAACAAAAACAGTTTAAACACCTGGCCTGGCTGTTTTACTGGGCCGACCTTCCTCCGTAATTAACTAGATAATATCAGCTCTTTGGGTGACGTGAGCATTTTTGTAAATGGCTTGCATCTTTCTCTTTTGTCTGTGTTTTTAGCCAACTGCTTCGATTCCCCAGCTAATGGTACTGAAATGCAGCCTTGGGGTTCAGCTGTTGCTTGCATGGTGTTTGCCATGGCCCAAACCTGTCTCTCTCAGATGTACACAGGGAGCTGTTATAAAAATATACATTCTTAGCCCCTCCTGCAGATAAGAATCTTTAGGAATGAGGAATCTGGTTTTTTTTTTTTTTTTTTTTTGACCCTCCTAGGTAACTAAACCTTGCATGCATGGTGCTTGCCAGAGTACCTAAAAGGAGAGAGGGGACTTCACCAAGCTTAGCTAACTAGTCGGCTGACTTGCTGTTAATTTTGTCCTGCCTGCTAATAAGCGTGTGCACCTACAGCAAGGCTCCTCAGACTTTCATGTGCATCCAAATCCAAATTCAGGATGGGGGTGTGTGTAGGGAATCTTTGAAAATGCAGATTCTGGCTCAGCAGGTTCGGGGCTGGGAGGAGACGCCAAGCTTATTTATTTCCAACAAGCTTCCTGGTGACGGCAATACTGCCAGTCCATGGCCCACACTTTGAGTAGCAAGACCTAGGTCAGGGCCTCTCAGCCTCAGCACTCTTGATATTTGCGGCTGGAATATTATTTGTTGGGAGGGGCTGTCCTGCACATTGTAGGACATTTAGCAGCATCCCCGGCCATCACCCACTACATGCCACTTGTGACATTCCTTCCCACTCATGACAATTACAAAGATCTCTAGACGTTTTGAAATTTCCCCTGGGAGGCAAATCACCCTGGTTGAGAACCACTGCCCTAGATGGTCCTGATCATCAGCCAAGTTTAAGATCTGCCATTAAGTGTGATTTGTCTGCACACTTCAATTATTAAAAATATAGATTCTGGGTTTATCTGGTATCCCTAGAGTACAAGCCACAACAGGAAAGAGGACTTACCTTGTTTACCACTGTATCTACAGCACCTAGAGGACTATTGGGCATACAGTATGTGCCTAATAAATATTTGAATGAATGCATAAAAGAAACTAGCACTGCATAGCACATGAAACTCATTCTTCGAGGCCACCTTTTTCTGTTCTCTATTAAGTAGACAGAAAAAGGTTGCTTTGCCCTATTTTCTACTAATATTTCCGTTGGGTTTTTTCCCCCTCAATTCCTTTTTAAGGCCCTAAGTAGTCAGGTTCTCATGGGGTTAGAGGGCCTATTTAAAGTTCTTATCCTACAAATGCCTTCTTCTTGACAAAATTCTCTCCTCAAGAGATCATCCCACATGCCCTTTGATGACCAAGTCTGGGAAAAGCCCAAATCCTTGTGTTTTCTAACGAAATTACCCCCTACAACTCAAAACCAGCTTCCTGTTCCAAGAGAGGCAAGGATTGTCTGCACTCGCCATCCCCCTTTCTTTGTCTGTCACGGCCCCTTTCCCCTTTCATCTTTCCCACCACTTACACCCTCTTGCCAGCTGTTGAGGAGCTCTGGGGACTCCTCTGCAAGTCGGAGCACGGTCAGGGCTCTGCAACCCTGTGCACTGGGTGCATCCTGTGCTCCCTCCCAGAGCTGGAAAGCATCCACGACAGTTCCATCTCATTCCATAGGACCAGCACGTACCTGCTGGCAGGTCTTTCGTGTCGTGCTCACCTCGTGAGGGCAAGCCCACCAGAATGGTTTGAGCCCAAGTGGAAAAAATTTGCCCAGCCTCCCGGCCCTGCATGCCTCCAGCGAGGAAAGAGAGACTAACCATCTCTATGCAGGACATGCCCCAGGGCCCCTTCCAGATCCCCATCCTTGTCGTGTGGGGTAGGCCCCCTGCTGCCCACCCTGGCTCCCTCCTAGGTCCTTCATGAAGGATCCCTCTCCAAGCTGATGCAGCCTTAAATTATTCCAGCTTTGGACTCTCTCAGTGCTTAGCCCCATGCCCTTCCCGTCTTTGTGCACGTGGTCCAAGCATTCTGGGCATGATGGGTTAATCCCTCCTGCCAGCTGCAGGTCCTGGCTGAGCTTTGTTTCCAGTACTCTCCGTCCAGCCCAGAGGGAGCACAGCTCAGCCATGGCACTCTACTCTGAAGGAAGCCCCAGGATGTCCCCACCAGGGTCCACCCTCCCACATCAGCATTCCCCGTGCCAGTGGGCCTTGGTGGGGAGATGCACGGATGCTATGAGGTCTGTGCTCAAGCGTACTGGGGAATGCTACTCTGTAAGAAACCTGGTGGGGGGCGTGGGTTCTTTGCTGCTAGGTTCATAGTGCCTTGACTGTGCTAATGCTCACATCAGCTTCCTAGAGAGAACACCAGAATTTGGGTTTTCCCAAATGTGTTTGCATTGGACTAAATAACTCAGCAACACCACACTCTACACCTCTCTGATGTTCCTTTGCATTTAAACATGGGAGAGGCCAGGTGTGGTGGCTCACGCTTGTAATCCCAGCACTTTGGGAAGCCAAGGCGGGTGAATCACTTGAAGTCAGGAGTTTGAGACCAGCCTGGCCAAGATGGCAAAATCCCGTCTCTACCAAAAATACAAAAATTAGCCAGGCGTGGTGGTGCATGCCTGTATTCCCAGCTACTCCAGAGACTGAGCCAGGAGAATCGCTTGGACCTGGGAGGTGGAGGTTTCAGTCAGCTGAGATCACACTACTGCACCCCAGTCTGGGTGACAGCGTGAGACTCCATCTCAGATAAATAAATTAAATAAACATTGGAGCGCCCGTGTCATTGCTGAATACTTATCTCCAGCCTAGGTCCTTCCTCTGAGGTCCAGTTCTGCATGTGCCCCTCATAGATGGTATTTGCTCACGTTCAATACCACACCCATGACCTCCCACTCCCCTCAATGCGGTACCACAGAAACCCCACTGGACTGCCCTGGGCTCCCTGCCCGAGCCAGAGTCCAAGACTCACCCTGGTCACCTGCCACCAGGCTACGTCTCTCCATCATTGGTTTTCCCATTTTTAAAGCTTCTGGACTGTATCTCCTTCTCTCCATCACCAGGGCCACCACCCTATTTCAAGCTAACATCGTCTCCAACTTGTATTCCAGATCCCTCCTAAGTGGGCATAGATCCATTCTTTCTTCCCTAGCCAGTTCGTATTTGATACTGCTGTTGATGTGATATGACTTAATTGCCTACCTGATCACTTTACCACACAATACAGAACCTTTCTTGGCCTCTGTATTATTCAGTGCTGTCTAGAGAAATATCTGGAGAAACAGAATATATGTATGGGGGGCAGAGAAGAGACAGGTTTATTTTAGGAATTGGCTTCTTCTGATTGTGGGGTTGGCAAGTCTGGAATCTGCAGGGCAGGCCAGTAGGCTGGAAAGTCAGGTGAGTTGGTGTTGCCATCTTGAGCCTGAATCCTGCAGAGCAGCAGGCTGGAAGCAGGCGGGGTTTCTCCCGTGCAGTCTTGAGAATTGCTTCTACCTCGGGGGCACTCAGTATTTGCTCTGAAGATCAGCACCTGACTGGAGGAGGCCCACCCTCATTAGGGAGAGTAAGCTGCTTTACTCAAAGTCTGCTGATTTAAATGTTAATCTCATCTAAAAAATATCTTCATGGCAACATTTAGACTGGTGGTTGACCGAACAACTGGCACATGGCTGAGCCAAGTTGACACATAAAATTAACAGTCACAGCTTCCTTTTGCACTCAGAATGAAGGCCAACATCCCAGATGTGGCTACAAGGCTCTGTGTGACCTAGCTCCTGCCTTCCTCCTCTCTCAGATCTCCCGCTCACACTATGCTCTGGTCACACTGGTCTCCCTCCATGTCTTCAATATAACATCTCCCTCCTGTCCTGGAACCAGGACACAAGCTGCCCCCTGTGCCCGAAGTGCCTGGCTCCCTGCCCCCAGCGAGCGTGCACACCCCCACACACACTGTCTGGGGAAACCCTACTCTATCAGCCTCCAGATCCTGGCTCAAATGCTGCTGCTTCCGGGAGTTCCTGCCCCAGGGGGACTCTCCTGCTCTCCAACTAAAACATACGCAGTGTGCAACAATGCATTTCGCTGTGTGATTATTTAATTAATATATGCCCTCCACCAGACTGTACATTCCTTAAAGGCAAGCACCAGCTCCCTTTTGCCCACCAGAGAACTCTCAACACTCGTAGGTGTTGAGTGAATGATTAGGAAAATGCAAACTGGGCCTGGAACGCCATGTTTCTTTCATTCCTTGCAGGACTCACTACTTGGCTGCCTGGGGCCTGCCCTGGCCCTGGCCTCCCCTACCTCTCCGTGTTCCTCGCTCTCTTGCTTCTGACTTGGCAGGCCTTCTTTGCTCCTCCTGTGATGGCTAGGGGACTAAGCAGAGGAGATGCTCCCGGCTTTGCCGGCATGTGGCTTGGGTTTGAAACTGCCCAAATGAGCCCCTCCTCTGGCATCCATTTCCATCCTTGAAGAAAAATGTTTATGACAAACGGCCATACTAAGGATTTTAACTGGGAGAGGAGGACTGGGGGCCCCGCCTCTTCACGAGTCTTCCTGTGCATATCTGTATATAAGAATTCATAAAGAAAAAGTTGCTGCCATCCAATATATTACTAAGAAAATATTCACATTTTAATTCTCCAGTGGAAACCAAACCAGTGTATATAGACCGACCAGAATTTACTCTACTTTTTTCCCAAACAGTTAAAATAAAAGGAGTTGACTTGTCTAACATCTGATCATTGTTAATATTTTCCTGTGGGCTTGGAAGTTTCAGACTGTAAGCCCAGAGATTATATTCAATGGCTCTTAAAATAACCATCTTCTTTCATGACAGGTTAGCTATTCCAAGGTTGGGTAGTTTATGTCCTAAATGTTACAGAGCATGAGTAAAATGAGCGTTATGAAAATTTAAGATTTGTTAGATCCACCAGCTGTGTGTTGGTAGCATCCAACAGCTGTACTCCAGCAAATGCGATAGAATAGTCACAGAGACTTGAGTCTAAAGCAAAGCACATTTGCCCTGTGACTTACATCCTAATGCAGAGAGTTGCTTCATTTTCATTCCGACTGACTCCTCTTAGTAGAGCTTCCTACCACTCTGGCAGGCATTCTATCAGCTGGTTAATGGTTTATGAAACTGAAATCCACCAGGCAATGCCACTGTTCTGAATCCTTTGGTAAGGAAAGAATTTTATTTTTAGCTTTTATTTTGGGTTCAGAGGTACATGTGCAGGTTTCTTATTGTAAACTGTGTGTCATGGAGTTTTAGTGTACAGATTATTTCATCACCCAGGTTCTAAGCCTAGTACCCCACAGGTATTTTTTCTGATCCTCTCCCCACTCCCACCCTCTACCCTCAAGTAGGCCCCAGTGGGTGGTGTTCCCCTCTTTGCGTCCATGTGTTCTCATCATTTAGCTCCCACTTGTAAGTGAAAACATGTAGTACTTGGCCTTCTGTTCCCGCATTAGACTGCTTAGGGTAATGACCTCCAGCTCCATCCATGTTGCTACAGAGAACATGATCTCATTCTTTTTTTGGCCGCATAGTATTCCATGGTGTATATGTACCACATTTCCTCTATCCAGTCTACCACTGATGAACACTGAGGTTAATTCCATGCCTTTGTTATTGTGAATAGTGCTGCAGTGAACATACATGTGCATCTGTCCTTATGGTAGAATGATTTATATTTCTTTGGGTATATACCCAAAAATGGGATTGCTGGGCTGAATGGTAATTCTATTTTAAGTTCTTTGAGGAATCGCCACACTGCTTTCCACAATGGCTGAACTAATTTACACTCTCACCAACAGTGTATAAGCAGTCCCTTCATTCCCTTTTCTTCGCAACCTCTCCAGTATCTGTTTTCTGTTTGTTTGGTTTGTTTTTGAGATGGAGTTTCACTCTCGTCACCTAGGCTGGAGCTCAATGGCATGATCTCGGCTCACTGCCACCTCCGCCTCCCAGGTTCAAGTGATTCTCATGCTTCAGCCTCCCAAGTAGCTGGGATTACAGGCACCTGGTACCACACCTGGCTAATTTTTGTATTTTTAGTAAAGGTGGGGTTTTACCACATTGGCCAGGCTGGTCTCGAACTCCTGAACCTCAGGTGATCTGCCTGCCTCGGGCTCCCAAAGTGCTGGGATTACAGGCGTGAGCCATGGCAGCCAGCCCACATCTGTTATTTTTTTTACTTTTAAATGATAACCATTCTGCTGGTGTGAGATGGTATCTCGTTGTAGTTTTCATTTGCATTTCTCTAATGATTAATGCTGTTGAATTTTTTTTCATGTATTTGTTAACCACATGTATATCTTCTTTTAAAAAGTGTCTGTTCATGTCCTTTGCCCACTTTTTAATGGGGTTTTTTTTTCTTGTAAATTCATTAAAGCTCCTTACAGATTATGGATATTAGACCTTTGTCAGATGCTTAGTCTGCAAATATTTTCTCCAATTCTGTAGATTGTCTATTTAATCTGTTGATAGTTTCTTTGCAGTGCAGCAACTCTTAGTTTAATTAGGTCTCATTTGTCAATTTTTTTGTTGCAATTGCTATTGGTGTCTTCATCATAAATCTTTGCCAGGTCCTATGTCCAGAATGGCATTTCCTAAGTTATCTCCCAGAGTTTTTATAGTTTTAGATTTTACATTTAAGTCTTTAATCCATCTTAAATTGATTTTATACGTGGTGTAAGGAAGGGGCCCAGTTTCAATCTTCTGTCTGTGACTAGCCAGTTAGCCTAGCACTATTTATTGAATAGGGAATCCTTTCCCCCATTGTTTTTGTCAGGTTTGTCAATGATCAGATGGTTGTAGGTGTGTACCGTTATTTCTGGGATCTCTATTCTGCTCCACTGGTCTATGTGTGATATGGTTAGGTTTTGTGTCCTCACCCAAATCTCATCGTGAATTGCAATTGCCATAATCCCCACGGGTCAAGGGCAAGACCAGGTGGAGGTGATTGAATCATGGGGGCGGTTCCCCTATGCTGTTCTTGTGATAGTGAGTGAGTCTCACGAGATCTGATGGTTTTATAAGCGTCTGGCGTTTCCCCTGCTTGCACTCACTCTGTCCTGCCGCCCTTGTGAAGAAGGTGCCTGCTTCTCTTTGCCTTCCACCATGATTGTAAATTTCCTGAGGCTTCTCCAGTCATGTGGAACTGTGAGTCAATTAAACCTCTTTCCTTTATAAATTACCCAGTCTTGGTTATTTCTTCCTAGCAGTGTGAGAATGGACTAATAACAATGTGTCTGTTTTATACCAGAGTAAAACATGCTGTTTTGGTTACAATAGCCTTGTAGTATAGTTTGAAGTCAGTTAATGTGATGCTTCCAGCTTTGTTCTTTTTGCTTAGGATTGCCTTAGCCATTCTGGCGCTTTTTTGGTTCCATATGAACTTTAAAATAGTCTTTTTGAATTTTGTGAAGAATGTCATTGGTACTTTGATAGAAATAGCATTGAATCTGTAAATTGCTTTTGGCAGTATGGCCATTTTAATGATATTGATTCCTTTTTTTTTTTTTTTTTTTTTTTTTGAGACAGAGTCTTGCTCTGTCGCCCAGGCTGGAGTGCAGCGGTGTGATCTTGGCTCACTCTGCAAGCTCTGCCTCCCAGGTTCACGCCATTCTCCTGCCTCAGCCTCCCGAGTAGCTGGGACTACAGGCGCCCGCCACCACACCTGGCTAATTTTTTGTATTTTCAGTAGAGAGGGGGTTTCACCATGTTAGCCAGGATGGTCTCGATCTCCTGACCTCATGATCCGCCTGCCTTAGCCTCCCAAAGTGCTGGGATTACAGGCATGAGCCACCATGCCCGGCTGATATTGATTCTTTCTGCCCATAAGCATGGAATGTTTTTCCATTTGTATGTGTCATCTCTGATTTCTGGCAGTGTTTTGTAACTCTTATTGTAGAAATCTTTCACCTCCTGGTTACCTGTATGCCTAGGTTTTTTATTCTTTTTATGGCAACTGTGAATGGGATTGTGTTCCTGATTTGGCTCTTCATTTGGATGTTGTTGGTGTACAGGAATGCTAGTGATTTTCATACATTAATTTTATATCCTGAAACTTTGCTGAAGTTGTTTATCAGATCAAGGAGCTTTTCGGCAGAGACTCTGGGGTTTTCCAGATATGGAATAATGTCATCCACCAACAGGGAGAGTTTGACTTCCTACTCTGTTCTTCTTTGAATGCCTTTTATTTCTTCCCCCTGACTGCTCTGGACGGGATTTCCAGTACTATGTTGAATAGGAGTGGTAAGAGAGGGCATCCTTATCTTGTGCCAGCTTTCAAGGTGAATGCTTCCAGCTTTTGCCCATTCAGTATGATGTCAGCTGTGGGTTTGTCATAGATGGCTCTTGTTATTTTGAAGTATGTTCCTTCAATGCCTAGTTTATTGAGGGTTTTTAACTTGAAGAAATGTTGAATTTTATTGACAGCCTTTTCTGCATCTATTGAGATAATTATGTGTTTTTAAGGAAATTTTTTAGTTCTGTTTATGTGATTAATCACATTTACTGATCTGTGTATGTTGAACCAACCTTGCATCTGAAGGATAAAGTCTACTTGATCTTGGTGGATTAACGTTTTGATGTGCTGCTAGATTCAGTTTATTAGTATTTTCTTGAGGATTTTTGCTTCTACGTTCATTTGGGATATTGGCCTGGGGTTTTCTTTTTTTGTTGCATCTCTGCCAGGTTTTGGTATCAGGATGATGCTGGCCTCAGAGTGAGTTGAGGAAGAGTCCTCCTCCTCAATTTTTTGGAACAGTTTCAGTAGGAATGGTACCAGCTCTTTATACATCTGGTAGAATTCAGCTGTGAATCCATCTGGTCCTGGGCTTTTCTTGGTTAGTAAGCTTTTTATTACTGCTTCAATTTTGGAACTCATTACTAATCTGTTCAGGGATTCAGTTTCTTCTTGGTTCAGTCTTGGGAGGTTGTATGTGTCCAGGAATTTATCAGTTTCTTCTAGATTTTCTAGTTTGTCTGCATAGAGGTGTTCATAGTACTCTCTGGGTTTTTTGGGGTTTTTTTTGTATTTCTGTGGGGGTAAGTGGTAATGCCCCCTTTGCCATTTCTAATTGTGTTAATTTGGATTTCTCTCCTTTTTTTTATTAGTCTAGCTAGCAGTCTATCTTATTAATTTTTTCAAAGAACCAACTCCTAGATTTGTTGATGTTTTGTAGGTTTTTTTGTTTGTTTCTTAATTCCCTTCAGCTTAGCACTGATTTTGGTTATTTCTGTCTTTTAGTAGCTTTGGGATTGGTTTTCCTTTGCTTCTCTAATTCCTCTAGTTATGATGTTAGATTGTTAATTTGAGATCCTTCTTACTTTTTCATGTGGCCATTTAGTGCTATAAACTTCCATCTTAACACTACCTTAGCTGTGTCCCAGAGATTCTGGTATGTTGTATCTTTGTTCTCATTAGTTTCAAAGAACTTCTTGATTTCTGCCTTGATTTCATTATTTACCCTAAAGTCATTCAGGAACAGGCTGTTTAATTTTCTATGTAATTGTATGATTTTCAGCAATTTTTTTAAGTATTGATTTTTATTTTTCTTGTGCTATGGCTTGAAAGTATAGTTGGTATGTTTTTTTTTTTTTTTAATTTGCTGAGGATTGTTTTATGTCTGATTGTGTGGTCAATTTAAGAGTATGTGCTATGTGACAATCAGAAGAATGTATATTCTCTTGTTTGGGGGTAGAGAGTTCTGTAGATGTTTGTGTTAGGTCCATTTGGTCCAGTATTGAATTCAGGTCCTGAATATCTGTGTTAATTTTATGCCTCAATGATCTAATACTGTCAGTGGGGTGTTGAGGTCTCTCACTATTATTGTGTGGGAGTCTAAGTCTCTTTGTAGGTCTCTAACAGCTTGCTTTATAAATCTAGGTGCTCCTGTGTTAGGTGCATATATATTTAGGATAGTTAGATCTTCTTGTTGAATTGAATGCTTTGCCATTATGTAATGCCTTTCTTTGTCTTTTTTTTTTTTTTTATCTCTGTTGGTTTAAAGTCTGTTTTGTCTGAAATTAGGATAGTAACCCCTGCTTTTATTCTGTTTTCCATTTGCTTGGTAGATTTTTCTCCATCCCTTCATTTTGAGCCTATGGGTGTCACTGCTTTTGAGATGGGTCCCTTGAAGACAGCATACCATTGGGTCATTGGGTCTTGCTTCTTTATCCAGGTTACCACTCTGTGCCATCTTTTTTTTTTTTTTTTAAACAGGGTCTTGCGCTGTCACCCAGGCTGGAATGCAGTGGCACAATCTCAGTTTGGTGCAACCTCTGGCTCCCAGGTTCAAGCAATTCACCCACCTCAGCCTCCCGAGTATCTGGAACTACAGGCACACACCACCATGCTCAGCTAATTTTTTGTATTTTTAGTAGATTTGGGCCTTCTCCATGTTGGCCAGGCTGGTCTCAAACTCCTGGCCTCGAGTGATCTGCACACCTGGGCCTCCCAAAGTGCTGGGATTACAGGTGTGAGCCACCATGCCCAGCCCACCCTGTGCCTTTTAATTGGGGCATTTCCCATTTACATTCAAAGTTAGTATTGATCTTGTCATCACATTGTTAGCTGGTTATTATGCAGGCTTGTTTGTGTGGTTGCTTTATAGAGTCACTGGTCTGTGTACTTAAGTGTGTTTTTGTAGTGGCTGGTAATAGTCCTTCCTTTCCATATTTAGTGCTCTTTTCAGGATCTCTTTTAATGTAGGTCTGGTGGCAAGGAATTCCTCAACATTTGCTTTGAAAAGGATCTTATTTCTCCCTGATTCATGAAGCTTAGTTTGGCTGGATATGAAATTCTTGTTTGGAAATTCCTTTCTTTAAGAATGCTGAACATAGCCCAATCTCTTCTGGCTTTTAGGGTTTCTGCTGAAAGATCTGCTGTTAATCTGATAGGGTTCCCTTTGTAGGCGAACTGCCTCTTCTCTCTACATTTTTTAACATTGTTTCTCTCATTTTCATCTTGGAGAATCTGATGATTATGTGTCTTCGGGATATTCTTCTTGTGTATTATTTTGCAGGAGTTCTCTTCATTTCCTGAATTTTAATGTCAGCCTCTCTAGCAAGGTTGGGGAAGTTTACATGTATGATATCCTGAAATAGTTTTCCAAGTTGCTTGCTTTTTCCCTGTCTCTTTCAGGGACACCAAAGAGTTGTTGATTTGGTCTCTTTACGTAAGTCCATATTTCTCAAAGGTTTTATTCATTCTTTTTTCTTTATTTTTGTCTGACTGAGTTATTTCAGAGCCAGTCTTAAAGCTGTGAGATTCCTTCCTCAGCTTGGTATGTTCTGCTGTTAATACTTGTGATTTCATTATGAAACTCTTATAGTATGTTTTTCATCTTTTTCAGATCAGTTTGGTCCTTTTTTACGACTCTTTCATCTATCAGCTTCTGTATCATTTTATTGCAATTCCTAGATCCCTTGGATTGGATTTCAACTTTCTCCTAGATCTCAATAATCTTTGTTGCTATCCATACTCTGAATTCTACTTCTGTCTTTCAGTCATTTCAGCCTGGTTAAGAACTCTTGCTGGGGAACTAGTGCGATTGTTTGGAAAGAAGACACTCTGGCTATTTGAGTTGCCAGAGTTCTTGGGCTGGCTCTTTCTCATCTGTGTGGGCTGGTGGTCCTTTAACTGTGGTGTAAGTTGAGTACAGTCAGTAGACTTTTCTGGATGTTTCCAGAGGACCAAGGCTTTGTACAAGGTCTTTATTTATAGTCAATTATTGTCCTTGGTTTCACATGGGGAGTATATTAGCAAAGTGTTTTTTGTTGTTGTTGTTTTTGTTGTTGTTGTTGTTGTTTTCGGTTTTTGGTTTTTTTTTTTGGTTTTTTTTTTTTTTGGTGTTGAAGTTTTGGGCTTTGATACAGTCGATGGCACTTAAGCGTAATGGCCAGCAGGTAGGCTCTTCCTCAGCCACGCGGCTCCTCGGCATTTCCACACATTTGCAGCTGTGTGCCCTCCCAGTGTTCTGAGGTGTAGGCTCCTCTCCCACTTAGGTGCTGGCTGCGGATCTCAGCTTGGCACTCCCGGGCTACCCACTGCAGCTCTGGGGTAAGCTCAGGCTTTATATTCTGTCCCCAGCTTGGAAGCAGCAGAGGAAGGGTCCTTAGCAGTGGTTGTAGCAGAAGGCCTTTCACTTCTGTCGTGGGGCTTCACCCAGCAAGAGATGCAGAGCCACAATCAATCATTGCAATTGGCCTGGGCTGGGGCAGCTGTGCTGTGGACCTAAGTGGAGGGGACCCTTTCTGGTGATGAGTAGGGTGACTGGGTGGGTCCCAGGGGAGACAGCCTGGCCTCTCCTCCTTAGGGCAACTGCAGCTTGCAGGCAGTATGGTTGAAGCACTCAGGGTCTTTGCTCCTTTCCCACTCCAAGGGCAGCAAGGCAGCATCCTTGCAGTGGCAGTGGCCGAGGAGCTCTCGGTTGCCTCTAGGAGCTGCACCTCAGAGAACTGCTAAGCTGCTGGTCTGGATGGGAGTGAACACTGGGAGTGTTCAGCCAGGGGGCAGGGAGGCTGCGCTGCTGGCCTGAGCTGGGGACTCTACTTGTTGAGGAGTGGGGCGGGAGGGCTCACAGGGAAGAGAGACTGGACTCCTCTCCGTATGGTGGCTGTGGTGTGCTGGAGGTGCCAGCATAGTGACTAGGACCTTCGTCCCTTCCCCAGCCCGAGGGCAGTTAGGGCAGTACCACTGCAGCTGCAATGGCAGAAAAGAACTTTAATCTACATCTTTTCTAATTTGGGATTTTTCCTTTTGCAATGTAAGAAAGCAGAGTCCAGTGACTGTATATGGTACCACATAGACATTTGATCCCTGAATTTGGGGCAGGAATAAATCTGATCGGAGACAAATGGATCTTTCAGGATGGAAGTGCTCTGTTATTCCTTCAGGAAGAAAAGGTGACTTACTTGAAGTCACAGGCGGAAGTTAAACAGCTGATAGAAGGCCTCCGGTGAGCCCAGGAATTCTGTGTGAAACAACTTAATCAACAGGCAGCTTCCCATCCCTGAGCCCACACACTGCACAGCCCCAATTTCTTCATCCCCAGCTCCCCTAATTTTTGCCCACAGGCTGATTGCAAGGGTAACACTAGATGTAGGTACTGTTATTATTTCTGTCTCATGCCAACAACGTCCACCAATGGGTTGGGGAACTATATGAAGGAAGAGACCATTTCAAACTTTTACATACTCTTTCAAAATGCTTGTGTATAAAAATTTCCTTGAAAAATACTGACTTGGGACGGGCACGGTGGCTCATGGCTGTAATCCCAGCACTTTGGGAGGCCGAGGCGGGCGGATCACCTAAGCTCAGGAGTTCGAGACCAGCCTGGCCAACATGGCAAAACCGCATCTCTACTAAAAATACAAAAAAATTAGCTGGGTGTGGTGGCAGGAGCTTGTAGTCCCAGCTACTCGGGAGGCTGAGGCAGGAGAATTGCTTGAACCCAGGAGGCAGAGGTTGCAGTGAGCCAAGATTGCACCATTGCACTCCAGCCTAGGTGATAAGAGCAAAACTCCATCTCAAATAAATAAATAAATAAATAAATAAATAAATAAATAAATTTTAAAAAATACTGACTCATATATACTTGCCTAACTGCTAGAGGTTTTCCCCCAAAAATTCTAGTGTTTGACCCACTAGCTATTGCAAATGCCTATTATTATTTTCTCAATTGCTGTATTTAAACCACAAAGAGCAGCCCAAAGAGGCAGAGGCACAATTGTTGCCAACAACCAAAGGAAACCAAAAATCCAAAAAAAAAAAAAAAAAAACCCAAAACCAGAAAAGTTGAGTAGAGCAGGAACCCTCCCTCTGCGTCTCTCTTTGTGCCACATGACACAGGCCACAGGTGTTTGTGATCTCCAGAGATGAGAGAAAGACTTCATGATTGGCCACTGGCCTCAGGCTAGAACACCGAAGAAAAAGTTCCTTTGTGCTAAGATTGGTATGTGAAGCCCTGGGTTTCCAGCCCCCTTGTTCCCGTCTGCCCTGGATGCAAGCATGCCTGAAAGCCATGGGCCTAGGCAGCTGTCAGATGCATTGTGTGGAAGAAAGAACAGCAGGGCTCCCTGAGGTACACAGCTGCCCTCCTCAGCCGGCCGTTTTAGGGGGTGCCGCCTGGCCATGCGAGGTTAGCTCTGGATCAGCAGCAGCTTGTGGACACGTTTTGAAAGAGTCAGATCCACAGAGCACCTTGGAAAGGCGTCCTCTGCAAGGGAGGGGCTGAAAGCACAAGAGTGGCCTGCCTGGTGGACAGCATTGCAGCACTTGAGGGCCTGCGGCTGTGATTCCCAGGCGGGGTGGAGGTGCAGGAGCATGGCAGTCCTCCATCTTGGGCATCTCCTATGTGCTAGACCCTCTGCTGGACAATGGGGACTTGAAAGTGGATAGGCCATGGTCACTGCCCTAGAGCAGCAGGAAGATCTGGAAACAAATCCTCCTGACATCATCGGTACTGGGTCTTCCCTCCAGCCTGTAAACACCACCAGCAGAGAAGAAATCTGAGTTCCTGCTGTGTCCCCAGCTCAGAGCCCAGGGCTGGCCCACAGTAGAAGCACAATACAGATCTAGTGGCTGGATAAATAAACAAGGCAGGCGCAGTGAGAGCCCAAAGGAGGAAACAAGTAACTCTGCTTGCAAAGTGTTTTCACAAGAGAAGCTGGAACTGACCCTGAAAGGATAGGATTATCTGCACAGACAGCAGGAGAGGGAATCCTGAGCAGAGAGAGTATCACATGCAAATGCCTGGAAGTAGAAAACAGCATTGCCCGCTCAGGGAAACCCAAGGAGGCCACTGTCTTTTGAGCATAGGCTCCATGGAAGATCGTGCAAGGAGAGAGAAGGTTCACGGATTGTGTGCTGCATGGGAGGGCCTGAGTTTCTTGGTGGGACTTGCATTTAGAAAGCTGACTCTAAGGGCCAGGAGAACAGATCAGATCAGAATGGGTGGCAAGACAGGCTCGAGACTTGCTGTGCTCATCAGACAACCCAGCAGAGCCCTCCCAGGACCCCAGCAGCCCTCCGCAACCCCTGGTGCAGCACTGGCTTAATAGTAAATCCTTCATAAATATTGGTTGACTTTTTTCACGGCATAGCTGGGCCCTGAATCCAGGTCTTCTGATTCTTCCATTTCTTTTACATAAAGAGCTCTCCAAATATTTAGTCAAAGGGTTTTGGGTTTGGGTTTAATTCTTAAGCTTCAGTTTACTATGTCTTTTGAATTCTAGCTTTCAGCATTTCACCTGTTTGTAACAGAGGTTCAATCTTTTAAAAAATGCACTTTGGAACTAAAGATCAATAGAGTTTATCTTCAGGAGTGCCAGCAAATACTTGCTTTTTCAAGTCATTGCTACTCAGAACTAGGCTATTTAAATAATTGTAGTGTTGAAAAATTTGTCATTCCTGCATTTTAAAATAATCACCTTCACGATTCAGTTTCTAAACTTTTCTGATGAAATGAACACACATGTTTGATTGAATTCGTATTTTTTAAAAAGGTATCAGGTCTAGTTTTTCTACCCGTGTTTGCAGGAGTATATAGAGGCAATAGATTTCACAGCTGACATAAGGATTATTATTAATCTAGGCCTCAGTGGCACCCAGCTGGCAGAGAGGGCTGACCTTATCTTTGATGGGTTCAAAACCAGTGATTTCTATCCAGTGCTCGGGGGAAGCACACAGCCGTGCCATCTCTTTGTTTTCTCCTTATTACAGAATCAGTTGCAAGGCCTCCCTCTTCTTAAGGCCCCCGCTTTTGGAGCTCAGCGCCTCTCCAGATGCCTGTGACGTTAGTGCCATTTGATGGGGCAGCCACCTGGGGTGCCAGGCAGATGGGGCATCTGCCGAAAGAGGGTGTCCTGCTTGGCAGGGCAAGGCCACCCAGAGTCCTTGGACTGGCTCCACAGCTGTTCAATTATTCTAAGCAGAAGGTTTGGGCCTCAGGAAGAGAGAAGTAGAAGACCTGCTTCATCCTCCTGCCGTAGCCGCGCCCTGCCCTCCACACTGCCTGCTCTCCCTCCAACCTGGAACTTTAATTTTTCCATGAATAATTCATGGCCAGCAGCAGTTCAAAGCACTCTCCTTAACTCTGGGATTGTACTTTCACAAACACCAAAGCCTTAGGCTAAAGGGCTATGGCAGATTTCGAGACCTCTGACAGCCATTTAAAGAAGATCGAGGCTGGGCACAGTGGCTCGTGCCTATAACCACTTTGGGAGGCCAAGGTGGGAGGAACACTTGCTTGAAGTCGGTTGCTCAAGACCAGCCTGGGCAACATAGTAAGACCCTGTCTCTACAAAAAAATTTAAAAATTAGGCTGGGCACAGTGACGGTAATCCCAGCACTTTGGGAGGCCAAGGCAGGCGGATCACCTGAGGTCAGGACTTTGAGACCAGCCTGGCCAACATACAGTGAAACACCATCTCTACTAAAAAAAAATACAAAAATTAGCTGGGTGTGGTGGTGCACACCTGTAGTCCCGGCTACTTGGGAAGCTGAGGTAGGAGTATGGCTTGAACCTGGGAGGCAGAGGTTGCAGTGAGCCAAGATCACACCACTGCACTCCAGCCTGGGTTACAGAGCAAGACTCTGTCTGTCAAATAAATAAATAATTTTAAAAATTTAAAAATTAGCCAGGCATGGTGGTGAATACCTGTAGTCCCAGCAGCTTTGAAGGCTGAGGTGGGAGGACCACCTGAGCCTGGGAGGTCAAGTGAGCTATGATAGCACCACTGCACTCCAGCCAGGGTGACAGAGTGACACTATTTCTAAAAATTAAAAATATATATATATATTTTTAAAGAAGACTGCAGGGAGGGGCATACCTTTTGGAGCCCTTAAATCATGACATGTTGAGTCGTGGGTACTGTCAGTGAGTGAGAGCACCCCTGCTTGGGGGCAGAACGGCACAGCTCTCCAGATACACTGAGCTGTTCTAAATCACCAAGTACTCTGTGTGAAAATACTTGGGTGTGGGTGTGTTCTGTGATGTGGCCCCTCACCTGACTAAGCTTGTTCTCTAAGTTTAGCTCTTTATCATGCAAGTGAGTGTATTTGAGTACATAATAAAGAGGCACATAGGAATATGTGAACTGGGGAGTATTTACTGGCACCCCATAGTGGGGTTCTCAAACCTGAAAGTTTCAATCATGGAGAATCTCAGTGAAATGCAGATCCCCATGCAGTTGGGACAAGCCAAGAATCTGCTTCTCTGCTAGGCTGTCAGATGATATGGATGCTGGTGGATCACTCTTGGAGCAGGGCTTCTCATCTTTGACTGCAGATTCCCATCTGTATTACTCCATTTTCACTCTGCTATAAAGAACTACCTGAGGCTGGATAATTTATAAAGAAAAGAGGTTTTATCGGCTCACAGTTCCACAGGCTGCACAGGAAGCATGGCTGGGGAGGCCTCAGGAAACTTACAATCATGGAGGAAGGAAAAGAGGAAGGAAGGAAAAGAGGAAGATCTTAAATGGTTTGGCTGTGTCCCCACCCAAATCTCATCCTGAGTTGTGGTTTCCATAATCTCTACATGTCATGGGAGGTGACCCAGTGGGAGGTAATTGAATCATGGAGGCAGTTACCCCCATGCTGTTCTTGTGATAGTGATCTCATGAGATCTGATTCTTTTATAAGAGGCTTTTCCCCCTTTGCTTGGCACCTCTCCTCCCTGCTGCCATGTGAAGGACCTGTTTGCTCCCCTTTCTGTCTTGATTATACACTTCCTGATACCTCCCCAGCCCAACGGAACTGTGAGTCAACTAAACCTCTTTCCTTTATAAATTATCCAGTCTCAGGTATGTCTTTAATAGCAGCATGAGAACAGACTAATACAATGCCCCACACCAATGAAAGAATCTCTGCGGGCAGGACCAGGATCTCAGCAGTTCTGCTCAATGATTATTGCCCAGGATGAGTCGGTGTGGTGTGAGGGGCCTGAGTGGGTGATGGGACTGATTCCTACCACTTTGGAAATTAACCAAAAGTATCTTGCAACCATCTCTGATAGTATGTGCTTTAAGAGGGTGAGAGTTAAAATGAACAGTTATCTTTAACGTTACCAGCCCTGACGCTCCCCAGGACGGATCCAGTCCCTTAGGTCTGGCTTGCATGTGTCAGCCACAGAGTCTCAGCTGAAGCCCTCATGGAAGTTCTTGCTCTGCTCCATCCACCCTGTGCTCCTGTTCTTGACTGCACAGCCAGCTACCCTAACTTTCTTGACAAGGCTAATAGGACTGTGAGGAAATAGGACTAATAGGACAAGGCTAATAGGACTGTGAGGCGAAATAAAACTGGAAGTTTTGTCTTCCCAGAGAAAGGGGTTCTCAACCCTTGCCCACATGAGAATAACCTGGGTCATTCTGATTTAATGAATCTGGGACAGGGTTCACACCTTAGGGGAGTTTTAAAAGCTCCCATGTGATCTTAATGTGAAATCAGAGACTATAAGATAAAATCGAAATTTAAAAATTCTACATGTTTGTATTTTCATTGACATTTTTAGAACTGGTTCTAAAAATTAAAGGTGCTATTGAGATGATAAAATGTAGAAATGATTTTCAAAATACATATTTAATGATTTTTTTAAAATGTATTTTTTACAATCTGCATTCTCCCCCTCCCATTCTATACTTGGCATTTTTGAGGAAGCCAGTGGGCAAAGTGAAGGGACCCTGGAGCTGGATTTGGAGTCCGGCATTCCAGGAAAGGGAATTAGGGTGGTGTGTTAATGAGGGCAAGGCTAGCAGCACTAACAAGTAACACCCTAGCCTTCCCAGGTTTAAGGCAGGCGTTTGGTGCTCATAGACCTGTGCAGGTGGGAAGAAGTCAGGGTGGCCCTCCTCTGTGCAGTCAGGCTACTCCTCAGCTGTGGCTCCCAAGGTGGCCCGGGGCCTCTCCTGCCGCCTGCAGGGAGGGGAGGGGGAAGAGAAAAAGGGGTGGGGCTCCATGGGAAGGGCCTGGCTGGGCGGGGCCATGTGTGCTCTGCTCCATTGGCCAGAGCTCAGTCATGTGGCCCCTGCACGTGTGAAATGAAAGAGGCTTGGGTCCCAGTGGAGGACGAGTCCCAGAGCCCCAGCCTGAGTAAAGTGTGGGCACTGGGGCCGTGCCAGCCACTGTGCCTGCTGCCCTGGAGCTCACACTCCAGGCAGACGGGTCCTGCCGAGGCCGAGGGAGGCTCTGAAGAGGCTCTGAAGGGTGTGCGCTCTTTCTCTTCTTTTTCTCCACAGATATCGCAAACGGCACCAGTTCAGGGGGGTACCGCCCGCCTCCCAGAACCAAAGAAGTCATCATCAATGGCCAGACCGTGAAACTTAAATACTGTTTCACCTGCAAGATTTTCCGGCCCCCTCGCGCCTCCCATTGCAGCCTTTGTGATAACTGCGTAGGTGAGTAGTGCCCGGGCGGAGTCTGGCAGGAGCCCAGATCCTCCGGGTGGGCTCTGCGCCTCTCCAGCCCCGCGCCACGGAACACTCAGTAATGGTTAATATTTCGGCGCATTTGCATCTTGCCACTGATTGAGTTCACCGGGCCTAGAGTCACCAAATCTCTTTTTTAATCTCTTTACACCCTGCACCGCCCTTGGCTACGCCTCCCCCAGCACAGGCACCAGAACGGGGTCCTCTGTCTCCCAAGGCTGCCAGGTCAGCAGGCACTTGAAATAAAGTCATGTCGCCCCCAGGCCCCTCGATTGCCGCAGGGCTGGCCACACACCTACGGGAGGCACCCTTGTGCAGTCGTGTGTCCCGACTCCTCAGAAGGGCTGGGGGCGTTCAATCCCCAGTCCTTCTGGGGACAGGAAAAGAGGCAGGGTCCGGGAGTCTTCTCCCCCAGGGGCTGGAGTTAGGATCTGTATTCTTCCCGGAGAGCACCAAGGCCTCCCCTCTCTGCCTCCCAACTTCCGCCAGGACAGGCTAGGGAAATAGGCAGAGGGGACTGAGAGCTCGGAGATCTGCAGCTGTAAGGCTGGGCGCTACCACCGGCCCAGCACTGGCCTTCTACAAGTGACCCGGGCCCAGCCCCTGGGATTATTTGGCAAGCGCCTCTTGTCACTGCAGACTGAGAGCTGCTCCCCACACCCACAGACCCTCTTCTCTCTCTGGCTGGAGCTGCCTAGAGATGAGGTTGGCAAGGAGATGGCAGAACACCCAAGTGACAGGAAGGGAAGGAAGTAGAGGACAAAAGCTTTGCCACAGTGGGGAAGACTCGTAGCCTGCCTCTAGCGGAAGTGACCAGGAGTATTCCTGGGAGAATAAGCGATGGAAACCCTGTTACCTTATAACTGAAAGGATAGGAGTGCCCCTCAGAACAAACCTAACTTCCCTTAGTAACACAGCATTGATTGCCAACACTCTTCGGGAGTCTTAGAATTTGTAGTCTCAATTCTTCTTGAGAAAAATAAGATTTTATAATGTACGTCCTGCTGTGCAAAGCAGTCTTCCGTTTATTTGTCTTAAATTAACTTTACCCTAACTTTAATAATCTACAGTTTGGCACAAAGCTCATGTTTTCGCTATCAGGCCTCATCTTGGTTTTCTTAACGTAGATAAATTAATTTCAGCCTTGCCTCCCCAACAGAACAGTGTGGAATGTGTTCTGTTTCTCCCATGTAGGAAGTAGCTGATAGTTAAGAGCATGGGATCTGGCACTGCACAGCCTGGGTTCAAATACCAGCTGCGTGACAGGCAAGGCACTGAAACGCTGTGTGCCTCAGTTTCCTCTTCTCGGTAGTGGGGTTGATAACTGCCTGCCGCATGGGATGGTGGAGAGAATAAATGAATGAACAGGTGGAAAGTGCCTGGCATGTAGCAAACACTCTGTAACTGTTAGCTGCTCGTGCTCTTGTTACTCCTCCTCCCTTGATAGTTTTGATTGGCTTTCTCTGAACAATGTCTTGACCTTCTATAGATGCAATGACCAAAACTACACCTAGTTCTCCATGTGGGGGCACACCAGGGATTCTACAAGGACACACAACAACCTTTGTTTGAGCACCAGTACCCTTCCTGGTGACACCAGCCCCAGTGTCCGTTTCACACTTACCTTGGGGACAAATTAAGCTGAAGGAGCACAGCATCTTAAATGTCTTTGGGGGAACCGTCTACCTGTAGGAGTTCTCAGCACCCTTTCTTGGGTTGTAATTTTGACCTCCAGGCCTGTGACATGATGGAACAGTGTGTGTCTTACACCTGTGCACATAAACTCTTCTGTCATTCTGCATGCCTTCTCCTGGAGGTCTAATGCCTTATTCTAGTCTGTATTTTGGTAGGTAGGGTGTTGTTATCTACAAAACTAAAGGTCTTACTGGGCACTGCCTTCTCTTTGTCATTTATAAAACTTTTTACTCATTTCTAAACACCCCCAGTGTTTCCACTCATTTATCCTCTGTTTCTTGTCTCTAGGCTAGATTTTTTTTTTCTTTTTTTTTTTTTTTTTTTTTTGAGATGGAGTCTTGCTCTGTCATCCAGGCTGGAGTACAGTGGCGTGCTCTCGGCTCATTGCAACCTCCACCTCCCAGGTTCAAACAATTCTCCTGCCTCAGCCTCTCGAGTAGCTGGACTACAGGCACATGCCACCACACCCGGCTAATTTTTTTGTATTTTTCTTAGAGACAAGGTTTCACCATGTTGGCCAGGCTGGTCTTGAACTCCTGGCCTCAAGTGATCCACCTGCCTCGGCCTCCCGAAATCCTGGGAATACAGATGTGAGCCGCCACTCCCAGCCTAGGCTAGATTTTTAATCACAGTCAAAACTTTCTTCTCAATCTCCTGTGACTTACTGTTTTAAAATTCCTTTTGGATTATTATCAGACATGTTCTGAAAGTTCATATAATCACATTTGTTCCCTCCCATTGCCCACAGGTGTTTATGTCCCTTAAAGGACCCTGATGAATGAAATGTAAAAGCCCCTTATCACAACTATGCCTTTGCCTGGTGACAGTGTACTTCTGTATGTGAGTGTTTCCAATAGGGTCCCCTTCTGTGCACTCTACCAGCCATGAACCTAGAAGCCACCAGCCTATAATAGGCCAGGAGCCAGGCCTCCATCTTTCTGATAAATCAAAGTCACGGTGGCCACCCAGCATCCGCAACCGAACATGGTGGTGGTCTATATATGGGAGACCCAGAACAGGAAGGAGAAAGGGAAAGGAGAGGAAGTGGGGAAGTTTGGAGCGGGATCTAGAGGAGGAAAACTGGAGCCTAGGAGCACATCGCGAGCTGCAGCCTCTGAGTGGTGCTCAGGGCCAGCTCCGTGGGGGACAGGTGAAGGAGTAGCATATGAGTGATCTAAAGTAAAGCTGCCCCCAAGGCTCCTCAAAACACCACCCAGTGATTGAAACCTGCATAGCTTCAGTTTTCCGGTTAATTACGGGACGCTTGGGCCTTTGGTTGACTGATGAGCAGGACAGCAGATTGGACCTTCTGCATTCAGGAAAATAGAGTGGAAGGCAGATGTCTCCCACTGAGAAGTGTAATTGCAGATTAGCCATGATCTTATTTTTAGATGGAAAGTTTTTACTGAAAGAATTCTTTTTGCAGCAAGGGAAATAGCACAGTGGTATGCTGAAAGCTGAGGTGGGAACTTGTGGCTTCCCTTACCTTGTAATGAGTGGGTTTGAGCTGGTCCTTCCCAAGCACAATAAATAAATGTCATTTAGCATGGGAGAGGAGAGAAGAAAAATGCAGCTTCCCAGGCCATTCAGAAGAGCAATTTTCTTTGCTGAATAAGTTTGAAAGTCATAGGGGCCTTTTCAGTTGAAGACTGAGGAAGGAGCTTTCTCTGGTCAAATATAGAGTTGATTGGCAGACCCCAGTGGTTGGGGACCTGGCTGGGAGAACACAGAGGCCAGGGCTGAATCCTGGTCCACTCATTGAGTAATACTGGAACCTGGCAAGTTATCTGAATGTTCCCAGCTGTTACCACATCTGTAAAATGGATGTGATCCTAGTGCTACCCCGTAGGTTTCTTTTGAAGGTTAACTGAGATAGTGCCTACCACAGCACCCAGCAGACCTGAGGCACACTGAGGGGCCAGTAAGCGCATGGCTGGCCACTGATGTTCTCATCAGTGACGGGAATGCCGCTGTCAGTGCTCCCAAGTAATTGATTAAAACAAGAAGCGTCTTCACAAAGCAGTAGGAATCACCTTGTTTCTCTGTATCTGGAAGGATTTAGATGATCTGCTGTGATCAATGTGAATATATTTTCTGTCTCTCTCTGACGTTGTCCCTGTTGCCTGTTTCCATCTGTCTGTTCCTCTGAATCCTTGTCTGTCTCTCTGGTTCTCTCTGAGTCTTGCCATCGCGTTGCTTCTGCACATGTGGAACACAGCATTTCGGGTTGTTTATTTATCCAGGCGGGCTTTGAGGTTATGGGATATTTTTAAACAACCAACAGCTGGGGCCAGGGAGCCACCTCTTCTCTCCCAGATCCTCATATCCCTCAAATCATTAAAGCAAGAGAAACTGAAGGAGCTGAAGAGGCAAAACATGGGCCTGTGAGACCCTCTCAGGCTCACTACATATGTCCTAAAGCCTCAGGTGCATGCTGCCCTCGTTTTTCTGATGGGGAAGGCCCTAGGAGGGATGTCTGTCCTCTGGTGGGCCCTAGTCCAGTGTCAGAATGGCCAGCAGCTTTCGCTGGAATGGGTATTTTTAGTACAGCCTAAACCTTTAATAAAAAGGGATTTACGTGTACTAGATTTAATCACACACTGTGGACAAACTAATAAAAAAGTTTGCTAGACAGTAAGATGAAACACTGCCAGTATTTGCAAGCCAGTTATACAAGAGTCTACCTCACTCTGGCCAGACCCAGGCAGCTTAGTCTAGAGGCTCAGAGGTGGCCTCTGGAGGCAGTTGCAACCTGGATCCCAGCCCTGCTGTCTCGTCTGGGCACAGGGACTGTCTCTGCACCTGCGATGCCACATCTGGAGGGGCCAGAAGACAAAGGAAGTAGTACATGGAGCCCTCAGGCTGTGCCAGCCCTCGGGGGATACCAAGCAGCACCAGCCTCCTCCCACATTCAGGACATGGCCTGGTCCCTTGTCTTCTGTCCTGTCATTTTTGGTGTGGGTGCCACAAAGAACCTCCAGGCACCCTCTGCAGGGACTCAGTGTCCAGTCACTTTTATTTCTGGCAGGACTTTCCCACCCTCTTTTAACTCCTTACAAGCTCCCTTTCTCATTCCCCCACCTGTTTCTGGCTGTGCTCTTCCTCTCCCGGGCACTTGACTTCATCTTACTGCACACTCTGCCTTCTGTCCCACAGTGTCTCCCCCTTGTTGCTCTCACTGCTTCCTCTGTGTGTGGATTTCTGAGCTCAGACTGCAGATACCTTGTGTGTTGCATACACTCTGCTGTGTGCCGCCCTCAAGAACTTGCTTCACAGTTGTGCATTAAGAGGTTGGACATGGCAGAGATTTGGTCCTGTAGCTGCCTTCTGGTGTGGATTAGCACTTGGCAGTGTCTTTGTAACTATTTGGGTATGATGAGGGGGCTATTAATTTCCCATAGGAAAGCAGGTCATTGGAGGGGAATGGAGGGAGCTGAGATTTGTATCCTTGTTGGAACCAAAACAAACAGGACTTTACTGATTCTCCCGGTTTCCCGTATCTCTTCATTTCACCAACATGGAATAAGCATCTATGTGTTAGGCACTGTGACAATAACTAGGTATGTGAAAATATGAACCAGTCCCCAGGGATCATTATTAAGAGCAGACCAAGGAGAACTCAAGGCAGACAGTATTGTATTTATCATATTACACAGGTTAAAGTGTAATTTTATATTGGTTAAGAGTAGAATTAAGTCACCAACATTTATGTACCAAATAACATTGCATCAAAGTATATAAAGTAAAAGTTGTTAGAAAATACAAAGGTCGTTTGTTATACACATAATGCTAACATACAAATGACACAAAGATAGGTGAGAAACAATAGCATACGTCTGTTTTTAATGTCTCAGGTCAACAAACTCTAAGTAGAGTATACCAGTGTATAAGTATAATAAATATACGTTGAACTTCAGTTTTACAAAGTGTACTTACCATGTTCAACCATTCACGGAACATTTACAAAAATTAATCATATTAAGCCCAAAACACTTTCCAACTTTCTAAAGGCAGATATCACACTGAAAATGTCATCTGATGAAACGATAAAACTAGAAATGAATCACAAAGATAGAAATGCCCAAACATACTTAATTGTAATGCTTTTTTAAAAAAAACTTTAAAACACTTTTATAAATCTTTGTAAAGCAGCTTTTCAAAGAAGCTTTTAATAAATCTTGGGTGACAGAAACTTCAAAACTGCAGTTGTAAAATATTTAGAAAATGGCAGTAAGAACAATGCAAAAGAAAACCATGCCATTCAGAATTCTACATTTTAAACATGAGAAATAGTTAACCTAAGCGGAAGAGGAATTAACCGGAAGACTGTCGGGTTGCCGGTAGAATCCACAAGTAGGCTGGAGAATGAGGCTCAGAAACCAGGAACAGTGGAGGAGGCTGGGTAGCCCCGCACAGCCTGTTGCATCTGCAGAAGGGTGTTGCTGGAGGCAAGTGCCACAGGTAGGACGTTTGTGGCACTACCACTGAGTTCCCTCTGCTGCAGCTCTCGACTTCAAACTCTGACTGTCTTCAAAGACCGCAACTTCAGATTCAGACACCTGGGCGGGAGCCCTGGCCTGTTTTGTTGCCACACCCAAGCAGACAGCCAGGCGAGGGCGGCGGCGACTGCCCCACACTCAGCATCTACAGTGAGATTGGGAGGGTGGGGCCCTGCCTCCCACCTATTTTGGGATTCTCCCCAAACAGGAAGTTTACTTTAATGGTGGATGGCCAACGAAATAAAATACTTCAAAAAGTCTAGTACACAAAACAAAACTGAACTTAGAAGCAAATAAATGAACAAAGCATCCATCTCCAGAAGGCAGAAAAAGAGCAGCAAAATAAACTTAAGGGAAACCACAAGAAAACAATGACTTAGAAAACAACAACCAATAGGACGCCGAATCTAATTCTTTTTTTTTTTTTTTTTTTTTGAGACAGAGTCTTGCTCTGTGCCCCAGGCTGGAGTGCAGTGGCGCGATCTCGGCTCACTGCAAGCTCCGCCCCCCGGGTTCACTCCATTCTCCTGCCTCAGCCTCCCGAGTAGCTGGGACTACAGGCGCCCGCCACCTCGCCCGGCTAATTTTCTTGTATTTTTAGTAGAGACGGGGTTTCACCGTGTTAGCCAGGATGGTCTCGATCTCCTGACCTCGTGATCCGCCCGTCTCGGCCTCCCAAAGTGCTGGGATTACAGGCTTGAGCCACCGCGCCCGGCCGAATCTAATTCTTTAGAAAACAACCAACCAAGGGATTGTCTGGTAAGACAAAGAAAATAACAAAGTGGAAGTAGCAGATTCAAATGACACAAAGATAGGTGAGATTGTTTTCTATAATTATTGGGAAATATTTTGCATGTTGTGTAACTCTATGCCAATTGATTTGAAAAATCTCAGTGAAACATGATTGTATAGGAAATGGGCCAAGGAGTGAATAGAAAACTGGAATTGATTACTAAGAATGAAAAACTGAAAAGTTTGATGAAGAATCTTGTGAGAAAGGTGCTGGGCCCAGACAGCGTACTTCCTATGTTCTCAGTAGTGTCTGAGAGCTTCGGAAAGGTTGAATGGTTTTTCAGTTCATTTCACCAAAATAGTATAACCCTAACACCAAAACCTGACAAAAATAACATGCAAAAATAAAACCCCCACCCTTATGTATAAACATTACAAGCCAATGTGAAGACATAGCAAACTTAATCTAGCAGTATAATAAAGAGTCACGACATGGAAGGGTGTATTCCAGAAATGTGATTATTTTTTAATGTAATAAAACTATTAGTATATCAATAGGTGAGAAGATAAAAGGTGTGTATGATCATGATAATAGATACTTAAAAGGGATTTGATAAAATGTGGCATTTGTTTCGTTTTTTGTGTGTGACAGAGTCTTGCTCTGTCGCCCAGGCTAGAGTGCAGTAGTGCAATGTCGGCTCACTGCAACCTCCGCCTCCCGGGTTCAAGTGATTCTCCTGCCTCAGCCTCCTGTGTAGCTGGGATTACAGGTGTGCACCACCATGCGTGGCTAATTTTTGTATTTTTAGTAGAGACAGGGTTTCATTATGTTGGCCAGGATGGTCTTGAACTCCTGACCTCAAGTGATTGGCCCACCTTGACCTCCCAAAGTGTTGGGATTACAGGTGTGAGCCTCCGCTCCTGGCTGAGACATTCATTTCTAACTGTAGAACTCAGTGTATCAAGATTGAGAGGTGTGGTAGGCAGAATTCTGGCCCCCATGACTGCCCCTTCCCCTCACACCCTCTGAGTTGCTCTAATGGTTATGTCACCTTGCTTGGCAAAAGGGACTCTGTAGATGTCCTAAAAGGTGACTAATCAGCTGACTTGAGAGACTTTATCCTGGATTATCCAAGGGGTCCAATGTAATTCCAATAGCCCTCAAGAGCAGAGCTGGAGAGATGCCGCACAGGAGGCCTGGGTGCCCTTGGAAGGTAGTGAATCCTGCCTCCAGCACGGAGCTGGGGAGAGGCCCTGACTGCAGATGGAGAGGCTCCCCCGGCTGCGGTGCGCTGGGCTCCTGACCCACAAAAATCGCGAGATAATGACTTTGTGTTGTTTGAAGGCCCGTCATTTGTGCTAATTTGCTATGTAAAACTATTACTATACGATTAAAAACTAATACAGAAGAATATTTCTTTAACATTGTGTTAAAAAGGAAAGAAGCTAACATTTTCTTTATAGCAAAACACTGGCATGATTTACATTAAAATTAGGAACAAATTAGGATGTCTAGTATCATTACTAATATTTTACAATGTCTTTTCTAATGTGATAAAGTAGGAAAATAAACACAAATATATAACTATCAAAAAAGAGCAAACAAAATCACCATATTTTCTAGCTGACAAGAACAATAATAACAGTACCAACAAACATTAGAACTAGTTTTGTATGTTTAGTAGGTTTATCAGTTACCTAATAAATACATTAAAGTAGCATACTATGTATCAGTTAGGAATTGTAATAAAAATCAAGACATGTACTCTCCACAAATTTATTTAAATTTAATTATAAGTCAAGGGGCAAGATAAAATAGCTGTGAAATGTAATTAGAAGAACATACAAACAACAATAACATTTCAAACCTAGAACGATGCAAGGAAACATGTACTATTTGATATTATGAAGTTCTGTGAAGTCCACAGATGAGTTACAGAAAGTGACTTCAGGGCCCATGCACATGCTGTTGTGTGTGTGTGTGTGTGTGTGTAAGCGACTTCTTCATCGTCCATTCCTTTATTTTCTGTATTTTCCAAATCTGCAAAGTGACCATTAAAATGCACCATTCTTGTTAGGCAACGTCTTACATTCTGGCTGGGGAACGCAGAGATAAAGAATGCATTCAGGGCTGGGCGCGGTGGCTCACGCCTGTAATCCCAGCACTTTGGGAGGCCGAGGTGGTGGATCACGAGGTCAAGAGATCGAGACCATCCTGGCCAACATGGTGAAACCCCATCTCTACTTAAAACACAAAAACTAGCTGGGCATGATGGTGCGCCCCTGTAATCCCAGCTACTAGGGAGGCTGTGGCAGGAGAATCACTTGAACCTGAGAGGCAGAGGTTGCAATGAGCTGAGATCGTGCCACTACACTCCAGCCTGGGGACAGAATGAGACTCTGTCTCAAAAAAAAAAAGAAAGAATGCATTCAGCTGGTCATGGTGGCTCACACCTGTAATCTCAGCACTTTGGGAGGTCAAGGTGGGCCAGTCACTTGAGGTCAGCAGTTCAAGACCAGCCTGGCCAACATAGTATAACCCCATCTCTACTAAAAATCTAAAAATTAGCTGGGTGTGGTGGCACGCACCTGTAATCCCAGCTATTAGGAAGGCTGAGGCAGGAGAATCGCTTCAACCTGGGAGGCAGAGGTTGCAGTGAGCCGAGATGGTGCCACTGCACTCCAGCCTGGGTGACAGAGCAAGACTCCGTTTCAAAAAAAAAATAGAATGCATTCAGTGCCACCAGGAGCCATGTGCAGGTTCTGGGAGAGCCCAGATTCCCCAGTTGGTCCCTATGCTGAGTTGCCAAGGCTAAGTAGGAGTTACTGGCCAGTGTGTGGACATACCCAGGGTACTGAATGGTAGGACAGAAGCTCAGGGATGTTCAGAGGAGGCAGGGCACCCAGCCTGGCAGGGGTGTCTGAAAGCGTCAGGAAGGCTGGGCTCCTGAGCATGCGAGGAGCTGCTTACTCTTCACCCGCCATGAGGATGCTTCCTCTGAGCTTTCTGGAGTGCTCTGTACCCGGGCTGGGTTCTGCTGCTGCTGAGGGCGCCCACACCTTCATGCTAGCCTGTCAGTTTTGTCTAAGTGTCTGGAGTTTAGTCCTTTCCTTGTGGTTTAAGCAACAGGTCCTGTAACCAAATTTAAAAATCGATCAAACAGTCTAATCCATGCTTTTGGGTCCAAGCCACCAGTCATGTCTGCACCCCCTGCTAGTCGCTGAGCTCTCTGGAAAGTTCCTGCACACCCCAGACCGTGGGGCCATCATCCCCCTGGGTGTCTGAAGTGGATGTTGCCATGGCTCACCGCAGGGTGGGACATCCACAGTGCTTCATAGCAGTGCCAGGGCCCAGGGCTGGACATGGAGAGTCAGGTGAGGAATCCCGCTGTCTCTGTGGAACACTTTGTGAAGCAAGCGTTTACAGTGAATCCAGAAGCATTTACGGACTGGCTGCTATGTGCAAGTAGAGGGCAAAGATACTTCACATAGGTTCCCTGCCCTTAAGGAGTCTTCCACGTAGCCATGAAAAGTTAACTAACGTCATAAAGAAGTATTTGACAAGGTTGTAGCACTCAGGATGGTCATTTTAGATCAATTCCCATAAAGGGGAGAAATGGGAGAAAAGGTTGAAGAAATTAGCTGGCAGCCACACTGAGAGGCCCTTGGATGCCCATCCAGGAAAGAGGGCTTTGACTCAGCCACTGGAGCACAATGCTTGAGCAGGAGATTGAGAGGGCTGGAATTCAGCCCTAGGAGGACTGATCTGGCATCCGAGTATGAAGTGAGTTGATGACAGGTGGTAGGTAGCTGTTGTCTGATGATGCCACATTACAAGCACCCTCAAAAACCTCTGTAGCCCTTAACAAGCAGCATTTCTTTTTCTCGTGTGCCTGTGGGACATCTGGGGCAGCTCTGGGGACTGGACAAGGCTTGGCCCCAGGCATTGGTCCAGGTTCAGGTCTCCTCAAATGTTTTTCCAGGACCCAGGCTGAAGGGAGGGCAGCTTCCTATGGTACTGGCTGCCATAGCCAAGAACTGAGACATGCAGTATCCCTTACAACCTCTGCCTGTGGTGAGGACTCCATCACCCAAGGAAGGCACACAACATGTCAATGGGACAGGGAAGGGCACACCACCTCAAGAGGAAGAGAAGTGAATACGGTTGGCTCTCTGTATTCATGGGATCCACATCCATGGATTCAACCAACCTCGAATCAAATATACTAAGAAAAAAATTCTGTCTATACTGAACGGGTACAGGGGAGGCTGAGGCGGGCAGATGGCTTGAACCCAGGAGTTCAAGACCAGCCTGGGCAACATGGCAAAACTCCATCTCTACAAAAATTACAAAAATTAGCTAGATGTGGTGGCGGGTGCCTGTAAGCCCAGCTACCCAGGAGGCTGAGGCAGGAGGCTCACCTGGACCAGGGAGGTTGAGGCTACAGTGAGCCTTGATCATGCCTCGGCTCTCCAGCCTAGGTAATAGAGTGAAATCCTGTCTTAAAATCATCATCATCATCTAGAGTTGACCTGAAGTATACTGGAGGATGTGCGTAGGCTATATGCAAACACTACTCCATTGCTTAGCAGGGATTTGAGTATCTGTGGGTTTTGATATCTGAGGGAGGTCCTGGAAGCAATCCCCCTTGGATACAGAGGGATGACTGTTTTTACTAGAACAATACAGCCTCTCACATGAGGGGAGACTTGAAGACCCAAGACCAGTTATTTTCTAAGAAACAGTTGTGTATTTGTTACATCTTTTTTTTTTTTTTTTTTTTTTTTTTTTTTGAGACAGAGTCTCGCTCTGTCACCCCGGCTGGAATGCAGTGGCACGATCTTGGCTCACTACAACCTCCGCCTCCCAGGTTCAAGTGATTCTCCTGCCTCAGCCTTCCAAGTAGCTGTTACTACAGGCATGTGCCACCACGCCCAGCTAATTTTTGTAATTTTAGTAGAGACGGGGTTTCACCATATTGATCAGGCTGGTCTCGAACTCCTGACCTCAGGTGATCCACTCACCTCGGCCTCCCAAAATGCTGGGATTATAGGCGTGAGCCACTGCGCCCGGCCCAACACAGTGCCTTGCTAGGTGCCCCATAATCTCTTGTTGACTTGAGTTGCCTAGAATTGAAATTGGCTTCCAGCAATGGATATGGGAGTTAGGGAAGCAGAAGATGAAACATACCTTACTAGCCCTGAAGTTTCTTCTTCCAAGATATTTGTGGCTGTGTCAGCTGATCCAACTGCTCTCTGTTGGGTGTTGGCAATAAATGTTTCACCAAATTCCACCCACTATTTCTAGGAGTTGGGCAGAACTGAGGTGTTAAAGCCTAGAAACTTCGATAGTGAATCATAACCCATGTGCCTTAGTTTTGAAAGCTTAATGTGTGTGTGTACATTTTTAAAAACAGAGCTATGAAATAATTAGGTTTGCTGGAACAGGTTAAGTTTTATCTTGTTTTAAAAAAGGTTGAAAAGTATTTTAAATAAAAGACTAATTGAAATGGAAACATTGTATTTTGGGAGAAGCAAGAAGAAAGTGTATTTAATAATCTAGTAATGTGCCTTTGGAAATGTAATGATTATCTTTTTTAATTAAATAAGTGAAATGAATACATAGAAACTATTTGTACTAAGATAGCTCTTCCGTTTTCATAATACCATCCTTTATTTATGTATGGATTCTTACATTTGGAGGTAATCTTCCTTGTGTTACCAGGCGGAAAGTATCACCCCCATTTGCTGTGGAACTCAGGTTCAGAGAGGGCAGAGACTTAACCCTGATCAGACGGCAAGGTGAGAGCTAGAAGGCAGCCTCCCAGGCCCTGTGTGAAGGTTCATTACGGTTCATGGACTTAGAGCAGACAGCCACTCAGTGGGCCTGAAAGCGGACAAGCAGCAGGTGGACAAGTCAGATTTTAACATGTGAGGAAGGCTATGACTTCTCCCCCAGCCCAGCAGGAACGTTGTCGTGTGTCCAACAATTGGTGTCAACTGTGAATGAGACTCTGCGTGGGCAGAGTGGGTGGGGGGCGGGGGGCGTGCAGGAGAGGAGAGGAGGATGAATCACATGTGGTCACCAGCCTGTACAGGCTTTTGAAGACTCCAGGAGGAGTAGAGAAGGTAACCATCTGTTATAACCCGGCTGAGCCCAGGCAAAGTCATAAATAAGCTCAACTTGCTAGTTCTTCCCCCAGGATTATCATGAAGTTAACAAGACAAGATATATGTGCAGAGTACTTTACATGTTTAAAAATTCTCTCTTAGGTGTGTATGAAGATCACATTGCTCTCCTGAAATTACACTACCTGCACATTTTGGTTTTCAGGGTAACACAGGCTGGCTGTGCTTTGAACTGGGCATTTTCCCCTTCACAGTTCCCGTGAGCTCTTTAAGATCTGAGGAGAGGTTGGGAGCAGTGGCTCATGCCTGTAATCCCAGCACTTTGGGAGGCCGAGGTGGGTGGATCACCTGAGGTCAGGAGTTCGAGACTAACCATGACTAACATGGTAAAACCCTGTGTCTACTAAAAATACAAAAAGTAGCTGGGCATGGTGGTGGCCGCCTGTAATCCCAGCTACTCAGGAGGCTGAGGCAGGAGAATTGCTTGAACCCGGGAGGCGGAGGTTACCGTGAACAGAGATCACGCCACTGCATTCCAGCCTGGGGAACAACAGCAAAACTCCATCTCAGAAAAAAAAAAAAAAAAGAAAAGAAAAAGAAAAATCTGAGGAGAGAGTTTAATGAGGTGAGCTGCATGCTTGGATTAGAAGATGCCAGAAATATGATGGAATGCAGCAACTTGGATGGAAGCAGTGAGCCCACACATGAGGAAACGTCCAGTGGTCTGCCCCTGGCCTCGAGAGAGTGAGTTCCCCAAGAAGCCGGCGTGGGTGATCAGTTGCTGTGAGGGCAGTCAGAGCAGGCTCATGGCCCTGGTGCAGAAGTGCAGCTTACCCCTGGGACCCCGTCACCTCCCAGGGCACAGCCTGACCGGGGGTCAAGAGCTTTGCTTTTAGGGTTTGTTTAGAGCGGGGATTCCTGACCTGGGTGATGTCAATGGAACTCAGGGGTCCACGAACTTGGAGAGGAAAACAATTACATCTTTATTTCCACTAATGTCTAAATGAAATGGAATATTTCCTTTAATGAATATGGGAAACACATCACACTAGAAGTGTTTGTCACCACTAGAAACTGCAGCTATTTTATACGGTGTCATGGTTATTGCAGATAGCTCAGAATAACATTTATACTTGCTACTACTTCCAAATTGTGGCAGTTGGTAAACCATAGATCTTACTAGTTAGCGTATTCATAAGTAAGCATGTATTTTTCTGTATCACTATGTCAAAATTATGTTAGAAACGTTGTCTTTATTATTGCTTTCTTTTGTCATCTCACATATTGATGTATTTAGAAACATTCTGGAAAGGGGTTCACGGGCCTCAGCAGAATGCTGAGGGTTCATGACACACACAAGAAGGCTCAGAATCCCTGGTTCACTCTTGTTGAGGCTCGTAAATTGTTAGAAAACAGACTCCCTAAGATGACAAGTCACATCATCTCTCTACCTGACCAAAGGGCTTATGTAGATTTTTTTCAAATAGTGTATAATACCATGTCTTTCAAGAATGCCGCGTTTGTAAGGCTGTTTTTTTAAAACAAACCAACCAACCACCTACAGTGGGCTCATTCCACTTCCTCTCTTTCTTCCTCTTTTTCTCTCTCAACCAAAAAACACAGGTGTGCAGCGAGGAGTTTCCTGAGGGTGGGGAGGAAGGACCACCCACAGCGTGGCCTGCCTGGCCTGGGGTATTCTGGAAGCAAAGGGTGTTTAACCCTTTCACTGCAAAGAAGCAAGAGAAAGGGCAGTGGCAGGGTGAGGTCTGTGCAGGTGCCCCCTGCCCTTTGATCTGGGTCAACAGAACCCGTCTTCATGGCTGTTTAAACGCTGGAGAGACTTCGTTCCCTCCCGTTGTTCATGTTTGCCTCAGTCCGTTTATACCACCAAGAAATACTGGGAAGAAAAGAACCCTCAGTGTAGTTAAAGTGATTCAAACCTGCTCACAAGAGAGAATAGAATATTGATAGCATTGTCTTAAATTTGAAGCAGCAATTCTTTCCAAGCTCCACATGGGCTTTCTGAGGGCTTGTATCATATCCATTTCCATTGAAAGTTGACAAAAACAAGATCGTATTGCAGAATGTCCTCTTGGCTCTCACAAGTTAAATTTGTAACAATGCGATTGCCATTTATCATACGATAAAAGTAAGCAGTGTCTACCCGGTTTGTGCCTGAAAATCCACTGCTTATTACTCCTGATTTGTGGATTTGTTTTTCACCAACGAATTGAAAACACGCATTTTTTTTCACCTTTGCTCATGCTGACACTTCGCTGGAGGACAGGAAGTCACGCTGTGCGTGCATGGATTTGCCATCATGCTGTGTGTGCTCAGAGGGGCGTCCTCAGAGCTGTACCCAGAGCGGGAAGCACATCATTCATTCACCCTACTTAAGATATATCCACTGACGGTTGATTGTATGTGGGCTCCGTGCTCGGCTAGCTCTGGGAGACAGTGGTGAATGTGGTCAACACGGCCCTGCCTGCAAAGAGCTCAGAGATACCCACCGAGGAGCACAGGTGGATTAGGAGGCACCGGTGGTACAGGGAGGTGAGTGACAGAACAGGAAAGTCCAGCTTACATGGGAGCATGCAGGAGAGATGCCCAACCTGGAGGAAGCAGCGTCCCATCCGGGCTGAGCTCTGGTTAGCCAGGCAGAGAGAGGAGAGCTAGCAGGAAGACACTGCTGCGCAAGTGGGAGGACGCCCGGCAGGAGAAGGTGGGCCTGCCCGAGGGACCAGAGGTGTGGCTGATGTGGAGACTCAGGTCAGAGTGAGTCAGTGTGGCAGAGAGGGCTGCAGTAGGCCAGGGGGTAAGCAGGCACCTTATAAGCCACGCAAAGGAGTTTTGATCTTATCTGAGGACAAGAGACAAAAGTGGCCTTATCAAATGCATGCTTCAAAAAGTGTCCTCTGACTCTCCGGCAGAGAACAAACTGGATAGTGGCACGGCGGAGCCAAGGAGACGGGAGGGAGGGCTGTCCTCACAGAGCGGGACAGGGCACTGGAGTCCAGGCCAGAGCAGTGGCCGAGGAGACAGAAAGATGTGGATGGTTCCGGAAAAATTTCAGCTGAAGAACTGACAGGACTTGATACTTCATTCAATTCCTGGAGTTGGGGCAAAGGAGAGTGTTTGATCCCTCTGGTTCCTGAGAGCATGGTTCTTTCCCCCATGCTACCAAGTAATACTTTTAAGGAGAAGTAGAGTTCACATATTTTAAGTGGATCGTGACTTGGTAACCTGAGTCTATAAAGTATATAATTCAGTGTAAATACCTGGACCCCGCGGACTCTTGGTCTAGAACTTGATCTGTGGCAGCCTAAAATAAACATGAGGACCTCGAAACAGTGGGATCAGCTCCAAAGAGCCAGAGCTGAGCACTGCCTGTGTCAAAAATTGCACACCTGGAGGGAAAGCGAGAGATGGGAAATGGATGTAGCAGCAACAGCACTGGACAGGACGGGCCTTAGGAGGAACCAAGGGCAGCTCGCACTGGGCAGAGAAGTCCGTGGCTGGCCCTGAAGGAGAAGCTTCCTTGTGTAGGGTGATGACCACTCCAGGAGCAGCTGAGGATGCTTGCCAGGGCACTCAGAATGCTCCATTTATCCAGAATGTCTCCCCATCATCACCCTCTCTTTTGCCCGGTGATGTACAATTTACAAAGCAACGTCATAAAGAGCAGGAGGAGTTTTGTGTTGAGTGAGCTAGGTTGTTCGAGGATCTTGAATAAGAAGTGCCATCATGTGCCACAAATGGGGAGTCCATCTTCCATTCTGCTCTGAGCAGTGAGTGTCTTTCTCTGTCTTGTGGGGCCACAGAATAGGGACCAGGGGAGGTGGCGGGGCACTGAGCTTGGAGATGGTGCTCCAAGGAGGAAGCAAGCCCTTCAGGAGAGCCGGTGGACAGCAGTGGAATGCTTGAAGGGGCTCTGTACAGGGGCTGAAGCCGATGGAGTCAGAAGAAGAGCCCAAAGTGTCAAGGGGAACAAGCAGTGGGACCCAGAGGCAGAGCCAGTCTGGATCAGGGTCTGCTCACCTAGGCCTGCCTTCAAGTAGCAACAACTCCTTGGGGACAAAGAACTGGGAAGTAATATCGGAACATGCTTTCTGGAAGTTTTGCCTATAACTTTGTGGGGTGAATCATTGAAGTTCATCACAGAGTGGGGGGCTGCAGGCAGTCCCAGGGGAGTCCTTTGTTGGCATCATAGAGGCCCAAGCAGTGACGCCAACCGCCTTAAATACGGGTATTCACAGACAGCCGAACCGGGCAGATCCCACCCACGACCTGAGTCAAGAATCTACACCTGAAGTAGAAACTACCCTTCTGCCGAGAAGTTCTGCTGAGCCTCCTTTTATCTCAACAGGCTCCACATTTCAGGTACCTGTCAGTCACTCCTGAGTGTCTCAGCAGCCCCTGGAGGTCAGGATGGAGGGAGGGGCTACACGTTTTAAGGAGAAGACGCACGTTGGACCACAGGGCGGCCTTGGTCTCAGACACCGGACTTAGAGGGCTGGAGCTCGTGGACAGACCCACGTTGTCCGAGCTCTCACCCTGAATGCAGAAAGCCAGAATACAGATTTGTTCATTTTCAACAGATGACTGCAGGACCAGCGTTGTCACAGGGGCCAGCATTCTCTCACCAGGCAAAACCAGCCACGGCCACTTCTCTGCCTGGTATCAAGCTGCTTGGGCAGCCAATTCATAATCAGAATGCCAATTTATAAGTATAGAATGAGAAATAGAACTGCCACAGAAAGCAGAATCCCTGCCTGGCTGGCCCTGTGGGACTTTCTGGAGACTTCTGTCAGATATGCTCATGTAAGACTGGGAGCCATGAATAAGTGCATTTTTTTTTTTTTTTTTTTTTTTAAGACTGGGTCTTGCTCTGTCTGCTGGAGTGCAGTGATGCAATCTCAGCTCACTGCAACCCCCACCTCCCAGGTTCGAGCAATCCTCCTGCCTCAGCCTCCCCGAGTAGCTCGGGCTACAGGCACATGCCACCACATACAGCTAATTTTCGTATTTTTAGTAGAGACGGGTTTTCACCATGTTGACCAGGCTGGTCTCAAGCTCCTGACCTCAGGTGATCTGCCCACCTTGGCCTCCCAAAGTGCTGGGATTACAGGCATGAGCCCCTGTGCCTGGCGAATATGTGCACTTTTAAAAAAATGATTTGATAGAGGACTCTGATAATGTAAAATAATACATCTAATGTAAATTTTTAAATGTATGATGTCTTTTTTATTCTGTGCATTTATTTATTTAAAAACAGTTTATGACAAAAGAATAAGGCTACATGTCTAATACATTTTTCTGGAGAGAGCATCCCTGGCCAGTAGGAAAGCCTCAACAACAGAATTTCTGGGGCCTCCCGGGCACATTTTCATCCTGTCCTGGCTTTGTCAGTGATACTCAACCATGGTGTCAGTGCCCAGGGCAAAGAGACCTTCTTCCGAGGCAAAGGTAGATGTGTGCCTGCAGGTTGGAGCCGAGCCAGCAGGGGAGGGTGGCCTCTGGCCAAGTGCTCACTTCATTTCTGCCTGGAATTGTCAAACTGCAACTCAGCTTTCAAAATATATTTCTTTCATACCCAGAAAAGCCACAAGCGATTGCTTCATCAAAGTCTGTCTCTGTTCATCTGACTTTCCCTGTCTGTGCATCTTTTTGACCAGCTCCGTCCCTTTTGTGTGTGTGTGGTTCTTGGCTTTGTGGCTCTGAGGAGTGTGTGTTCATCTCCGTGCCTTCCTCCTTTTGCCTTCCGGAGTCTCTCTTTCTGCCACGCTTATGTCTCTAGCTCAGACCTCTCCTTGGAGCTCCAGACTTGCATATGCAGCTGCCCGCTGGACATGTCCGCTTGGGGAGATAAAAGCACCCCAAATCATCCTTCCCCAGCAACCCCCACCTTGCTAAAGGCCACTCACAGACTGCACAGACATGAGGGTCCTCCCGACTCCTTTCTCTGCCACACCCTGCTCACCTAATCCATCACCAGGCTCTGTATAGTTTGCTTACTAGGTGGATCCCAACTTCATCCACTTCATCCCTTTCCTTCTGTGCACCGCCTCGGCCAGCTGCAAGCCGCCACCATCTCTCACCTTAACTCTGCTTTCCTTCCATGCACCGCCTCGGCCAGCTGCAAGCCGCCACCATCTCTCACCTTAACTCTGCTTTCCTTCCATGCACCGCCTCGGCCAGCTGCAAGCCGCCGCCACCATCTCTCACCTTAACTCTGCTTTCCTTCCATGCACCGCCTCGGCCAGCTGCAAGCCGCCACCATCTCTCACCTTAACTCTGCTTTCCTTCCATGCACCGCCTCGGCCAGCTGCAAGCCGCCACCATCTCTCACCTTAACTCTGCTTTCCTTCCATGCACCGCCTCGGCCAGCTGCAAGCCGCCACCATCTCTCACCTTAACTCTGCAAAGGTCTCTTGGAGGACCCCCACCATCCACTCCTGCTCCTCATCTAATCCAGCCTCTACACCGACATCAGAGTGACCGTTTCCAAACAGAATCTCATCACTATGGGAAGGAGGCCAAAATCCTTAACCTGGTGTACAAGACCCACCTCTCCAACTCGGCTTGCACCACAGTCCTGCGTGCCACCTGGGCACCAGCCCCCAGGCCTCCTCTGTTCCTCTCTGTTAATTCCTGCTCATCTTTCAGGGAGGGGTTCAGGCGTGGGTTCCTCAGGGAAGCCTGCCACTGCACACACTTCCCATAGCTCTCCGTATGCTTCCTTCACAGCTCTGACCAGGGTTGTCATGTTATACACTGGGGACTTGTGGACTCAGGTGGCCAGTGTCTCTGCCCACAGGTGGGTAAGCTTCAAGAGGCCAGGCCTGTGTCAGTTTCCCTCACTGTATTCCCACCAGCCAACGCCTTGACTGGCATGCAGCTGCTCAGTAGTATTTACTGAAGGAGAGATGGGAGGGAAGGAAGAAGAAAAAGAGAATTTGATGCTCCTCTTGCTGTATCTAACTTCATGTGTCCATCATAGTCGTCTTTCTTAGGGGAAAAAAAAAAGAAAAAAAGTACATTGCTTTTTTGGCCCTTTGATGAGGTTAATGTTCTCAACTGGGGGAACAAAAAAGCCTCTGGCATCCAATCTAAACTAAATGAAACCCATATGCCTCACCCTCAAACCTACCAGAAGTACAAATTTTAAAATATCAGACTCCAAGAGAAATGATCATTTAAAAAAATTAAGTCTGATCAAGAGCTAGTAATCCTTGCACAGTTCTGGGAGGGTGGAAATGCCATCACTGAAAATGACTCATGGTGTCTTTAGGTCTGTGACTGACGCAACTTACTCATGTATTTACCTACTCAACAGATATATCTGAGGGCCTCACGTGTGCCTCCTACAAATCCGAATAAAACAGTAGCTTTCAAACTTTTTGTGTTTTAAGGCAGCTCACAGTAGGAAATGTATTTTCTACTGGGATCCAATGCACACAGATATGCACATAAAGGGCATGAAATAGCACTTGCCTTTCCCACAGAAGATGCCTTGATACTTTCTATTTTATTGTTTGTTTTTAGTGCTGGTCATGACCAACTAAATCAATTTCATGACTCACTATTTGATCACAACCCTTAGTTTAAGAAACCCTGGAATAAAGCGTAACTAGAGTAGCTCCTTCTGAATAGGCCCAGGATTGCACTGACTTATGCTGAAGTTAGCCCAGGGTGCCAGCCTGCCTGTGGCTGGGATTTTAGGTTGTATACCTCTGGGACGCTGGGGATGACACATTTAGCATGCCACACAATAGGCACCTGTTGGTCTGCCTTCTTAGAACAGCTCAGTTTTAAATTACTGGTGACATAAAGCATTTCAAGCAGCCTTGTTGGAGCAGTAGGCAGCACATCCATCTCATCGTCTGAAATAAGTTATTTCAGTTTCTGTGAACTAACCTGATAGGTCAACCATTCTTAACTTGGGACCTAAGCACAGGCTTCAGGAAATTGTACCTAAAATGTTGTTTGAGTGCACGAGAGTGAAGGGATCCATAGCTGTCATCAGAGTTTTAAAGCAGTAGGGAATGAAAAAAAAAAAGGCTAAGAATGGTTGCCTTAGAGGTTACAGTTTCTGACATTCTTGGAAAATAGTATTGAAAGGGCTGACAGTTTTAGCGTTTGCTGACGCTTCCTCTCATGGACCCCTGATAATCATATCTCCTTCCTTGGTAAACTTGTTCCCATCACACCTTCGCCCAGTCAGCCTCTCCTGGGCTGGAAAACGGCAGCTCTTGGAAAGCCCCTGCTGGCTGGTGCACCTGGGTGAAGGCACCGCAGCTCTTGGTGGGGGGCGGGGGGGAGTGCAAAAGGCCAGGACCCAAGTTCAAGTCCTCTGCCGTAGAGTCCTACATCCCGCCCACAGTGCCCCACTGTGCGGTGTTTCATAAGGGGGCAGCCCCACCTCCAGGAACTATGGAATGTAGGGGGCCCGCGGCAAAATGAAAAATTGGGACAGTTGCTTAAAAATCATTAAGAATTGGCCGGGCACAGTGGCTCACGCCTGTAATCCCAGCACCTTGGGAGGCGGAGGCAGGCGGATCACCTGAGGTCAGGAGTTTGAGACGAGCTTGGCCAACATGGTGAAATCCCATCTACTAAAAATACAAAAATTAGCCGGGCAACTCACGGTTGCTCACGACAATTACAGTCAAGTTTATCACATTTACAAGCTGACTGATTCTTTTTTTTTTTTGGTGGTTGTAAGTAGTGATCCATTTTAGAAAATGAAAAGTAATGAGGAAACTCAATATATAAAACAGATATAGGTCTAACTGCTGTAGTTCAAGGGGAAGAAAGCCTCAAGTCTCCCCATAGAAAAGGGGCTGTTGACTAGGCCTTAATTCCGAGGAAATCACAACCTCCTGACTGTGTGATGTTCTTAGAAATCCTCTCAGAAAACCCCATGGAATTGCTAGACAATGATCCACCACAAATGGGAAAATCACATTCCCAGACCGTAACACTAACACTATGGCAGTTAGCAGGGCCGGGGTCGCTGGTGTACAACCTGCTTCCTCGCACAGGGCCCCAGATGGACTTGGTGTTCTGCTGTCTCCAGCTTGAAATTCTTCACGATTTTTTTTTTTTTTTTTTTTTTTTTTGAGACAAAGTCTTACTCTGTCACCCAGGCTGGAGTGCAATGGCGCAATCTTGGCTCACTGCAACCTCTGCCTCTGGGGTTCAAGCTATTCTCATGCCTCAGCCTCCTGAGTAGCTGGGATTACAGGTGCCCGCCACCATGCCCGGCTAATTTTTGTATTTTTAGTAGATGGGATTTCACCATGTTGGCCAAGCTTGTCTCGAACTCCTGACCTCAGGTGATCCACCTGCCTCCGCCTCCCAAAGTGCTGGGATTACAGGCGTGAACCACTGTGCCCGGCCAATTCTTAATGATTTTTAAGCAACTGTCCCAATTTTTCATTTTGCCGTGGGCCCCCTACATTCCATAGCGAGTCCTAACTGGTAGAACTTTTGCCTGTTCTTCTGAGTGCCTTTGTTGAGAAAAGTAATTAAGGACCTGCTGACTGGACTGCAGTGACTCAGTGAAGTGCTTGCAGCTTTATGTGAACAACAAGAAACAAAAACAGCACACTATATTTAGAGCTCCAGACGTCTGCGCAGACCCAAGTCTGCTGGCAGGGGTATTGATGTCATACTTCGTCATTTCTGAGTGCCATTAGCACCACCAGTCTGTTCTGGGCCTAGCCTGGGTCTGTAAGCATTCCTGTTCTCGTAAATACTTTGTTTGTAGAGTTCCTGCTGCTGGGCTGGCCAGCATTTCCGCATTCAGTGAAATGTGTAGACACAATTGACTTCAATTCTTGAAAAGTTTTATTTAGCTATGGAATTGTAGTATTTGAGTTAGAAATAACCTTTTGTAGCATATCCGACTTGCTAAGGCCCAGAAAACTGTGCACATCACATCACTAAGTAGGCAAAAGGCCAGGACCCAAGTTCAAGTCCTCTGCCATAGAGTCCTACGTCCTGCCAACCGTGCCCATCATGTCGGTGTTTCATAACGGGGCAGCATCGCACCCTGGGAACTTCACTCAGAACTGCTCACAGTAATTACAGTCAGCATTTGCCACATTTACTAGCTGACTGCCTTTTTTTTTTTTTTTTTTTTTTTTTTTTTTTTTTTTGGTGTAAGCAGTGATCCATTTTAGAAAATGAAAAATAATGAGGAAACTCAATATATAAAACAGACATAGGTCTAACTGCTGTAGTTCAAGAGGAAGGAAGAAGAGGTGAGAGGGGGCGAGAGGTTTCCCTGGCACCCAAGGAGCTCAGCTTGGAAACCCAGACCTCAGAGCACTCGGCTCTGCAGATGCATTCAGGCTGCAGCCAGTGAGGGAGAGTGGGGCGCCAGCAGCATTAGGAACCACCCGGAGACTTCAGGCAAGAGGCTCTGAGATGCCATTTGCACTGGAAGGCCCCGTTGGCAACAGTGTGGGGGACACATAAGAGGGGTGTCCAGGAAGATGTGATAGTGGCTTCTGCAAGAGGGGACAAGACAAGAGCTGGCACAGTGCAGTGGCCTTCAGACACGGGGGATCAGAACAGGAAAGATCAGAGAGACCATGACCACCTCTTGCTGACCGCCCGGATGTGAGGGTTGAGGCGGCAAAGGGCACGAAATGAATGGGTTCCCCCTGGGGGACGCTACTAGCAAAGAAGAGGTGGTTTATAAGGAGGAAAGATTGCAGGGAGCTTTATGACCAGAGCTAGGGACCTGCAGAAGGGGAGGGCCTGTGGGACAATTAGGTCCACAAGTGTCCAGGGGTCAGCTCACCCTAGGGAGATGCCAGGCCCAAGGCTGGAGCCAGGCACTACAGTACCCACAGGCGCCCTAGAGGATGAGCGGCCCTGTGCCCAGCAGGAAGGGCTGCCAGGCTGCTCCACTCCCAGGTGCGCCCTCCCTGACCTGAGCGTGTGCCATAGACCAAACCTCAAACTGAAGGGACAGGGAGATTGTGGAATCTCAGATGTATACCCTAAAATCCCAACCACACACGAGGCAGGAGGAGCAGACATTTGGGGGGTCAGACATCTGGGTGCAGGGACGGAGTGCCATGAGAATGCTGGGAGGCTCTACAGATGTCTGGGTGTCAAATGCCCCTTCTGCACACCTGAGAGTGGCTTTGCTTCTGTTCCGTGTTAGCCAAATCGGGATGGTCAGGACGTGTCCCAAGAGAGCCAGACTGAGCCACAAGGACCCCTGATGGGGAGTGCTGGACCCTGGGGTTCCCTGGGCCCCCAGATCTCAGATTATGGACCATCACAGCAGGAATGCCCTGGGGGTCTTCTGACCATCACCCACCTGGAGGCGGAAAGCCAAGCATCATCGTGAATATTATAAGCATGAATGGCAGCCTCATGGAAAGGACCCTCCAGGTGAATCTGAGCATATACGGGGGAACATCTGTTCCTCTTACCTCATATAACGGGCATTAGTGACAGTCACAAGACACCACAGTATATATATCTTTTTATTACCAGATGAGATACGTGAAAAAGCCCTTGAAAAGTACACAGTACGGTGGTACATATCTACATTTCTTTCCTTGAGGGTTCCTGAGGAAAGAAATACAGACATATATGGCCTTGTATCTTAACAACAATAGTAATGAGATTGCGTCTCCAGTTTCAACTCAGAAAAATGAAATGTCTCTGAAGTTTTGCAGAGGGTCCTCATTCTTTTTGAATATTTTAAAAAATGGATTCTACTTGGACTCACCATAGTTGACTTCTTAAGGGAACTGGCATCAATCCACGAAGCCATTGGGTCCTGCTCATAGACGCAGCTCTCTGTGCCCAGACGATGTGAACTCTTTGCTACAAGATCCCAGAAACATATTTACTTTGGAGAAGCATGACGATGGTTATATACAACTTTCTCACCGTGTATACATGTAGTCAGAAGGTTTTGAAGAGCCTGAGAATTGCTAGCTTTCTGTACGTAATATGCCCATGAGACAACTGTATTCTGAAATCTTTATTTTGAGGATAAATTGACTGAGGGTTCAAAAAATCTTAATAACAGGACATGAAAGAACATAAGAGTCACAAGGGTGGGGGAAGTGGAAAGGGTGGTGGGCAAACATCAGAAGCTGGTTCTAGACACTGGCAATTCCATTTCACTCCAAGCTGCTTTCCTTGCCTGTCCTCTGTCACAGGGTGGAGATCGAGTGAGTGAAATAAAGAATGTGAATGAATATTGAAAAACAGAAAACCTTCCAAATGCATCAGCCATTCTGATCTAAGGTGGCACTATTGGTTTCAAGGCCCTTAATTTCTAGAGAGGCATTGAGAAGTTTCTGAGGGGTGTTAGATGATAGCACGAGTTTGTTTTTCAATTTTGTAAGATAATTATTTTATTCCATGGAGAATTAAGGAGAACTCGTAGGCATAGTTTCTGGCCCTGCAAACCCAAAGATGGCGTAAGGTCAATGCTAAGGGGTTTGGGTGGGGCAGGAGTGACGTGGACTTACTGAGGACTAAGCACTGCTCACGTGGAGCTTATCTCAGAGTTTCACAAACGACAGGTGGAGAATGACCGAAGACCACCAACACACAAAGACCGTTTTTGAGGCTATACAAATTTGAACTTAAATGACTGATTTCTTTTTTTTTTTTTTTTTTGAGACCAAATCTCACTGTCACCCAGGCTGGAGTGCAGTGGTGCTATCTTGGCTCACTGCAACCTCCACCTCCCGGGTTCAAGTGATTTTTGTGCCTTGGCCTCCTCAGTAGCTGGGATTACAGGTGCCTGCCACCATGCCCAGGTAATTTTTGTATTTTTAGTAGAGATGGGGTTTCACCATGTTGGCCAGGCTGGTCTCAAACTCCTGACCTCAAATGATCCACCCACCTCGGCCTCCCAAAGTTCTGAGATTGCAGGCATGAGCCCCCGCACCCGGCCACATGACTGATTTTACCATGGTGATGTAGAGCCCTGATTCAGCTCCAAATTCTAGGAAGCCCAGAGACCTCTCCAGTGGGCTCTTATTCCAATTCTTAGCAAATAGGAGAGTGCTGGGTGCAGGAACTCAACCTTTCCCACCTAGTTAAAATTTCTCATTTCAAATGGCAACCCTCCACACACTAAATTTGGGGAATTGTGGGATTTCCTTTCAGATCCTAATTGGCCAATTCGCTTTTTAAATTATCATCATTTCTACTCACTTGTTTACATCTCCTTTTGAGAATTATTTATATTACAAATGAAACCATCTTTCTTCACCTTCTTCTTCACTCTCTCAAGGCCTTTCTTTCTCTTCTCAATGGCTTCATAATCATCTTTGTTTCTATCTAGCAGAGGTTACTCAGGGTGTCACTTGCTTCAGAATGTCGGCCTCTGCAGTGCACATTTGTCCTCCTCGAATCACAAAATTCACCCAACATTGGAAAGCAGGGTTAAAAAACAGGATTTATGAGGAGGCCAAGGCAGGTCTCTACTAAAAATTAAAAAAAAAAAAAATACATATATATATAGCTGGGCATGGTATTGCATTCCTGTAATTCCAGTTACTCGGGAGCCTGAGGCAAGAGAATCGCTTGAACCCAGGAGTCAGAGGTTGCAATGAGCCAAGATTGCACCACTGTACTCCAGCCTGGGTGGCAGAGCGAGACTCCACCTCAAAAACAAAAACAAAAACAGAATTTAAACAAACCCGGAAAACATGAGGAAATAGAAAGGTGTAAAATTGCCTATTTGGGGAGCTGAAGGGACCTCTGTTGTCTACTAGTCAAACTCCGTCATTTCATGCCCACAGAGAAGGCCAGGGCAGGAGGCAGTGAGACCTGGGTGGGGAGGGGAGGAACATCTTAGAGTCAGCCACCTCGCTGTCCAAGGTGTTTACATTGTAGCATAAAGGTCACAGCAGTGCTACATTTTACTAATTGGTTTTACACTGAAATGTTTTAGTTTTAGGGTTTTTTTTGTTTTTTTTTTTTTTTTTTAACAAATGGAGCTAAATGCTGCAGAATCTTGATTTATAAAACACTGACAAGGACTCAAAACCAGAAGAATTCATGTAGATAACAATAAAACAGAGTCTTTGTGCATTAAATTTTCCAGCTCAAAGGCATCTTAGAGCTTATCTAATTGAACATTTTACCTGTGAAGAAATTTAGTCCCTGTGCGGAAGTGCTATAATAATACTTTAAGGATACAGAATTAGTTAATATGATTTCTTGATTGTGTTTCTTCATACAATTAAGCAGATAGGACTTATTTTCACAAAAGGAGCTGAGAAGAGAGGGTGGGGGAAGAAACCATACCTGATACATTGCTTTACCCAAGAGAACCCTCGTAGTCCATTTTCTGTTGCTATAATTGAATACCTGAGGCTATGTAATGTACAAAGAAAAGGGATTTATTTCTTAGGGTTCTGGAGGCTGGAAAGTCCAAGATTGAGGGAATGCATCTGATAAGGGCCTTCTTGCTGACGGGGACACTGCAGAGTCTCAAGGTGGCCCAAGGCATCACATATGGCGTGGGGGCTGGGCATGCTGGCTCAGGTCTCCCTTCCTCCTCTTAGGAAGCCACGAAGGCCTCACCCTGATGGCCTCAGCTACCCCTAATTACCTCTCAAATACCATAGTCAGATTTCTTATCCTTTTTTTTTTTTTTTTTTTTTTTTTTTTGAGACGGAGTCTTGCTCTGTCGCCCAGGCTGGAGTGCAGTGGTGCGATCTCGGCTCACTGCAAGCTCCGCCTCCCAGGTTCACGCCATTCTCCTGCCTCAGCCTCCCAGGTAGCTGGGACTACAGGCGCCCGCCACCTCGCCCGGCTAGTTTTTTGTATTTTTTTAGTAGAGACGGGGTTTCACCGTGTTAGCCAAGATGGTCTCGATCTCCTGACCTCGTGATCTGCCCGTCAAGGCCTCCCAAAGTGCTGGGATTACAGACTTGAGCCACCACACCCGGCCTCTTATCCTCTTAATACAGTTACAATGTGGATTACGTTTCAATGTAAGTTTCACAGGGGGCAAATATTCAAACCCTAGCACCCCCCAAGCTCCACAATCTGAACAATAATGTTTGCCAAGCAGCTTTATCAAATCCACGTCTCTATAAGAAGTTTCTGCTTCTTCCAACATTCACTTTGCTGAGGATGAGGCCACCTTGACTTGATTGAGGGCGGATCTCTCCACACATGGGCGGGTTCTTTTCCTGTGCTGCAGAGTCCCAAGGGACCCCGGACACAAAGGCCAGGCCTGGTGTGGCAGGTCCCATTGTGTCCCCATTCCTGCTGCCATGCTGGGCCTTGGGTACCCATCACCCGATCAGCCTGAGTGTCTGCTCCAGCAAGGATGCTTTGGGTCCTCGGGGCACTCTGGCACAGCTACCAGCAGAGAATTGAAGGGGGAGGCAGTCACAGGTGGTGGCTCAGGGTGCAGATAACACGTGGGTTCCAATACTGACTCCTCCATCTGCAGTTTTCTTACCTGTAAAATGGGAATAATAACATTGAGTTCACCCGGTTTCATGAGAATTAAATGACACAGTCCATGTAAAATTCTTAGCATGGTGCCCAACACAAAGCAAGGTCAGGTAGAAAGATTATATAAAAACAGGGGTAGGTGGAGCAAGGCAGGTGAGGTTGCTTTTCAGAACTCTCCTGAGTCACCGGACACAGTAGCAAAGTTATTGTAACTTAGATCTTACCAAAAGACCTAGAGCTGCACGAATCATTTAGAGTCTAAGGAAGGGCTTGGTCCTCGAATCATTTAGAGTCTAAGGAAGAGCTTGGTCCTCGAATCATTTAGAGTCTAAGGAAGGGCTTGGTCCTCTAATCCTTCAGCTAGTTTAATATTTAAATATATTCCTATTGCATAATTTTATGAATTATGTGGTGACCATAGAGGCAGGATACAATATGTTCCACTGGATCTCAACATTCGTCTTTCTAAACAACAAATAGAATATACCGCATAAGGCAAAATTTTTCTAATTTTGGAGGTAAAAAAGCCCTACGTTTAAAGAAAAGTAATTTTCTACTTCAGACCTTTAAAAACATGTGACTTAATTTAAATGTGATTAACATTTAAATTAGAAATTTAAACTTCAATTGCACATTTCCATCTATTTTCCACCAGATTCTCAAGACGCTCTTGGGGAACGAGGCTGAGATTCTTATTCCCCACATCCTGACCAAGCTGAGCCACCGTCTGCCAAGAGCCTGTGACCGCTGCATGGAAAATGCAGAATCCTGGCTCTGGGTCCCCTCTCCATTGCCCATGCCTGGCCACAGGACATAATTTTTATTGAACTCTGGATCCACTCTTGAGGGCCTGTGTTAGAATCCAACTTCTGGGAGAGTTCAGATTCTTAACATTTCCTGCCAAACATTTCATTCCCATCTCCAGCAGCCTTCAAATATAACTTCTGCAAATACTTTCCCCTCAGTATTTCAGCGGATTTTTTGGTCCCTGTCCTAGTGTAATAATTCTCTGCTTCTCCATATTTTTAAGGCCCCTTTTTCATATTTGATCTCTTCCAGAAATTAAATCTTCCTCTAATCTGAGGAAAGGCGCAGCTGACTAAGCTCAGGATGGGGCCAGTGTCCTGACCTTTCTCACTGATTTCCTCTGCTGTCAGATATGGAGTATAGTACCTACCCTCAGGGCTGCTGTCAAGTTAAATGAAATGGTGCTTCCAGCAGATACTCAGTAACTGGTAGCTTTCCTTAATCATTAATAATATTGTTTCAGGCTGAGTGTGGTGGCTCACGCCTGTAATCCCAGCACTTTGGGAGGCTGAGGCAGGTGGATCACCTGAAGTCAGGAGTTCGAGACCAGCCTGGCCAACATGGCAAAATCCCGTCTCCACTAAAAATATCAAAAAAAAACACAAAAAAACAAACAAACAAAAAACAACACAACCAGATGTGGTGGTGGGCATGCCTATAGTCACAGCTACTCGGGAAGCTGAGGCAGGAGATGCTGCTTGAACCCAGGAGGCAGAGGCCGCAATGAGTCGAGATCGTGCCATTGCACTCCAGCCTGGGCAATAGAACAAGCCTCCATCTCAAAATATAAATAAATAAATAAATAAAATAAAATTGTTTTCATCATTATTTAGAGTTTTAGGTTCACAAAATAGGACCATAGCTCTTTTACCGGAACTATGTTCCCACTGGTCACTTTAATGGAACCTTCTTTGTCCACTTAGGATCTGAGGGCAGGTGACTTGCATTCCACTGTAGCCTCTGAGGCTCTCACTGGTACCCCATGGAGCTTGAGTAAAATCACCCCTGCCTCCCACCATCTCTTTCCTCCCACTCTTTCTGCATGAGCTGATCCAGGCCAACTGTTGTCAGCTCTTAGCACCTAGTCAGTATCTCCCAGCCCTCAACCTTCTCAGAATGTATTCAGAAGTCCTGGACCCCTGTTTTGTCTTATGCTTGGCATGCCCAGAATCTCATGTTTTGCTTGCATTTGTCAATGTCTTCACCTGGCAACCTGGAATAGTGATCGCTCATAGACCTACTAAACAAGATTGAAAACATTTCTGCCTTTACTTAATCCATAGTTACTGGGTGTCTACTGCATGCCAGGCATATAGGTGCCAGGGCTCTGAGGGTGACTAGAAATGATTCCTCCCCTCTGGGAACCAGCTGGATGAAAGAGGAGAGCAAGTCCACAGGTTGCTGCAGGCAGCTTGGTGCCACCAGAGGCATGGCCAGGATCCTCGGGCTAGCTAACTCAGTCTTGTTATTTTCTAGAACCTTCCAGGTTTTCCAGCCATCCCCCACCCTCAGTATTCCATTCACCAGCTGGCTCTTAGGGAGTAGCTCCTTATCTTTTGATATGGTTATGCCTTGTGTCCCAACCCAAATCTCATCCTTAATTGTAGTTCCCATAATCCCCACGTGTGGTGGGAGGACCCAGTGGGAAGTAATTGAATCATGGGGGCGGTTTCCCCCATGCTATTCTCATGATAGTGAGTGAGTTCTCGTGAGATCTGATGGTTTTACAAGGGACGTCCCCCTTCACTCACCTCTCATTCTTCTCTCTCCTGCTGCCTTGTGAAGAAGAACGCGTTTGCGTCCCCTTCCACCATGAGTATAAGTTTCCTGAGGCCTCCCCAGCCCTGTGAAACTGTGAATCAATTAAACCTCTTTCCTTTATAAATTACCCAGTCTCAGGTATGCCCTTATAGCAGCATGAGAACAGACCAATACATCTTTTTTTTTTTTTTTTTTTTTTTTTGAAACAGAGTCTCGCTGTGTTGCCCAGACTGGAGTGCAGTGGCACTATCTCAACTCACTGCAGCTTGCAGCCTCCACCTCCCAGGTTCAAGTAATTCTCCTGCCTCAGCTTCCTGAGTAGCTGGGACTATATGCACACACCACCACAGCCAACTAATTTTTGTATTTTTAGTAGAGACGGGGTTTCACCATGTTGGCCAGGATAGTCTTGATCTGCTGACCTCGTGATCTGCCTGCCTCAGCCTCCCAAAGTGCTGGGATTGCAGGCATGAGCCACTGTGCCCAGACCTAATACATCTTTTAAAATGAGTTCTCCAGAGATACTGCGGTATAGAGACCACTGCCTTCTGGCAGGACCCAAACTTTAGAATCAAGGAATGTGGCAGCAACTTCAAAGTGTTTGTTAAAGAACTTCCCATCACATGCGCCCCTAACCCTGCCAACCCTGGCACATAGGACAGCCATTCAGTTTTTCCACACAGAAGGTATAGAAATAATACTCTAAGTTTGGCTGTGTGGAGCTTCTCAGATGTGCTCACTTGGGCTCCGGGGAGCTATGTCATGTGTTGGTTGCAGTCCCTTGCTCTCTCCCCAGCTCAGCTTGTGCCTAATTCTTGACAACTTTCTATCCTGGATACTGAATGACACTAGCCTCCCCACTGGAAGTTATAACTCTGACAGCTCTTTAGCTTCCGCTCCTCTGAGCGCATTCAGAGCTGGAGGCAGGAGGGTGGTTCTCCCACCAGGACAGGGCCACTGCTTTTCCGTGGCCTGTTCTCATCCTTGACCCGAAAAGGAAGAATGCTGTCTGCTGCCAACAATGGCAATCCAGCTGACTGACATGGAAGCTAAATTAGGAGTTCATTCCTTGGATCTGAGGAGTATTTTTGCATCTGAAAATTGTGTCCTCACCAAATAACACAAGGAACTCTTTGAAGTCATGGTGTCCTATGTTGTGGCTGTTTCTTCTTAGTATTCCAAGCACCTGATACAGTACTGGGTACATGGAAAATACTCAGTAAAGGCAGTGTAGCATTTAATGGACAGGAGCTCAGGTTGGGAGACAGACAGAGCTGGGCCCCCATCCCAGCTTTGCGATACATTAATTGTGTGACCTTGGGCAATGCACTTACTCCTGCAGATTTCCTTTTGATAGGATGAGAGTGTATTCAGTTACTTGACAAATATGTGTTAGGCTTAGAGTAGGGTTGGCAGACAAGCACAAGTGTAAAACAAATGTGGGGATGTCTTAGTCCATTTTGTGCTGCTATAACAGAGTACTACAGACTGGGTAATTTATAAAGAACAGAGATTTAGTCTCTTACAGGTCTGGAGGCTGGGAAGTCCACAGCCATGGGGCCTACATCTGGGAAGGGTCTTCTTGCTATGTCCTCCCATGGCAGAAGGCGGGAGGGCAAGTGAGTGTGAGAGGCAGAGGGGGATCATTCCTTTATCAGGAACCTGCTCCCACAGTAACCATTCATAAGAGCAGAGCCCCCATGACCTCATCCCCTCTTCAATGCCCCACCTCTCAACACTGTTGCACTGGGGACTACGTTTCCAACACATGAACTTCGGGGGACACATTTAGACCATGCAGCCAGGGTCCAGCTGATTGGACTTGCCCATGGGTTGGATGTCGGGGTGAGAGAAAGAGCAGGGTCAGGAACGACGCCTGGGGTTCTGAGTTGAGCAACTGGTCAGATAGAGAGTCTGAAGAGGCACATGTTTGGGGAGGGAGGACAGGATGTCCTCTCTGGGACAAGTCAAGTTTGAGGGCCAGTCAGGCCGTTCAGCAGGAGTCTGTTGCTGAAGGTGAGGGGCCACCATTCTGGAGTCATCAGTGTAGAGTGGCATGTGGACCTTGGGATGAAAAGGGATTGCCAGTGAGAGAAAAAGACAGTCCATGGAAAAGAGACCCTGGGTGCAACTGATCATCAGATGTTGGGCAGAGAGGAAAGCACAGACAGGGAGGTGGGGAGAGCACGCAGGCTTGAGGTGCAAGAGTGTGGGGTGGGGGTTAGGCAGGTGAGACCACCGGCCCAAGGACTCTGATGCTTCCTGACTCCCTGGAGGCACCCACTGAGCCTCTCAGACTCATTACCACCATAAACTCAACAAACACAACAGAGGACATGAAAAATATTCAGTAGGGTAATTTCTCAGTGAGCCTAGATTTTTAGTGGGATTCCTGCCACTAAAATCCCAGAAAAAGTTTGCCAGAAAAAGTTTTCAATACAAGTTTCTAGACAGGAACTGCTTTTAGCTCAGGGCTACTGGAGAGCCAGGAGTTCACACTCATCTCTAAGACAGCACTGGTTTCCCAAGAAGCTCCCAGACTCCACGAGCAACTGTCTCGGCAGCGTCATCTGTCGCTTTCACTTCGGTAGTTACTCTGCCTCCGTTGGGAAAGCACCGTGTCACAGCTTAGCTGTTATTAAACTTTCTAAGCTAAAAATACAACTGACTCCTATGGTAGAAATGGTCTGTAGTGTGCTGCAAGACCTTCATGCTGGTCCCTGGTGTTAACGATGCCTCCCAGGCCCTATGTCCTTCTTTGCTGGTAGGCAATTTTCACTTCAGTTAAGAGGCTCAAACCCACCGTTGAGAGATCAGCCTTCCTAGAGTGAGTAGGAGATTCCAATCCAGCATGTGCTTTTATGCCCCCAGCTTTCACTCTCATGCCCATTTTCTTTAGTCATACATGGAGAAGAAAAGTGGTTTCTCAAAATGACATCCTCCAGGTCTTAAGAAATTCTGGCTGATTCAGATTCTTTTCTCTGTGTGCACGTCGTCACATAGATAGACCTCTCATTATACAGACTGTGTAGATCAGTAACTTGGGGAAACGAGGTTTGTTTGTCATTAATATTTAAACACTTAATTTTTTTTTTTAGAGCTGTTTTAGGTTCACAGCAAAATGGAGAGGCAGGTCCAGAGAGTTCCCATCCACCCCTCCCCTCCACATGCACAGCCTCCCCCATTATCAACATCTCCCATCATAGTGGATAAATTTGTTAGGATTGATGAACGTGCATTGATACATCATTATCATCCAACATCCACAGTTTAGGGTTCGCTCTAGGTGTGGTCCATTCTGTGGCCTTGGGCAAACGTATGATTGTATGTTTCTGTCATTCCAGTATCACACAGAGTATTTCCCCGGCCCCGGGTATTCTCTGTGATACACCTGATATACCTGCACAGCCCTCCCCAGCCCCAGGAAGGTGGTTTTTGTGCAGGGTTTGCTCTCTCAGCCATGGGGGGCCAGCAACACATGTTAACATGTAGCTCACGTGGGTAGGCTCATACAAATTGTTTTCACTGAGTGTCAGCATCTTATCACCATCATAGGCCATCAGCTTATCACCAGGTCAGGGAGCTCTGAAATCTCTCAAGTCCTCTGCTCAGATTGGCTGTTTCTTGTTACTGCCACTTGCAGACAGCAATGATTCTCTTGCAGTTCCTCTGCCACCACTGTCATTCAGGTGTCCTCATGCCCTTTTCAAGAAACAAGTTTGCATTTGACCAAAAACACAAGATGACCGATTTATGATACATGACCGGAAAGTCATGAAACTAACTGCCTTGCCTAACTTTATAAGGTTTTAGTTATATGGTCACACCTCGTATAGCACTCCCGGTATGTTTTCAAACACATAGAGATAGATGAAATATGAAAACTGGATACAAGTTCAGCTTAGAAAAGAGCCAGAGGAGCTGGACGCGGTGACTCAAGCCTGTAATCCTAGCACTTTGGGAGGCCGAGACGGGCGGATCACGAGGTCAGGAGATCGAGATCATCCTGGATAACACAGTGAAACCCCCTCTCTACTAAAAAAAAAAAAAACACAAAAAAAAACTAGCCGGGCGAGGTGGTGGGCACCTGTAGTCCCAGCTACTCGGGAGGCTGAGGCAGGAGAATGGCATGAACCCAGGAGGCGGAGCTTGCAGTGAGCCGAGATCCGGCCACTGCACTCCAGCCTGGGCGACAGAGCGAGACTCCATCTCAAAAAAAATAAATAAATAAATAAGAAAAGAGCCGGAGGAGAAAGCTAAGTCATATGCCCAGCGGTGTCCTCCCCAGCCGCCACAGGCAGTCTTGTATGAGCAGGTGTGTTAGGATGGTGTTCTCAATAGATCAGCTGAGTAGTCAAGAGAAGCCCTTTGCCATTACTTGCAAGGGGAAGAACAAATCTTAAATGCATTACAGACTTTGTGTGCAGATGTCCAGGTGAGAGGCCTTGCGTCTGCACTTAGGGTGCCATGGGTAATCATGTAATGATGTCCATATCAGACCCTCTCTCATTTACAAAGTGCCAGAGGCAGCCTGTACGATAAGAAAATGGGAGCAGCTCTCAAAGGCCTGACCTCAAGTTCTAGTTCCTCTGCTTCTGAGCTGAATGGCCCGGTGCAGGCAGTCTCCCATCTCTCTAAGCCTCAGTTTGCCCATCTGTAAAATAGGGTAACACCATCGTTTTCTTCATAGGAATGTTTTGAGGCTAAATGTATTAATAAATGTGATTGATATCTGCTGAACGGTTGTAACTGAGGACAAAGGATTGTCCCTCTGTCCTGTCACAGGCCCCTTGTGGCCTCTCTCTATGGCCATTTACTATGCAAAGAAGGTCACTTGATTGACATCCAACCCCAGCCCAGAACTTACCATCAGGCGATGTTGGTTCCCTCTTAAGGGACTGTTGTTTAGTGAATCAAAGAGGTTTCTTTTACCAAAGAGAGAAATCTTTACTTTCCAAAAGAAATGAGATTTGCCCTCCTATTTCTTTAAGTTGCCATTTAAGAAGAATGCATACGCTTTGTTTTTTCAAAACAGCTGCGTTCTGTTGAAAGAATGACGATGTCCTTGAACTGTTTTGATGTGAAACATTTCTCTGAGTAGTTAATTTGGAAACATGCAGAATAATATCATTGTCTTATATTATCAGAATATTGGGTGGGAGGGGCGGGGCTCCTGCAAGTAAAAAGACATTTTATTAATTGATTTCCACTTTTTTTTTTTCTGCCTCTCATTTCAGAACGGTTTGATCACCACTGTCCCTGGGTAGGCAACTGTGTGGGGAAAAGAAACTACAGATTTTTTTATATGTTTATTTTATCTCTGTCTTTTCTGACAGTCTTTATATTTGCATTCGTTATCACCCACGTCATTCTTCGTAAGTATGCTGGCGAAATCAGATTACGTATGTAACCATTTGCCTGACTTTGGTTTTCTGATTTGATTTTGATTTAATACTTTGATCATTTCGGGCTCTCTCTTTCCCTTTCTTTCTCCCTTTCCCCTCCTCACTTCCAGCCTGCCTCGCTTTTGTTTCTCACCCTCCTCCATCCCTCCTCTGTCCCCTGTCATCCCCCACTCCCCACCCCATCTTTCACAGCATTTTCCAGGGTTCACACCTGGGCCAGGCTGCGCTTTCACCAACAATACCTCCTCCTCGATACGCACGTCCCTATTCCAACCTCAGTGACCTCACTTTTTCTCCTGCTAACGGGTCCCCTGGAAGACTCATCCCCACATTTTGCACAAGGGACAATGTGCTGCAGTGATGATCATTGAAGAGCAAGGTTTTCTTCCTTAATGTGATATCACCTTATGCAGGAACAGTCACCAGTCACCCTCCTTAGAAAAGATGTCTGGGAAGAAAGACTAGGTTTTCTTGCACACAAATCTATATATGTTAAAAACATACATTTGACAAGATGTTTAAGTATCTGCTAGAACATGAGCTAACTACCCCTGACATATAAAGGAAGCAACTTTGATTAAAAATTAGATTTGGAAATCAATGATTTTAATATCGATTTGCCTAAGCAAATGGCATTTTTTCATTTCCTATTCTGAGGGTTGTAACTTTGAATTTCCTTTGTCTCTTGGTCATTCACTTTCCTACAATAGAAAGTAATGAGAAGGAAGTGAATTTGCATTGAGTTATAAATTTAGGCCTTTGAACTTCCATTACAGTACGAAACACAACATTAAGCACTAGCTTTGCCTCTTGTCTACATTCCTGAAGCGTAACCCCTCATTAGCAAGTCCGTAGCTTCTTTCTGGAATGTTTCCGTAAGTATCTGCACAAAGGCTTCACTTCCTTCCCAGGCCGAAGTGCTCAAACCACAAATGGCGTGGGCTGGGCTCAGGCTCATGTTAGGAGCACATCTTCCTCCCTTTCTCTTCTGGTGGGTTCCTATGGGGGTGGGGAAGTGGGTGGGAGGAAATGTTTTGCATTCATTCTTTTTGAATATTAGTCAAACTGGGCCGTTAAATGGACCATCCCAAATTTTCATAGGTACTTTCAATCCCAGTTCCCATTCTTTCTGACTATAATCTTTCATCCAAATGTGACACAAATGTGTAATATGTGCTTGAGAGCCATAACTTGGTGGACTTGCAAGAGGAGAATGGACTCCCACCTTTTCCACACCAGCTGGGCAGGATGCAGACAGGGGCACCCTCTGGCTCTATTTTCGCAGTCCTCAAAATGGCAGAAATGTGGCTAGGATCCTATCTGTGCATTAATAGACAAAAGAAGCAGAGAGAACGACTAGGGCATTATATGTTATTTTCAAAGAAGCAGTTGTTGACACAACTAGGGAAGAAATACGAACCGATCCTCCAGCACACACGTGACACTGAAAGGCAGTGTTTGGACATTTTTATTTTTATTTTTATTTTTGAGATGGAGTGTCGCTCTGTTGCCCCAGGTGGAGTGCAGTGGCGGGATCTCGGCTCACTGCAGCCCCCGCCTCCCAGGTTCAAACAGCTCTCCTGCCTCGAGTAGCTGGGATTACAGGCGTGGGCCACAGTGCCTGGCTAATTTTTGTATTTTTAATAGAGAGGGCCACCATCTTGGCCAGGCTGGTCTCGAACTCTTGACCTCCAGTGATCTGCCTACTTCAGCCTCCCAAAGTGCTGCGATTACAGGCGTGAGCCATCCCACCAGGCCTAGACATTGTATTTTTATATCACCTTTAACAACCTCAAGATGCTTTTGTGTATATTATGGGATTGTATTTATGGCCTTGTCCCTACATTGTGGATATCAAGGGCCAGTTGTCACGTGCTTAGTCATATACATAAACTCAGGGAACACACACATGCATGCTTATGGCCTCACACGTACTCACACCCTTACACACCCACACTCACACACTAGCCACACTCACACATACTCACCCATATATATACACACACATACTCTTACACACCCACACTCACACACATAACCTTACCCACACCCATAATCGCACATACCCTTACACACACATACCCTTACACACCCACACACTCTAGCCACATTCACACTCATATACTCACCAATAAGCTCACACACACATACTCTTACACACACCCTTACACACCCACATTCACACACTCATACCCTTACAGCCACTCACACACACCCTTACACACCCACACTCACATGCACCCTTACACACCCGCACCCATACCCTTACACACCCACACTCACACACATGCCCTTACCCACACACTCACACATACCCTTACACACCCACACACTCACATACCCTTACACACCCACACTCACACACCCCCCCTTTTACATCCACACTCACACTCTAGCCATACCCACACTCATATATACTCACCAGTATGCTCACACACTCTTGCAACTCACACGCTGTTGTGCTCACACTCACGCTGTTGCACACACACATGCTCTCACACACACTCTCACAGTGAAATCTGCACGTGCCACCGCACTCCGGTTGTGATGTGTATTTCACTTTCAGCTTCTCTAAGGTTTTACTCACCCTGGCTCCACCAAACTGGATTTTACTATTGTCTATGCTTAAATATTGCAAAACTGCATCTCTTCTTCTACACAAAAGTATTAAGAGTTTACCTGCCTGTAAGTTATTGGAATATTCTGGGCAAAAGAAAATAAAACTTTTCCTTTTCCCTTGTTCGACACCCCCTCCTCAGTGAACCCCACGATACGACCCCACCACCCTATCTGGCTTGGCATGTGATGCTTTGGGAAGGGCACGGGGTTTACATGGCTCCTGTTACCCCCTAAGCCTCAGAAAACATTGGCACAGGCAGAGAGGAGAACTGTCATCTGAGTCTCTCTGTGGGATCCTGGGCTCTTAGAGAAAGGACTGGACAGGGAGTGGTGGGCGAGATTTCTGTGGCCTCCAAGATTCCTGGGAAGGCCAAGTCTGGATTTCCTTGGAGAGGAAGGAGGGTTTAGGCAAGCCACATAATTAGGGTGCAGTAGAGAAAGAGAAATCATTTCTTTTGGTCCCTCATCTGCCTCAGGGCTTCGTTTCCTCCACGTGGCCGCACAGGCACTTGCATCTGTGCCCTTCGGGGCTGGCAGAGATGGAGGAGGAAGCCTTAAGCACCGTTTCTCCTGATTAGCGCTCCACGCAGCTCCTCTCCACAGCCTCTCCCACCCCCTGTGTCCCACTACTCAGACACATGGGCCGTGGGCACAGAGGGAAAGGGACCTTGGGAAGAACAAGCCACTCTTCACCTTCCCAGGTGGTCGCCCATAGTGGGGCACATGGGGACGCGGTGGCCACTCATCCCCTACCACTAAGTCCCACAGTGCAGCTGTGCCCGCGGTCATATGCCACAGGGACACCATAGCACCCGTCTGTTGTGTCATTTCCTTGCTGCACGAGGGCTGGATGATGTCCCCAGAGGCTCATTGGCTTCCCACAGCACAGAGGGACCTGGCACTGCTACCCCAAGATGGGATTGTTAAAACTACCTCTTTTTTATTTTTAAAAGTATGATGTCAATGCATAAAATAAAAATTGCTTTCTGTCAGATGCTTCTTTATTCAAGCCCCTAAAGAAATGTTTTCTTGCCTAAGACAGCTCATATTAAAATGTCTAAAACCCAAAAGAAGTCTAATAAATTTCAGCTTTATGACTTTGTTTACTCTGGGTGTACAAAAAGAAGTCTTTTATATGTAGCCTAGTTTCCAGAACTTCCAGGGTCAAAAGTTAACAAATTTGGGGAAAACAGAAGAGAAAAGCTAGCATGCAGTATTCTGTTTTCCTATTAAAATGAGGAAAACAAAGGAGTCATCAGAACTGTAATTTATGGGAAAGTGTGCAGACATCCATCTGCTTTTATTGAAAAAATACCCTGCAGATGTTGGGCCTGATTATGAATCCTCCCTTTTCTTGGGGAAAAACTTTAGTGGCGTCTCAATCTCTGATCAGTAAACTGGGTGTCGTAGCACTTACAAAATAGAATTATTTCATTGCTCTTTAGCCATCTATTATTTTTATGTAGATGAGAGCGCATTCAGCACGAAGGCTGTTTATGTCTGAATACTAAATGTTGGTTTCATTCCCACAGGTTCACAGCAAACAGGATTCCTAAATGCCCTTAAGGACAGTCCTGCAAGATATCCTTTGTGATGGTTCTGTTTTCACGATGCTAATGTGTTGAGTATCTGGCTGACCTTCTATGCGCACACCTCCTCATCTTCTGCCCTGGCCTTGCTTCTCATGTATCTTATTCCAAAGAACTCCCCCAGATTCACTGGCAGGAGCAGTAGCTTCTGAATACTTCCATCCCCGAGTGACTCAGCCTGTTTAAATCGAGGGCTTGGAAGCCAAGTATGAATTCTTACCCACCCCCAGAAATCAGGATGGATTTGTGTTCAGTCAGGTTGGTTTGGGGAGAAGTAGGGCTGGGAGCTGCAACTGATCTCATTTTGATTGGCAGGTGGTCCACACAGAACATGTAGGGATGCCCACGTGTGGGTTGCGTCCTGGTATGCGGTCACCAAGTGAGAGTCTTCAGACCCTTCTGCATTGATTCTGTTGGGAGTTACAGTTTGCCATTCGGATCACTATATTATTTCCAGGAACAGAACACCCTTTTATAACCCTGAACAGATTGAAGATGGTCAGTCTCGAGTCGTTTGGATTAATGAGGATTGTTTCCCATCCTCCCAAGCATAAATATGGGGATGCACCATAGTATTTTGAATCTTGAAAGAAAAGTGTGTGCCCATTAAGTGCTTGAATGAGGTCCCATCCCTCCCAGGGGCCCCAGGCTTTATACAGATGGGACCCCCTGACCTGGCTCGTCAGGGACTCAGTTCTCTTTCTTCCTCATATCATCAGGTAGACTGGACTTGAACTTCTCATTACTCTTCAGAGTAATTTTCGTCTTTAGGTAGGGAATTCTTCGTTTTTGTTTTGTTTTGTTTTGTTTGAGACCAAGTCTCACCCCATCACCCACTCAGGCTGGAGTGCAGTGGCATGATCTCGGCTCACTACAACCTCGACCTCCCAAGTAGCTAGGATTACAGGTATGTGCCACCATGCCTGGCTAATTTTTGTATTTTTAGTAGAGACGGGGTTTCACCATGTTGGCCAGGCTGGTTTCAAACTGCTGACCTCAAGTGATCTGCCCGCCTGGGCCTCCCCAAGTGCCGGAATTACAGGCATCAACCACCATGCGCAGGGAGGTAGAGAATTCTTAAAGAATGAAGAACTTTAATATGACTTATGTATGTAACATGTTCTTCTGAAAGTCAGCCTGCCATGTCCCTGAGAACTGGTATGTGTGTTTGAGCAGGGGAGATATTTCAATAGATCTGAAAACAAATGTGGTCCTATAAATATATATATATATTTCTGTAATAGACAGTATCTCTTTTTCCAGTACCTCTGTGTTTGTGGGCAGCACAGGATGATGGTTACAGATCCAGATTCTATTGTCAACTAATACTTTTAAAATTCAGATCGGTATTGTGGATGGGGCCTGGGACATAAGGAAGGTATACAAAGGAGACTTGGAGAATAAATTCAACAGAAAGGTCCTGTCTTCTGTTAATGATTTGGGAAGAAGTTGACTGAAAGGAAAGGTGACCCAGGGAATGAATGAAATCTTCAATACCTGTGCTATTAGGATCAGGTTCAGCAAGAAATGTCCTCCTCTGTTCCTCTCCCTAACTCTACCAGGGGCGACATCCCCCCACTGTCACCTCTCTGTGCCCTTCTGTCTTCAGGGAACCTTGCTTCCACAAAGCTCATAGCCAAGTTGTCTCTCCCTTCCTAAAGAAAAGGCTTGCCTGAGTCTTACAAGGAACCGTTTGTATCATGAAAGCATGCTGGTCACATTAAGTTTTATAAATGTGCCTCAGAACTGGCACTGGGGCCCGGGCTGCCAGCTGGAAGTTTTTCTGAAGCCTCACATATGTGGCAGCTTCAGCCAACTCCCCCCAATTCTGTCCTGGCACCTGTGCCTCCCCGAGACCCTGAGCATGTGCAGGAGGCCTGGTGCATGTTTCAGACACAAATATCCGTGACAGGAATGCCTCTCGGCTGGGAGGGGGAAGCACTTCCTCGCTGCTGAGAAAGGCCGACCTCAAAGCCTGGTCATTCCAGCTGCCTTGTGTCCGGCCCGCTGGTGACCTTCTGCTCCATGCGTGTTCCCTGACCACCACCCTTCAGGTGGAGAGTGGAGGGGCTGTGTGTGGAGTGGCCTTGTTGCTTCCTGGTCGTTCCCCCCACCCCCCGAAACGGAGTCTCACTCTGTCGCCCAGGCTGGAGTGCAGTGGCATGATCTCGGCTCACTGCAACCTCCGCCTCCCGGGTTCAAGCGATTCTCCTGCCTCAGCCTCCTGAGTAGCTGGGATTACAGGCACCCACCACCACGCCCGGCTAATTTTTCTATTTTAAGTAGAGATGGGGTTTCACCATGTTGGTCAGGCTGGTCTTGAGCTCCTGATCTCGTGATCTGCCCGCCTCAGCCTCCAAAAGTGTTGGGATTACAGGCGTGAGCCACCGTGCCCGGCCACTGCCTGGTCTTTATCAGAGCTCCTGACAGACCTCCCAAGTCATGCATCTTATCCTATCAAGATCCCAGAAGGGCTCTCATTAGAGACCAAGTAGGCAGTCCTGGACTGGGGTCAAATGTTTTAATACCTGCTCCATGGCAATTAATTATGAGGTCCGGAGTCATTTCTTAACCCTTTTGTGTCTCAAATTTTTGACCCACAATAGTCAACCACTATGTACTTGACAATGATATGCTGACAAAGTCAGTTATTCGGGAAATACAGGGAAGACCCAGCTCCAAAGCACGGCTTCCAGGTGTGGCCAGAGGGATTTCAAAGAGACTCTGCCAGAATCTTCTTTGAGAGTGCACATCTGCACACTACATGGTGTGGCTGGGCTGACAGTCTGCAGAACCAGGAACACGGCATCCCCCATAGGGGCACAGACCGGTGCTGCTGTTAGGAAGCAGGCGTGGCGGTAGCGTGCTGGCCATGCCGGGAGCCCACAGCGGGAAGGAGTGCGGGAAGGGAAGGGAGGAAAAGAGATGCTTTTACTTATTCGCGCCAGAGCAAACTTTATTTTGCCCTAAAAATCATTCTTAGATGGAGGTAAAGAGTTTTCCCTGTTGGCCCAGTTTTTGAAAACGCATAAAAGTCTCAGCTGCTGCCTTTCCAAATAGTGTTTCCTCATCTGGGTGCTGACTCTTTCCTCCCACAGCCAGATGCTCCTCCTTGCAGGAGTTCCCGGCACCTCCTCCACACTCAGGGGCTGGGCAGCCACAGCCTGCTGATTGCATGCAGGTCCTTAAGCACCTGACGCGGACCGCACCTGCACCTCCAGCCAAGGCCTTCCAAAGTGTCAGCCAGGGCGTAGAGCCCGAAGGCAACACACATCCCTCATCGCACAGGTCACTTGATGGTTTTAAATACACACACACACACACACACACACAGAGCGCTGTCTATCCTTAGATATGTATGTGTATGTATGTTTAAGCCCTCCTATATACATGTGTATATAGCTATAGACGCACACACACATATCTAGGATTATATAAGGATATGTAAGTGTGTGTGTGTGCATGCATCTTTATCTGTATGTCTGTCAGTAAGTTCAGATGTGGACAGACATGTCCTCCCCAGAGTCCAGGTTGGAAATGCTTGCGGGACGCCCTGAAGGCCGTTGCTGGCCCACACCGCTCGCAGGGAGGCTGCCCGTCCTCACTTCCCTCCTGCTGGTTCGCTCCCTGCTTGGTCTTGTGGCGCCTCCATTATGGACCCGAGGTCCTGCTGGGCTCCTGCCTGGAAAAAGGAGACTTAACTCTAAACCCAAACTATCCCAGGGCAGCCAACAAAAAGACCCTGATAAAACCCATTCCTCCGGGAGAAAAGCGGGGGCCAAAAGCAAGGTCCGGGAAGAACCACAAAGCTGTTCCTAGCGCGGGAGAAGTGAGCAGTGCAGGCAGCACCCCAGCCTGGGTCTCCTTAATCCTTTCTGGAAGCAGGAATGAATTTCAGGAACATCAGACACACACCCACACTGCAAAGCAAGGTGCTGGGTGCTTTAACGTGCAAAGCACAGAGACATTTCTTCTGTGTGCCAATGACACCCCTCCCCTCCTCAACGCTGTGATTGTCTAAAAGTTCTGTGTTCCGACAGGGTGCTTTCTGTTTGAAATATGTGCTTTGGAGAAGAGTTCTTCCTTCAGTGGGTTTGTTAAGAAGTATTACACAGATGATTTTTTCCTAAGTTTGTGTTCCGGAAGAATAAGCATGCATTGGGTGCTGCTGGCTTGCCATGTGTTTCTGAAAAAACATTAGTTCTGCTTATTAGAGAACCAGGTGCTGAGTAGGGCGGGATCCCAACAGCACACCTGTTGGTATTTTTGGTGCCTGCCTTTCCTCTGGACGCCTGCGGCTTTGGAGGTGGCATGGGGATGCCAGCGGGAGCTTACGTAGTATAGCCCTGCAGCTCCTGAGGAAGAGTGTGCCAACCTCAGGGGCCACTCAGGCAGAAGCCTCAGATCACAGTGACTGGGAGTGCTAGAACGGAAGATGGGTCCTGCTTGTCAGTGTGGTGGGGGATTCTAGCATTAGAGAAATGCTAAACTCAAGACCTCCCAACCCCTTCCACTGCCGAGATCCTGAGAACTTGAGAGTGGCTGTTGGGATGGCTGGTTTATGATGGATGAGTTTGATCTGAGGCACGCTCATAAAAGCTGTCCTTTGATTGATGGCAGAGCTGCCCACAATTCATCCTCTCCAGACCTGTACTCAATCCAGAGGAAGGATCTGTAAAGTCCCAAGTTTTTAAAACTGAAGGACGTTTCCCAGCTGACTTGCCTGAGCACAGCACTGGAGTCTAGTGAAACCTTTGCAAGTGGCCTCTGCAGCATTTTCTCGGGCAAGACGATAACTTGTATTTTCACATTTTCAGTGACCTCATATCTAATCTCCTGATCGTGCAATAAAAATATTTTGATGAGAAATAAGGGCACAGGCAAAGGTTTCTCACAGCGGATTTACTCGGCAAAATATCCAACTAAGAACAACGTCATCAAGGAAGTGGAAGAGATTAGAAACAAAAATGGCTAACAGACAACCATCCAGGACACCCTGGCAGAAACATCAGTGTCAATGATGGAAACATTGATACACTGAAAGCTCTTCATCAGGCCCACATAAAACCCAGCGGAACTTTAGGAGAAGGGAATCGAGTAGCTTCTAGTGTTAGTAAGCCCAGACTGGGTGGTACCTGGGCAGCCCAGGAGGAGAGGGAGGTGGAGGCAGGGGAGTAGAGGAGGCCCTCGATGGCTGTGACAGAATGCCTGACTCATTTTCAGGTGCTTAGCAGGCCCCTTCCCAGCCTGCACCATCAGCCCTCCCAGGGGTGAGGGATAGGGCAGGGTGCCTGCTGCTGGGATGCAGCCTTGGAGGGTGCACTTCTGACTCAGAGTCCATAGTCGGTTCTCCCTCCCTCCCTCCTCCTCCTCCTTCCTTTCCACCTCCCGTTGCCTGTACCAAACTCCATTTCCTATCCTTCTTTGTATCAGAGAAGCAGAGGCAGTGGGGAGGGGCCTCTCAGGGCCTGTGGCAGTGGGGTAGCTGCCCCGTACCATAGGACAAGAGCCCCCTGGCCTTCCCCAGGGACACAGACGAATGGAGAGACTTCTCAAAAAAAATAAGGGACGGGTCCCTCTGTCCACACAGCCAGGCATGTTCAAACAAAGGAGATCCACTCAGCAACTGTTTCCTGTAAAAATCATTCTACTCAACAGCCACCATGGGCAAAACCTGCCAGGTCACAAGGTCGAGAACTGGGCCCTGGAAGCATGAGGCACGGACATGGAGCAAGCACACAAATGCACTGGCTCGCCCTCTTCTGCCGGCATCTGCTGCTGCCCAGATCTGGGTTCTTGCTAGGATTCCTTATGCAGAATAAGGCTTGGGTGCCATGAAAAAGACACCCTGTGCTTGGGGTGGGGCATCCTGCAGGGACATCAGGAGAGGTGGTGACGGGGGCCTCCACGCAGGGCTGTGGGAGATGGGTGGGTTCTAGTGGGGGACATGGAAGGAGAGGTCTCAGGCAGCTCCTACAGCCTGAGCAAGGCCCAGAGGATGGTGCCAGGGGCTATCAGGAAGGGGCAGCCCATCCGCAGAGCCACGCCTGGCATCCTGGTGGTGTGCCCACTCCACATTGGGCAGGGTGCCCACTGGGGCTGGGCATCAAAAGGAGGCAGGGCTGCCCATCAACATGTGGTCTGCCCTACGTCGTGTGAGCACACAGGTGCACTTACACACCCAACTGTGTGACGGAAAACTAAGAGGGGCTGTGGTAGCTGAACTCCTATGGCGTGGGGGCAGGTGTGACAGTGTTGAAGACTTCATCCCCTGCATGCTGGCAGGTGAATGACATCATCAGAGCTGGGTTGTGATGCTTGTTTTAAATAATTTTTTTTTCTTTTTTTTTTTTTTTTTTTTTTTGTTGTTGAGATGGAGTCTCACTCTTTTGCCCTGGCTGGAGTGCAGTGGTGAGATCTCAGCTCACTGCAACCTCCACCTCCCAGGCGCAAGCTATTGTCCTGCCTCTGCCTCCCAACCCTCCTGTAACTGGGATTACAGGCACTCACCACCAAGCCCGGCTAATTTTTTATATTTTTAGTAGAGACGGGGTTTCACCACGTTAGCCAGGCTGGTCTCGAACTCCTGACCTCAAGTGATCCACCCACCTCAGCCTCCCAAAGTGCTGGGATTACAGGCATGAGCCACTGCGCCCGGCAAGAACATTTATCTTGCATCAGGAGACACAACAGAGTAGAACAGATGTTTGCAGAGGAAAGGCTCCCGCGGGGGAAATCGGTGACAGAGGGACAGCTCAGTAGGGAGAAGCAGGGCAGTGGGACCTGTGCCTGGAGAGGGGTGAGGGCGGAGGAGTAGGCGCATTCTGGCAAGAGTACCTGGGGGAAAGGGTCACGCTGGAAGAGGGATCCAACTAGTACCAGTTTGGAGAGCAATGGTGAGTTCTAAGATACATTTACAAAAAGAACCTAAAAGATAACACACATGAGTCTCCCCATTGGCCTAGAGTGACCTGAAGTTCCTCTCTTTAGTTACCTGCATGAAATATGGAAGGAGGGAAAAATCAGCTGCTTGTCCATGAGAATGTCGCAGCCTCATAGGAAATGTTACCCACCAGGTGCCTGTCGGGGAAGCCATGTGGTGATGCCGCCTTGGCTTCTCCGATTTATGGAGGCCAGAGCCCTCAGAAACACGTGCTGGGGAGCCAAGGGGAAGCCCTGCCCGTCAACAATCATTTCAATGTAACGTAGCATTAACATCCAATTAAAGGGATTACAACCATTTTTAATCATGACTTATTGTTCAGCTCTCTCAAAATGTGGAGGGTTTTCCGTGGTTGGTAAATCAAATGTTGATTGATTCTCCATTTGCAGAGGCTGTGACAGAAAGCGTTTTCATCCCCAAGTTGCATTCACTGGACACTGACCCATCTGAAAAGCACAGTGGCCTAATACGTATCGTCTGTTTTAATGGGATTTGGTAGGAGGATCCAGGTTGGCCCACAGAAAGGACACCACAGTGGGAAAATCACGAAGGCAGCACAGGTCTTTTCTTAACTTGTCCATCCTGATACCTGCTGATCCTCAGAGGGAACCCAGAAAGTAGGTAGGACAGGCGTCCTTAGGCTGCTTCCAGCTGCAGCTGTGCTGAGAAGTTAATGACTTGCTCAGGGGTGTCCGGAGCTGGAGCCCAGTTCTCCCAACTACCACCCCTCCCTCCCGCCAGGGGACTGAGATGCTTCCTGCTGCCCCTAACCAGCCTGACTGAGGGAGGGTCAGGAGGAAAAAGCATCAGATTGTGTCTCATAAGATCACAAGGTGGGAAAGAGGTTGTTTGTTTTTTCAAATCACCCAAATCCTACAAGAATATATTCTCATTGTAAAAAATCCCCAATGGAGGCCGGGCACGTGGCTCATGCCTGTAATCCCAGCACTTTGGGAGGCCGAGGTGGGCAGATCACGAGGTCAGGAGATCGAGACCATCCTGGCTAACATGGTGAAACCCCGTGTTTACTAAAACTACAAAAAATTAGCCGGGCATGGTGGCAGACGCCTGTAGTCCCAGCTACTCAGGAGGCTGAGGCAGGAGAATGGTGTGAACCCGGGAGGCGGAGCTTGCAGTGACTGGGCCACTGCACTCCAGCCTGGGCAACAGAGCAAGACTCCATCTCAAAAAAAAAAAAAAAAAAAAATCCCCAGTGGTCCAGAAATACAAGAATGAAAAGAAAGTTTTTCTCTTGACCCTTCCTCCGTTCTGCTGTAGGAACCCTTGCCAGCTTTGATGTGTCCTTCCAGATGGTCTTTGAGTTTGAATACATCCGTGTGCATCATACACATATGCTGATATGGGGGTGGGAGGACTTGTACCTAAAAAGAGCCCTTCTTTTTGCACGGTTCCACAATTTGATTTTTTAAAATATTTCCTGGAGATGTTTCCATGATGATACATAGATCTACCTCATTTTTTAAACTATTTCATAGAATTCCACAGTGTAGATGAAATATAGTTTAGTCTTCTGTTGATGGATTATATTTCTTAATTTTTTTTTACTGTTCAAGAAACGAAGTAGTGCATTTTCTTCTGTGTATCTCTATGTGCACACGTTACTGTGTCTCTAGGACTGACACTGGATGTGCCATCTCTGAGTTGAAGGGAAGCACATTTAAATGTTGATAGGGTTGCCAAATGCTCCAGTCTGAGCTCCTGTGCCCCACATGTTTATGGCACTGGCTGTGAACAGTCTTGTCATTTTGGCCAATTTGATGAAAAGGAAAAAAATTACATTGTTTTAATTTCTGTTTTCTGGATAATAGATTGTACCTCTTTTTATGTTAAGGGGTCTTTTTCTTTTCTTATCACAATATATGCCAGTACATGTCCATGTATCAATTGGGTTATTTGTTCTTTTTCTATAAACATGTAGGGTTTCTTTATGTTTCTCAATAATAATAATAATCTCTTAGGTATCCTTTGCCAATCTCCAAATCCAACATTTACCGTTTAACTTTACTTTTTTACACAAAAGTGTTTATTAATGAACACACTCTGTCAATCTCATACTACATGGCTCCTTGGTTTGTGCCTTATATCCTCGCCCCAAAGTTACATGAATGTTTCCTTAATTTTCCTCGAATACCTTTATATTGTGTTTCTTATATTTGGTGCAGTAATTTATCTATCAGATAATTTTGTGGATGTGGTGCAAGCTGAAGTTCTAGCTTTATTTTTTCTAAATGTTTAATGAAGTGTCCCAACACCACTTACTGTTTTACTGTTCTATTCCAGCAGGTCTCAAACTTTTTGGTGTCAAGACTCCTTTACACATTGAAAAATTATTAAGGACCCCCAAAGAGCTTTTGTTTGTGCATATTTTGGAGAAAGAGAGAGAGAGTTATTTATCATATTGGAAATTACAACTCAAAAAATTTTAAAACACAAGAATGCACACACCCACATCGTATTTGAACGAGAGCAAGGACATCATCTCCTTGGCCATTCTGGAATCCGGGAATTCTGGATATGTAACATATGTGGACCCATGATCTCTCACCTTTTGTGATCCTCCAAATACTGCTGCAGTATTTGGAAGCTGGTCCCTCCCTGCCCTGTCCTGTCCCTAGTGCAGGGCTGGGTACATAGAAGGACACAGAGCCTGCACTTCTGGGATTAGGCAGGAACTTGAGAGAAGGGTCTCCGTAGAACAGTGCTTGTCAGAGTTTTTCAATTCCGTAAACATTCAGTGAGTACTGCAGTGTGCAACCTCTTAGGCTAGGGCTGTGGGGAATTTAAAGCCATCTTTCTGGCCACAACGGAGACAAACTCTCTTAGCAGGGGTTGTGGGGGAGACAGAGGCGCCGCGGTAGCTGCTATGATTTGAAACCCATCCTCGATGCAGTAAACGAAGTCCCAGCTGCTTATGAAATCGGCTCCCAGTACAGTTGGATTGTTTCCTCTTCTTTCTCTTTCTAAAAAAAAGACAGTAAATGGGTTTTGATACCTTTAAAAGAAATTTCTGTTTCTTGATCTTATTATGGCATGGATATTTTCAGCATATTGCCAGTGGGCCAGTAAGGAAGGTGTGTCTGTGTATTTGTGTCGGAGTCTGAGAGTGGATGTGAAAGGGAACAGACCATGTAAGCTGCCACAGGTTTACAAATCCCGGAGAAGCAGGAGGTTGGGGTAGGTCTAGGGCCACCCGTCTCTTGGCAAGATTTAGGAAAGGGACCAGCCCGAGACTCTTCTGTCATCCCAGCAGAGCAGACTTCCAGCATTCAAGTCCTAGCTCTGCTATTTCTCAAGCAAATTACTTCATTGCTTTCTGCCTTGGTTTCCCTGTCTGTTAAGGGGGAGTCACACTTCTCCCTGGGTCACTCTGAGGTTTAAGTGGAACAGGACCTGACACATCCCAGTGATGCCAGCCATTGTTAGGAATGATGATGCTGATGGTTCCTCGAGACCTCCTGAGTCAGCTGGGTCCTAGGATGTGGGTAGTGCCAGCAGGCTGCATCTTGCATCTCGCATCCTACTTTGGATTCATGTCATTTTGACACAGCTGCAAGCTGACAGTGGAACTGCATTCCATAATTTACAAAATGTGTCGAAAGCACATGAGATATTAATAGAAAAGCTAGCCAGGCTCGGTGGCTCACACCTGTAATTCCAGCACTTTGAGAGGCAGGGGTGGGAGGATCACCTGAGGTCGGAAGTCCAAGACCAGCCTGGTCAACATGGTGAAACCCTGTCTGTACTAAAAATACAAAAATTAGCCAGGCGTGGTGGTGGGCACCTGTAATCCCAGCTACTCAGGAGGCTGAGGCAGGAGAATCACTTGAACCTGAGAGGCAGAGGTTGCACTGAGCTGAGATTGTGCCACTGCACTCCAGCCTGGGCAACAAAAGTGAAACTTCATCTCAAAAAAAGAAAAAAAAAATAGAAAAGCTGCATTTTTTTATTGTTGCTATAAACCTTTAGAATTCTATGTCCGCTGGCTATGATGCCTCCCGATGGGGGTAATGAGCATAGTTGGCATTGTCAAAGGAGCTGCAGCCACTTTCAGTCTGGGATCCTCACTGCTCGTACATGCCAGGTTTCATATGGTTCATACATAGGAATGTTATATTCACTTTGACTTTGCCATCATTCTACCTGGATCGTAAACTCTGGGTGACACATGAGTATTTCTGGGATTGCAGTTTGGCTCTTCATGTATTATTCAGTAAATAAATCTGGTTCTGTTCTTGATTCTTTTCTACCTTGGCTATTTCTTGTTTCCGTTCCATGTGTCCCCTCCTCTTTCTGTCTCCTGTCTTTTCCCCGTCGTAGCCAGTCCAAACCCATTGCTAGTGTCTAACGTCATCTCCCTCTCACACAACCCAGCTTTCCTGACTCAATCTTCCCACTGGCTCCCTCATCGTGTTCCCTGGACTCCACTTCACCTCTTCTTTCCAGCCAGTGCATGACCTGAATCCCAGGGGAGTTGCCTCCCAGGTCTGCCCCCTCCTGGCAGGGGGGATGTGGGTAGGGAGAGGGGCCTCTTTAGCCCCATTCTGTGGGAAGGCAGTTGAAAATGAGACCATCTTTGCTGCCTGGGACACCATCCATGTGACCCCACGTGCACACAGAGCCTCCACCATTGCCATTTGCCCAGCAGGGGTTGCCCAGGCTGGCGGTAGCTGTGGGTAGGGGTCTGCTTCCCTGTGTCTCTCTGGTCCCCTACCACTGCCTGCTACCATCTCCTTCTAGAACAGACCCAGTGGTTTAGGGCGATGTTGAAAGTCAGTCAACAGGCAGAAGCCCATTCCCTCCTGTTTTGCCTGCAGCCCTGTGTGCCCAGATGGTGACATTGGTTAACCATGGCACAGCAGACCACGGCACCGCACTGAGTAATGTGCTCAACCTTCTGGTCTAAAGATGAATTCTCTCCAGCCTGGAGAAGATCATCACTGATATGTTCTGGCATGGTCTATTTGGCATTCATCCTCGGAAACATTAGGAGAGCAGGAGCGTTTCTTTCTCTAGCCTGTAATAGATCGATAGGGGATGCCAGATGTATGTGTAAACTCCCAAACCCAGGATGAATGGATTTTTCGCCCTGAGAAATATCTGTATCCTGTAAATAGAATTTTATAAGCATTTGTGGGACAGAAAAAGTCTCTGGCCTTTTCACATTGCCACACTCTCGGGTGATGGATCTCATCTGCTGAAGAGCACCAAGCTTTTTCCCTTTGTGTTAGACACATCTTGTGGAACTCTTGACTTCCTCTCTCTCAATGTCCTGCGAGAACTCGTGGTTCCCAGCTGCCTATCAAGCAGCGGAGGATGGCCATATAGGTCAGGGGTTGCCTGAAAGGCTGGGAAAACTCCCCCAAGTAAAAAATACCCCTCACCCTGATGTCACTCCGAGAAATGCCACCGCCCGTTCAGGGGCTTATTTTCTCCTTCTTCCCCTTCTCTGTAAGCAGAGAAGAGGCCGCCCACTAAAGCAGAGGGCTTTCTGGGCCCCAGAAGCCATTCTCCTCAGGGGAGACGCCTGTTGGCACTGCAGTCCTCAGCATTCAGAAGCCAAAATTAGAGTCTGCGATTGATGTACAAGTCAATATGTCATCCTTTTACCCAGGGCCTGAGCTGCAGCCAACTCAAACCAGTGTGCTTCCTGAGCAGGATGCCACAGTCACTGGCTCCACAGTGAGGCACAGAAAAAGGTGAAGGTCAAGTAGAAGTCAGAGGAAGGAAGGTGACGCCCACGGAGCCCTCCAGTCATCACGGAGCCACAGAGGCTGCTCCACGCTGGGGCATGTGACGCCCCCTGCCCTGACGGAGGGTTCCATCTGGTTAGACGAAATTCCCGGAAGAGCAGGAACCAAGGCAAGGCCGGGAGAGAGAGAGGCCAGCAGCTAGAGAGTGGCCTGTGCCTGGGGGGGTTTCGGTTCCAGGCCTCCATCACATCCACCTTTTGCGCGGCCCCTCACTTCCACTTGCCTCCTTGACTCGTGTCACTGTCCTGGAGGCTGTGGTGTGCTTCTTCTCTGTCTGGTCCATCGTTGGCCTCTCAGGATTCCACACCTACTTGATCAGCTCCAACCAGACGACAAATGAGGACGTAAGTTCCTGACCACACAAGACACTGGGTGTGTTCTTGGGTTTTGGGCAATGGAGGAGAAAAAGGAAAGAAGAGGTCGGGCCCAGCTTCTCCCATACATCCCATTCCAGATGTGAGCCCTTGGGAACAGAGACGGTGCCGTGGAAACTTCTCCACATGCCATTCTGCATGTTTCTCTACTGGGAATCTCTACGTTCTCTTTTTTTCTGACCACATCCATTAGATACTAAGGTTGGCCAAGTGACACCCATTTCTGGCCCTGAAGAGACTGTTCTTTCTATTCCTTTGAAATGGTTTCATAAGCTTCTTATCACACTTCCCCTGGTAGAAACCATGGCGGGCCAATATCTTGGAGTGAATGTTTGAGTCTGCCTTTCATATTTAATTTCTCTATGGGAGGAAATTGCCCTGACCCAAAATTTAACTTTTTATCCAGGATTGTCTGCCTGTACTTAATACAGATGAAGAGGAAGTATGAAAACAGGAAACAAGGCCGGGCACGGTGGCTCATGCCTGTAATCCCAGCACTTTGGGAGGCCAAGGCGGGCGGATCACAAGGTCAGGAGATCGTAGACCATCCTAGCTAACACAGTGAAACCCCGTCTCCACTAAAAATACAAAAAAATTACCCGGGCATGGTGGCAGGCGCTAATCCCAGCTACTCAGGAGGCTGAGACAGGAGAATCACTTGAACCCAGGAGGCAGAGTTTGCAGTGAGCTGAGATCGTGCCACTGCACTCCAGCCTGGGTGACAGAGCGACACTCCGTCTCAAAAAAAAAAAAAAAAAAAAAAGAGGAAACAAAATGTTAGAGAATATTTCCAGAGCAGCGTGGTCCACTTTGCTCTTTACACTTAGATTTTGATACAAGTCTCTATCCACACGTGAATTAAATGTCTCAGGATAGGTCCAGTTACCTTAAACAAAAGCTTGAGAAAATAGGTTGTGATAAGACACATGAGATAAGAGAATATTAATACAGTTATTTGTACTTGGTAGCTACAAATATCAGAATATGCAAAACAGACTATTTTGGTTACAAGAAGAGGCTGAATTATTTCAGTCTGTAAATTAGCAATTAGGGGAACCATTTCACCTGCCATTCATTTAATTATCATTTAGGGCACTAAATGTGAGTATGAAAAAATCTCTGCTGACTTATATGAGATGGCCTTTTAGTATCATGTGGGACTAATAAAAGATGATTGTCCCTGAGAATATTATTCTTTCCCTAATCTAACCTGCTGTTTTAGGACATTTCCGAGTTTGGAGTAAATGCCCATTTTCTGTAAGAAAAATACCTCCATTTCTTTGGATTAAAGATGATTTGCATTCTTTATGGCTTCTCATGGTCCAGCTCACCTCAACCGTGCGTTGGCGTGAAGGATATTGCTTGTTACTGACTTTCCTTTTCTTTCAGATTAAAGGATCCTGGTCAAATAAAAGAGGTAAAGAAAATTACAATCCCTACAGCTACGGAAATATCTTTACCAATTGCTGTGTTGCCCTGTGTGGGCCCATCTCACCAAGGTAAGACTCAGGACGCATCGTGCTCTTATACAGACCTTGGAAAACCGAATGCCTCAGCCGTTAGCACAGGCCCCCCGCCCTGGCGGAATGGGTCACCGCCACCAGGTGACCGCTTTGTGCCGCGTGGACATGGCCTTCATGAAATCGAGATCTGGCTCTGTGTGTGGTGTCACACTTCACACCTTTTTTGATCTTCAACCGAATCTGTGTCTGATTTGGGGAAAATTTCCTGAAGCCCAAAATAGAGAGACAGATGCCTGTGGCCCTGCTAATGACTGAGGACCTGCTAATGACTGAAGGTGTGCGCAGGGAGCCATGGTTAGCATCGTCAGGGAGACAAGACACATGCAGGAAGGAAGCAGCCAGAAAGCCTGCGGAAACCAGTTTTGAAAGTTGATTTGCACAGAATAGAAATGTTCATAGGGAGAGAGCCACATGTGCCGCAGTCATTGAGACTGTGGTTGTGGTGATAATGACAATGACACGAACCATGGCAGTAGCTAACCTTTATTGAATCTGTGTTAAGCCCTGCTGTAAGTTCTTTACCTGCATCAGCCTTTTACAAGCTCACTATGTACCTATAGGTAGGCACCATTATATCCCATTCTATGGATGAGGAAAGCGAGGCACAGAGTTTAAATAACGTGCCCAAGATCACACAGACAGTAAATGCTGGCCAGTCAGGATGCACACCCAGGCCGCCCAATGTCAGAGCCAGTGTGTGCCCACTGAGGCACGCTGCCTCCAAGTCAGAGTGTACAAGTTCAAAATACAGATTCTTTGTGAGTTACGCCTATGGAGAATATTTTCAACTGATAAATCGAACCATGATCAACAAATAAGTATTGAGCAAATCTACTTGGTCTCTAGAATGAGTTTCCAACTCATTACTGCTTCCTGCCTTTTGGTCTCTAAATGTGTAAAACGGAGAAATTACAAAAGCCACCATGACTGTGTCCAGGGCAGACCCACTGGGCACCCAGACCTTACCGATGTGCGCTTGTGAAATGCAAACTTCATTTGATTATCAGCCTCAGTGAATCCTCATTAGAGAGGTAAAAAGAATTCAAGAAAAAAAATCCAAGCACATATTCCAAGGCCATCTGTGCACTGGCATTGAGTTATTATGACTTTGAGTCATCGTGGTGCTACTGCAAAACTAGAACTTGATCATTGTCTAGCTTTAGCCTAGAAAGTGGGGAGCCCAGCATGCCACTGTCCTCCTGAACGAGGGGTCCTCAAGGGACCCCTGACCTCCTCAGAGGCTTGGAAAGGGCAAGTGAGGATCCTGGGTTTGGGAGGCTGCTCGGTCCACAGGGGTCAGACATGCCTGGGCAGGTGCCAGCTCCTCTTGAAGAAACCTCCTGACTCACCCAGGGATCCTTCCGGGAGCTCTTTAGGCAGAAAGTCTCTCAGGCAGTGGCTTGATTTGTCGCAGCCTCCATGGTGCTTCCCACTGGCATGTTTGTGGCTAGCAGGGCAGGCCAGGAAATTGAGTGTAAGAGCCAGGGAGAGCTGCCCTCTTTCCGCCGCCTGCGGTGTATGTGTGGGTCTAAGAGAGGCTGCTGAAGCCTCAGTTCTGCCCAAATCTCCGTTCTTGTTCCCAAGTCCTTCATCTGCATATGGCACGGCTTTATGTTGTTTAGAGACCACAAACTGTCACAACCAAAATTATTTCCACAACTGGGTTAAATGTGCTTTTGTGGCTGGATTTGGGCTGTATTCTTTCCAAAATCCACGTTCCTTTGGGTGGGGCGTTTCTTGAGAATGGTCCTACCCTCAGAAGTGTTTGAATCATTTGTTAAAAGGTAAACTGAAGGACATGAAAATATTGAAGAATGTATTTGAACAGAGGTGATTCATGAATCTGGCAGCTCCAGACTTGAAGCAGTGTGGGGCCCACTGAAGAGGCTCCAGGGATTTGGGGCCGCACTGCAGGGACTCCGGGGGAGGCTTTACTGGGTGAAGGTAGAGCGAGGCAAATGAGATATTTGCTTCGTTAAAGCGGGGCTATAGCTTTCCCTGGGTCATTCTGGCGCTTGGGCAGGGACACAGGCCACTCACAGGCTCCCAGGCAGATGTGAGGGGGTGATGCCTACCTTTGCCTCTCCCTCTCATCCTCTCTTGCCTTCCCCTCCCCCTGTGCTACCTCGCCCCAGCCCCTGTGCCCTTAAGTGGGCCAGGGCCTTCCCGGGCATCCCAGTCAGGCCCACCCGCTGAGAGTGTGCCCTGCCTCAGACCCACGTGCCCAGACCCCTGTGCTTGACTTGCCCCTCGTGGGTTCTTAAACGGTGCCATGCCATGCAAATGAAGCAGAGCGAGTCTTTGTGTTCCCTTTTGGGAGCCTGCATACCAAGAGTGCAGAGACCCACATTCGGTTCCTGCAATGTCACCAGAGGCGGGGACGGCAGCTGGCTGGGTATGGCCAGGTTTGGGGGGGAGGGGTCCTCATATAAGCCTGACAGGAGGAATGGAAAATTGGGAACACAGAAAGGCCCAAGGAATGGTCAGTGTCACACCAGACTTGGGCCGGTCACGTGGGTCACGTGGCCACCACTGGCGGCGCATGCGCAGTGGAGCCGGCTCCGTGCCAGGCGCTGGGGGTGCACGGGAGAGGGTCTGGCTCCTGGGCAGCAGGGACCGTCCATGGGCAGGCGGCGCACAGTAAGGTGCATGGGCCGCCCAGGAGTAGGTCTAAGCTGTGATCTCTCCTAAGGGTGAGAAGGAGTTTGGAGGAGGAAGTGGTGGGGAGGAGCAGGGTTTCAAAAGACAAAGGGGGCAGCCTGTGCAGGGACCCGAGGGTGAGGGTCCTGGCTCATCCAAGGAAATGCTGAGGGGGTTAGTGTCAGGAGTGAGGGGCGAGGGGAGCTGGGCCGAGAGGTGAGACAAGACAAGGGGCGAGGCCAGGTGACAAGAAGGATAGGCAGAGCCCGCTGTGTCCAGAGCATCACAGCCCTGGGAGCCCAGCTGCTACATTAAACAGGCTGGATGTGATGGGATGCTGGCCGAGAACGCTTCATTTTTCTCCCCCTGCTGTCCCTTCAGACTTTTTTGATGACCTAGTTCTTTTTCCGCTCCTGGATAAAATCCCCTGCAAGCCCCTTAATTTCTCTTGTCACTTAAAAGAGAGAGAGAGAGAGAGAGAGAGAGCGCGCGCGTCAGGGCACTTTCCCTCCAAAATAGTATCATTTCAGTGCATCAGAACTGCCAAGTTCATTGACAGTTAACACTTCCCATCCCTTCACCCGAACCTGGTTGGGAGGACTGTGGGGTTCCCTCTTCCCCTTGAGTTCTGCCCCACCCCCCGCCCCCAGCTAGTCCTGTCTCCCCACCAGCTTCCTGTCCAACAGTGAGGAGGGGATTTGGGCAGGGGGTCAGTGCTGTTGGTCCCCTGCCAATGCTCTAAACTGGTGGGGTCTGAGAGCTCCTGACTAAGAGTTTCCTCTGAGGACCCCCCATCGCAGTTCCCTGATGGAGGCAGGGCCTTTTCTCCTGAGAGTCACTCATACCTGCCACTGCAACCCCGCGCCCGAGGCCATGAGCCCTGCACAGGCCTCTCTGTGAGGCCCCCTCTGTGGGTCTCTTGGGCTGAGTCCTATCGTGGTTTCCTAGGGCACTGCAGTCCAACAACTGCCATGAAATGGGAGAGTTAAAACAACAGAAAGTTGTTCTGTTACAGTCGGAGGCTCGAAGCCTGAAATCAAGGTGCCAGCAGGGTTGCAACTGTCCCGAGGCTGGGGAGAACCCTTCCTTGCCTCTTCCGGGCACCTGGTGGGGCCATCAGCCCTCTGCGTTCCTTGGCTGGCACATGCTTCACTGCGGGGTAGCCTCTGTCAGCCCGTGGCGTTCTCCCTGTGTGTCTCTGTACCCTCACCCAGCATTCTCTTCCTCTCCTCTTTTTCTTCTTGTAAGGACACCAGTCACATTGGACAAAGGCCCACTCCAGTTGAGTGTGACCTCATCTTAACTTGGTTACATTTGCAAAGACCCTACCTCTAAGTAAGGTCACACTTGCAGGTACCAGGTTAGGACTTCATATCTTTCTGCACAGTTCAACCCGTGACATTCACTCAAGACCTGGTGGTGGTGGTTGTTTGCGACGGAATCTCACTCTGTCGCCCAGGCTGGAGTGCAATGGCATGATCTTGGCTCACTGCAACTTCTGCCTCCCAGGTTCAAGCGATTCTCCTGCCTCAGCCTCCCAAGTAGCTGGGATTACAGACACGTGCCACCACACCTGGCTAATTTTTTTGTATTTTTAGTAGAGACGGGGTTTCACCATGTTGGCCAGGCCTGTCTCAAACTCCTGACCTCTGGTGATCTGCCCACCTTGGCCTCCGAAAGTGCTAGGATCACAGGTGTGAACCACCGTGCCCAGTCCCTCAAGACAGCTTGGCACTGGCTCTCTCCCATGAGACCCACACCTGGACCTTCACCCAACACTCAGGTCCCAGTCCATCCCTGGCTGTCTCCCACACTAGAGGGCAGAGCACCTTTCTCCAAAACAGCCTTCTCTGCTCTTTCCCCCTCTGACCCTTTGTACCTTTGAAGGGAGGGTTGCAACGCTGGTTTGAGAACCCCCTTTGACGTCCTGCAGAGGAGGTCCGGCACTTCTCTTTGAAAGGTGGAGATTCTTGTTGCCTGTTGTTTTTTCTAAACCTATAGAGTGTTCAGCTGGAACTGAGGCAGAGGGAGTCCCATTTGAGGATCCCGTGGTTTTTCTGGCTTATCGTTCTGCCACTTAAAGACCTGAAGGCAGTAGTCATGAGGTTAACTCCTGTGTTCCAAAAGCTGAACTGACACGTAGGAGGCCCTGCGTTCTGAGAAAAGCAGCCCAGATAGTCAGTCCTCAGAGGCGGGGATGGTCGTGGCCTGAACACGTTTGCTGAGTGAATGTAGTAAGAAGATGTGCCGTTGAGGCTGGAGAGGAGCACTGGGGACAGATGGTGACAGGTGGAGTGAGACCAGCTTAGAGGCTGCCGCAGTTAGTGGACAAGAGGGAGATGCTGGCATCTGAGCAGGTGACATGCCCTTGGCCTGGCCAGGAGGCAGGCCATGCCACAGTCATGTTTAAAGGGAGAAGGAACAGAATCTGGTCACTGATTGTACATGAAAGTGAGGAGAGGAGTAGTCTAAGGTGCCTGAGGTGGGCCTATCATGGGAAGAGGGAGCCCTGACACGGAACCTGAAATAGTGCTGCTGCATCTCTGGCTTTTTATTCACTCTCTTCCTCCTGTGTTCTCTTCTCTCTCGCAGCCTAATTGACAGGAGAGGGTACATCCAGCCTGACACGCCGCAGCCAGCAGCACCCTCCAGCGGTATCACCATGTACGGGGCCACGCAGTCACAGAGCGACATGGTAGGAGCGGGGGCCACCGCCCCATGACAGCTTTCCTTTTGCTTGTGTGCTCACTAACAAGTCACCGAGCAGCCTTCCTAGCAGACCTCCCCAGGAGCAGGGGCAGCCCGCGGCCCCCCACCCCCTGACTACCGTGCTCAGACGGCAGGCAAGACGTTAAACAAAGGCAGTAGCCAGGGAAGCGTGTGGCCACTGAGTTTGGTGTGCTTGTTCACAGTTGTGCAGGGGAAGTCCACACACGCGATCCCTCTGCCAAAACAGCTTGAGGCATGTGGATGGAAGCCCCCCTTATACAGGATCAGGCTGTTGTTTGAGGGATGAGACACATGTCCCAGGCAAGGCTGTGCTCATGGTCTTCCATTTCCCTTTCCGTACCTTGGTCCCCATCTGTACTGACCGCTCTTCCACTTCCTCAAGCGTGCGTGGCTGGTGCTGCCAGTTCCCCTGCGTCCACCCAAAGTCTGGGATCAGCCCTGTGCTAAATAGTGCAAATGATCAGACCAGGTGTACGATCACTTGCCGCAAAACTGACCAGTGCCTCTCCAGGGCGCGTACACGTCTCACGCTTTCTTCGACGGGTGGACGTGCTTTGCTTCCTGCGTGCAGGTTCCCAGCCTGCAGGTTTCCAATGGGCAGGTGGAGATCTGGGGGAGGGGGCAGGAGTTATTCATGGACACCAGAAATCCCAGCCTGGCCTGGTCCCGACCATCAATGTCTTAAGATTCCCTAGGTGTCTGGAAGGCAATGGCCTCTTTTTATTTGGAACAAATGTCCCTAAAGTTAGAAGTTCCATGTTCCTGCAGAGGACCTTGTCTTGTGGTGGTCCTGCGCTGTGTGCTCTTTCTGTAGCTGAATCACCCACTCCAGAGCGTCCATGACAGATCAGAGACCTGACTTTCAGGTAGACTGGATGTGGGCAGCAGCCCAGAACACCTTGCTTCTGGGAGCAAAGAACTGCAAGGTGGAAGCTGGCAGCCTCAAGAGAGTCCTGAGACTATCAGCTTCCACAGCTGTGTGAACAAGGCTCAGCCCCCAGCAGAGGTGGCTGGGGTTTGTGTGTTGGTGTTGGTGGTGTCTTATTTGTATTGCTTTGCTCTGCTTTGCTAATAAAACGTTTTCTCTCCCTGTCTCTTTTTTTTTTTTTTTTTTTTTTTTTTTTTGCTTTTTTTTTTTTTTTTTGAATCAGAGTCTCGCTCTGTCACCCAGGCTGGAATGCAGTGGCATGGTGTCAGCTCACTGCAACCTCTGCTTCCCAGATTCAAGCGAATCAGCCTTCCAAGTAGCTGGGACTGAAGGTGCATGCCATCATGCAGGCTACTTTTTGTACTTTTAGTAGAGACAGGGCTTCGCCATGTTGGCCAGGCTGGTCTCGAACTCCTGACCTCAGGTGATCCACCTGCCTCAGCCTCCCAAAGTGCTGGGATGACAGGCATGAGCCACTGTGCCTGGCATGTTTTCTTTCAAAGCAAGTACGTTTATTTCAGGGTCCTTGCCCTCCACTCTGTAAGGGATCAGGGAAACAGCTTGTTTGGTCATAACTCATGCACTCAAGGGACCCTTTGAGGGTCACTCCCCCATATTCTTCAGAAAAAGAAACTGAGAACAGACGGAGGAAGAGACAGGCTCGCAGGAAAGGGGATTACATTCACGGAGACCAGCTGTGTTCAGGGCGTGTGGTGGTCACCAACTCATTTAACCCTAAAGCCACAGTGGGAAAAGGGGACGCTTGACCCCACCTTTTTTAAGTAGGAGAGATTGGTCATCTGTCTACCCAAGAGCACACAGACACTAATTTGTGGGTTCAAAGCTAGCCTGGTGACTCCAGTGCCCACGTTCACTTCTGATACTGCATGCCCACAAGTGCACAGGCATTAAAGACCAGGAGATCTGTGCTCAGAGGCTTTCTTCACGATTCGCAGGTGCAGAAGAAGTGCCCTTAAGGACAGAGCTCACCAGAATTCTGGCCACAACATACGTTGATCATTTCTCTGATGTGTGCATGTGTCTACACACAATAACCTCTCATTCAATCAGCCACTCTACCTGGGTTCCCTCTGTGTGTTGAGGACTAGACTAGGAGCTAGAGATACAAAGTTTGTGGGGTACAGCTCATCCACCTTCAAAGGGGTCAGTAGTCGGGGGCAGCATGTGAGCAGATACATGAAGGAAGCATTAAGAACCTGCAGTAGAATTGACCACTGATGGCAACTGTCCTTCTCAAAACCAGTGAACTTATGTTCCTCTTACCCTGTGATCCCCATAATACTGGGCTCACCAAGTTCTTCAGGGTACTGATCTCAGCAAGTTCTATGCTTTGTTGAGATTAAGAAAATTAACAAAGGCTGTTTACAGGTGCTCTCACCAGGAAGCCACTTCAGGTCAAGACCAGGTGGGACATAATTCATCAATCCAGCAAACAGTTATTGAGCACCTACACTGTGCCTCTGTGATAGAGAAGGTAGCTTTAACCATGGAAATGGGGAGGTCGTTTTACTCCATATGGCAAATCAGAGTCCCCTCTGGAGTCCATTCATTCTACACCCGCACCAAGACTCTGGTCAAGCGCACATATCGTGACATGGCAGAAATGCTAGGGTTCATCTGCCTATTCCTGTAGGAGTCACCTTCCAACTAACTAGTACCGCTGAAGGCACTGGACTGTGATGTTGTAAGCATTGTTGGAAGAGGATGCTGCAAAGGTTAAGAAGCCTGTAGCCGTGCAGCAGCTGCCTGTTGGTCACCCCTTATCACTCAATCCAGTGTAAGGCTACTTTTTTTTTTGGAAATAGTGTCTCACTCTGTCGCCCAGGCTGGAGTGCAGTGGCATGATCTCCACTCACTGTAACCTCCGTCTCCTAGGTTCAAGTGATTCTCCTGCCTTGGCTTCCCGAGTAGCTGGGATTACAGGCACCCGCCACCACACCCAGCTAATTTTTTTATTTTTTAGTAGAGATGGGGTTTCACCATGTTGACCAAGCTGGTCTCAAGCTCCTGGCCTCAAGTGATCCACCAGCCTCTGCCTCCCAAAGTGCTAGGATTGCAGGCATGAGTCACCGCGCCCAGCCTGTAAGACTACTTATTAAGGCATCTTTTCATCTGTGGGCTTGAGTACTGTGTCAGGAAGTTTGAAGATAGCAAAAAAAAAAAAAAAAAAAAAAAAAAAAAAAAAAAAAACCCAAGGCTCCTTGCCCTCCTATTCTCCACTGTGACTGAGGATGAGACAGCCTGAACACCCCAGGAAAGAGCTGCATGTGATGTCACCATGCCACTGAGCACCAGGCAGATCAGGAGGAGCTCTGGACCTGGAAGCAGAGCCTCTTCACTGCTGGCCTCAGGCTGATGGCATACAGAATCATGGCGGGATTGAGTGAGGACCTGTGTGCAGCCCTGGTCACCTGCCCAGGCTGACAGTGCACTCTCTGCCATGCACACGTGAGTGCAGGTGACTTCACATCTCCTGTAGCATCTTCTTGCCATCCATACACACAAAGGGAAGAGAGCACCATTTTTTGTTTGTTTTTGTTTTTTAAGGCAGATTCTCACTCTGTCGCCCAGGCTGAAGTACGGTGGTGAGATCTCAGCTCACTGCAATCTTCACCTCCTGGTCTCAAGGTGATCCTCCCACTTCAGCTTCCTGAGTAGCTGGGACTACAGGCATGCACCATCATGTCTGGCTAATTTTTGCGTTTTTTGTAGCGACAGTTTTGCCATGTTGCCCAGGCTGGTCTCGAACTCCTGACCTCAAGCGATCCACCTGCCTCAGCCTCCCAAAGTGTTGGGATTACAGGTGTAAGCCACTGCATGTGGCCATTCATTCCTTTACTCAGGCATGCACAAATCTTTCCAGAGAGCTTCCAGGGGAAGGCTTGAAAGCACTGTCGGGTGTAAAGAAATGAGCAGGACTCATGTGCACCTGGGAGCTGTACAGTACAAAAACGCTCCAGTATCACAGCCCTAATGAATCCATGCCCCATGAGTCTAGGCTCAGACACATGACATGTGCATGAAATTTCAGGATCAAGGTCTTAAAGCCCATGGACCTCATGGTAAAGAAGCTCTCCATCAGTGAGTACCATGGTCTACCGTCTCCCTAACGGAGGCAAAACTATAAGAAATCTCAACATCCTGGGAGTCATACACATGTGAGTGCTAGTCTGGATTTGGTAATAGCACAGAATTTTAGAGTCAAGTCCCTTAAGCAGGATGTTCCAGCCAGTGATAAAAGCTGTACAGAGACGTCTCTTCCACATGGTAAATGCTTTCGAGTCAGCTAGCGGGCTTTAAGATGACTTTTTATCCCCATCTGGAAGAGGAAAATTGGAGATGGGGATTCATTTTGCAGAGACCAGACTGCTGCCACTTACTAGAAGCATAAGCTTGATGAGTTGCTTAACCTCTCTGCCTCAGTGTTTTCATCTATAAATAGGAACATTGATATTCTTACCTTGTAGGGTTTCTGAGGATTAAGTTAAGACATGTAAAGCACTTAAAACCTTGCCTAGTAGAAGAGAAGTACTATTTAAGTGTCAGCTGTTACTATTATTATCTCCCTGAGATCCATGAGTGGCAGGATGAGTGAGCTCAACTGGACCCTCTTGCAGCAAATGGAAAACAATAGAGATGACTGGTGTGAGGGAAAGAGCCCAGGATGGGAACCAGGGAATGAGAGCTCCCATTCTGGCCCCTGCCAGTGAGTTCCCTGATGATTGGCAGGTCCCTCTTGCCTCACTAGTCCTCAGTTTTCCTCATCTGCAAAATAGGAGCTGGGATTAATTTGTACCTAAAGCCCCCATTTAGCTGTGAGCCTTTTGTGAGTCTCCGATCCTTGCAACTCCACCAGGAGATGAGGAGGGCAGAGACAACATCTCAGTCCACATGCACAGGAAAGAGCTCTCCAACCCCCAGAAGGAGGTAAACACCATGACTCTCAGCTCCTCCTCTCCTCCCAACCACCCTGACCAACAGCCCCCAAACTGACTAAGCCCGCACTTGACACAGGACTGGGGGTGTGCTGTGGGGCCATGTGCAGTCTGACCATCATACCAGAACTTCCTTGAGAGTAGGAGTATGTGTTGTTTTTCTTATTTGTCTCCTGTTTCTTGAGTTTATGGGATGCATCCCACTTGGCCATGGTGTATAATCCATTTTATATGTTGCTAAATTCAGTTTGCTAGTATTTTGTTAAGGATTTTTCCATCTGTATTCATAAGAGAGTTGTCTGTAGTTTTCTTGTGAAGTCTTCGTCTGGTGTTGGTATCAGGAGGTAATACTGGCCTCATGGAAGGAGTTGAGAAGTGCTTCTTACTCTTCTGTCTCTTGAAAAGTTTGTGAAGAACTGGTGTGAATTCACCTTTAAAGATTTGGAACAATTTGCCAGGAAAGCCATTTGGTCTTGAACTTTCTCTGTGGATATTTTTTTGATTACTAATTCACTCTACTTATTACAGGTCTATTCAGATTTTTTACTTTTTCCTTGGGTCCGTTTCAGTAGTTTGTGTCTTTCTAGGAATTTATCCATTAAACAAATTAGAGACAAATTAGAAGCAGTCAAAGACTTCAGTGAAAGTCAATAGGCACTTGGAGTAAGCCCTGAAGGGAAGAAATTGGTATTTTGTTTAAACATTCTGTGAAATGCACACGCCAGCCGAGAGAGCTGGGAACCTCTAGCAGAGCGAGTTCCAGCATGAGCCCCGCACTGTTGCTTTGCTTTCTCCCGCTTTGAGTCATATTAAGGCCATGAGAAATACACAGACCAGTTAATTTCCAGGAATTGTCAAAACATGGACAAATGATCTGAAATATTTCAAGACAACAATACAAATTCTCTGGGGCAACTATAACATTTCTCTCCTTTGATTTGCTTCGGCTGCCGGTAACAGATATCCCACGCAACAAAGACCACCACAGACTGAGCCAGCACATCATGACCAGCAGTGCCTGGCCGAAAGGGTCCCGAGGCCCTATGGTTTTCTGGTCTGTGATGCAGTGATAGACACCCAGGGCACCCACCCTCTGTGCTTGGAAAGCCTGCAGCACCATCGCTAAGAGCAAGTGGTCTGGCAACTTGCCAAGCAATCCGTCTTCTTCCTTTTTACTTATTTCCTGTTTTGGATATAGTTAGATCTCAAAATCAATAAAAGAGTTTTTGCATTCCAATCCCCAATTAGACAGATGGGAAAACAAATACACAAATCCTTTAGTGTTAAATTAGTCAGAATTGCAAGCTGAACTTCAAGCCATTCTAAGAACGGCACAAAATTTATTTGCTCTAGAAGCATACTGTGGCCAGGTGGGTCTCTGCTGAGGTTTAGCACTCTAGAATGGACAGAGCATTGGTGATACTGATACTATCATTGCAAGAGTATTAGCAACCTGCAAGATAGCCTCGTTTTACAAAGGATGAAACTGAGACTTGCATATGTTGAGTAACTTGCTCACAGTCACACAGCTAGGAAGGCCTATGTGCTTTCTTTTTTTCTTTTTTCTTTTTTTTTTTTTTTTTGAGATGGAGTCTCACTCTTGTCACCCAGGCTGGAGTGCAGTGGCACAATCTTGGCTCACTGCAACCTCCACCTCCCGAGTTCAAGCGATTCTTCTGTCTCAGCCTCCCAAGTAGCTGAGATTACAGACGTGTGCCACCATGCCAGGCTAATTTTTGTATTTTTAGTAGAGAAGGTGTTTCACCGTGTTGGCCAGGCTGGTCTCGAACTCCTGACCTCAGGAGATCCACCCACCTTGGCCTCCCAAAGTGTTGGGATTAGAGGCATGAGCCGCAGTGCCTGGCCCAGGTGCTTTCTGTTACATGTCATATTTCCATTTGAAAAGCCCTCAAGTTGGAAAGGTGACCCTCTTCAGACCTGGCCCTGTGTCTAGGAGCTGAGGGATAATTTATTACAATCTGTTGCTCCTCAGCCCAGGACACTCATTAGAATCACAGTACTGATCTCTGCATCCAGTTAAGTCGGAATCCCAGGGTGGGCAGCCAGGCCTTGGTGGTGCTATGGAACTGGAAAAGACTTTAATTGGCAGCCAGTGTTGAGAACCATCGACACAGCCTTCAGATTCTCTTGTTCTCTCCAAACGTTTCAGTTAAATGGAATAATTTTGAGCCATTATTTGCTTTGGCACAAATAAGTTTCTTTTATCTTGAAAAACCTTAGGTCAGTTTCATTCAAGTAACACATGGTCTATTCAGAGAAATGGGTATTCGGAGGATTTGAACAGAATGTGCTAGAATGTGACAGACCGTTGAGGGAGGGGCGGGGGAGCTTCGACAAAGAGCACTTAGGTTTCAGGCAAAGTTTCCTGGAGGGGATGACATCTGAGAATTCGCCACCCAAAGGCGGGAGGGATGTTTCAAGCAAACAAAGCACAGGCATGTGTGGGGCAAAGCGTCTTGGTGTTTCAAGAGGGGGTGCAAGTTGCGGGGAAGTTGACTTAGGCATGTGGAATGTGGGTGCCACGGATACCTGGGGGTGGTGGGGAGCAGCCCAGCAGGTAGCTGGATGGAACGCTCAGGGAAGGTTTGCTTCCTGTGTCGATAGAGAAATGGTCTGGTTGGTAGAAAGTCACTTGGAAACAGTGGAGACGTGAATCCCTTTTGTCAGCTAGCCTAGAAGTATCAGTCACTCCGGCATTTCAAAAAACCTGTAAGACTTACTCATGTTTGTCATCTGAGATACTAGTCCAATTTCATCTTACATGCTGGAAAATTATTTTTTGAAATCAGCATTCATTACATTTTCCTTTCTCTATGCCCACCTCTGCCAGCTGTGTCCCCACCAGTTCAAGTGAAGTTTCTCCTTGGTCTAATTGGACACAAGTAAGAACAACAGAATAAGATAATCCTGAAAGATAATGGAAGGAAAAGCTTTGCAAATAGCCTATGCAGTGGGGAGTGTCAGAGAACAGCTGTGGGGTCAGAGCACCTGGGCTGGCTCTGACCTTTGCCAGCCCTGACACTTTGGGGCTGGGTGATCTTAGGCAAGTCACTTAATCCCAAGAGCCTTAAATCCCTAAACCGTAAAATGAAGAAAGTGATACTGATGTTCACCTCCCTGGCCTGTGGTAAGGATTGACAGAGATTCTATTTCCTCTTGCCATCAACAGTTTATGACCTAATAAACTGGAGGTGCTTGTTTTGTTTTGTTTTGTTTTTTTGAGACGGAGTCTCACTGTGTCGCCCAGGCTGGAGTGCAGTGGTGCAATCTTGGCTCACTGACACATCCACCTCCTGGTCTCAAGCAATTCTCCTGCCTCAGCATCCCAGGTAGCTGGGCTGCAGGCATACACCACCATGCCTGGCTAATTTTTGATAATCTTGGAAAAGCATAAGCAGGACCCCAAATCAGAACTCTGTACGTGGAGTAATGAAGGAGTTATTGTCCCCAGACATGGCAGGCCAGATTGCAAATTAATAAAGACAGAGAATTGTATTTATATAGAGCTTTGCAATTTACAGAGCACTGAGACATACATTTTCTAACTTACCCCTTTATTTATTTTATTTTATTTTATTTTATTTTTATTTTTATTTTTTTTTTTTTTTGAGACAGAGTCTCACTCTGTCACCCAGGCTGGAGTGCAGTAGCATGACCTCTGCTCACTGCACTCTTGACCTCCTGGGTTCAAGCGATTCTCCTGCCTCAGCCCCCCATGTAGCTGGGATTACAGGTGCATGCCACCATGCCTGGCTAATTTTTGTATTTTTAGTAGAGACAGGGTTTCACCATGTTGGTCAGGATGGTCTTGACCTCCTGACCTCAAGTAATCCACTTGTCTTGGCCTCCCAAAGTGCTGGGATTACAGGCATGAGCCCCAACACCTGGCCTGGAGGTGGTTTTTAAACGTTCAGTTGAAAGTATGTGCAAATTCTCCTTGCAGGGGCTCACTCACAGGAGGTTCTTAACAAATATTAATTTGTTCCAACTTCTTTTCCTCATTCCTTCCATCCTCCAATTTTGCCACATCTCCAAAGATCTCCATCCTGAATGGGGAACTAGGAGCTAGAGGGAAGGAGTTCTCTTTGATATAGTGACATGTCATGGTTCCACAAAGTTATGACCATGGTGGGATGAAATTAATCTGTGAACCAAGAGACAGATGTCATGGTCATTCAAGCCATCAGACACTGTAGGCAAGTGCCCATGCACTTTTCCAGGAACTATAAAAAAGTGTAAGACCTGGAAAAAAAATTACAAGCTCTAAAACATGAAAAGAAAACTGCAAAATCAAAATTGATAAATGCTTAATGTCTTTGAGACACATGAATATGTTAACTTCATTAATTGTTAAACTTAGCACTCATGAAACTTTTATGACAGTTTAGAAATGATTTGTACACTGGGTTTTTCTTACTTCATCAGAATCCCCAAGCCACATATATGATTACATGGAAATTGTTACCAATTACAAAGTAAGTTGCTCATAGATGAATAAATTTAAAAGTCTAATTAGCTTGGAGTCCCATGCCTTCCCCTTGCTGTGAGAAACCCAGGTTGCTTCTGGAAGAAGTCCTTTTGGTCTCAAGGCTTCTACCGCCTGTTGGACTACCCCAAGTGCCATGAGAACATCAGCAGGAGAGGATGAGATGTGTTCTGTGTGGCCCCACAGGTCACAACTAGGACCAGAGAGTGGGTCTGGGATTCAGACTCTACTCAATCCAAGAGGGAACGGCCCAGGACCGGGAGTCCCCACCCAGAGATGTCAGACTTGGGACAGGGAGCATCTCCTCGCAATGCTGGACAGGCAGTGACGCAATCTTGGCTCACTGACACATGCACCTCCTGGGCTCAAGCAATTCTCCTGCCTCAGCCTCCCAGGTAGCTGGTGGGATGAAATTAATGGCAAGGGCTGAACATCGACCTTCAGGGTCCTGTCCAGTGGAGGTCCCCTCCAGCAGACTCTTCTCTGTCGTCAGGGCTTTGAACCCATTGTGTCTAATCAACAGGCCAGTATCACCAGCAGATAATGTTCCACTGGACTGTACATTTACCGGCCATTCGGGCGCCTGGCGAACAGGCCTTTCTGTTGCTTTGGTTGTTCTTTATGGGCTTCTGTGGTATAGGGACCGTGCTCACAGGACTGTGGAAACATGCAAGCAGGGCTGGCACTAAGCAGAACATGAGACCCGATGTTCTTTCCCGACTCTTCTCTTTGCAGTTCATCCACCTTCACACCGACACAGGGCTCAGCACTTCCCAGACTATACCACATGGACATACCACGTGCTGTTCCAAGCCTTCCACGTACATAACTTCTGCTAACCCTCACAGCACCCCTCTGAGCCTGCTACTAATATTATCTCCATTTTATAGATTAACAAAACCAGAGGAAGGAGAGCTTAAGTACAATTTTCTAACAAAAACGTCCTAATTTGACCCCAGAGCCCATGCTCTTAACCCTATGTTATGCACGTCAATAAAGAAACATCTACAGGGGCTGACTGTGCGTAAATTGATTTTCAGCCACACTCTTTCAGTCCCCACAACCCATTACCCTTACCCACGCTCCCCTGTGAAAGCCTGTGCTAGGAAGTTACCAAGCATTAGTCATTTTTACATGAAGGGGAGCTTCAGCCAAACTTCAAGGATTTATGAATTTCAATTGTCAATGAATATTTTACCTTCTATTAAAAATGCCTCAGGCTTTAATAATAATAATTGAGTGCTTCAGTGCTATTTGTTTAGCACATCTACCCGGAGTCTAGAATAGTCCCTATGATAGTTGGTTTCAGCAAATGTTGGTTAAACAAGAAAGAGAAAGAGAAAGGAGAGAGAAAGAGATCGTCTCCTGTGTGCCGGACACTGGGCTCAGTGCTTTACATAATCATCATCTCGTCTAGTCCTCACAAAACCATCTCATGGGGATACTCTGATTGCCCCATTGAGGAGACTGAGACTCAGGGATGTTAAGTGTGTGACAGAGATAACCAGTGGCCACGCCGTGATCTCACGCTTGGCAGTCTGACTCCATGGAAAATACTCTTCCTAACCCCGACACCAGAAGTCTCCCTGGTAGGCCTGAAGGCTCCTCCCAGGGCTGAGGAAGCCACACCCCACAGGCTTTCTCTGCCCAAGGATGATTAATCGGTTGCGGTCAGTCACAAAACCAGGCTGTGAAACCGAATGTGCAACCTCTTCATAATCTAACCTGCAACCTGATCAGCACATCTATCCAGCATCAGCAGTTTCCTCTCTGTTACAAATGACAGTGTTAGTCGATGACACATTAAACTCACGCTTTTTTCTTTCTACTTGCTCCCTGAAGTCAAAACCATTTGTAGCACTTCAGACCAGTCTAGTTGAGATCAGGCAAAAGGCTTGTCCATGTGGAAACATGTCAGTATCCATGTGAATTACTGACCTGGCCCACGGGTGATCTCTGCTGTTACACTGCTTAGAGTTCTTTCAGTTTCTTTGGGCCTGTAAGTTATTGTTGTCATCCAGTTGGGATGCTTTAGGCCCTTACGTCTTCACTTTTTTTTTTCTCTGCCTTGATTCATTCTCCTTGCTCCTGGGACTCCAGTGATACACGTGTTAGACCATTTGACCTTGACCCAGAGGATAGGTCCCTGAGGCTCTGTGCATTTTCTTTCAGCACCTCTCTCAGCTCTTCAGACTGGATAATTTCTCTGGATCTCTCTTCATGTTCACCGGTTCTTCTGCCATATCCAGTCTACTGCTAATCTCATCCAGATAATTTTTCATTTTGTTTATTATACTTTTTAGTTCTAAAGTTTTGATTTGGTTCTATCATATTTTCCCATTTCTTTGTATGTCTATTAATATTTTGTTGACTACAGAACATTTTAGATACATGGTATAGAAACTGTTGATGTTGTTACCTGACGCCAAAGAGTGTTGCTCCTGTTACAGTAAGCAGTTCAGTTACTGGCTGGTCACCTTGAACATGTGTCGGCTTATATTATATTTTGTTAGTACAGATCTGTGGAAAGTCCAAAGTGTTTTCCAGACTTCTTTAATTTGTTGGAACTCAACCTCCAAATTATGTCTTCTCTGAAGATTGTTTGGTTTCAAGCTTTGTTAGGATGGACCTGGGGTCTTACTTTAGGGCATGATTCTTACTCCTAAGGCACAGCCTTCTGATGTCTTTGGGATCCTAGGGGTGTTAACAGTGTGTTGGAGGTGTTCATGACATCAGTGTCCCTAATGCACTACTTGTCTCAACCTCAAGTATCTCTATTTCTCTTTCAACCCCATTGCAGCTGCTGTCTTATAAGCCTTGGGGCAGAGAATTCTCACCCTGCACATGCACAGCACAGCCTTTGGCTACAGCCCTTGGAACCCCCACTAGGACTTCTGGTCCTCCCTCTCTGAATGGCATCCTCTTCTCCAGTTTCCTGCCCTGCAGATCCAGCCACTTTGTTTTTCTCACACTCCGACCTCTGTTTTCTCTATAGCCGAACAACTGTGGTCTGCTCAGACTCCAGCTCTGTGCAGTGGTTGGGGAACTTTCCCCAAGAAAAGAACTGGCTGGTTGTGGGGCTTACCTTGTGAGTCTCCCTCCCCTCAGGGATTACAGTCTTGCGCTGCCCGTTGTGCGCTACTGGAAACCATTTGCCTCCTGTACTTTGGCCAGTTTCATATACTCCCTTATATACAGGCTGAAAGCTGGTCCAGTGTCAGTTCTCCAGCATTCCTGGAAGTAGAAGCTTTGTCTCTATAATTAGAGGACATGTTACAACTCATGTTGCCATATGTTCCAGACATGGGCTGTTTGCTACCCACTCTACCACAATAAACACTGGATTAGCCATGTGGTAGGACTACTCTGACCTAAAGCCATTTCCAGTGCTTACTTTGAAGGAGGAGCCTTTGGAGACAGATTTAGCATCAGACTCAGCATGTTCCATTTGCAGAGGAGAGAAAGGCTGGAGGGAAAGAGGCCCTGGGTATCTTTGGTCAAATTTTTGCCTGCCATTTTATTTTAGGACCAGTATCTGGATAAGAAACGTATTTCTTGAATGATAGAAAATGTGTTCCTAAGGAAATACACAGTATCTTAGCAATTAGAGATAAAGGCTTTATAATTTTACATCTAGATAAACACCCTGATATTGCAGGTCAAAAAAATTAGATAAATATTGATAGAAAGCTGACATCAAAGTACCTACTGAGGTCTTATTTATGATCTCAAGAATGGGAAGATCCAGTGTTAGCGTATCCTCTCTCACGAGTAGGGGACGGGGGTGGTTATTCAGTGCCTGTGAGATTTTCCCTCTACTACAAATTCTCAAGGAAGAAAATGTTAGAGAAGCAACAATGTGGCATCTAAAGCAGTAAGATGATGCATGTGACCCCAAGTATCTCTTGCCCTCTGAACCCCTATGAAATTCCAAGGAGCCATACTAGAAGTATGTGCAAATAACTCAGAGCCAGCCGAGGACCACATTTTGATTATTCCTGCTTCCCTCATTATTGGCTTTTATTATTAGCTAACATCGAAGTTCTATCTAGGACAATGTATATGCATGACATACTCACGACATCCAGTTATGATCCACTTTTTAGTGTGCATACCTCGTTTGATTGTCAAATAATTTAACTTCTGTATAGCATTGATGTCATCGTTTATGCTTGTATCTGGCACTTGTTGCTACAAAGGTCCTTTGGGATCACATGCTAAATGCAAAGATAGTAACGTGGTGCATCATTGCTACAATTTTGTTTTTAGAAAATCATTTACCATATTTACTTAACCTAACATTTTAAATCCCCCAATCCAGTATCAAAACAAGATGAAACCAGCAGTTGCATCATTTATTAAACTAGTATCACAGAAGAACGCTCCATGTAACCTGAAAAATCAAAGGTAGAAGGAAAAAAAATAACTTAGGCAAACGTAAATGATAATGTTAAATAAAAGAATACAAAAAAGCTCTCCTTCGAAACTGCACCTACATTTTAGGTGGACTTTAGAAGATTGTGGTGTTTCTATAACTGTCAATAAGCATTCATAAGACCCCAGAACAGAGCTTCACAGCCAAGCAGAAATAAATGATGCCTAACGCTAATGCTTTTGACAGAATCGGAGCAAAAGAAATACATAATTTCACTCACTCTTAATTTGTACACAGGCCATCTAGAAAGCTCCTAGTTTTGCTTTTAGTAGCATCTGTACACTCGGTTTTTTCAGACAAGAAGTCAGCTAGGGTAAAATAAAATGTATTCCAACATGAGCAATTTTATATGAGAATCTGCAGAAACAAAAAGTAAATGATCTCTATGGCGTTTTTAAATTGTAACATTAAGTGCTAATGTGTGTGACATCCAGACGTCTGAAACCATAAACTGCTTTGCAAGTTAAATGCTGACGCTTCATTTGGGCAGTAAATCAGTTGTCACAGTGACTTACTGCAATGACAGCAAAAGCTCCAGCACTTTAGACAGTGGGATTTTTATGCTGCCAGCAGAAAGGTCTTTTCATAGACACTCTTACAAGAAATCAAGCTTCTATTCTATTAGCATCCAGCATTCGACCAATTTTTGACCTTAAAAATTGGTCATGTCATATGATTCAACCTAATATTTGATAAATATGAACTTTTAAAAGGTTGTTTTGGAATAAAAACATGAGTATCTCAATTTGCTGTTCAGAGTAGATGGACTGTCACTGTCAGATATCCAAGTGGTCGGCCGTTTTTCCTTAGGATTTTATAACTGGTTAGATCAATTCAAGCATACCCAACGGCTTCTCGGTGTTAGCCACCAAATTATAAGAGAAAAAAGCGAGCGGTGATGTCTCCCTCTACTGGCAGAAGATTAAAGGGTCCTCAGATGAAAAGCCAGGAAGCCTGGGTGGTGGAGGGAAAAAGGTTCAAAGTAAAAGAGAGAGGTAGAAAGGAAGAGACAAGAAAAAGAGAAGACGGAAAAAGCAGAAGTGGGAGAGAAATCAATGCGGAAAAAGGATAGAGGGAAGAGAGTTGGTGAGTGCAGAGAGCAAGAAAGTTAAGTAGAAAAGTCAACAAGAAATGGGCAAATAAGAATTAGAAGCAAAAGTTACAAAAAAAAAAAAGAGAGAGAGAGAGAGGGAGAAGTGTAAGAATATTTGTCATGGTCATCTCCACAGTAACCCTGAAAATATTGGCCATTTTCCCCATGACTTTCTCAAATGGGAATTACAGCCATCGTCCTTGGAATTCTGGCAGAGTGGAAAATTAGGAAAAGCTCTTTTTAAAAAATCAGGTATCCCTGAGTCATTTGATATCTAAGTTTTTTCTAAGAAGCATATGTTCAAAACAGGCGACGTTTTGAGAGCATTTAATGAGAATTGTAAATTCCAGTCAGTAGAGTCATTGCACTACCCTTGGTTGGAATCTGACAAAATTCTGCTCTGTCCACGCCAGTGCCCTCTTCTGAGCCAACAGGAGATTTAGATGGGTGACACCCTGCAGAACAGAGCCTGGTCCCGGTGTGCCCCAGCTGAGATTTGCCTTCTAAATGGAAATCGGTTTGAATGTGGCAGAGTGTCTTCAAAGCTGTGAACTACACACAGGACTCAGACACTTAGGTGCCTGGTGCCAGTGGCCCTGCCCCCTGCTATCACCTCAGCAGGAAAGCTGGGGAGGGCACAGACAGTAGGCTCATGGTTGATATGAAAGCCTTCCCTCTATCAGGGGAAACACCCATAGCTAGACTTAAAAAGACAGTCATCTTTTAAGATGTTTAAACAAATCTGCGTAGAAGAGGTGCTTATCATCGGGTAAGTCAGGGTTCCAAAGAGTCATTTGGAAAACATTTCTGAGTGACTTCCATATAGATTTTTTAAATTAAATGGCTTACAGGCTGGGCACGGTGGCTCACACCTGTCATCTCAGCACTTCGGGAGGTCTGCGGATCACTTGAGGTCAGGAGTTCAAGACCAGCCTGGCCAACGTGGTAAAACCCCATCTCCACTAAAAAAAAAAAAAAAAAATACAAAAATTAGCCAGGCATGGTGGTGCATGCCTGTAATCCCAGCTTCTCGGAAGGCTGAGGTAGGAGAATTGCTTGAACCTGGGAGGCAGAGGCTGCAGTGAGCCAAGATCGTGCCACTGCACTCCAGCCTGGGTGACAGAGTGAGGCTCCATCTCACAAAAACAAAACACAAAAAAATTAAACGGCTTAGGCTAAACTTTTTCTTTCACAAATATTATTTCACACCTTCTTCAAGTCCTTAAGCCTTTGACAAACTCAAGAGCATTTCCAACAAGGTCCTGGCCAGTGAGGCCCACACAGTGTTTACTCCAGTTCTTAACGAGTCGTAGGTAGAGCATGGCAAAGTGCCAATAGGTATGGCTGGAGTGGGCCAGGATTGGAGCAGTCTGAACCATGCCATGGGAGACCCCCTTTAAGAAAAAGCAAATCTCCATGAGATATGCTTTTTCTTAAGTATGCAGAGAACGAGGCCTTGGAAAGAGGCTGTGTAAGTAAAGGAGCCTGAAGCATCATTAGGTTCCCAGTAAAGCCACCTCTAGGGCTGTTATCTGTGTTTTAAGTTAGCAAAGGATGTTTGCAAATAGAAGTCTCCAAAGTGCACCCAACTCTGCATCAACCCCAACAGGGAACACAAGCTCTCAGGAGCTTAACCAACCGCTGCTGACAACCACCTTCTCCGAGAAGGTTCTCACGGGTGTGCAGGAGCTCTTTGCAGGCTTAGGTGGCAGAGAGGTGATCAGGGGAGAGGAAAAGGGCCAGTAGCTGATGGGGTAGTGCAGAGTAGAAGAATGGACAAGAGAGGGGGAAAAAGACAGAAAGTGGAAGAGAGCCCACCTCTCCCCAGAGAGGGAGGGTGAAATAAACACAGGGATGAGGAGAGCCCACCTCTTCCCAGAGGGAAGGTGAAAGAGACAGAGTTGGGAGGAGAGGAGCCCTCGTCTGCCCTCAGGCTCCTACTGTGTGACCTTGACCATCGCCTCTAGCTCCACCCTCAAACATATTTTTCTGTGAGTCTGTGAGAGTCAGTCAGAAGTACTTGGGCTGATCCCTAAAACAGAATATGCCAATTAGTCTTCAGTGGAAAAGACTTTCTTCAGGTCAACAGAGACAAGCAAATCTAATTTGCAATTTCCTTATTCCTGAGAGCCGGGGGGTATTGTGTGGACAGAAAGCATTAGGATGAGTGAGGGCTCCAGAGGGGAAGCTTGAAAACGAGATGCCTTGGTCCAGCAAGAGCGCTGGCTCGCCAGCCGAACTCTCTGAAGCGGCAGCTCAGTCCTGGGCTCATTCCCAGGCCCGGCCTGCTGGAGGCTGTGCGCAGTTACAGGAAATGGGAGTGCCGCTGTGGCTCAGCTGCCTCTGTCAGGAAGAATACGAAACGGTGATGTTCATAAAACATTCTTTGCAAAGCTCAGTCTATCCAAACCCTGGTATAGTTTCCAGAAGGTGAATGTTTAATCAGTGAGGCTGGTCTGCCTCCACCTCTGCCCTGTCAAGACTGAGCCCATGTTCTGAGCAGAGCTGACAGCATGGGAGAGTGCAAGCAGCCTACACAGGCCACAGCTCTCTGCAGCCTGACAGCCTCCTGCTCAGTAGCCCCCACCAGAAGGGACCTGCACCCTGAGCTGAAATTCCCTGCAAGACAGAGAAAGCGACTCTGTTGCCCACCTGACAGCTTGGAGAAGCACCGCTGTGGCACAGATGATTCTGGTGATGAGTAGAAAAATGAGTGCATTAAAGGATTGTTAACACTTCACAGTCAGCCCCTTCCAAGTACTTTTTATTTATTTATTTATTTAGAGACAGGGTCTTGCTCTATCGCCCAGGCTGGAGTACAGTGGCACGATCTCAGCTCACTGGAACCTCTGCCTCCTGGGCTCAAGTGATTCTCCTGCCTCAGCCTCCTGAGCAGCTGGGACTACATTTGTGTGCCACCATGCCCAGCTAATTTTTGTATTTTTTTGTAGAGATGAGGTTTTGCCATGTTGCCCAGGCTGGTCTCGAACTCCTGAGCTCAGGTGATCCTGCCTGCCTTAGCCTCCCAAAGTGCTGGGATGATAGGCATGAGCCACCGCGCCCAGCCCGCCTCCCAAGTAGTTTCTAATGGCCTTTCCTTTCCTCTGAATAACCCCACTCCCCTCCGCTCCCCCGGACCCCACTTTGACACCTTTCTTTCTCAGGCTTTACCCAGCTTCTCAGTGTTTTGCAATTTCACTACCCGGGTTGAAGCCACAGAAAAGCAAGGATCTTCCGTGAGACTTGCTTGCCCTCTTCATAACTCCACTATGAGCTTTACTCTTGCCTAGGACCTAGTCTTTGAGCATCTAAAACCTGCAGATTTCTGAAGACTGCAGCCCCTCAACCTGCTCTTCTAGGCTGGAGGGTGGCTCAGGGGTGGCCTGCCTACTACTTGTGATTTTAGAAAGAAACCCATGAGGAAGGGAAGGAAGCGTGCACTGCACGAAATAAGCACCTTGGGATCGGCTTCGGCTGAACTTCCTCCCTCCAGTCGAGGCTGTATTGTGCATGTTGGCCCTGCACGGCTCCGGCTGCAGGGGTATGAGCAATGGCAGTTCTGGGCATGTCTCTTATCAGGAAGAGGTTGGCACACCTAAATCACAAAGCCATTGGTGAGTAGTTCTTAAGTAACTCTAGCCTTCTGATAAAGAGGAGGCGATGAAAGACCAAATAACATTTATTAAGCATCTGCTGTGTCAAATGCCTAATAGTGGAAAGAGGTCTACCCCAGCTTCAAATCCTGGATCCATCTCTTACTTTCATCTGTAAGGTCTTGATCGTGCTGCCCAACCCATCCGTGTCCCAGGGTCTTCATTTGTGAAGAGGGGAAGCAAGCTCGTTGTAAGAACTCTGCAGAAGTGGAGCGGAGCAGCCAGTTTCAAGCTTGGGCACAGAGTCCCAAGTTGCTCCCCTAATATCCATGCCTATTCCTCCTCCTTCCCATCGAAACACTGCTCCTGAATCTCACTGAGAAGGTGCTGCACAGGCTTAAGTTGAAGGTGTCCAAGTCCCGTTAAGTATCTTCTAGCTGTTCTGAAAGTTGCCCATAGTTCAAGGAGAGGGTCTGCAGAGCTATCGGGGTGCCCGTTGCATAGGCTGAACAAGTGCTTACACTATCTTCTTGGCCCAGTGAGCAAAGGGAAACAGGACACAAGGCAGATGTCATGTGACTTAAGTGGAAGAATAGGAAACGTCTTCTCAAGTGTGGGCATTCTCAGACCACAGAGGCTTGGGGAATGGCTCTTGAAGCTGTTGGAAATTTAGCAGTGGAGAATTCTAGGCTTTTACCAAACAATCTGATCAGACCCTCAAGGGCTTCTGTCACCCATGTACTTTTCTCTCTGTTTTTGGTAGTAAAATAGACACGGCATAATATTGGCCATTTTAACCATTTGTAAGTATAAGTTCAGTGGTATTAAATCCGCTGATGTTGTTCTGCAACCACCACCACCACCCATCTCCAGGGCTTCTTCATCTTCCCTGGCCGAAACTCTGCATGCCTTAAACACCAGCTCCCTCCTCCTCCCGTCCCCCACCCCAGCAGCCACCATTCTTCCTTCTCTCTAAGAACATGACCCTCCAAGGACCTCGTATCAGTGGAATCACAGTTATTCGTCTTTTTGTGACTGGCTTGTTTCACTTAGCATGCTGTCCTCAAGGTCCACCCATCTAGTGGATGTGTCCGAATGCACTTCCTTTTTAAGGCTGAATCACTAACATTGTGTGTCTACACTGCACCTTGTCCCTGCTGTCGTTCATCAGTGGACACTTGAGTTGCTTTTGACTTTTGACTTACTATCAATAACATTGCTATGAACACGGGTGTACAACCCCTGTATTTTTAAAACAATGTGGTTTAAAAAATGGTTTTCAGCATACAAGAAACAGCCACCCACTGCTGTAGGTGGCCTGTGACTCTGTCCAAGAGATTTTTCAATTGTGTCCTTTAAATTGGGAACCAAGGCCACTGGCTTCATGATCAGTGCTGCATGTTATGACCGGGCACCCGTGGTAACTTCATTTGAGCAGAGGCGATTGCAGCACCAGGCCCTGGGTGTCTCTCCCAATGCACCTGGGCCACTCTACGCGCTCCCTGCCTGGCTGACTGAGGTGTCACTAACGGTTTCTCTCTTCTCGCACCCCCCCCCTCCCCGCCCATGCCCTGTCCCCGTCCCTCCCCACCTCTGCCCCCTCCTCTCCACCTTCTCTTTGCTGGCGCCTCCCGCTCTCCAGTGCGACCAAGACCAGTGCATTCAGAGCACCAAATTCGTTTTGCAGGCCGCGGCCACCCCCCTGCTGCAGAGCGAGCCCAGCCTCACCAGCGACGAGCTGCACCTACCCGGGAAGCCTGGCCTGGGCACGCCCTGCGCCAGCCTCACACTGGGCCCGCCCACGCCGCCCGCCTCCATGCCCAACCTCGCCGAGGCCACGCTCGCGGACGTGATGCCCCGGAAAGATGAGCACATGGGCCACCAGTTCCTGACGCCCGATGAGGCGCCCTCACCCCCCAGGCTGCTGGCGGCGGGCAGCCCCCTGGCGCACAGCCGCACCATGCATGTGCTGGGCCTGGCCAGCCAGGACTCCCTGCACGAGGACTCTGTGCGCGGCCTGGTGAAGCTCAGCTCCGTGTGACCCGTGTGGCCCCAGGCTGGGGAGGCACCAGAGGCTCCTCCACGGGCAGCAGGAGTGAGCGGAGGGGTGTGCTCCACAGCGACTCCCCCAGCCAATGCCGCGGTGGAGATAACAGCCCCAGGTCTGGGGGACAGAGACCACTTAGAACGGCACAGGGCGGCCGACCCCGGATGCTGAGAGCTTGGTTTCATTTGAATTTTCTTCCCCAACCTGAGTGCTTTGACACCAATGGAAACAGAGAAGTCGCTGCTTTCTTTTGGTGGGCCTGGGGACGGGGACCCTCCAGGGGTAGAATCGGAGTGTGTCTGCCCGCCCTCGTGACAGACACACGGAAGGCTTCTGACGCTTGTGGCCAGACTGCAACTGCACTTACGTGTTATGCTACTAATATTTGAAACAGACATGCCATTCCATTTGTTAATTTAAAAAAAAGAAAAAAAAAATCCTAAAGGGAAAAAACCGACCAGGTGTGGATCTGCATGCCACGCTGCCGTCTGTGTTACAGTGGTGTTGCTGTTTCCAAGGAAGTGCTGCTTTCTTTTTCTTTTTTTAATTTTGTGAATTTTTAAGTGCTGTTTTGTTGGAAGACAGTGCAACGAACCGAGACTGATGGACAGTGTCCTCACTCAGCTTATTGGGCTGCGGCATCTGTGGAAAGGTGGCACCAGGGCTGCAGAGGGTGGCTGGGGTTCCGTCGTGTCGGGGGTCATTTCACCTTCTGTTTGGCCGCTCGATGCGGTCTCGTGTTGAGGTATTGTGTGCCGCGCCCCCCACAGTCTTCACCTCCGTGTGTGATGAAACTTCCCGTGGACAGCCAATAAAATGACGTCCTCTGTTATTTTGGATCTGCGTACAGTTATCCTTAATAGCATAAATGAAAACAAAATCATCCAGATGGGGAGAGTTTTTTCTTGAAATATCCCTAGTGAGGAATAGTCCCCAAACAACCAAAAGTCAAATCTTTGAACTGGGAGATATTTATAGAATGATTTCTTAGATAAGAGGCGAGCTTTCCATCATGTTTTTTCTTTAATTCTCTCTTTTTGACACCATCTTAGTGGAATTTGCTGTACGTTTGCAGTTTGCCGCGCAACAGTTGATTGGAAGTAGGGAGAGGGGAGGGGACGCTCAGGGAGAAGGGGTTCTGTCGGGCGTCTTCTGGGCTTCCCTCCGTGTTAACGTGTCACTCAATCCCAGAAGTGCAACTTGAGGTCCTAGTAAAGGTATCAGAAAATGAGGAGGAGAAATCGGCTTACGGTTTGGGCTGAGATCATGTAGGTCATCATCCTTCCCTGGACACTAATCAGAATGAAATTAAGAAAATGACCACTTTGTTCACTTTCATTGATCGCCTAGAAGGGAACTGGCTCTGGACTTAGGGAGTGTGTCACTATGGAGGCAGCCGCAGGGGACACAGCAACTCCTCTCCTGACTTCTTTCCAGACCATAAATCTAACAGCTAAAGCTACTCAAGTTCAAAGCCATGGCCCTGCTCCTTATAACCATATGAAAGACAAGGCACATTGACCATTGATACAAGTAACCCCAAATGATTTGCATTTATGGAAAAAGGCTATTTCTCCTGGGAAAGAGTTGCCATTTTATATAAAAGAAAAGAAGATAGGAAAAAGAAAAGCACCCAAGTTTTATTTGGAATGAAGGCAATTCACAGGTCACAAAATAATTCATGCTCGAAAGGCCTGCAGAGTTCTTGCACTGTGATATCTTGGAGCCATCTTTGTTTTCACACTGCATGCACGTATAGAAAATGGAATAGGTCCATTCTGTGTAACCAGTTTTGATTTTTTGAACCACCTAACTACTTGTACCCACCTGCAATTTGTAATTAGTGGGGCAGTGCCGTCCTTACACAACCACACACGTGCACAGGCACCAACTCACAGGGATTCTCCTTGGCCACGCTACCTGTGAGGCTAAAGTGACAGCCCCACAAAGGAGCTTCCACAGCTTTCCAAACCGTCTCTGCTCCTTGCCTCCTTCCACCTGCTCCCCAGAAGCCCCAGGAAGGAGTTGGCCCTGATGAGAAGGGTGTTCCACGGGTGACCGTGAATCCAGCTCAGCCCTCACTCCGGTCCCATGTGTGGCCCAGTCCATTCCCAACTCCTTCCCCTGGAAAGGAAAATCATGGTCTTCAGAGGCCTCCCACTTCTAACATTTCCTAATTCAGTGGTTGCCGCTCTCCTGTGACCAGCCCTTCTTCCCACCTCATTATGAAAAAATCCCAGAAGCCAGGATCACCACTCACTTGTCTTCACATAATGGACATTTACTTAATATTTATTATCAATTTCCCCACCTCCAACCCTGTCCCTGGTACACACTTGGCATCATTTATCCAATAGGGGATTGGGAATTTTGGCGAAATGAATCAAGGCTATTCAGGGTCAAGAGGGAGATTAACTTGAATGGGCCAATTTGTTAGATTATTAATGTCTTAAAAACCAAAACCAGAGAGAAGCCCACAGCCCTGTCCTCTGTGGCTTGAAAAAGAAACCCAGCATCAGAGGAAATGAGCGATGATGCCCCCAGGGGCGCCCACTTCTGTTGGGCAGGAGGGATGGTCAGGGGGCAGCTCACCTGGCGAGGTGATGACTCTGCATTTCCCATGAACCTATATGTGACACGTACATAAATATGTATACACTTATGTTTGTAAATGTTGAATGGTTCCTTCTAGCTGTGGCTGAGTAGATGGTGGTGTTTCTAGCTTCTTTCAGTGTGTTAGCGATTGATTACATGCTAGCTATAAAAAGTAAAGTAAATATTTTACCATGCTATTAAAGCTTGGACCATTATCAAACACACACAAACACACACTCATTCTGCTGTTTAAAAATTCGTCTGCGTTCATTCTCCCAGGAGTGCCCTGGGGGGACGACAGGTTTCCCGGCACTTGAAGGCTGAACTGAGCATCAGTGCCCTGGTCCTCAGGAAGCAGGGGGATGCTGCAGGAAGGCGGCAGGCAGCCTGCATCCGGGAGGGCACAGTGACCTGTCACTCCGTTCTGCAGAAATTGGCCCAGCAATCACGTTATGCCCATTCAAAAGATGCTTGTTCCAGCTTTCAAATGTGATGATTTCAGCCTGTGAGGACAATGCCATGTCCCCACCCTAAGCCAGCAAAATGTGAAATCTCTGTTCTGGCCCAGAATGGCACAAGGGAGGAGTCTTTTCAGAGTTCCATGCCACCCCGCAGCTTACTGTGGCCTTCGCCTGTTCTGTCTACGATTGCCAGCTGGGGCTCCAAGTGAGGAGCAAATGCATTTTATGAGCCATGTTCCTGCGGAGACCTGATGGGCCAGGCCCTCTGTGGCTTTGAAAGTCCCTAAGCTCTTCACATCCTTGGCCTGGGCCTTCTTGTCTGACTCAACAGCAAGAAAAATAAACTTGCCAAAATTGGCAGTAGTTGTCCTTGACACAGGGGCTTGTGATGGCATTGCCCAGAAAATGCTGGAACCAGAACTGGTCAGAGACTTTGAAGGGCACAGCCTGGCGGGCTATTCCCAAGGGTCTCAGGTCTCTGCCCACCCCACTACTCTGCAGCAAATGCTTCTCTTTTACCTGACTTCTCCCTTCAGACCTCAGCCTACAACCATCCTCGTCATGCCAGGAACCGACTGCTTCTCAGCCTCGGCTTAGGGTTTTGAGTTCACCGGAAGGGATCAGGGGTTTGCGTTAATATAAGGAATCTTCCCAGAGGGAGTTGCCCTTCATTCATCCACAAGAGTACATTGAGTTCATTTAGTTCTTGACCAAGTAAGAAAAGAATAAAGGAGAACAAATATGGAATAATCTTTTCTAATTAATGCCTTACTACTGTTTTGAAGCTGAGCCTAAATCAAATCAATGTTTACATTTTCTATCAAGTACATATGAGCTGTGGGAGTCTAGCATATTCTTGTCCAAAAGAGAGAGACTTTCAAATGAATTCGTATTCCTCCTGGTCCCCTCCACCTATTGTGGAGGTCTGCATGTGGTGTTGTATGCTGTTTTCCAAGGTACCTCATTTAAAAAAACAAAACAAAACAAAAAAACACTGCCTCTCATTTGTTCCCTTAAAACATCTCTCTCTCATAAAACTAAGTTATCATTGAAATATTAAACGATCTGAAGCGTCTTTTTTTTTTTCAAATAAATGTCAAAGATGGTAATAGTTTGTAAATCAGTAAATCCTCTGTCCATCTGCCCATTGTCCATGGTCCTGATAATGGAGCCAAGATGGATTTTCACATGTAAGTGGTTAGTCCATTAATCCAGCCATTAAAAGTAGTTGGGAGATTGAAGATTAGGTGGTTTCTGGAGCAACTGAATTTGCAGCTGCCACAAAACTAGATAAATGGCCACAACTGGAGTTATTTTTCTATCTCATAAACCCCAGGAATTACACACAGAATGGACTGAAAAGCAGACAAGCATGTTGTGCTATTGCAGAGACTTTTCTACCCAGCAAGTGTTGAATTTTTAAAAGAAACTTAATATTGGTGATGAAGATATGAATGGACAACTCTCTTACTTGCCCTCGATGTTTCAAGATGCCTGGTGAAACCGAGAGGCCACATGGCATATCCAAGGAGACATGTTTTCTGGGTTCTATATGAATAGAGATGGTTTAAGCCTGCAATTTAAAAAAAACAAAAACAAAAACGGTTGAAGCCCTGCTAACTTTTTCCCAGAGCATTCTGGGTTGATATTTCACAGTCAAACGTTTTGGCATGAGGAAAAAAAAAGCATTTTAAACTCTTAGTGAATTCAAAGCTCTAAATCCAAACAATGGTGAACACATGTACATAACATTTCATGTTTTCAGAGATATGTATGCTTATTTAAGTGCCTTTCATGTTTTAATCAATGTTTGCAGAATTTATCTTAAACCTGAGATGAATTAAAAAATCATTTACCTCCTTCAATAAAAACTGCTAATGGCATAAAATGTAAATTTCAATCTTTATGAGGTAGATATTGTCTTGGTCAACAAGATGTAGGGAAGGGGGCAATCGACTTGCACTTGGTGAATATGCACAGTGTGGACACCCATCTGTATAAGAATGAGGGTTTTCTGATCATAGATATCAGATTGGTTTCCTCAGCTGTGGTTCTCAACTGTTTCAGTTCTACTTTAGAGCAATGCAGAAATTTAAAGTCCCTAATCCAACATGTTCTATATGCCACCTTTTAATACATACGCATGTGCGCACGCACACACGCACACACACACACACACACACACACACCCCATCCTCACCAGATAAGAACTCCGTTTGGCTACTTATAACAAAATCCCCAAATAACAGCAGCTTAGGAAAAGAAATGTCTTTTCTGTTATGCAAAACAAGTGCAGAGGTAAGGCAATCCAGGGACATTGTGGTGGTTCTGCAGTGTCATCAGTGTCCTGGCTTCCTTCTCTCTGTTCTGCCATTCTTAGCACTGGCTTTCATCCTCAAGGTCACTTCATGGTCACAATACAGCTGCTACAGCACCAGCCATCACAGCCATATCCTTAGGTTTTCTATTAAGTACATATGCGCTATACATATGAGTCTAGCATATTCTTGTCCAAAAGAGAGAGACTTTCGCCGGGCACGGTGGCTCAAGCCTGTAATCCCAGCACTTTGGGAGGCCGAGACGGGTGGATCACGAGGTCAGGAGATCGAGACCAACCTGGTGAACATGGTGAAACCCCGTCTCTACTAAAAAATACAAAAAACTAGCCGGGCGAGGTGGCGGCGCCTGTAGTCCCAGCTACTCGGGAGGCTGAGGCAGGAGAATGGCGTGAACCCGGGAGGCGGAGCTTGCAGTGAGCTGAGATCCGGCCACTGCAACTCCAGCCCGGGAGACAGAGCGAGACTCCGTCTCAAAAAAAAAAAAAAAAAAAGAAAAAAAGAGAGAGACTTTCAAATGAATTTCTATTCATCCTGGTCCCCGCCACCTATTCTGGAGGTCTGTGTGGCATTGTATGCTGAAAGAAGGAGAAACGGGCAGGAGCAAAACAGGCACAGACACTTATGACTGCTCCCTTTAAAGAGATTCCCAGAAACCCCAATCTATGATTTTTCCATGATCGAAGTTAAGTCACATAACCACAGCTGGCTAAAAAGAAGGGTGGGAAGCATGGTGTTTTAGCTGGGCACATTCCTGCTCCAAATAATATTGGAGTTCTGTTGGTCAGGAAGAAGGGGGACATGAGCATCCACTAGATAATCACAATAGAAAATTCCATCTCCTCCATTAGTGCAAGAGTGAGGCCCTCCAGCTAGAGCTCTGTCATCCTTCTCCTGTCCACTAAAAAGTTCTGCCTCATCCATCTACTGTTCTCTCCCTTCATCTATCTACTGTTCTCTCCCTTTACAGAGCATTCCTACCTGCTAAAGTAGGCTTGACCCCATCTCCTGCATGACCCAGGACCTGGCCCCTTCTCTCCTCCATGACCCTGGGAACCAGCTCCTACTCTCCTCCATGACCCCAGGATCTAGCCCCTTCTCTCCTGCAAAACCCAGGACCCAGCCCCTTCTCTCCTCCATGACCCCAGGATCTAGCCCCTTCTCTCCTCTGTGACCCAGGACCCAGCACTTAGGCCATCCTCTCCTCCAGGACCCAGGTCCCAGGACCCAGACCCTTCTCTCCTCCATGACCCAGGACCCAGTTCTTTTATAATCTCTTGCATCTTCAATTTCTTCCCACCAGTTGTTTCTGTAGGCCACCATACCATACTGCTACTTTGAAAACAAACAAAACAAAAAAAACTCACCTTCCTTGTCTCTCTATTCATCTTTAAGCGCTCATTCCTCTCATTGGCTTGTCTCTGTTCATCTTTAAGCACTCATTCTTCTCATTGCCAAGTATCTCAAGAGTGGTCTGTCCTCCCATCTTCCATTTCCTCACTTCCCACTCTCTGTCAGCTTCCCTTCCCAGGATGCTTCTGAAATGCGCTCTCCATGATCTCCAGTGGCAAATCCTGTGGCCTGGCTGCATTCTCTTTTAACATTCCTGAAGCATCTGACACGGTTGAGCACCCCGTGCCCCTGGATCCGTGCGGCTGTCTGTATTGCAGGAGGCAGACAAGCGTGCAGGTGGGCGTCTCTGATGCTTGTATGCAGTGCTGTCTCCCTTTGGCCTGGGTGACACTGCTGTCTTTATTCCAGCTGACGTCTGCTTGCAATCTGCTTCCTTCTCACATCCCGCAAATGAGGACACATGGCAAGACTCCTTTCCCTGCCCTTTGGCCTTTGCTCTCTCCTCTATTCCCCTGCAGAGACTTCACCGCTCCATTGCCTTCTACTCCTGCCTCTTCTATGGACTCAACTCTCCAGTGGCTGTCACCCTCCCCCAAGGACTAGCCCCACAGCTGAACCAGCTGCTTGCCAGGCAGAAGGAGGTTTAGCCAGGAATCTGGTTCCCGCTTGCCTGCAGCTGGTTCTGTAACCTCAGGCAGGTCACAGAGCCTGTGGGCCTTAGTTTCCTTGGCCACAAATGCGACCGCTTCTGGGTACACCATGGTGTATGCTTGGCTCCATGTTCCCACTTATATATCCCATCACCACTGCCCCAAACCCAAATGCTTGAGATTGGAGTCAACGTCTTTCTCCCCAAACTGGCCTTTATTTTAGTTGAAGCTTCCCCAGGAGAGCACCAAGCTTACACCTCTGGAGAGGCCTTTGACTTCCTTACTCTGCAGATCCAGGCGGGCCTCAAGCCCTGTCACTCTTCCTCTGCAGGATCCACAGAATCTGTCCTCCTTCTTCACTTTATCGCCACCTTCACCATCTCACCCAAAATGTGATGATGGCTGCGAAGAGCTCTCCTCCTGCTGAATGTTCCTGTTCCTGCCCATCCCATACAACCCAGGCATGTGTCATCCCAGCCATTGCCAGGCCCGTGTCAGATCCCAGGTGTCAGACCATCCACAGCTTTTTCTTCCCCATTTGCCCCTCAGACCAGCATCTAAAGCCTCCGTAATCTGGTCCCAAATGGTTTCCCTTCTTCTTTTCCCTTCTCCCTGTCTCTCCCTCTCTGGCAATTCAGCCTCCTCCCTCCCTGGCAGAACCTGCCAGGTGCTTCCCACCCTCCACGTCTCCCTCTGCCCCTCTCTGCCTCTCTCTGCTTGTCTAAGACCTTCCTACCTTCCCATTACCAACACATTTCATAGGAGCTGAGGGCCCCCTTTCCTCTGAATTCCTCAAATACTTGCTCCTTCACATATTTCTTTAAAATTGAGATATAATTTACATACCATGAGATTAGCCCTTTAAAAATGTACAATTCCGTGTTTTTAGTATAATCGCAAGATCGTGCAAACATCACCACTAACCCAGAACATTTCCCTCACACATTTCATCCTTTTTCTAGACCACCTACCGTAGTTTCTGTCTTCATGTGAATGTCCTGTCTCCCAGTAACGCCTGAGAGCACTGTGATGGCTCGAGGGTTTTTGCTGTGGCACAGTGCCAGGCAGGGTCCTGCACCACCGGGGACCATCACTGCTCGGGAAGGGGGAGGTAGAGGTGACAAGGGTAACAGAGACAGCCTGTAAGGCACTGAGGACCCAAACTCCCCCAGGGACCTCGTGCTGACACCTAAGGGCCTCAGAGAAAAGCCCCCCTCCCTTTTAGTCCCCACTATGTCCAACTGTGAGGAAAGGCTCCTGCTGTGACGTGAGTCCCTGTGTGGAGTTCAGCTGAGCCTGGAGCCAGTGCTACACGGTGCTAATGAGACCTCCTCACTCACCTTTGCAAGCCACCTGATGCTCCCCGTCCTTTCTTGTGGATAATTTGGGATAAAATTGGGGTCTTAAGTCAATTAAGATGTCATGTACTTCTAATAGAAAAACAGAATAATGGAACTTTCAAAAATATATATCATCTGGCAGGGTGCAGTGGCTCACACCTGTAATTCCAACACTCTGGGAGGCCAAGGTGGTCAGATCACCTGAGGTCAGGAGTTTGAGACCAGCCTGGCCAACATGGTGAAACTCTGCCCCTACTAAAAATTCCAAAATTAGTTGGGTGTGGTGGCATGCATCTGTAGTCCCAGCTACTTGGGAGGCGGAGGCCATAGTAGGATAACTTGGATTATTTGGGGATTGCATGCTTTAAAAATAATTTTAAAATAAAAACCTATTAGCCAGTTCCATTAACAAACACTTGTTGGACATGTGACACAGTACTTGTTCTGAGTAATAGGCATTACTCTTTGTACTAAAAGCTCTAATACATATATGTTTTATAACACATGTGAAATGTTCAAACCACATTTTCTATGGCAAAATAGATGATGCATACTCTCTACCAACAGATTATATTCCATAAATTGGCTTGGAACTTGGAATATACTTTCCCATGGAAACAAAAATCGTCAATGGCTTTTAGACGCTACACCAGCTCACAAAATAGTTTACCTGAATAATATTAATAGTCCTAGGACCTAAGCAATCCTAAGCATTCCTGAACCCCTAAACTTCTTTGAGTTCTGAGCCCTGAGCCTGGGTCTAAGACCCGCCAGCCCCAGAGCCCCTAGAGAATGGACTCCCCAGCCGCTGCTATTTCTACCTCACTACCAGATAGATTAAATCCATCTTAAGAAACATGGAGCTCATCTGATTTCTTTAAAATCTCTACAAACAAACAAGAAAATGGAAAGAAATCCTTAAATTTTCTAATTCCAGAGATTTCAAAATCTTTCAAATCTCCCTTACAATGTATTTAAGGATCTCTTAAAGAATGAGCATTTCCTTTTTCTTGAAAGCCTATCGGAATTTCAGCTCAGATGATTTTCCACCAGAAATTCTAGATAACTCAGCAGCTAAATCCAACTTGAGTAAACATGGATGACTCAGTGGGGACTGACAAATTTTTGTTGTTAATATCCTGGATCAAAACATGCGGTGTGCTTTGAAATGTGCCTAGCTGACACATGTTTTAAAAAATTATTATTCTGTGAAGCCTTTTAGAAAGCTTTTCTTGAACTCATCACCCCACTGGAAAGGTACCAGGGAGATGATGACAAGCAAAGGTTTTTTTGTTTTGTTTTGTTTTGTTTTTTTCTTTCTGGCAAAGTCTCGCTCTGTTGCCCAGGCTGGAGTGTAATGGTGCAATCTCAGCTCACTGCGACCTCTACCTCCCGGGTTCAAGCGATTCCCCTGCCTCAGCCTCCCAGGTAGCTGGGACTACAGACGCACGCCACCACGCTGGCTAATTTTTGTACTTTTAGTAGAGACAGGGTTTCACCATGTTAGCCAGGCTGGTCTTGAACTCCTGATCTCAGGTGATCCTCCAGCCTTGGCCTCAGAAAGAGCTGGGATTACAGGCATGAGCCACTGCACCTGGCCTGCGGCATCTGTATCTTCTAGTTGAGGTCTACTCTGAGGACTGATAAATTTTTTTTTTTTTTTTTTTTGAGATGGAGTTTCCCTTTCATCATCCAGGCTAAACTGCAAAGGCACAGTCTCGGCTCACTGCAACCTCCACCTCCCAGGTTCCAGCGATTCTCCTGCCTCAGCCTCCTAAGTAGCTGGGATTGAAATTTAATTAGTTGGGTCAGTGTGGCAGCTGTGCTAGAAAACACGCTTTCTGGAGATAATGAGAACAGATGGCTTCAGAGGCCACCAATGGTTGTTTCCAACCCATCTTCTCATGGAAATGCCAAATAGGGTTCGCCATGTGCCTGGATAACAACTGCAGGTCAGCAGTGCTGAGGCCACGGTGAGGCCCCGTCAGCTGATGCTCTGCTACCTAACGGGACTCCTGGTGCCTTGCCTTCTGCAGCTGTCCTCCTAAGATCTAAGTGAACATTGACTTTCTGCAATAAAACGCAATCCCAGAACATGATGGGCAGTGACTGAACGTGTAAATGTGAAGAGCCCTTTTATGAAGCACAGAACCCACCTCCAGTTCACCTGCGATGCTGTTGTGGATCTCTCTGCCTGTACCCCCTCTTCTCAAGGCACCCCTCCCTTCTGTAACATACAGGATGTCAACTAGGAACCTCATGAAAGGGAGCCGGTCACCTTTGGACATGTCAGCTCCCCTGCGATGGGAACTTCCTCCTGACCAATGGGGTTCTGTATGTTCTCAGGAACTGACAGGTAAGCTTCCAGCTGATGTGGCTGAATTCTGCATTATTAATTTCTGCATTATTAGAAATTCTGCATTATCAGAAAGAAGGGACTGGCATTCGCTCCCACCAAACACCTCCTTGTCAGTTCATCCTGAGCAGCATCTGCTCTGAGAGGTCTTCCGCAGGCCCCTTCTTCAGTACCCGTCACCTGCCAGGAAGGAGACAAGTCGCTTGGAAGTGTTTAGGGGGATGGTGCTTTTTCTAAGAGGGGAGCAGAAGAGCTTTTTCTTTTCTTTAAACAGAATCTACTTCCATTTTTGTAACCCATGGTAACAAGCTGAACTACATTCAATGCTCAGTGTTTTATGTAAAAGCCAATGAGTGCCCAGATAACCCGCAAGAAGACACCAGACATGATTTGCCTCTAGACTGGATGCTGAGGTGGTTTGCAGGGGCAAGTGAGGATGAGGGTGCCCTGGAGCAGAGGCAGGGGAGCTGCAAAGCCAGGACCATGCCCTCAAGTCACCCCAGACTGAGCAATCTCCTCCACGGGGCGCAGGTACCCCCTGAGAATCCCACGCGGAGAGTTGCTCCTGACACAGGCCCCAGCCACCCCTGACACCACGATGGAGAGGATAAGCAGTGGCACCCTCACGTGACTATCTCGGGTTTTCGACATTTTTTATTCTAAGAAATAAAAGGAGAAAACCCCCTGCTTAGACGAGTCACAGAAAGAGCATAATGACTTCTGCACACGCTCATGATCTGTAGAGCTCAGCCCAGCCAGCCCTGGCTCTGGATGCACACACAGGAATCTTGTTCCAGTCCCTCCAGTGGCAGGAAATCACTTTAAAGACCACCTAACTGGGTCTCCCACTTCAGATCCATGCCCTCCGTGGGTCACAAAACCAGAGTAGTGGGTGCAAGCCACTGTCTTCTTTCTAGATGGAAGGGGTGAGAACAGAAGGATGAGAATAGGAAATGTCAAACTGGTTTGCCTGGAACAAGGAGAAACAGGTCCTGGGTCATGACATAGATCTATTTTCTCATCATGGTCAAAAAGAAAATCTGAAAAAACTGTTCAGTTCACCCATTCCTGCCCCAACTTACAAAAGAGAACCCTGGAAACCAGAGAGCTGAGAGGTCATATCCAAGGTTACAGAGGTGGCCGGGACAGAGCTGGCACAGAGTGGAGGTCAGCCCTTCTCGAACCATGAGTGATAAAGAACAGTATTTACTGTTTTAAAAAATTCCTATTCACTGCACATGAGTACTTCTATAAAATATAATTTTTAAATTACTGGAAAAAAATTTTCAATAGATAACGAAAAGCCCCACTGTTTCATGATTAGATGCATTAGACATACTCTGTCCAATTGCCGTAGCTGTATCTAAACACACATGCCATCTCTGTATTATCTCATCGGGGACCAGGATCAAATAGTTGCATGGTGCTGAGCTGCACGTGCTTTGAGTAGCCTCGTGTGCAGTGGAGGATTAACCATGTCCTTAGAGAGGCCTGGCTTCTGTTCTCTGCTACTGGGAGGTCATCTTCAAGCCCTTGCAACTGTCTGCGTGGTAAGAGTCCCTCTGCTTATCTGGGGGGTTGGACCAGCCAGGCAGTCTGTGCTGGCCATGTGGGTTATGGCCCCAAGGATCAGCTTGGTCTCTAGAGGGACTGCAGGCTCAGGCCAGCGGTGGAGATAGCCAACGTGTCCCCATGACCCATCCCAGTGAAAACTCCAGACCTGAGGCTTGGGTGAGCTTCCCTGGTCGGCACTATTCCAAGCCTGTTGCCTCATCATTGCAGGCAGAGGTGGGCCCTGTCCACACAGCCCCTCTGAGAGAGGACAGCCAGAGGCTCTGCACTGGCATCTCAGACTCCACCCTGTGCGCCTCTTGCTTTGGTTGACTTTGATCTGGATCCTTTCACCGTAATAGAACTGCACATAGAAAGGCTCTCCGGAGTTCTGTGAGTCCTACTAGCCAATTTTCAAATTGAGGGTGGCTGTGAGGAGCCCCCGTCTTACACTGGGTGTCAGAATTGAGGGTGGCCTTGGGGACTCCTGAATTTTGCACCCTGGTATAGGCAGCTGCTCCCAAACTGTGTTCTGAGGGTCCCCTAATGATTCCCCAAATCTATGATCTCTCCCACCCAAAAGCCAGAGCCCCTAAAATGCTGTGGTGCAGACCCTGAGGGCCTTGCTCATAGGGCAGCGTGTTATCTGAGGACCGTGGGGGTCACCAGGCATTACAACTCTAGCAGCCTTTTTGTAAAATGGTATTAGCCAGCAAAGAGCAAGAAGCAGAGGGCAAGTAGGTCTTAGTAGGAAAATGAAGAACAGCTGGCAGGATAAATCACTGTAAACATCAAGCTAATTCCCTTAAGTGCCATTCTAGACCTAGACCAATTTGTTAGCTTACAAAAAAAAAAGAGAGAGAGAGAGAGAAGAAAACATGGTTTATACTTTGGTTTGCTCTGAACACCAGCAAATTTAACATACTCAGAAATATTTAAAATTAGGAGTAACAAAGAGAGTTGTTTGGGATTTTTTCCTCCTAATTTTCTAGGGAAAATGATAAAATCCTTAGCTAAGAAATACGTTGTTGTCTTTGGGAGGCTGAGGCGGGTGGATCACGAGGTCAAGAGATCCAGACCATCCCAACCAACATGGTGAAACCTCGTCTCTACTAAAAATACAAAAAAAAATAGCTGGGCATGGTGGCATGTGCCTGTAGTCCCAGCTACTTGGGAGGCTGAGGCAGGAGAATCGCTTGAACCCAGGAGGCAGAGGTTGCAGTGAGCCGACATCATGCTGCTGCACTCCAGCCTGGGCGACAGAGGGAGACTCTGTCTCAAAGAAAAAGAAGGAAAGAAGGAAAGAAAGAAAGAGAAGAAAGAGAGGAAGGAAGGGAAGGAAGGAAAAAAAAGAAAGACATTGTTGCTGAAAAATTTCAAGAGGTGTTGCAGGCTTCAGCAATTCCAGATGTCAACTAAGAGTAAAAAGTAGAGGTGCTTGGGTTTGGGCAAAACCCTGAGCTTGGAGCAGGGGAGGGAGGTGGTCCTGCAGCCTGCTGGGTGTGGGGGCCACACACCCATTCTCTCAGCGCCACCTCTTGAGAACCACCCTTGTCTTCTCTTTGTTTGAAGACATGGTGGATTGCTTGGTTGTGAACTAAGGGCTAAGCCACACTCAGTGGAGGAAGCCTCGGAGCCCTGTGGCTCTGCACACCCAGGAGACCTGTGCAGACGCCTATGTGGCTCCCCTTGCATAAGGAATTGTTTCCAACTCAGGTTCTTCGGGATCTGAAAACTACTGTCGTGAAGGTCACATGCCGACAACAAGAAACCAGGGACATCCTGTAGGTTATGAATGGGCAGTGAGGCAGGACCACAGGGGGCATTTCAGAACTCCCCACATGACAAGGAAGTAGCTTCCGTGGGCCCCGATCTCCATCACTCTCTGCTTCTCCCACCTCCCCTGTGCCCACGCCTGTGGGCAGCAGAGCGGAGGCGATGCCTCTGACATCCTTTAAAGCAGCAGGTCTCAAATGTTGGGGCACGAGAATCACCCGGAGACTGGAGAGAACACAGGTTGCTGGGCCCACCCACAGAATTTCTGATTCGTAGGTCTGGGATGAGGCTTGAGAATGTGCATTTCTAATAAGTCTCCAGCTGAAATCAGTGTCTCAGGCTTGGGAACATACTTTGAGAACCACCGCTATAAAGAGTGGCAGGTTGGTCTGTCTCCGTGGACAGGGAAAGAGACGGCAGATGGAGTAATGGAGTCCCTGGGAAGTGGAGGAAGACAAGGGGGATAGATGCCAAGGCCACTTACATCCACCACTGTGTTGGGGCTCTGCACCGAGGTTGTGTAACTGTTGGCCTAGCCAGACCTCACCATGGGGAAACCAAGCAGGAGGAAGACTCCACCTCTCTCTCTCTAAATGGGTACTGAGTAACACAGTGGCCCACATGTTGGCCAGGTGCTGAGAATCCACAGGTGAACCTGACCCAGTCCCAGACTCCTGACTCCTCAAGGAGCTGAACAGCCTTCAAATTTTAAAGCCCCAAATCAGCAGATAACCCAACAGTGGCCAGTTGGTACTCAGGCAGCAGTTGGCCGGTCGGCGAGTGCTGGAAATGCAGGATTTACACTGACAACCTACACACTATGCACCACTTCTGCCTGGAAGGTTGGACAGCACCGTCACAGACGGTCATCCTTACAGGATTCGCACCAGGTACCCCCTCGATTCTTCACTGTGCCACCACCCTCCACTCACTGAGTCTGGGGCCACTCTTGGGGATCCTGGCACAGCCCAGAAAATAGAAGCTAATTCTTACCTGGAGCTGCTAGCAGGCTTTTGTGAAGCCAGAGCAGAGACAGTAACAGGAAGAGAAAAGCCCCTTGAGTCTGGGTATAAAGAAAGACCTGGAAGGATATCAGCAGCCAGTTTCCTTCCACCACCTGGAGAAGAGCTGAGAATTCTGTCTGGACTGAGGGAAGGAGATTTTCCAACGGCAGACAGCAACCAGAGAGGGAAGCCTGCCCCTCCAAGGGTTCTGGAGGAATCCGAGAGCGGAGGGATGGGACTGTGCCTCTTGGGTCGAGTCTAACAACAGCTCGTCTCCCAGCTGGCATGAGAGCAGCTAGTGGAAATCAAGGCAGGCCAGGTAACGGCTGAGAAACAGAGGGAGCCCCGTCACCAGATCCCAGCTGCTCAGTCCAAAGTTCCAGACAGGCAGAGAAGAGCAGCTGGAAGTGTCCTGTGCCCTAAGCCACGCCCAGAGGCGCACTCGAGTACAAATCAGGGAAAGGGTCCTCACCACTGCTCCTTCCTTCTCTTGGGGAAATGTCCTAGTAGACTGATTTTTGTAAGAGGACAGCACTTCGCTGCCATAGGCACAAAATCTCCCGAGCCAAGGCACAGATCCGTGATGTCTACTGTGTGAGCAGCACCCGGGGGCCCTGGGGGTCCCTTCTTCACAGAGGCCACTGAGCTGAAGGTGATCAAGGACCAAGGCGTCTTCCCAGAGGAAGGGAAGCACACACACAGCCCAGGGTGAGAGGGAAGCTCTAACCAGACGAAGGAAACTGCTTAGATGAGGTTACTTAGAAATGCCTGCACCGATGCTTCCCGCACAGCATGGAGCATGGGGGCTCAGAGCTGGAAATCAAGTAGTTATCAAAAGCAAGCTTTTTCTCACCCACGTGTGTGACTGTGACATTGATACTTAAAGAGGCGCTTGGTCCCTGGCCACGTGGAGTGTCTACCTCAGTAGTCTGTGGGGCCATCCCAGGGCAAAAGTGGCTGCTGACCACATCTCCAGCCTCTGCGCCTCACATGCACCCCCCACTTGCTCCCAGTGCCACGTGCTCACGCCCTCTGCCCATGTTAGTCTCTCCTGAGCACCATCCAGTCCCTTGCTTTGGTTTTTGACTCTTCATGGCAGTTTTTGCTTGCGGATATTATATACAGTGTTGAAGTTGTTTATATTCGGTCTTCCCTAATAGAATATATAACTTCCATTTGAAAACAAGGACTTTGCCTTGAATCAGTGGGGATAAGTTTCCCAGTGCCTCGAGCACTACCTGGTGCAGGGTAGATGCTCAACGTTTACAGAATGGATGAAGATCTTAATTTAGAGGAAACTCTACATTGCGGTGAGCCAGCTGCTCCCTGCTGTCATTCAGAAGCTGTGTTTGCTGCTGTTGTCGGGCCAGCCTTGGCTCCAACTGGAGAGAGCCTATCAGGGTGTCATTTCCCTACTGAGCTCAGCCCAGTTCAAGAAATACCAATATCCTGCGTTTGTGAGAAGGATCTTACTTTTGTCTAGTTTATGGATTTTTTTTTTTTTAGCACAGTCATCATAATTGCTTGGGCCTAATGGTGTGTAAGTGCTGCTAGCTAGTTGGAGCTCCACAAAAAAAAAAAAAAAAAAAAAAAAAAAAAAAAAATGCAGCAGCAGCCAGGGGGAGTATGGAAAGAAATGGCTGTCTTCCATCTCTGTTTTAAAGCAGGAGGAGCTCGCCATCATCACCGCCACCCAACAAGGGGAAATACTAAGCAGATGATTCACCAGGTGCTGAGCAGACTGCAGTTACCATGGAGTCGGAGCGGCGACAGACAGTTGCCATCTGTCCAGGATTCAAGGGTGGTGACAGCACCGTGGGCTAGCCTAGCCCTCAGGTCCCCTTCCACCCCCACACCCTTCTCCACTTCTGCCACCTGGTTAAGGCCCTTTCATGACTCATTGTCCACTGGCACTCAAGAAGAGGGGAATAAATAACCTTAAATCAGCCTTTTATTTTATTTCTAACAGGGTCTTGCTCTGTCGCCCAGGCTGGAGTGCAGTGGTGCAATCTCAGCTCACTGCAGCCTTGACCTCCTAGGCTCAAGTGATCCTCCCGCCTCAGCCTCCCAAGGAACTGGGACCACAGGCACACAACACCACACCTGGCTAATCTTTGTATTTTTTGTAGAGACAGGGTTTCACCATGTTGCCCAGGCTGGCCTCAAACTCCTGAGCTCATGCAATCTGTCTGCCTCAGCCTCCCAAAGTGCTGGGATCACAGGAAAGAGCCACCACACCTGGCCTAAATCTGCCTTTTAAAATGAGCATGGCAGCAGCTGTGGTCCCAGCTATGAAGAGTAAACAGACAAGGTTGACATTTTCCCTAAAAGGATATTTGGGATAATCCATGGCTAGACCAGAAGCTCTCTCTGGGTAGGAATCTGTGCTCCATAAACATCTGCAGAATGCAAAGGAGTGATGAGCCTCCCCCGCTGCAGACCCTCACCTGCCACCCCACCAGTTCCCTCCCTTCCGTCACTCCATCCCATACCTGCCACCCCACCAGTTCCCTCCCTTCCGTCACTCCATCCCATACCTGCCACCCCACCAGTTCCCTCCCTTCCGTCACTCCATCCCATACCTGCCACCCCACCAGTTCCCTCCCTTCCGTCACTCCATCCCATACCTGCCACCCCACCAGTTCCCTCCCTTCCGTCACTCCATCCCATACCTGCCACTCTACCAGTTCCCTCCCTTCCGTCACTCCATCCCATACCTGCCACCCCACCAGTTCCCTCACTTCCTTACACTCCATCCCATACCTGCCACTCTACCAGTTCCCTCCCTTCCTTACACTCCATCCCATACCTGCCACTCTACCAGTTCCCTCCCTTCCTTACACTCCAGCCCATACCTGCCACCCCACCAGTTCCCTCCCTTCCTTACACTCCGTCCCATACCTGCCACCCTACCAGTTCCCTCCCTTCCTTGTCACTCCATCCCATCTGTCCTCCCCACTGGCCAAGGGTCCTCCTGAAAAGCAAACCCGGTCATGTCTCTTCCCTGTTTAAATCCCTGATCGCTCATCCTCAAACCCTAGATTCCAATGACCCTGAAATGCAGCTTTTCCCCCCATGCCTTCACATATCCACCCCGTCTGCCTGGAACTGCGTGTTCCCTCCCTACCCCTGCCCCCATTCATGTCTCCCAGACCTTCAATGATTCCAGCCTCCAACCTACTGAGAGGCTGGTGGGCCATCTCCCCACTGCCTCCCAGTCCAGCCTCCCCTTCTCTGCGGGGTGGAGCCCCCTCCTGAGGCTCTGCTTCATGGAAATACAGCGCTCTCCTCCTGCGCACTCTCAGTGTCAACCCGTTCTCCTGTCCTCCTCCAGTAGCCTCTGAGCTTTTCGAGGGTAGAGAGAATTTTTATCTGAGAATCTCCCATTCCTGGCACATAATAGCCACTCAAAGTATTTTTTTAATCAGTAAGTGAATGATGAATGTATGAGTTGGTTTTGTTACACTTTTCATTTATTCAAGATGATAGAACTGCAACATCCAAAGTCAATACTTGAAATAATGGCCAAAATATAATTATGAAGACACACTGGTCACTACACACCTAATAGAAAGGCTAAAATCCAAAACACCAACACCACAAATGCTGGTGAGAGTATGGACCAATAGGAACTCTCATTCACTGCTGGTGGGAATGCAAAATGGTACTGCCACTTCAGAAGACAGTTTGTCAGTTTCCTACAAGACGAAACATATTCTTAACATATGATCCAGCAGTCACGCTCCTTGATATTTACCCAAATGAACTGAAAACTTCTGTCTGCACAAAAACCTGCACACGGATGTTTATAGCAGCTTTGTTCATAATTGGCAAAACTTAGGAGCAACCAAGATGTCCTTCTGTAGGTGAGTGGATAAATAAACTGTGATACAACTAAATGATGAGATTGTTCAGTGCTAAAAAGAAATGAGCTTTCAAGCCATGAAAAGACATGGAGGAAACTTAAATGCATATTACTGAGTGAAAGGAGCCCATCTGAAAAGGTTACCTACTGTATGAGTCCAACTACATAACATTCTGGAAAAGGCAAAATTATGGTGACAATCAAAAGATCAGTGGTTGGCCGGGCGCGGTGGCTCAAGCCTGTAATCCCAGCACTTTGGGAGGCCGAGACGGGCGGATCACGAGGTCAGGAGATCAAGACCATCCTGGCTAACACGGTGAAACCCCGTCTCTACTAAAAAATAAAAAAAAAAAATCTAGCCGGGCGAGGTGGCGAGCGCCTGTAGTCCCAGCTACTCAGGAGGCTGAGGCAGGAGAATGGCGTGAACCCGGGAGGCGGAGGTTGCAGTGAGCTGAGATCCGCCCACTGCAGTCCAGCCTGGGTAACAGAGCGAGACTCCGTCTCAAAAAAAAAAAAAAAAAAAAAAAAAAAAAAAAAAAAAAGATCAGTGGTTGCCAGGGGTTGTAGGGACAGAGGGGTGAATAGACAGGCACAGAGGAATTCTAGGACAGTGAAACTACTCTGTATGACACTGCAGTGGTGTACACGTCACACATTTGTATAACACCAAGAGTGAATCCTGATATAAACTGTGGACTTTGGGCGATAATGATATGTCCATGTAGGGTCATCGGTGTAACAAATATGCCACTTGGTGCAGGACGTGGATGGTGGGGGAGGCTGTGTGAGTCCCAGCAGGGAATGTATGGGAACTCTCTGTGATTTCCACTCCATTTTGTTGTGAACCTAAAACTGCTCTAAAAATATTTTAATTTAAAAACAAGAAACACTGGCCACATCGTCAAGAAAGTAATGATATGACATTAATGATTAAAGCACATATATACACACCAAGGATGAATCGTGAAACCAACTAAGGACATTCCCATGTGCCTCACCCATGAAAAGTCATAACAAGTGTGACTGTCCCATGGGATGGGCTGGCACCCATCCTGGCCTCGGGCAGCACTGGCAGGCTCTCTTTCCCACTTTATTAGTGCCTGTTCCTGTCTGCAGATAGGGCTGTTAATATGTCATGGTAAAGTCCATCGCAAGTGTGAGCTGGCAGTCAGGAAAATCAGTTCAGGATATCCTGGCTGGGGCTATTTTAAACCCAGTGTCAGTGGCTTAGTTTCCTTTGCCGAGTAAAAGCCCTATTTAGGGCTGCACACACCCCACTGGTTTGGAAGGACTTCAGGGGATCTTAAGAGAAAATGTGTTTGAAAAATACAGGAAACGTTCTACTGCTTAACTGGGAAGAAGTAAATATACCCAAGGCTTAATGTCTCGATGCCCTTCGTGTGTGATCTGCCTCAAGATTGAGCAAGGAAAGAAAGGCCTTCCTGCCCTATGCATCTCCTTAGAACATCTTTTCTAGAACCTTTGCAGTTACCAAAATGCAATCTCCCTTATAAACGACTGGCTTTTCCTTGAGTCCCAGGTAGAGCGCTTTTCTTACCCTATGCTGCTGTGTTCTTCCCATCATGTCCTGTGGTAGTTTCTGCTCTCAGGAGCCCTGTATTCATATTCACTAGCAGCGAACAAGTGTTGAGGAACATTTTATTCTGTGGTCTTCAACTGCCAACTTTAAAAGATGATACAGTGGTTGTGGGGGGTAACTGAAAAGTTGGAGTGAAGAAACTGGATCTTGGAAAGGTTTTACCATGATTCCAATATATTCCACTGGGCTAATCCCACCCCAAGGGTGTGCAGAAGACAACTTTAGACATGGAAAAATGAGGAAGGAGCCAACAGTGCAGTACTGAGCCCCATATTCCCCAGAATTTGCAATTCCTCTCTCCAGTGCATTGGCACAGAAAGGAAGTAAATATATTCGCCAGGACTTCAGTTAGCACTTGCTTGGGTGCAAGTGACAGAAAGAAACCCAACTCAAAGTAGCTTAAGCAAAATAAGAGGGTTCACTGCTTCACAAGGATAATCTATAATCAGATCCGGCATGGTCCAGGGCCCCATCTATGTCAGAAGGACTCGTTCTTTCCATCTTTCTCTTTTCACCTCTCAGCACTGTGCTCCCCCCTGGTTGGCTTCCCATTCAGATGGTCTCAGCCTTCAGAATGACAAAATAGGCACCGACAGTTCCAAGTTTTTGTCCTCGCAGGCAAGTGACCCCAGTGAAAGAGAACAGGAGGGTTCCTCCCTCCGTGCGCCAAGTCCTGCAACCCAATCTCACGAGACCTGCTTGGGTCACCTGCCCAGCCCAGAACCAATCCCTGGAGCTCAGAGGATACCTGGAGATCTGCTGCTCCAGACCTAAGCACCCCCAACCTGCTGCAGAGTGAGGAGTCAGCCCCATCAAACCTCATGGAGCAAGAGCGGGACAGGCAGTTGCCAGTAGAAAGTCAGGGTGGACTGGACAGAGCAATGGTCCACTGCACTTCCCCTGTGCACAGAGGCCTTGGTGTAATGCTAGCTCTGAGTAGACAGGTCAGGCAATACCACCACTTGGCCATCTAACAAGGGCTGGCAAAGGCCGAGGCAAAGAACAGGGGCTTTCAGAGCAGTTGCCAAACCCTGGGTCTGGCATGGCCATCCTGTGCACCTCCCCTGGCCCCCATGCTGTCAGCCACAGGGCTCCTTCTGCCTCCGCAAAGCGCTGCGGCCTGTGCCCCCTTCCCGTGCCCACTCCCACCTCAGTCAGCCCACAAGCACCGGCATGAGCTTCGTCGGCTGCAGTGACAGAGCAACACCACCTCAGCCACTCAACACAACACAAGCGTGCCTCTTTGAATCCAAGCTGGATTCAAAGCTTGAATCTTCAGCTCTCTTTGAATCTGAGCTGGCCTGTGACTTGCTTTGACCAGCACGGTGTGGCAGGCCAGGTTTCCATTAGCAACCAGAACACTCAGTTTCCACTAATTCTTTGAATGCTTAAGTTAAACATTAAAGAACTGGAGAAACTGGTGCCTGAGTATGAAGGCTGGAATGTGAAAACAAAATGAAGACCCACCTGGGTTTTCTCAAATCCTAAAGTCTGATCAAATAATAATAGCATTTTTATATATGCACCTCGTACCAGGACCCACTGAAGATTAAGAAAGTTTCCAAGACTCTAGAGAAAGCTTTCCAGACCCTAGACCCTAATTAAAGATTAGATCTAGGCTGGGTGCAGTGGCTTTCATCTGTAATCCCAGCACTTTGGGAGACCAAGTTGGGTGGATCACCTGAGATCAGGAGTTCACGACCAGCCTGACCAACATGGAGAAACCCTGTCTCTACTAAAAATACAAAAATTAGCCAGGCGTGGTGGCAGGTGCCTGTAATCTCAGCTACTCAGGAGGCTGAGGTAGGAGAATGGCTTGAGCCCGGGAGGCAGAGGCTGCAGTGAGCCAAGATCGTGCCACTGCACTCCAACCTAGGTGACGGAGCGAGACTCCGTCTAAAATAAAAATAAAAATAAAGATTAGATGTAGATTGAATGAAACACTCCTATTTGTAGGTGCAATTCCACACATAGCATGGAACTTAAAATAAATATAAGCATTAGGAAAAAAACTTGTAACTTTGAGTTGGTCTGGTGAGTTACTCCAACCTTCTCCCTATAACTGGCTGCACAAATATAAACTCCTTTCTTTCCCAGTCTGTCTACATCTCATTATTAGACTGTGAGAACAAGCAGCCAGACCTCATTCTGTCCAGGAACAACAGTACAGCAGAAGGGATGCTGGGCCAGCTCCGACCTTGAGCTTAAGGGGCTCAGCAACTCTGCTTTAGTTCTCTTGGAGCCCTGAGCCGCCTCCTGAGAGGCTGATGGAACAAGGCCCCAGCAGGTCCCCAGCCAATCCAGCCACCCCAGCTGAGGCACCAGACACATGAGTGAGGCCACATGAGGTATTCCAGTTCCCAACTGAGGTCCCAGATGAATGCTGTCAACACCTGTGGAGCTGTAGCTCTAGCCAACACCCCACAGAGCAAAAGAACCTCCCCTGCAAGTCCAGCCAGTTTGCAGAAATTTGAGATATAACAAATCATAGTTATTTTATGCCAGTAACTTTTGAGATGACTTGTTACATAGCAATAGAAACTGAGACAACATATAAATCCTACTTCTCCAGCCTCATGCCTTCTCTGACACTCCAAATACTTGGCTCCATCCACACGCCCTTGAACACCTCCTCCTGATGTGCCTGACAAACTCCTACTCATCCCTCAAGACCCAGCTGAAACCTTCATACCTTTTGACATCCTCCCTAGTCACTCCCTCTCACTCTCGGAAATCCTTTCTTCCACCGGTTCCCTGGAACATTCCTTTATTAGAGCCTATATTCATAGAGAGTTTGTTTTTTCTTTGCTTTTGTCATGGCCGCCTCCACTAACTAACCTGTGGTTCTGCAAGAGCAGAGATGGTCTCCTATTAATCTGTGGACCTCCAGTTCCTGATGAAGGGCCTGGTACATGATAGATACTCAACATATATTTGAAAGAATGGATGAATAAATACATGAAAGGAAATGAAGGAATATAAAGTACATTGTTGTTTTTTCAAAAGCCCCCATCTGAGTCTAGACGGAGGCAGGGAGGCCTTAAAACTTGCCTCCATCCCCACTTATGGCTTCTGTTGAGCCCTCTCGAGTGTGCGCTTGTCTACAAGCCTGGGGACATGAAGGAAAGAGTCTTAGCACAGCTCCAGAGCACCTTTCACCTGGACTGTGAACAGCACACTCTCCCAGGAGTTGCTGCTCCTTTCAGAACTGTTGTTGCCATCTGGAATTGGCAAGCAGAGGCTGCGTGGACCCTACATAGCCTGGCCAAGGACTGGCGTGTCTGAACTGAACTTTGGAGCTCCTGGAGGTTTAAGGATCCTAAGGATTTTTTTAAAATCAGGTATGGGAAGACACGCAGATATAAAAATGACTGTCATGGTGTTATGCCCAGACCGTTTGTTCCCCAAAGAAGACCACCAGAGTCCAGAGTCAAAGCCAAGCGGCAAGGATCTTTACTGCAAGTTCGAACTTGGTCCCTCCATTCCACAGCATACAAGAGGGCCTCGAACAATGCGAGTGCTTGCTTTTTATAGCCCTATGTAAACAGGATATGTAAAGTTATAGGGAACAAGGTAATTCTCTCGGTTACAACATTACAATTGGTTAACATTCTACAGTTAGCATTCCTTATCGGAGATCTCCCAGGTGATGTTTTTCTGAAGTTTGAAAGAAATATGGAGGAATGTGTTTGTGCTGGGCTGAGGAAGTTGGGAGATATATGGGGGATGTGCCTCATTCCTTTCAATGGATGAAGAAGTGTTTACTCACAGTTCCCTGGAAGCAGGTGTCAATGAAAAGAGTTGAACTCTGTAAAATATTTAAAGAGAGTTATTCTGAGCCAAATATGAGTGACCAAGGCCCAAGGCACAGTCTCAAGAGGTCCTGAGAACATGTGCCCAAGGTGGTTGGGTTACAGCTTGGTTTCATGCATTTTAGGGGGACAGAAGTTAAACCCAGGCATCAATCAATATGTGTAAGGTGTAGATTGGTAGTTTAGTCCAGGAAGGCGGGACAACTTGAAGCAGTCACACTGTGGGGTGGGGAGGACTTCCAGGTGGATTCCAAGATTTTCTGATTGACAGTTGGTTGAAATGTAACCTCCCAATAGGTTCGTCTTGCCTGCTGCCTAGACAGAGCCAATTTATTAAGACAGGGGGATTGCAATAGAGAAAGAGTAATTCATGCAGAGCCAGCTTGCAGGAGACTAGAGTTTTATTATTACTCAAATCAGTCTCTCTGAGCATTTGGTGATCAGAGTTTTTAAAGATAATTTGGCAGGTAGAGGCTTGGGAAGTGGGGAGTGCTGATTGGTCAGGCTGGAGATGGGAATCATAAGGAGTTGAAGTGAGTTTTTCTTGCCATTTTCTGTTCCTGGGTGGGATGGCAGAACTGGTTGAGCCACGTTACTGGTCTGGGTGGTGTCAGCTGATCCATCGAGTGAGTGCAGGGGCTGCAAAATATCTCAAGCACTGATCTTAGGTTTTACAATAGTGATGTTATCCCCAAGAGCGACTTGGGGAGATTCAGACTCTTGGAGCCAGAGGCTGCATGACCCCTAAACTATAATTTCTATCTTGTAGCTAATTTGTTAGTCCTGCAAATGCAGACTGGTCCCCAGGAAAGAAGGGGGTCTTTTCAGGAAAGGGCTGCTATCAATTTTGTTTCAGAGTCAAACCATGAACTGAATTCCTTCCCAAAGTTAGTCTGGTCTATGCTCAGCAATAAACAAAAACAGCTTAAAGGTTAGAAGCAAGATGGAGTCGGTTAGGTCTGATTTCTTTCACTGTCATAATTTCCTCAGTTATAATTTTGCAAAGGTGGTTTCAGAAAGAGTTAAGTTATTATCTAAAGAATTGGAATCAATACAAGGGAGTCTCTGGGTTAAAATGAGAGGTTGTAGAGACCAAAGTTCTTACTGTCACATGCGTCCGTGTGAAGAGACCACCAAACAGGCTTTGTGTGAGCAACATGACTGTTTATTTCACCTGGGTGCAGGCGGCTGAGTCCGAAAAGAGAGTCAGCAAAGGGAGATAAGGGTGGGGCCGTTTTATAGGATTTGGGTAGGTAAAGGAAAATTACAGTCAAAGGGGGGTTGTTCTCTGGCGGACAGGAGTGGGGGGTTACAAGGTGCTCAACGGGGGAACTTTTTGAGCCAGGATGAGCCAGGAAAAGGAATTTCACAAGATAATATCACTTAAGGCAAGGACCGGCCATTTTCACTTCTTTTGTGGTGGAATGTCATCGGTTAAGGCAGGGGCAGGGCATTTGCACTTCTTTTGTGATTCTTCAGTTACTTCAGGCCATCTGGGTGTATACATGCAAGTCACAGGGGATATGATGGCTTGGCTTGGGCTCAGAGGCCTGACATTCCTGCCTTCTTATATTAATAAGAAAAATAAAACAAAATGGTGTGAAGTGTTGGGGCGGTGAAAATTTTTTGGGGGCTGGTGTGGAGAGAGAATGGGCGATGCTTCTCAGGGCTGCTTCAAGCGGGATTAGGGGTGGCGTGGGAATCTAGAGTGGGAGAGATTAAGCTGAAGGAAGGTTTTGTGGTAAGGGGTGATATTGTGGGGTCGTTAGAAGAAACATTTGTCATATAGAACGATTGGTGATTGCCTGGATGCGGTTTTGTATAAATTGAAAAACTAAACGGAAGACACAAGGTCTGAATAAGAAAATGAGAGAAAACAGGTATTAAAGGACTAAGAATTGGGAGGACCTAGGACATCTGATTAGAGAGTGCTTAAGGAGGCTCAGCATAGCCTTGCTAGCAAAGATTATTTACTTTAAGAGGGAATTTAGAGTGGTGGTTTAGGATAGCACTAGGAGATATCAGCTGTGATGGCTTGGAGAAACAGTGTAAATAAGCAGTGTAAACAAGAGCAGGGCATTTATGAGTAGTTGAGAATGGCGAATAGGAGTATGACTAGACAGAAGACAGTAGGGATGAAAGTGTTTTGGGGTGCAGTCTAAGTTGGTCTGGTGTCTGGAATGAGACTGGGACTTAATAAAAGGAGTGTCCACACAGGAGCTCAAATGGGCTGGAACTTGTAGCATTCCGAGGACAGGCCTGAATTCTGAGAAGGGAAAGTGGTAGAAGTATTGTTTAGTCCTTTTTAAGTTGGTGACTGAGCTTGGTGAGGTGTGTTTTTAAAAGACCATTAGTCCGTTCTACCTTTCCTGAAGATTGAGGAAGGCAAAGGATATAAAGGTTTCACTGAATATCAAGAGCCTGAGAAACTGGTTGGGTGATTTGACTATTAAAGGCTGTATAGAGGTAGGAAGGCCAAACCGAGGAATTATGTCTGACAGAAGGGAAGAAATGACCGTGGTGGCCTTCTCAGACCCTGTGGGAGAGGCCTCTACTTATCCAGTGAAAGTGTCTACCTAGACTAAGAGGTATTTTAGTTTTCTGATATGTGAGTAAAGTCAATTTGCCAGTCCTGGGCAGGGTCAAATCCCCGAGCTTGATGTGTACGAAAGGGAAGGGGCCTGCACAATCCCTGAGGAGCAGTAGAATAGCAGATGGAACACTGAGAAGCGATCTCCTTGAGGATAGATTTCTAGGATGGAAAGGAAATGAGAGGTTCTAAGAGATAGGCCAGCGGTTTGTAACCTACATGGAAGAGGCTATGAAATGACGACAGAATAGAATGGGCCTGTGAGGCTGGAAGGAGATATTTTAACCATTTGCCTTGTGTGGGAAGAGATTGATAGGTGGAAGTGGCTGATGTGAAGGAGGAAAACTGCCGTGAGGGATAGAATTTGGAACACTGGCAGCTTTTTTAGCTAATTTATCAGCATAAGCATTGTTCTGAGCAATGGTTGGGGGAAGAAAATAGATTTTGGAAGTTATGAGAACTGTAGAGAGTTGAGCATAGTTTGTGATTTTTAGGGCCTCTAACAGTATTAAAGCAGTGGTAGCCACTGCGCGCAGACATGAGGGCTAGGCTAAAACAGTAAGGTCAAGTTGTTTGGACAGAAAGGCTACAGGACGCAGTTCCGGATCTTGTGTAAGAATTCTGATCACGCTAACCATGCCTAGGAAGGAAAGGAGTTGTTGTTTTGTAGAAGGGATTGGGGTTTGGGAGATTAGCCGGACACGATCAGCAGGGAGAGTAAGTGTGTATTTATGAGAATTATGCCGAGATAGGTAACAGATGAGGAAGAAATTTGGGCTTGACTGAAGTAATGGGGGCTGTCTGTGAGGCCTTGCAGCAGTACAGCCCAGGTAATTTGCTGGGCCTGATGGTGATGGGTGTCAGGGTCAGTCCAAGTGAAAGCAAAGAGAGGCTGGGATGAAGGGTGTAAAGGAATAGTAAAGAAAGCATGTTTGAGATCCAGAACAGAATAATGGGTTGTGGAGGGAGGTATTGAGGATAGGAGAGGATATGGGTTTGGCACCACGGGGTGGATAGGCAAGACAATTTGGTTGATAAGGCGCAGAGATCTTGAATTAACCTGTAGGGCTTGTCTGGTTTTAGGACAGGTAAAATGGGGGAATTGTAAGGGGAGTTTATAGGCTTTAAAAGGCCATGCTATAACAGGTGAGTGATAACAGGCTTTAATCCTTTTAAAGCGTGCTGTGGGATAGGATATTGGCATTGAGTGGGGTAAGGGTGATTAGGTTTTAATGAGATGGTAAGGAGTGTATGATCAGTCACCAAGGAGGGAGTAGAGGTATCCTATACTTGTGGGTTAAGGTGGGGAGATACAAGGGGAAGACACGAAGGAGGCTTTGAACTGGGGGAAAAGGCAGCAATGAGGTGTGGCTGTAGCCTAGGAATAGTCAGGGAAGCAGATAATTTAGTTAAAATGTCTTGGCCTAATAAGGGAACTGGGCAGGTGAGGATAACTAAAAAGGAATGCATAAAAGAATGCTGTCCAAATTGGCACCAGAGTTGGGGAGCTTTAAGAGGTTTGGAAGCCTGGCCGTCAACACTCACAACAGTTATGGAGGCAAGGGAAGCAGGCCCTTGAAAAGAAGGTAATGTGGAGTGAGTAGCCTCCGTATTGATTAAGAAGGGGACAGACTTACCCTCCACTGTAAGAGTTACCCAACGCATCTGTGATGGTCTAGGAGGCTTCCGAGGCAATGGGGCAGCATCACTCTTCAGCCACTAAGCCGAGAAGATCTGGGAAGGAGTCAGTCAGAGAGCCTTGGGCCAGAGCGCCAGGAGCTCTGGGAGTGGCTGCCGGGCGAGTTGAACAGTCTGATTTCCAGTGGGGTCCCGCACAGATGGGACACGGCTTAGAAGGAATCCCGAGCTGCGGGCATTCCTTGGCCCAGTGGCCAGATTTCCAGCACTTGTAGCAAGATCCTGGGGGAGGAGGTTCTGGAGGAACCCCTGGCAGCTGTGGTTAGGCGTTCGGAGTTATGTGCTGGAGATGTGGCTGGGGTTTGTCTCACAGTGGAGGCAAGGAATTGCAACTCAGAAATAAGTTGCTACTTGGCTGCCTCTACTCTATTATTGTACACCTTGAAGGCGAGGTTCATTAAGTCCTGTTGTGGGGTTTGAGGGCCGGAATTTAATTTCTGGAGTTTTATTTAATGTCAGGAGCAGATTGGGTAATAAAATAAAATGCATAGTAAGAATAAGACCGCTTTCTGACCTTTCAGGGTCTAGGGCTGAAAAGTGTCTCAGGGTTGCTGCTAAACGGGCCATGAACTGGGCTGGGTTTTTTATATTTGATGAAAAAGAGCCTAAACACTAACTGATTTGGAAGAGGTCGGATAAAGAAAAAGGAGCATTAACCTTGACTATGCCTTTAGCTGTAGCCACTTTTTTAAGAGGAAATTTCTGGGCAGGTGGGGGAGGGCTAGTCGTGGAAGGAAACTGTAAGCCAGAAACTGTAGGCCAGACCGGGTGTGAGGAGGGGAGGTGATAAAAGGATTACAAGGTAGTGGAGCGAAGGCTAAGGAAAAATTGGGACCTAGCTCGGCCTGGCGAGGAGGGGAGAGGTCAGATGGGTCTGTAGAAAGGAAGATTAGAAAGACTCAGCGACGCTTGGGGTTGGGGCTAAGGGGACAGGCGGGAGGGAAAGAAGGAAGATTTGGGACGAGTTGCATTGGGAACAGAGACTAGGGAGGGACCGATGTGTAAAAGAATGCCTGGACGTCGGGCACCTCAAACCGTTTGCCCATTTTACGACAATTATTTAGATCTCGTAGGATGGAAAAATCTAAAGTGCCATTTTCTGGCTATTTAGAGCCATTGTCAAGTTTGTATTGGGGCCAAGCGGTGTTGCAGAAGAAGATAAGGCGTTTAGGTTTTAGGTCAGGTGTGAGTTGAAGAGGTTTTAAGTTCTTGAGAACACAGGCTAAGGGAGAAGGAAGAATGGAGGGTGGAAGGTTGCCCATAGTGAAGGAGGCAAGCCCAGAGAAAACAGAGAGTAGAGATATGGAGAGAAGGAGTTCGGGGGTTCTTGCCCTCCAGAAAATCGGGAAAGGGATCGGGGTGTGGAACTAAGGGATTGGGGCACAAAAATAAGAGGTCAGGGCGCAAAAATAAGAGGTCGGGGTACTTGCCCCTCCCCCAGAAAAGCAGAGAAGGGGCAGAGACAGGGAGGGTAGGGGTTGGGGTGCTTGCCCCTCCCCCAGAAAAGTGGGACTTGCCACTTTTCGTGAAGGACCAAGGCAGGCGTCCCCGCAGCACGGTCAGACACCCCTGAAACGTGGGTGAGTAATCAGAGAGGCGTCCCTGCAATGATTAAACACCAGGGGAAGGCTGCCTTCTCCAGTCCGTGACCGGCGCCGGCGTTTTGGGTTCCACGGATAAAACATGTCTCCTTTGTCTCTACCAGAAAATGAAAGGAATTGAAATTCAGAGAAGGGAGAGATTGAAGGGTGGTGCCAAGATTGAAAGGAGAAAGAGGTTAAGAGATAGTGAGAGAGGTTGAAGAAGAGAGTAAAAAAGGGGCCGCTTACCCGATTTAAAATGGGTGAGATGTTCCTTGGGCTGTTGGGTCTGAGGACCCGAGGTCATAGGTGGATCTTTCTCACGGAGCAAAGAGCAGGAGGACAAGAGATTGATCTCCCAAGGGAGGTCCCCTGATCCGAGTCACGGCACCAAAATGTCATGCGTGTCCGTGTGAAGAGACCACCAAACAGGCTTTGTGTGAGCAACATGGCTGCTTATTTCACCTGGGTGCAGGCGGGCTGAGTGAAAAGACAGTCAGCGAAGGGAGATGGGGTGGGGCCGTTTTACAGGATTTGGGTAGGTAAAGGAAAAGTCCAGTCAAAGGGGGGTTGTTCTCTGGCAGGCAGGAGTGGGGGTCACAAGGTGCTCAGTGGGGGAGATTTTTGAACCAGGATGAGCCAGGAAAAGGACTTTCACAAGGTAATGTCATCCCTTAAGGCAAGGACCGGCCATTTTCACTTCTTTTGTGGTGGAATGTCATCGGTTAAGGCAGGGGCAGGGCATTTGCACTTCTTTTGTAATTCTTCAGTTACTTCAGGACATCTGGGCTTATACATGCAAGTCACAGGGGATTCTATGGCTTGGCTTGGGCCCAGAGGCCTGACACTTATGTAGTTGAAGCCTCTGGGTAGCAGGCTTCAGAGAGAATAGATGGTAAATCTCTCTTAAACCTAAAAAGGTGCCAGATTCTTAATCTCTCCTGGATCCGGAAAAGACCTAGAAAGGGAAGGGGATTCTCTAGAGAATGTAGATTTTCCCTACGAGAGGTAGCTTTGCAGGGCCGTTTCAAAATATGTCAAAGAGGCTGGGTGCAGTGGCTCACACCTGTAATCCCAGCACTTTAGGAGGCTGAGGCAGGATTGCTTGAGCCCAGGAGTTTGAAACCAGCCTGGGCAACATAGCAAGACACTGTCTCTATAAACATCAATAAAGAAATAAAAATAGGCCGGGCGCGGTGGCTCAAGCCTGTAATCCCAGCACTTTGGGAGGCCGAGATGGGCGGATCACGAGGTCAGGAGATCAAGACCATCCTGGCTAACATGGTGAAACCCATCTCTACTAAAAAATATACAAAAAACTAGCCGGGCGAGGTGGCGGGCGCCTGTAGTCCCAGCTACTCAGGAGGCTGAGGCAGGAGAATGGTGTGAACCTGGGAGGCGGAGCTTGCAGTGAGCTGAGATCTGGCCACTGCACTCCAGGCTGGGCGACAGAGCAAGACTCCGTCTCAAAAAAAAAAAAAAAAAAAAAGAAAGAAAAATAAAAATATGTCAAAGAAATATATTTTGGGATAAAATACTTTGATTTCTTTCAGGGCCTGCCATCTGTCATGTGATGCTATACTAGAGTGATGTTAGAATTTGGTATCTTATTGCTAGAGTCTGTTCTATCAGTCTTAAGATCTCATTTTAATGTTAATGCTGGTCAGCTGTGCCTGAATTTCAAAGGGAGGAGGGGACAGAGAGGCATAGCTGACCTCTGCTTCATGACCTGAACTCGTTTTTCAGGTTGACTTTGGAATTTCCTTGGCTGAGGGAAGAGATCCATTTAGTCGGTTGTGGGGCTTTTAATTTTATTTTTGGTTTACACAGGAGACAGGGCACACCAGGCAGGGCCACAGAGGGATGCACCAGGTTGGTCGCAATGCATGGGGGTGGGTGGGTGAGGTGTGAAGAAGAACCTTTATTGTGCCTTCGTAGGAAGGTGTGGGCCAGGCAGCGGCAGCAGGCTGAGGGCTGGACAGTGAATAATTTCAGCATGCCGTGGGCATAGGGGCTGTTCCTAGCAGTCTGGCACCCAGCTCTGAGATGATAAGGGCAGGTGAATGGTGGCCTGAAGTGTGAGGACCAATGAAAGAGGTAGTTGGGGGTGCGGCTGCTGGATGAGTTCCTTTGAATAAGAAAGGCACATCCTGGGTGAGCTGTTTACTATCCTCAGGAATTGGCCCCAGGGTCAGTGAGACCCTGGATGCCGAAGTATCAGAGAGACAGGGTAGAAATGGCTCCTCTCCTCCCTGTGACATGGAGCCCTGCAGGCATCCAGGACAAAGCTTTTCCTGGGGCTATTGAATGTGACAAATCCGGTTCATCAATTATGCACTGCACATAAAAGGCAACACAACAACATGTCACTAAAGACACCTCCTGCACTGCCACCCAGCAGTGTGAGGACCACATACTCACCAGGTGTGGAGCCGATGCACAGACACGCGATGGCAGGTGAGGAATGCCTTCACAGCTTCTCTACATGCCTTGGTTTTAGGCAAACCAGAGCAGAGTAGCAGAAGAATAGTACATGCTTAAGCCATAGATAATTAAAAAGCAAGCAGGTCTTGAACACTATAGTGCATTATTGCTATAAAATTTCTGGGAGAAAAATACCCAAAACTAGTGCAGCAATTTCTGCCAGGGTGCCTGACCTTTTCACCTACTTGGTGTGAACCCAAAATATCTGAGACAGGTCTCAGTCAATTGGGAAAGTTGATTTTGCCAAAGGTTAAGGACATGCCCGTAACACAGCCTCAGGAGGGCCTGACATGTGCCCAGGGGGGTCGGGGTACAGCTTGCTTTTATACGTTTTGGGGAGACACAATACATCAATCAATACATGTAAGATTGACATTGGTTCGATCCGGGTGGGAAACTTGAAGTGGGGAGGGGGAAGCTTTGAGGTTTATTTTTGGTTTACATAGGACTGCTTTTCTTTCTTTTCTCCTCATGGGTCCTGTAGGATCTATGATAAGATAATAGGTATTTTATGCTCCAATATTCTTATAAATCAAGGACATGAATATCCATTGATCTCAGCTTCTGGTCATTAGAGATAAGCAGTGTTTCCATGGTGACACTGTTTAATTCCAGCCAAAAGCAAAGGAACATGATGTGTTGGTTAGCCTGTGTAGCATCGTTGCAGGCTGATGGGTGACACTTCACAAACTTGTTATATGCTAAAAATAGGCCACGAACCCCCGTGGACTCACCCTGTTACTGGTGGAAGGTGTCCGAGTTACTGGCAGTGAATCCATACAGGTCTGCACCAACCTCAGTTCTTGCCTCCTCAGAAGAAAGAATTCGACTGAGGGGCACAAGGCAGAAAAAGAGACCCAGGCAAGTTTCAGAGCAAGAGAGAGCAGGAAAGAAAGGAAAGTACACTTACTTGGAAGCGTCTCAAGCTGGCAACTTGAAGAACAAGTGCGGCATTTAAATTTGATCCTTGGACTTTATAGCCTGGCCCACCTCTGGCATCTTGCAGCCCTTTCCCATAATTCTTCCCTTAGGGTGGGATGCCCACATGCAGAGAGCAGTCCTGACGCCTGGGAACTGAGCACGCACAGTGGGTTTAGGAAGTTGTAGGCGGCACGCTCCCTTTTCCGGTGGAGGCCCCGGGAAAGTCATATTCCACCATTTTGTGGCTTAACGCGCATGCCTGAGCTCACTAGCCCAATAACTGAGATTTTACTGGAAGCCATTTTTGCTTCTCCCTGGCACCTGCCTTAAATTAACACTTTAACGTTAACAGCTGTGGCTCTTCAGGAGATTGTCTCTCCCTGGCGTAGGGTGCCGAATAATCACTTTTAGAACGGCAGTGTGATCATTGTCACACCATCACCTGAGACCATCACCTGACATTCCTGGTGGGTAGGGGAGAGCCCTCTCCCGCCCTGCTCATGCGTAACTACCTGTACCAGACCCCAGTGACACCCTAGAGTCAGGATGTGTGCTTTGGAACAATGGACCACAGCTAGAAAAACTCAGAGCAGTTGAACCCAAGTACCATCTGCCAGTTCCATCAGAGTAAAGAGAACCTCATAATGTAACTACCCAATGGACCCTTCTTGCCTGCTGCCCAGATAGAGCCTATTTATTAAGGCAGGGGAATTGCAATGGAGAAAGAGTTTAATTCACACAGAGACAGCTGAACGGGAGACTGGACTCTTACTATTACTCAAATCAGTCTCCCCAAGGATTCGGGGGCTAGGGTTTTTCAAAGGTAGTTTGCGGAAAGGGGTGGGGGTGCCTAGGCAATGCGTGCTTGCTGCCAATTGGTCGGGGGGCCATCAGAGGGGTGTGGGAAATGGTCCTCCTGAGCTGAGTCGCTTCTAGGTAGGACCACAGGAGCCCTTGGGGATCCAGGTGGAGCCATTATCAGTGTGAGACATGCAGAAAACCTGAAAAGACATCTCAAAAGACCAATCTTAACCTTCTACAGTAGTGATGTTATCTGCAGGAATCATTGGGGAAGCTGCATATCTTGTGACCTCCGGAATAATGGCTGGCAATTGTTTATGTCTCCACCTTAGCCAAATTCAGGTTCCTCTATCCTCCTAGCCTGGTAGTCTCTCATTAGCTTTACAAAGGTAGTTGAATTTGGTGGAAAGGATATTATCATTTAAACTATAAACTAAATGTTTCCCAAAGTTAGCTTAGCCTAAGTCCAGGAATAATTAAGGCCAGTTGAAGGCTAAAGGCAAAAGGGGGATTGGCCAGATCAGATCTCCCCCAAAGCCATAATTTTCTCACTGATATAATTTTTTGCAAAGGCAATTACAATAAGGATAATAGTAATATCCTTACATGTTCCACATACCATGACAAGTATTTCCTATGCATTGCTTCCATTAATTTTCATATCAATCTTATGAAACAGGATCCTAGAGATGAAAGCCAAGGTCCTGCTGAATGGGAAGCCAGGTTGAGATCTTAGTCCTTCCTGACTTCAAAGCCTGTGCTTTCACTCCTGTGTTATGTTGGAATGCGAGCTTTGAGGATCTCTGGAAAAAAAAAAAAAAACTGTATTAATATGCTCAGATAGCACAACAAAATACCACAAATTGGGTGGCTTAAACAGACATTGATCTTTTTACAGGTCTATGGGCCCTGTAGGTGCCCTCAGGGTTGGTTTCAGGTGAGGCCTCTCTTCCTGGTGTGTACACAGCTGCCTTCTTGCTGTGTCCTCATGCAGCCTTTTCTCTGTGCACCTGCAGAGAGAGAGAGAGAGAGCGCGCTCCAGTGTCTCTTTCCCTTTTTTTTTTTTTTTTTTGAGATGGAGTCTTACTCTGTCACCGGGCTGGAGTGCAGTGGCGCAATCTCGGTTCACTGCAACGTCTGCCTCCCGGGTTCAAGCAATTCTCCTGCTTCAGCCTCCCGAGTAGCTGGGACTACAGGCACGCACCACCATGCCCAGCTAATTTTTGTAGTTTTAGTAGAGACAGGGTTTCACCATGTTAGCCAGGATAGTCTCCATCTCCTGATCTCATGATCTGCCCACCTCAGCCTCCCAAAGTGCTGGGATTACAGGCATGAGCCATCACTCCTGACTTCTTTCTCTTCTTCTAAGGATAATTCAGTGGATTAAGGCCCCATTTTTAGGGCCTCGCTTAACCTTGATTACCTTTTTATAGCACCTGTTTCCAAATACTGTCACATTGTGGGGTAGGGCTTCAACCTATGAATTTGGCAGGGGACACAATTCAGTCCATTCCAAAAGTCCTTGCAGTTTTGTCATAGGCGTGTGAACCAGAGCAACTCCATCTTGAGTAGGAGCTGGGCAAAATGAGGCAGAGACCTACTGGGCTGCATTCCCCGACAGTGAAGGCATTCTAAGTCACAGGATATGACAGGAGGTTGGCACGAGATACAGGTTATAAAGACCTTGCTGATAAAACAGGTTGCAGTGAAGAAGCCGGCTAAATCCCACCAAAACCAAGATGGCCACGAGAGTGACCTCTGGTCGTCCTCACTGCTACACTCCCACAGGCACCCTGACAGTTTACAAATGCCATGGCAACATCAGGAAGTTACCCTACATGGTCTAAAAAGGGGTGGCATGAATAATCCACCCCTTGTTTAGCACATCTTGAAGACATAACCATAAAAATGGGCAACCAGCAGCCCTCGGGGCTGCTCTGCCTATGGCATAGCCATTCTTTATTCCTTCACTTTCCTAATAAACTTGCTTTCACTTTACTCTATGGACTTGCCTTGATCCACAGATCTTTCTTGTGCAAGATCCAGGAACCCTCTCTTTGGGTCTGGATCGGGACACCTTTCCTGTAACATTCCTAGTGTGTACATGGCCGCCTTCTTGCTGTGTCCTCACGCAGACTTTTCTCTGTGCACCTGCAGAGAGAGAGTGAGCTCTGCTGTCTCTTCCCCTACTTCTAAGAACACCAGTCCAGTGAATTCAGGCCTCATCCTTAGAACCTCTTTTAAACATTTGCGTGTGTGTGTGTGTGAGAGATGGAGTTTCACTCTGTTGCCCAGGCTGGAGTGCAGTGGCGCAATCTCGGTTCACTGCAACCTCCACCTCCTGGGTTCAAGTGATTCTCCTGCCTCAGCCTCCCAAGTAGCTGAGACTACAGGCACATACCACCATGCCCAGCTAATTTTTGCATTTTTAGTAGAGACGGGGTTTCGCAATGTTGGCCAGGCTGGTCTCGAACTCATGACCTCAAATAATTCACCTGCCTCGGCCTCCCAAAGTGCTGGAATTACAGGCATGAGCCATTGCTCCCAGCCTGGCCTCATTTAACCTTCATTACCTCCTTACAGACCCTGTTTCCTAATACAGTCACACTGGTGGATAGGGCTTCAACCTGTGAATTTGGCAGGGGACACAATTCAGTCCATTCCAAAAGTCCTTGCAGTTTGTGTAGATCCACTCGGGGGCCGCTGCCTAGGGGAGGTAGGTGAGGCAGCCTGGCTATGCTCCTCTCCTCCCCGGAGTCACACTCACCTCACAGGTCCAGGCACCTGGTCCCCAGGCTTAGCCATATAGAATAAGGTGGTTTTTTCATTATAAGCCAGATTTGTCTGGTATGGCCTTCTTTGTTCTTCCAGAAAAACACCAGTTTGCAAGCAGAAACGTTCTCAGCATGGAGGAGTGTGGTCACATGTTGAAAATGTGGGAGCTTGATTCAGGCAGCTCTGAATTCAAGGACTGGTTCAGTTGCCTACAGGCCATGTGACCTTGGGTAAGTCACACAGTCTTCCTGAGCCGCACTCTTTCCATGTCAAGATGCCCCTCCCAGGGTTGTTGTGGCAGAGGCGTAGATGAGGCAGCTCTATAATGTAAGTGACCCTAAAAAGGATTCAGAAAACATTAGGCATGTGCTGGGCTATCGGTTGTACCACTGGCCCTTGATTTAAACACTGGGTCAGAGCTCAAAGCTTCTCTCACTTAGCCACGTGCTTCGATAAAGCCCGACAGCATCTGTGAGGCCATCTCCTTAGGGTCCCCAAGGCGTTGCTATAAATGGAATACCTGCCCATTTTGCAGACCTTTTGTTGTCAACATTCAGTTAACTTAGAGCCACACTCATCCTCCAGGACCTGCAGGGTGGTGGACAAAGGCCGCATCCCCTGAAAAGCAGGCCCTGATCTGGCTGGACTGGTCTGAGAGCCAGCACTGGCCCCAGGTTAAGAGCAGAAGGTCCCATGGCTGTCCTGAGAAGCTCAAAACTGGCCATTTCCATCCCTGGGCTTCTGTGTCATCAGCTCTAAAATGACATTGAGACCTTTGGTTCCCATGGGGGAATGAGGGTTTCATGTGTTGCCTAAAACATTGTCCCCGCCGCCTTGATCTGAGCGCAGATCGGGAGCCAACAGACTAATCAATGCCAGCTTCACTCTCTCACTGCCCAGGCCAGACCCCAGGGAAGAGCAGGACTTGGAGGGGGACTGGCGGGCAGGATGGGCACTGGTATACGGAAGGCAGTGCTGCCCAGTGAAAGGGGTACCCCGTACAGATACACCAGCCTCTGATGGAATCTAAGTTCTACTTTTTGTTTAACTTATCCCAGGGGCATGCTCCAATCCTGGAGGTACTGCAGCATACGTCAATGTGTGAAGTACTCTCAGCACACTCCGATCCCATCTCCCTCCTCCAAAAACTCATTTGATTATTGTCCTCTAGTACAGGATGTATCGATACAGGAGCTAAAAAGAAATTATTTTGGCAGCGAATGAGGGTAAGAGAGTCCTTGGTAAGGTTTCCCTTTTAATAAAAAGCAGTCCCAAAATCATTTCTTTTCTAACAAAGAGCAGCCTGAAAAATCAAGCTGCAGACATAAAAAAGCAAGCTAGAAGCTCGCACGGATGAATACCGGCAGCTGTGCCAATAGGAAAAGGCTACCTGGTGATCAGGCATGTGCAACATGGAGGCTCCGTGTTCCCTTCTTTGTCAACCATGTGTGCAGTAAAGGAACAGGCCATGTGGCACCAACCAGGTAGAGAACCCATCTGCATAATAAAATATTAGGATGGGGCAGCCAGCTTTGTGCTGTGTCAGTGGCCCACCTGCTCCAACCAATCTTTGGACCCTATGTAAATCAGACACCATCTCCTCAAGCTGGTCTGTAAAACCCTGTGCATTTCACCATGAAACCGGAAGACCCACTCGGGAGCCTCTCTTGCTGCGGGAGAGAACACTTTTCTCTTTTCTCTTTCTCTCACCTATTAAACCTCCACTCTTAAACTCACTTCTTGTGTGTCCGCATCCTTGATTTCCTCAGTGTGAGATGACACTGCTTCAGTATCAGATGTTAAACTGATAGCAGATGCTACACTTGATCTTAGCCAAAAGGCCCAGAAGCTATTGAGCTCTCCTTCCTGCTCTGTGTACCTGGGTGAGTGTCTCGGTATCTATAGGCCTCAGTTTTCCTTGTCTGTAAATTGGGCACAATACCACATTTTCTGCAGTATTGCAGAAGGAGTAGATGATCCATGCAGAGCACATGGTTAATATTAATATATAGCTCTTAATAAGTAGTTATCATTATCTCTGCCATTTTGATGTCACTTATATCTCTCCTGGAGATGGCTTCAGATGTGAAGAGAACTAGAGCCTAGTCCTTGGAATGCTGCAGAATTGCAGGCTGCAGAGGAAGAGGGCTGAGCACACCTGGGAACGTGGCTCTTATGAGCTGGCATCTGCCAGCACGTGATGACAGGGTCCTCCCCGACACAGAATCCCCTCCTTGAAATTCCTGGTCACAGACACAGAACAGGCCAGCAAGGCAGGCATGTTGGCCAGGCAATGTTTTTCCTTTTGCAGTCAGCATATTTGCCTCAGGAAGAGGGGACTTTTCTGCACCCTGATGTCCCTCTGTTTGTCCCTTCACTGGAGAGCAAGCAGGTATGATTAAAGTCACTGGGGGAGGAAGGGACTGGGAGAAAGAGCATTTCTCGTATGCATTCCTTCCTAACCTCTGCTGGACTTCACAAGTGTCCCTGTAACTCCTCCAGATTGACAAGGCTCTAATGGCACCTCTGAGACCTTGAGCCTGGGTTGTCAGCTAGGACAGGGAGCCACCCACAACATGGAAGCCAGAAACAGGCTAACTGGTGGCCGCTTCTTGCTCATCCATGGAGGGGGAAAAGCGAAGCAAGGATGAGGCATGGTGGGGAAACCCTGGTCAAAACTCTCTCTCCCCGAATATTCCCGTTACAGGGCAGCTGCGTGGACGGGGGCCCCCTGACGCTTGGCCTGGATTGATGAGCCAGGCTCTGGTCAGCAGCCCAGGTCTGCAGGATCACGAGGCTTATCAGGGTCCTCCCTGAGACAGGGTTCTGTTAGGAAGGAGGAAGCAGACAGAAGGTGGGCAGGCGGCTGATGGTGTCCACAGTGCCGTCATGGAAATCTTACATCTGAAGCGAATTGATTTCACCTGATGGCTGAGCAGAAGCATGTGTGGCCAGAAAAGATCCCTGTACAAGACCGGCCTGGGCCTCAGAAAAGGATGTCAGATCAGGTTCTTTGCACCCACAGTGGGGAATGCATTGTCAGAGCTGGGGAGTGGCCTGGCAGGCTGAGGGGAGCGGCTCATGGACAAGGGCCATGGTCATCACCCGTAGCTGTGACGGTACACGGGATATCTGCTCTGCCAGGAGGGGCAGTGGAATCAGCTGTGTCCCGGGTCTCTCCCTGTCTCTCATTCTCTAGCCCAGTCATTTACCCCTATTGCTTATGGAATCTCAGCCCTGGAAGAGATGTTCTATCTGCCAGGAGCTCCACCAGCTCATCTACAATCTGGCAAAGGTGCCAGAAGACAGAGGTGTCCCCAGAGGGAGCCCTAACCAGCCAGCATCCCAAATGACCACAGATGTCTGCTTCCTGCCTGAGTGAATTTTCCTTTCTCAGAAATGCAATACCTCATTGACTTGTATTATCTTTGGAATGACAATGGCCTAACTAATTGGGAATGCATGACTTCAATAAACAGTTTCACCAACTGCTATTTCTAAAACTGTTTTCCAGGTCAACCAGTATATGAGAAGCAGTTAATGGTTTGAGTTTTAGGAGAGAACAGGTCCTCTTCATTCTCTGCCCCAAGGTAGCTGCCAACATCTCATAAATCCAGGCTCACATGATAGCCTGAGCCCTAGGATGACCACTGGAATTTATTCCTTCTGTCTACATGGATGGATGTTGGTAATTTTCTGGAGTATTGGGCCAGAGGCATTCTGAAGCCACACCGGAGAGAGCCCTGTGTGTCATTCACAATGTCTGCCATATGCAGAGGCGAGAAACAGCACGGATGCCACACACTAGATATCCCAAGGTGAACTGGTCAAGGGAGGCCTTCAGTATATACCATATATATCCCAAGGCCAAGAAGCAGGTACTGGCCAGGCACAGTGGCTCACACCTGTAATCCTAGCACTTTGGGAGGCCAAGGCAGGTGGATTTCCTGGTTTCAGGAGTTTGAGACCAGCCTGGGCAACACGGTGAAATCACATCTCTATTAAAATACAAAATATTAGCCAGGCGTGGCAGCATGGGCCTGTAGTTCCACCCACTCAGGAGGCTGAGGCAGGAGAATTGCTAGAACCCGGGAGGCAGAGGTTGCAGTGAGCCAAGATCGTGCCACTGCACTCCAGCCTGGGCAACAGAGCGAGACTCCGTCTCTGAAAAAAAAAAGCAGCAGCAGGTACCTATCTGCTGGAAGGACACAGAGTCCCACAGAACCACGCCACTGCCCAGGCTGGAAGAACTAACTACGGGGTGAATAAACATCCCCCTCCCTATGCCTTCCTCATGCTCAGGGACACAGTCAAGAACATCTTTCTGAATTAAGCTTTCTTTCTAATTGGATACTGATGGCAAAAAGAATGTCAGTTTTGGCTGGGCACAGTGACGCATGCCTGTAATCCCAGCACTTTGGGAGGCCAGGGTGGGTGGATTACATGAGCTCAGGAGTTCAAGATCAGCCTGGGAAACAGTGAGACCTCGTCTCTACCAAAAATCAAAAGAATGAGCCAGGTGTGGCACATACCTGTAGTCACAGCTCCTTGGGAGGCTGAGATGGGAGGATTGCTTGAGCCCAGGAGATTGAGGCTATAGTGATGTATCGCTGCTGTAATTGAGACTGTAATGATCATGCCATTGCACTCCAGCCGGGGTGACAGAGTGAGACTCTGCCTCAAAAAAAAAAAGGTGAAGAAAAGAAAAAAAGAAAAAGGATATCAGTTTTATCTGTATGTGTTTTTGTTCTCTTTTATAAAGATTTGGGATACATGGCCTATAAAAAGAAAAAAATCAAGACAAAGCCTAAAAAGTAGGCATTTTGGCTCCTCTGTGTATTTGCCATGGGTGTCATCTGAGAGGAAAGCTCAAATTACATTAAACTCATGAGTAATTTGATGGTGTGCAAACCAAGAAATGAAGAAATCTCGCAACACAGTTTTGTTTTCCGGGGCTGAGTTTCCCGAACAGTGAGTTAGAGCAACCCTCGTGACCAAATTGGTCGGCCCTGGAATCCCAGCTGACCTGACCCAGGCTCTGCAGGGAGAAGCCCGGCCTCGGAGCAGCAGGGGTGAGGCTCTTTTCGTGCAGCCTGGAAAACAGACCCACCCAGTCAAAGAACTAGTCAGCCATTTCCCCAAAAAAGGATGCCAGGCTGCTGGGGCCTCTCCCCAGTCAGAAGCTTAACTGAAGCCAGAGCTGGGTGGACCCTCGCACACCAGGAATAGCAGCTATAATAACAAGGATCATTGTGTGTTTTGCTGCTTAGTGAAGCAGAGACCTTCCTCATGCATTTTGTCCTGAACACAGGTAGGAAGGAGGGAAGGCAAGGTAAGAAGAAGGTGGCTAAGGCTGCCTCCAACCCAGACACTAGGAAACGTGGGAGAAGAGAGCAGGGGACCCAAATGTTTAAACCACCATCATGCTGGCTGCCATGTTTTAAGCAACTACTGTGAGGTCAGGGCTGTCTTCAGTTCTATGAAACCTTTTTTCATTTATAGTCACAATAGCCCCAGGTCCACTGGATGGACAAGAAAACTGTGGCTGCAAGACTGATGTTGCTTGCCCGGGTCCCATACCTGGAGCGGCAGGGCTGGGCTCATGTTGAGGCAGCCATGCTCTTCCTGCAGCACTGGGAGGGGAGCCGTCGTCTGCGATGGGGAGACCAGCAAGAGAGAAGTGGTGAAGGTCTTGTCACAAGGACGGAGGGATGCTTTTAGCCTGAGGGATTTTACTTCGAAAATGTTCAAGCTTATATGATTTTCTAGGGAGGTTTTCTTTCTTAATGCATTATATTCTAAATTCAATGCCCTGGAAGATATTGAATAGATGGGACAAAATCCATTAGGCTGGATGATTTATGGCTTTTCAGCATTTAGCAGGAGCGGCTTTCAATGGAAATTGGTTGCATGGAGCGGACCATTTTAGAATTTGTCTCACGTTGCCCATAAGTGATTCGTGCCAAGCTTCCCATGCCTCTTTTTGGGAAAAGGGGAAACAATATCAACACAAAGCAAATTCAGCGTCCAGTACCTTTGTCCTTTGCGAACCCCTGCTCAACCATCCCATGCCCATCTCTGTCATCTCCGCATTTGCTGGGCTGCACTTTACTGACCAGACAGCAATGGCTGTGACACCTGATCCATGGTCAACAGAAGGCTCTAGCCAGTGTTCATCCAAGAGGTTTAAACAGGAGTTAGCTAAGTTACTTGGTTTTGGGGGGTTTTGTTTGTTTGTTTGTTTGTTTGTTTTGAGATAGGGTCTTGCTCTATCACCGAGGCTGGAGTGCAGTGGTGCGATCATAGCTCACTGAAGCCTCAAACTCCCTGGCTCAACAATCCTCCCACCTCAGTCCCTCAAACTCCCTGGCTCAATAATCCTCCCACCTCAGTTCCCCAAGTAGCTAGGACTACAAGCATGCACTACCACACGAGCTAATTTTTTTATTTTTTGTAGAGATGAGGGTCTGGCTATATTCCCCAGCCTGGTCTAGAACTCTTGGGCCTCAGACTCCCAAAGTGCTGCTATTACAAGTGTGAGTCACCCCACCCAACCTCACTAAGTTCCTCTTTATCATTCCTGCTCCTTTAACGAAAGACACTTGTGCTCTGCCGGCCCGCCCTGCTCGGGTCAGAGTGCATACCTGCTCTATCTCTCTTCCTGCCTGGGGAAGGAGAAACACCCCCTTTTCCTACACCACAGCGCCCACCCCCTGCTCAGAGCCATGGCTCCATCCTTATATTATTTTATTTACTGCCTGGTGCTTGCTAGGTGGGAAGCATCCAGAAGGAAGCCAGGTTGTAAGGGACAGTCTCGCCTCTGCAGCTCCTAACACCAAGGTCTTACGCCACGAAGTGCTCCATAAATGTTTTCTTGAAAAAGTAGGTCACGTGCAAGGAACTGAGGCTGAGCAGGGCATGTTTAAGGATGGGCCTTCAAAGTATAGCTATAGAAATGCCACTCAGGTTTGGCATGAGCCTCTTATTTTTTTCAAAATCTTTTTTAGTTTTATTAAATGTTTTATTTTTATGGATTTAGGGGTACAAATGCAGTTGTTTCACATGAATATATTGCACAGTGGTGAAATCGGGACTTTTAGTGTGCTCGTAACCCAAATAGTGTACAACTAACCCAAGAGGTGGTCCCTCACCCCTCCCCCCTGCCCACCATTTGGAGTCTCCAGTATCTATTATTTTCCTCTGTATGTCTGGGGGTATGCACATATAAATAAGAATGTGGAGTTTTGGATCATCTGTTTCTGGGCCATTTCACTAAGGATAATGGCCTCCAGTTCTATCCATGTTGCTGAAAAAGACAGCATTCTTTTTTATGACTGAGTCGTATTCCATGATGTATGTATGCACCACTTTTTAATCCAATCGTCTGGTGATGGGCGCTTGCGTTGATTCCAGGACTTTGCTGTTGTGAGTAGTGCTACAGCTGACAGTGCAGGTGTCTTTTTTATATAATGATTTATTTTCCTTTGGGTATATAACAACCAGTAGCAGGATTGCCGGATCCAAGGGTAGTTCTATTTTTCCTTCTTTGAGAAATCTCCAGACCATCTTCCACGGAGGTCGTACTAACTTCCATTCTCACCAACAGTGTATGAGCATTTCATTTTTCCCACATCCTTTGGGATCCTCTTTGAGCTCAGATCCTATATCCCTCTTTCTATATGTATTCTAAAAAGACACCTGGCAAGAAAGATGTAACAGGCTTTACCAGCATAGAGAAATTACCTGTCTATGGTGAGTGTAGAAGTCTTGAATTAAAAAATAAAAGCTAGATTGGTTTGGTGTAATTCATATGGTGGATTTAGAAGTCTTGAATTTAAAAATAAAAGCTAGATCGGTTTGGTGTAATTCATCTTAGACATGTGTGGCCAACTACTTTATGGAACAAGTGAAACAAACATGAAATTGCTTTATTTTTCTCATAAACGTCTAGTCCGTTAGTGATCCTATTCCGATTCCATCTCTTGGATGACACAGGGTGTTTTTTCAAAGTCTTGTCCACTCCATTTTAATCCACTTCCATTGCACATCCTTGCCTCCTAGCAGAAGGAGTAGCAGGTCCCAGCCTCAGAGCCTTGGTTTGCAGAGGGGTGAGGGTCTCTGCCCAACTCCTTCTTCCTCCTCCCTTTTCTCCCAATGTGCTGTGAAGGGAAGAAGGGAAGCAGAGGAGACCAAAGTCTTTATTCAAGCAGTGCCACTGGGGTCTTCCCTTGGCCATTGTTGCCTGCTGGGTAGCAGGCCCTTTCTGTGGAAGTTGCTCAGGGGCCTCCCACCCACAACACCCTGATGAGGCAGTGTGCTCTGGCCCGGCCCACTCTGATCCCATGCCCAGGTCCTGCCCGCGGGGTGCATCCCACCACAGATTGCCGCTTGCTCCCAGGACAATGGCAGAGAAGCTCCCGATCCTCCCAGAATGTCCCCAGCCAACCATTGTGCTCACTTCTAGGTGAGAGCGCAGTGGCTTCACCATGGACCCATCCTCTACCATGTCAAGTAGGCACCCCTGGAATGACAATAAAATAAGGTTTTTCCAGAGTGGCTCCAGAAGCAAGAAAATAGACATTGTCTCTACCCTTTTCCAAGCTCAGGGTAAAATGGTCTCATTCTTTCATAACAATTACAGGGTTAGCCATTATGTTAATGGAGAAGAGCCAAAAGCCAGAAAATACAAAATAACAGTCAATCCTAAAGCACTTACACATTACCTTGGAATTAAGCCAAGGATTTAAAGACAGAAGCAAACCATTTAAACTCTGGCAGACAAATCTGACTCAGGCATGTCTTTTCCTGCCTCAGTCTCAGTCTTTCCTGGCACTGAGTGACGATAACTCAGTTAGATGCAAAATGTGCTTAGAAGAGAACTCACTGAAGATAGTGCTGTAACAGCAGAGTCGTGATTAGAGGAGAGACGCACACACACTGGAGCTCAGTGATGCTCAAAGGAAGGACAGTGTGAAGGTGAATTTGAGCTTCCAAAATGAATATAAAAGAGTCAAGATGGCTGGGCATGGTGGCTCATGCCTGTAATCCCAGCACTTTGGGAGGCTGAGGTGGGTGAATCACGAGGTCAGGAGTTCAAGATCAGCCTGGTGAACATGCTGAAACCCCGTCTCTACTAAAAAACACAAAATTAGCTAGGCGTGGTGGTGCATGCCTGTAACCCCAGCTGCTTGGGAGGCTAAGGTAGGAGAGTCACTTGAACCTGCCAGGTGGAGGTTGCAGTGAGCCAAAGGTTGCAGTGAGCCGAGATTGAGCCACTACACTCCAGCCTGGACAACAGAGCCAAACGCTGTTTCAAAGGAAAAAAAAAAAAAAAAAGAGTCAAGACTTGAGCCTCCTCATTCTTGGATGTTCTTGAATATTCATTAGCATGTCTGGTCACAAAGATTTGCTATATGAAATGCTATATGAATAATGAAGGATGTTGTTCTCCTTTAAAAATAAAGAGCTGTCCCCTTCCAAAACACTACATCCCTAAGAGTCGCAAATAGAAGAGCCCTAATATCCTCATGTCTGCTGCTGTATACTTTGTTGATTGCAACTAGAATCCATCCTCCCCTTTCCCTTTCCTAAGGGGTTTCAGATTTTCATTCAAGCAGCCTCTCCTGCCTCCTGCAGCCCATGGCTTTGGGAGAGGCAGGCCCCTCCCTCAGGAAGGCCCTGGTTAATCTAAAACAGAGAAGGGAGCAATTGTATCTCACAGTGATGGGTGTAGGCGTTGAGTATGGCATTCAGATAATCACAACATTGGTTCAGCAATGGCCTGGGACCCAGCTGGGCTTATGAGACACAAGAGAAGATTTGCTAGAGGAGTCTCTCTCCCTCTGACATGTGGATACAAGCTCTGGGACTGTGGGACAACATTGTCGCCATGACAGAAGGCAGCCCAAGGGGGATGCTGACCCTCTGAGTGGCAGAGCAGAGAAATAAGGAGAATCCAGGGTTGTGAAGACACCATACAGCCCATTACCCAGCTGACTGTGAAGCTGCCGTGCCTGTGGCCTATTTAGGAAGGCGAGCCAGAGATGCCCTTACTGCCAAGACAGTGTGTTTGGGGTAGTTTAACAGTATACTGAGGCGGGAGGACAGCTTGAGGCCAGGAGTTCAAGACCAGCCTGGTTGACATAGCAAGACCTTGTTTCTACAAAAACAAAAGCATTCTAACTATGGTGATCATGTAATTCGTTGCCCGAACCCAGACACCTTTGAGTGAAAGAGGCACTACTAATAATTATAGCAGGAGCCAGGCACAGTGGCTCAGGCCTATAGTCCCAGCACTTTAGGAGGCTGAGGCTAGTGGATTACTTGAGGTCAGGAGTTTGAGACCAGCCTGGCCAACATGGTGAAACCCCATCTGTACTAAAAATGCAACAGTTAGCCAGGCGTGGTGGCACACCTCTGTAATTCCAGCTATTCGGGAGGCTTAGGTGGGAGAATTGCTTGAACCCGGGAGGCGGAGGCTGCAGTGAGCCGAGATTGTGCCACCGCACTGCAGCCTGGGTGACAGAGTGAGACCCCTTCTCAAAAAAAAAAAAAAAAAAAAAAAATTATAGCAGGACCACAGACATAAACCAGGATTGTCCCAAGCACACCGGAATGCAGTGTCATGCTAATCTTAACTGATAGGTGCCGCCAGCATTCTCCAAGTGAATCACTTTAAACTGGAAGAAATAAAATCAGAGTTATTCAAAGGAATAAAATAACCGGATTCAGGCCCTTCTCTAATTGCTCCTCCACACTGCGGCCGGAGTGATCTCAAAACCCAGATCTGATTGTCACCTGCCCTGCTTACAACGCTACAGTGGCACTGCATTTCTCTCGCTGCCTTTGTGTGGCCCGGCCTGTGCGCACACTCTGCAGGGAACGCTCTTCCCCGCCGCGGCTCTCTCCTCCGACCTCCCGTCCATTCCTCAGGGATGCCTGCCCTTCGTCGGAGTCAGGCTGTTTTGCTGGAGAACTTCTTGGACCGAGGTTCTTTCCATCCTTCCCACCCATCCTGCTCTTCAGTGCGATGCAAGCGACCAGGGATGTGTCTGTTGTTCTTTGTGGTGCTAGCACCTTCCACGGTGCCTGGCCACATGGAGATATTCAAACCATACCATTGATGGAGTCCCAGGAATGCAACAGAAATCCTCCAAGACCCACCTTCCAAGTTCAAAGTGTCTGGGCTCAAAAGGGGAGCCTTTCTGGGTCCTCCAGGGGAAACCAGCTCTCCTAAGCGCTCCTTTGGGTCCAGGGGCTGAATCCATAGCACTTTCCCATGAAGCCCGTTCCTGCTGGGCCCCCGGTTTCCAAGGCTCCCCTGCAAGGGGAACTGGGCGCCGGCGGAATTCGGTAAAACCCTCAAGTCTGATTCAGATGCTCCAGGCTATAGAGGTGAAGCGTTTTCATGTTTTCTTCCTAAACCTTAAGCTGAAAACGGGGTGATTTTTTCTTCTATTCTTTGTTATCCAAAGGTCAAATCTGCTTCTCCAGTAATTACCTTCTCTTTTTGGTCGGTAGGGTAAAAAGCACTTCTTGGCCGGGCGCGGTGGCTCAAGCCTGTAATCCCAGCACTTTGGGAGGCCGAGACGGGCGGATCACGAGGTCAGGAGATCGAGACCATCCTGGCTAATACGGTGAAACCCTGTCTCTACTAAAAAATACAAAAAAATTAGCCGGGCGAGGTGGCGGGCGCCTATAGTCCCAGCTACTCGGGAGGCTGAGGCAGGAGAATGGCGTAAACCCAGGAGGCGGAGCTTGCAGTGAGCTGAGATCCGACCACTGCACTCCAGCCTGGGTGACAGAGCGAGACTCCGTCTCAAAAAAAAAAAAAAAAAAGCACTTCTTTTGTTATCCTTATCTGATAAGAAGCCCTCTACCACCATTTCTTTTGTGCTATTGGTATAAGTACTCTAGACACAGGAGGTGAGGAAAACCCTTAAGTCTTGCCTGAGCCTGTGGTGACAGATGATCTCAAGCCTCTATTCCAGTGGCCATAGGATGCTACACCCTCTAGAATTATTTTTGTTGCATATTCATTTTTCTCTCCATGTTCTCTTGACTCCAATGATGACTGTCTGTGCCTCCGCAGCCATTTTGCTCCAGCCTACAGCAATTTTAGCAAAGCGCTTCTCTTTGTCTCTCCTCGCCTTAAGGATAGCAGGAGGCAGATGAATCAGACCTCGGGGAAGGCAAAAGACAAGGGATCCTGCAAGTGATCCTCACTCAGTGTTTTTATCCTGTCTTTTAAAAAGTTTTTATATCCAGGGCCAGGCACGGTAGCTCATGCCTGTAATCCCAGCACTTTGGGAGGCCGAGGCGGGTGGATCACCTGAGGCCAGGAGTTCGAGACCAGCCTGACCAATATGGTGAAACCCCGTCTCTACTAAAAATACAAAAATTAGCCGGGTGTGGTGGCAGGTGCCTGTAATCTCAGCTGCTCCGGAGGCTGAGGCAGGAGAATTGCTTGAACCTGGGAGGCAGAGTTTGCAGTGAGCCGAGATCGTGCCACTGCACTCCAGCCTGGGTGACAGAGTGAGACTCTGTCTCAAAAAAAAAAAAAAAAAAAAAAAAAAAAGTTTTTATATCTTTTACAAAATTACTACAGAGACATTTTTCAAGCCCCTCCTATGAGGAAACACACACACGCACGCGCGCACACACACACACTCACAAATCCTCATAAAATTCAGCACCTGAAAATATCCATCTCTCTCGCCAGTTTTCTTTAATCAAGCAACGTGAACTGCACAATCTGTCCAACCACTCTTATGTCCTGAATTAATAACTTCTAGAATGAGCATTAAATTTATCCATCTCACCCTCGGCCCCTCTGCGCTCCTTCTAACCTCTATTTTAGCTGTCCTACTTTCTACACACTTTAGTATTTTAAGCCACCTCTAAACTCTTTCAAAAGTAGACAGGGCACAAGTGATTTAAAAAAATCTTTTTTTAATAGTCAGAGTTTCCTTAATCTTAGGAAACAACATTCTCTTAACAGAGTACTTCAGAATCACTTTTTAAAAAATGCCTGAGCCTGAGAGAGCTGAACTGTCATTGTGAACTAATAACTTCAGGCCTGTTCCACAGCAAACTCAGTTTCTTGTCATTTAAATTTCTCAAGCTCTGGGTTTTTCCCTCCCATGCCAAATCTATCACTCAGGCTCAGCCCTTGGAGGTTTTCTTCAGGCTCCAAGAAAACCAACCTCACAGAAATGACTGAAGCGTAGCAGGCTTGTCTTGTTCGGGTTTGGATGAATATTTTATACAAAAACCTCTGGATATCCTTCTAAAGTTGAGCCCAAGGACTCAAGATCAAGGGAGAAAGAGATTTAGCTCCCAATACAACCTAATTGCAAGCACGTTTTAGTCTTGGGAAGCCTCAGACTGCATCAGGGACAAGGGTCCAGGCTGAGCAGTCCCTCCGTTTGAACTATTTTGACTCACAACACTTCTGAGACCAAATATGTGAGTTTTTTCCTTGAAAACCAGTTCCCAATCTCTCAGACACCAACTGAGTGTCCTGCAATTCAATTCCATTCTGCTTGATAACTTCTGGAGTAAGCACAGACCCCACAGTTTGAGGGCTTGGCCCCGTAAGACCAACTGGATTGCGCGCACCAGGCTCAACTCCAAACCACTAGTGCTTCTCACCAACTGGCTATGAAGTGAGGAGGGGTTCCCACATCCCCTCTGCAGGTTCAATAATTTTCTGGAACAGCTCACAGCACTCAGGAAAGTACTTTACTTACTATTACCGGTTTATTATAAAGGATCTAACTCAGGAACAAACAAATGCGAAAGACACATAGGGAAAGGGAGGGGGCCTGGAGCTTCCATGCCCTCTCTGAACAGCCACCCAGCACTTCAGTGTGTCCACAACCCCAGATGCTCCCAAGGCTGTTGTTTAGGGGTAAGTGAAGCAAAATAGCTCGGAACAGTTTGAGCTATGCGAGGTATGCAAAATGTACCAGACCCAGGGAGACCTGAGTCCCACAGCATGTAGCTGTATCTTCAGCTTCTTAGATTGTAGATCAACTCTCTTCCTCCTTGTTCTTGTTCTATAAATGACTAGGGGAGATCAGAGGCCAGACCTCCCCTTTTCCAACCACTGACCCTTCTTGTAGATTAACTGCCTCCTTTACTGTCTGGTACCTAACTTAGACCAGGTGGTGCAAAAACCCCATGACACATCTTCCATATGGAATGTTAAATATACCTTCCCTGAAAGTTAAAAACCACCTTGACTAATGAGATCATTTGTGACTATGCATTAAGCCTTATGTAGAAGGATGTTGACATTCTGCTAAGTGCCCCCCACCCCGAATTTGTCTATATAAATGATTCCAAACTTCTACACTTTGGAACATTGACTTTCATTCTTTGGAACATTGACTTTCATTCTTTGGAATCTGTGCTTCCTGGGCAGCCATCTTGAAACTTGGAGCTTGAATAAACTTTCTTTAAACTAGATTCTGACCCTTTTGATTATTTTAGGTTGACAATATCATTTTATATAAGGGACGTGAGTATCCAAGGATTTTGGTATCCTCAGGGGTCCTGAAACCAATACCGCTGAGGACATGGAAAGACACGGTAATTCAGGTCTGCTGGTGATAAATTCTTTCATCTTTTATATCTTCAACAAAGTTTAGCATTCATTTCTGAAAGATGTTTTCAGTCAATATCATAAGATTCCTGGTTGACTTTTTTTCCCCATACTTTAGATGTTGCTCCACTAACTTCTCACTTGCACTGTTTCTGACAAGAAGTCTGCCATGAGTGTCATCTTTGTTTCTCTGTACATGATGTGTCTTTTTTCTCGGTTGCTTTTAGGATTTCCTTTCTATCATGGGTTCTGAACAGTTGGTTGTGATGTGTCTCGTGGTTTTCCTCACGTTTCTTGTGCTTGAGGTTTCCTTGTGTGGAGCTAATTCAATCTGTGGGTTGGTAGTTTTCAACAAAGTTGCACATTTTTCAACTCTTATTTTTTCAAATCTTATTTTTTCAAACATTTATTCTGTCCTTCCTCTCTCTCCTCCACTCCAGGGACCTTAATTATGGATTAAGCTGATTAAAGTTTCCCACTGATACAGAACAGCTGGGCTCCCGGCTAAACCCCACCCTCAAGCTTGGAACTGTGGCCCTAAGTGAAAACAGCTGACCCTGTTTTTTCCATCCAATTGTTGCTTTTTGGCCTGCCACACCCCTATTCTGTGCCTGTAAAAAGACTTCAGCTGGCAGAGCAACACGAGTGACTGATGCAAGCAGTCAGGGATGCAAGCCACTGAGTGTCAGGGATACAAGTGGCTGAGTGGCAAGCAGAAAGGCAGCAACTGAGTGTCAGAGATTACGGATAGACACAGATAACTTCAGACAGTGTGGCTTCAGGGAAAGGTCGCCTTCTTCCTGCACCCTTCTTCCCATACCATCCCCTTTCCAACTCCCCATTCCGCTGAAAGCCACATCCATCACCCAAGAAAATTCTCCACATACACTACCCTTCAATCCGTTTGAGTGACCTGATTCTTCCTGGACGCCAAACAAGAACCTGGGTGCCGAGAGGACGGGGACTTGGATGATGCCACGGGCCTGCACATAGCCTGCTCCCACCAGAGAGGAGTGACCAGCTGGTTCCAGTGTTCATTCCCTCTGTTTCCCATGCTCACTTGCTCACATGCTCCCTCTCACGAGGAGTGGCCAGGAGCAGGCTGAGGGAAACAAGCCACTCCAGTTCCAATCCACGAAGGGGGTCAAGGTCAAAGGAATTGTCCCGTCTCACCACCACTCAGTGACAGTCCATTTTTTAAATTCTTCTTTCTCTGTGTGTTTCCTTTTGGGTCGTCTCCACTACTGTCTTGAAATTTACAAATCTTTCCTCTGGAATCTCCACTGTGGTCATTAGTCCCATCCAATGTATTTTTCATCTCAGTCAGTGTAGCTTTCATCTCTGAAAGTTTATTTTGGGTCCTTTCTATATCTTCCATGTCTCTCCTTAACTATTTGAACATACAGAATACAGGTATTGTGGTTATTTCAATATCCTTGTCTGCTCATTCTAACATCCGTACTAGTTCTGACTTGGTTTTGGTTGATTAAGTTTTCTCCTCATTACAGATCAAATTTTTATGCTTCTTTGAATGCCTGGTAATTTTTATTAGATGCCAGACAATAGGGAGTTTTGCCTTGTTGAATACTGGATATTTTTGTATTCCTATAAATATTCTTGGACAAGTTAAGTGACTTGGAAACAGTCTGATTTTTGCTTGCTTGCTTTGAACATTTCTTAGGTGGGACTGAGCCATGATTAATCTAGGACTCATTACTCCTCATTACTGAGGTAAAACCTTTCTGAGTGCTCTACCCAATGCCCAATAAAATGAATCATGAAGCTTTCTAGTCTGGCTTATGGGAACAGGTGCTACTCCTGGCCCTATCTCACTGTTGAACTAAAACATTTAAAAACAACACAGGGGCCGGGCGCGGTGGCTCAAGCCTGTAATCCCAGCACTTTGGGAGGCTGAGACGGGCGGATCACGAGGTCAGGAGATCGAGACCATCCTGGCGAACACGGTGAAACCCCGTCTCTACTAAAAAATACAAAAAACTAGCCGGGCGAGGCGGCGGGCGCCTGTAGTCCCAGCTACTCGGGAGGCTGAGGCAGGAGAATGGCGTAAACCCGGGAGGCGGAGCTTGCAGTGAGCTGAGATCCGGCCACTGCACTCCAGCCCGGGCGACAGAGCCAGACTCCGTCTCAAAAAAAATAAATAAATAAAAAATAAAAATAAAAATAAAAACAACACAGGAGTTTAATAAAACTCAGAACTGTCACAGGCTGCCATAATTAGAAATTACACATGGATCTGATGTGTTCCATCAGCTAACACTGGCGTTTCACTCAGGAAGAGGATGGACTTTCGTTTTGAAAATACCTTGACAGGTCACTGTAGCTGGGAGGTGAGGCTTCAACAGTTTGTCTGGAAGGCAGCAGTGAAAAAAGAGAGCCAAAATGGTCTGCATAAGAGGTTAGGAGAAATCTGGGTATGGTGGAGGGAAGGGAATTAATCAAGGGGAAAAGTCGAGGGAAGGGAGACAGGAGGCCAGATTGTTCCTGGAATCGAGCCGTGTCCGGCTGTGTCTTCTCATGGCCCAATAACAAAAAGCAGACAAACTAGGGAAGAAGAGAATTTTCTTGTAGTAACCAGATACAGGGAGAAGGTCAGAGATAATTCCACTAGACCAACTCAAAGTGTTGCAGTTTTCTTAGTGCTTACATAGATTGGGGTCATGTGCCTATGTGCGGTATGCATTCACCTAAGTCTATGTAACTAATTTTGTTTCAACTAGAAGGTCAGAGGCCAACAAATGCTTTCTAAGTCTGATCAAGCTGTGAGGTCTCCAGTACCTTAAGGCCTGTCCCCTAAATTCTATTTAATGAGGACTGTAGTACCAGAGTGATTATTCCTATCTTATCTTATTTGCAGTTTGGTCCAGAGAGCTTCCTTAAACTCTCCCATAAATCTCTTCAAACAGCTGCCTCAGTTACCTTGACTCATCTCAGATTTTGTTGACCCGAGATGGGTCCTGGCACGAGGAATGTAAGGCTGTCTCCATTATCTTGGCTTGCTCCAGGTTTGGGAGAAGCCTGTGTAGGATGTGTGTTTCATTTCTGGCTTTGATGTCTGGGCATCCATTTCCCTGGGTTTAATTATTAGCTTAATGTTGAGGCAGTGCTGTGGAAATTTGTCTGTGTAGCTGGGGTGCAATGCAGGCCTGTTTGTGTGATTGTCAGGGAGAACTGACCTGCCACAAGCTGGCCCAGAAGCGGGGAGAGATATAGGCAGTGAAATAGAAACTCTTAATGAGAAAAGCAGGGGTGTCTATCATTCAATTTTAGATTTGATTCATATTTAACTTTAGACTGAGATTCAGATTCAGTGGTATAAATCTCTCCATGGCCTCAAATTGTTGGTAAAATTCAGCTATTTGTGCAGCCTTAGTCGATGGCATGTCGAAAAATGAAATTATCAAAGTCATGGCCAGTTAGGGCAGCGAGCTGCAAGCTGGGATGAAGGGATGTTCCATTAGCTGAATTGATTTTGCAGAATCAGGATTTCAGAGCTTGGGGTGACCTGGAAAAATGTGATACATATGCCCTTCACCCTATGAATCCCCCAAAGAGTTTGAAAGGAACTCTAGGTCTCCAAGTACACCTGGGATGGAGGTTTGAGTCAATTTCACTCAAAACCCAAAGGACAGGGTCAACTTCAGTTGGCATGTCAATTAAGTATGATTAATTCTCAAACTAGTGACATCAACAATGGGTGGTAAGCATTCAGAAGGGAGTCTGTCAAGAGGACCTGGTTCAGTTGCCTTAAACATGTGTCAGAAATCGACTTCGACCTTTGCCTTCGCATCTCCCCTTGGGATAATGGGCTTTTGCACTCCAGTGTATAAATTCATGATGTTATCTGTTCTCCACAACAAATGTGACATCATGGTACAGCCCAGAAGCAATGTTATCTTTTTCCCCCTCAAGGTTAGATTGTCCCTACCATTCCTTGCTCCAGTGGCAGAGCTGCAGAGGGATTGGCTGAGGTTTGCTTTGAGTGTCATATTGCTATTTACAGCAGGTGAAACAGTTCCTTCTAAAAGGGACCTCTGTTATCTCCCCCAGGTCCATTTGTGTCCTAGGGAAGCGCAATTGACACTGGGCTTTAAGCAGACTTTAAAGACCTTTCTAGGCAGGGCACAGTGGCTCATCATGCCTGTAATCTCTGCACTATGATAGGCCAAAGTGGGTGGATCACTTGAGGTCAGGAGTTCAAGATCAGCCTGGCCAACATGGCGAAACCCCATGTCTACTAAAAATACAAAAAATTAGCCGGGCGTGGTGGCATGTGCCTGTAATCCCAGCTACTCAGGAGGCTGAGGCAGGAGAATCACTTGAACCCAGGAGGCAGAGGTTGCAGTGAGCCGAGATCATACCACTGCACTCCAGCCTGGTTGAGAGAGCAAGACTCCATCTCAAAAAAACATTAAAAATTGAAAAAAAGAAAGGCCTTTCTGCCTATTCATCAGTGAACATAGGAATGCATTTTAAACTTTGCCCTTGAGTATTTTCCCTGTTGCAGATGAAGGCTACTGACTGACACTATTTCTTCTTGTCAGCTTGCCTTCGTACCTCCTTCAAAGGTAGTTTCTTTAAAATGTTTTATTAGAAACCTAAAGTTAAAACTTTTAGTTACTTCCAATTTTTACTGAGCCTTGAGCAATCTGCATTCACAGTTGAGAGTAGCTGCCCCTCCCACTGCCCCCAGTGGGAACTAGGATGTGGGTCCAAGTCCCAGCAACCCTGCACCCCCGTCCTAGAAGGTACTGCAGAATCCTTCCCTGCTTTGCCTTTATAGTTTTAAGTCGGGGACTCTCTTGAGTAGGCAGCAGAGAGCACGCTGACATATATAACGGAAAGTAGAACATAAAAACGATAGAATTTCTGAAAGTGCAGAATAAAAGGTGAGGAAAAAAATGGATGGTGAGTTAGAATAAAACAAAGCTGCATTCCTAAGTCACTTCTTGCTTATATCAAAATAAAATCCAGGGCCATGCGAGATGGTTCATGTCTGTAATCCCAGCACTTCAGGAGGTCAAGGCGGGTGGATCACCTGAGTTCAGGAGTTCGAGACCAGCCAAAACAAAGCATTAAAAATTAAACCATAAAAGGATGAGAAGAAAATATAATAGATTCTTTCAATAAACTGAACATGAGGAACTTAACTCCCCTTGCTCCCACTGACCTATGCTATAATGTGGATAAGCCTCACACACGTTTAGCTAAGTGAAAGTAGCCAGAGACGTAAAGTACGGACCACTGACATGAAATACCTAGAACAGGTAAATCTGTAGAGATAGACAGTAGATGAGTTGTTGCTCAGGGCTGGAATGAGTGTGGGGGCAGGGAGTTGGGGCTGAGAGCTAAGGGGTGCATGCAGGGTTTGTTTCTGGAGTAATGAAAGTATTCTAAAATGCATTGTGATGATAAATGCATAACTCTGTTACTGTACTAAATGCAATTGGATTATACATTTTAAATGCATGAACTCTATGCAGTGTTAATTATATCTTAGTATAACTTTTTTTAAAAAAAAAGAATGAAGGAGCCAGGCACGGTGACTCATGCCTGTAATCCCAACACTTTGGGAGGCCGAGGTGGGTGAATCACCTGAGGTCAGGAGTTCAAAGACCAGCCTGTCCAACATGGTGAAATCCTGTCTCTACTAAAAATACAAAAATTAGCCGGGTGTGGTGGTATGCGCCTGTAGTCCCAGCCACTCTGGGAGGCTGAGGCAGGAGAATCGCTTGAACCCGAGAGGCAGAGGTTGTAGTGAATTGAGATCGCACCACTACACTTCAGCCTAGGTGATAGAGCAAGACTCTGTCTCAAAAAAAAAAAAGTAGGTAAGCGAAATGAAAATGAAAACCATCCATTAGCCCTCTACCTAGAGGTAGCCACTATTAAAAATTTTGACTTATGTCCCTTTGTTCTTTTTTTTTTTTTTTTTTTTTTTTTTGAGATGGAGTCTTGCTCTGTCACTGGGCTGGAGTGCAGTGGCACAGTCTCAGCTCACTGCAACCTCTGCCTTCCAGGTTCAAGCAATTCTCCTGCCTCAGCCTCCCTAGCAGCTGGGATTACAGGTGTCTGCCACCACACCTGGCTAATTTTTGTATTTTTAGTAGAGATGGGTTTTGTCATGTTGGCCAGGCTGGTCCTGAACTCTCAGCCTCATGTGATCTGCTGGCCTCGCCTCCCAAAGTGCTAGGATTACAGGCATTAGCCAATGCGCCTGGCCTTACCTACATTTTCAAACTTTTTCTCTAATAAACAAATGTTACTCTATTATTGTTATTATTATTATTATTATTTCTGAGAGTCTTGCTCTGTGGCCCAGACTGAAGTGCAGTGGTGTGATCTCGGCTCACTTCAACCTCCACCTCCCAGGTTCAAGCAATTCTTCTGCCTCAGCCTCCCGAGTAGCTGGGATTACAGGCGCACGCCACCACACCCAGCTAATTTGTGTATTTTTAGGAGAGACGGAGTTTCACCGCATTGGCCAGGCTGCTCTCAATCTCCTGACCTCGTGATCCACCTGCCTCACCCCCGAAGTGCTGGGATTACAGATGTGAACCACCGGGCCCGGTCTCTAATAAACAAATGTTACTTTAGAAGGAAAGAAGGCAGGCAGGAAGGACAGGAGGCAAGAAGGAAGGAAAAAAGGAAGGCAGGAGGGAAGAAAGAAAGGAAGGCAGACAGGAAGGAAATACTTGGTTTCTTTTCCTAAGATGCAACAGGTGGAAACCGTGGTCTATGTCTGCTCATGGCTCCATGACCTCCTGCTCATCGTGTTGAAGAACATGTTTCTTTTCGTTGGTTCTTACATGAGATTGGATTGGTTTCCATGTTAATTAAGAAGATGCTTTCTCTCTGAATGAGTTACCACTTGTGAAGTCTTCGTCTGACCTCCTGGAGTTCATCTGGAATTGCTCAGATCAAGTAGTGAAACTTTGGGATGATCCCCTGTCAGTTTAGATCCCTTCGACTACTAATTATATTTAATCCCTCTTCTATGTGTAAGAATAATCTGCCGATCTATTATCAAAATCTGTAAAGGATATCATTCCCTTCTCAACGACCCTCTTACTGTGTCCTGCATTAAACTGGGCACTTCCAGCTTGAAGCCCAGCTAGGTGTCCTATTGGATATCTCAGTCTGATGGATGGCAGTCTAATCGGAATGATCTCTGTCCTCATGGAGCGCACAGTGTTGAGGAAAATCATGGGACTGCTGGGAATGCCAGTCAGGGAAGCAGGAGCCCAATCACCAAAGGCCAAGTCCCAAGGTCAACAGTTTGAACTCCCTCCTTTGGCAAGAGGGCAGGGAAGGCCCCTGTTGAGGGGTTGGAGGCACAAAAGGCATATTGATAGTTGAAAGACTACCTTGGCTGCCAGATAGGAAGGAATTGGTGTGGGAGAGCCTAGAGGCAGTGAGGGAGGCCCCTTAGTAGTTCCAGCCTTGAGGTCAGATTGCAAACACTATATGGTCATTGGCTGTAAGCCCCTAGTTCCTCCCACCAAAATGCAGGACGTCACAGAGCCATTCTCGCAGCACTCCACGCCTTCTAACATTCTACCCCAGGCTGCATTTACTACCACATCCCAGATGGCTTAGGCCTGGGTCACCTGCTCAGTCCCAGCAGGTTGTGGATAAATCCCTATTTGAAGAGGTTCTTGTTTCTTTTTTTGACCCCTAATTTATTTCCTCATCTTTATTAAGGTATACTTGACAGATGGACATAGTATATATTTAAGGTATAGAATGTGATGACTCAATATACATTTACATTGTGAAATGATGGCTACAGTCAAGTTAATGAACACATCCCTCACTTCACACAGTTACTATTTTGTGTGTGGTGATAACACTTTAGACCGACCCTCTTAGCAAATTTCAAGTATACAGTAGTGTATTGTTAACTATAGTCACATTGCTGTACATAAGATCTCCAGAACTTATTCATCCTGTTTAACTAAACCTTCCTACCCTTTGTAGGTGTTTTGTTTTGTTTTGTTTTGTTTCGTTCGTTTGTTTTTAGAGAGGAGGTCTCACTATGCTGTCCAGGCTGGCCTTGAACTCTTGGACTCAAGTGATTTTCCTGTCTCAGCCTTCCAAATAGCTGGGCTTACATGCATGAGCCACCATGCCCATCTTCTTTGTACCCTTGACCCAACATCTCTCCATTTCTGCCACCCTTGCCCCAGCCCTTGGTAACCACAATTCTACTCTCTGCTGCTGTTTGGCTTTTTCAGATTCTACATTTAAGTGAGATCGTACAGTATTTGTCTTTCTGTGCCAGGCTTATTTTATTTGGCCTGACACCCTCTGGGTTCACCTATGTTGCTGAAAATGGCAGGTACAGCTCCAGCCTTCTGTGGCCTCCTGAGGGGACTTCCAGCATTTCCCAAGGCTCTAACTGTCCTAGGATACTCTTCAAGTACATTGTTTTGAGCAATGGCAGAGCCCAGGCTGCAACACTGGCTTAGAAAAATTTGCCTGGTGGGGCCGGACGTGGTGGCTCACACATGTAATCCCAGCACTTTGGGAGCCTGAGGCGGGCAGATCACGAGGTCAGGAGATCGAGACCATCCTGGTGAACATGGTGAAACCCCGTCTCTACTAAAAATACAAAAAAAGTAGCCGGGTGTGGTGGCAGGCGCCTGTAGTCCCAACTGCTCAGGAGGCTGAGGCAGGAGAATGGCGTGAACCCGAGGGGCGGAGCTTGCAGTGAGCTGAGATGGCACCACTGCACTCCAGCCTGGACAACAGAGCAAGACTCTGTCTCAAAAAAAGAAAGAAAGAAAAATTTGCCTGGTGGAAAGTGAAGCCTTTCACTGCCGTTCCAGCTAGAAAGGCCTCGAAGTTGACTTAGAAAACTTCGTGTTGGACAGGTTTGTCCTAAGAGGCCCTAGCTTCAGCTTGCAGGCCTCTACACGGCAGCTAGAACCATGGAGAGGGACACTTCCAAATCTTTCCATAAGCTCAGAAAGAGAGGGGTCGCCCTCCCCAGATCTCCACAGCAAGCTTGAGATGGTCCCTGCCTCCAAAGGGGGCTTGCAGTATTTCAGAAGATTCACCTCTGAAGGGACCCCAGGTGATACAGACACAGCCCAAGACCAGTGGTGTGCATTTATGACTGAAGGACAACCCTCTGGTCATCGTCCTGAGATGGGACAGCCTTTGTGAGTGGAGAAACTCTCTTCAGTGTTGTATAACGACATGACAATCGTCACCCTTGGAAAGAACAAAAGTAAAAATGGTGATGACTAACAATAGAAATGGTGATGATCATTGTAATGTAAAAGATAATATTATTTTAAGATAATATAATATTTTAAGATAATAATATTGAACTGGGGAGATGAAAAATAAATACGTAAATGAATGATGGAAATACATAAATGGAAATACATAAATGAAGACAGAAGAACAAATACATAAATCAGTGTCGGTAGGGGTCACCTCTGAGAGTTGGGGTTACACTCAGCTTAGGATTTATCTGTGTGTGTGTGTGTGTGTGTGTGTGCGCGCACGCATGCTCTTTCATGATTTCCTCATTCTCTGCATTGAGTGTATATGATTGCACTAATTGGAGAGGAAAGGCATATTTTCCAAAGCTATTTTAAATTGTTTGCTGTATTCTTGTGAAGGAAACCAAAATATCCCTCTCTAAAATCCCGGGGATTAGATGGCAGGACAGCAATTTATGAAGACAAAGATCTCCTTGTCCTCCTCCCTGCCTTTTCCACCTAAAGACAAGGGCCTTCACAGCGCTTGCTTCTCAGCTGGGAGACAGCAGCCCCTGAGGACCTAAGAGCAGACTTTACTCTTTCCGTAAATGTGTCCTCCTGCATGTTCCTGCTTTTTGGAAGCTGAAGATGCTCTCTTCTTTGTCTTACTGTTACAGGATTTATGACTCTTTGTTAAAATACTATTTGAGGCTGGGCGCGGTGGCTCAAGCCTGTAATCCCAGCACTTTGGGAGGCCGAGACGGGTGGATCACGAGGTCAGGAGATCGAGACCATCCTGGCTAACACGGTGAAACCCCGTCTCTACTAAAAAAATACAAAAAAATAGCCGGGCGAGGTGGTGGGCGCCTGTAGTCCCAGCTACTCGGGAGGCTGAGGCAGGAGAATGGCATAAACCCGGGAGGCGGAGCTTGCAGTGAGCTGAGATCCAGCCACTGCACTCCAGCCTGGGCGACAGAGCGAGACTCCGTCTCAAAAAAAAAAAAAAAAATACTATTTGAGCAAAGTCCCAAGGCCACTGCCTTAGAGAGAAATGCTCTTGAACAAAGGCCTCTCCAGTGCGATGGGTACAGCACATGTCTGTAAACTTCTGCTGGTTTTTCCCTTTTTAATCGGGCTTTTGTTTTCAGGGGGGTGTTTCAGTGAAGAACCCATGAGAGAAAGAAAAGAAATTATATTTTCTCCCCTACAGTTTTATGTTCAAAGAAAACAGCCAGCACCTTTAAGAAGAATTTCCCAACTGGATTCAGGCTAAGATGCTACCAACAGTTTGGCTGAGGACTGCCGGAAGCTGAGGGTTGTCTTTCTGTCACAAGGTCAAGAAGGGCCTCCTGGCTGCGCAGGGTGGCTCACGCCTGTAATTCTAGCACTTTGGGAGGCCAAGGCAGGCAAATCACCTGAGCTCAGGAGTTCGAGACCAGCCTGGGAAATATGACGAAATCCCGTCTCTATTAAAAATACAAAAAATGAGCCGGGCATGCACACCCCTAATCCCAGCTACTGGAAAGACTGAGACACAAGAATCACTGGAACCCAGAAGGTGCAAGGTGCAAGTTGCAGTGAGCAGAGATCGCACCACTTCATTCCAGCCTGGGTGACAGCAAGACTCTGTCTCAAAAAAAAAAAAAAAAAAAAGAAGGGCTTCATTCAAGTGGAACCAGGAGGGACAGAGCTTGATTCCAGGGTTGTCTCCATCCCGACAAACTAACAGGGCTGGACCAGGCAGGAAGCTGGCTCTTCAAAATGAACATCCTGTGGAAGCTGACAATTAAAAGCCCAGACCCGGCTGGGCATGGTGACTCATGCCTGTAATCCCAGCACTTTGGGAGGCTGAAGTGGGTGGATCACTTGAGGTCAGGAGTTTGAGGCCAGTGTGGCCAAAGTAGCGAAACCTCATCTCTACTAAAAAATAAAAATAAAATAAAAGCCCAGACCTTTGCAAGTCTGAGGCAGAAGCTGAGATCAGCTCCCGCAGAGGGGCTACTATCAGCCCAGGGCGTGGGCCACTGCCTTCAAGTCCCCTCAGCCTGTGACTGCTCCATCAAGGCCACCAAAATCCCACCTGAGGGCCTGGCATGGTGGTTCACGCCTGTAATCCCAGCACTTTGGGAGGCCGAGGAGGGCAGATCACTTGCAGTCAGGAGTTCAAGACCAGCCTGGGCAACCCAGTGAAACCATGTCTCTACTGAAAATACAAAAATTAGCCAGGTGTGGTGGCATGTGCCTGTAATCCCAGCTACTCGGGAGGTTGAGGTACAAGAATCACTTGAACCTGGGAGTGGGAGGTTGCAGTAAGCTAAGATAACGCCACTGCACTCTAACCTGGGCAAAGAGAGACTATGTCTCAAAAAAAAAAAAAAAAAAAAAAAAAAAAAAAAAAAATTCTCACCTGAGCCTCTTAATGATTCCAGACTGAAGATGTTTATCTTCTGAGAGCTTCAGCGTAAACTCTAATTTCTGGAGACTCTTGTATTTGGATTTTGTTAAGTAGGGAGGAACACAACTGGAACGCCTACTGTGCCTCGACAGTTCTTTCTTTAAAAATCTTTATTTAGTTCCGTATGAAATTTAAAGTAGTTTTTTCTAATTCTGTGAAGAAAGTCAATGGTTGCTCGATGGGGATAGCATTGAATCTATAAATTACTTTGGGCAGTATGGCCATTTTCACGATATTGATTCTTCCTATCCATGAGCATGGAGTGTTTTTCCATTTGTTTGTGTCCCCTTTTATTTCCTTGAACAGTGGTGTGTAGTTCCCCTTGAAGAGGTCCTTCACATCCCTTTTAAGTGGTATTCCTAGGTGTTTTATTCTCTTTGAAGCAATTGTGAATGGGAGTTCACTCATGATTTGGTTCTCTGTTTGTCTGTTATTGGTGTATAGGAATGCTTGTGATTTTTGCACATTGATTTTGTATCATGAGACTTTGCTGAAGTTGCTTATCAGCTTAAGGAGATTTTGGGTTGAGACGATGGGGTTTTCTAAATATACAATCATGTCATCTGCAAACAGAGACAATTTGACTTCCTCTCTTCTTGTATTAGTACCCTTTATTTCTTTCTCTTGCCTGATTGCCCTGGCCAGAAGTTCCAATACTATGTTGAATAGGAGTGGTGAGAGAGGGCATCCTTGTTCTGTGCCGGTTTTCAGAGGGAATGCTTCCAGTTTTTGCCCATTCAGTATGATTGGCTATGGGTTTGCCATAAATAGCTCTTATTATCTTGAGACACGTTCCATCAACACGTAGTTTATTGAGAGTTTTTAGCATGAAGGGGTGTTGAATTTTATGGAAGGCCTTTTCTGCATCTATTGAGATAATCATGTGGTTTTTGTCATTGGTTCTGTTTATGTGATGATTACGTTTATTGATTTGCATATGTTGAACCAGCCTTGCATCGCAGGGATGAAGCCAACTTGGTGGTGGATAAGCTTTTTGATGTGCTGCTGGGTTTGGTTTGCCAGTATTTTATTGGGGATTTTCTCATCAATGTTCATCAGGGATATTGGCCTGAAATTCTCTTTTTTTGTTGTGTCTCTGCCAGGTTTATGACCTCATAAAATGAGTTAGGGAGGAGTCCCTCTTTTTCTATTGTTTGGAATAGTTTCAGAAGGAATGATACTAGCTCCTCTTTGTACCTTTGGTGTAATGTGGCTATGAATCCGTCTGGTCCTCAGTTTTTTTTGGTTGGTAGGCTATTAATTACTGCCTCAATTTCAGAACTTCATATTGGTCTATTCAGCAATTCGACTTCTTCCTGGATTAGTCTTGGAAGAGTATATGTGTCCAGGAATTTACCCATTTCTTCTAGATTTTCTAATTTATTTGTGTAGAGGTGTTTATAGTATTCTCTGATGGTAGTTTGTATTTCTGTGGGATCAGTGGTGATATCCCCTTTATCATTTTTTATTGTGTCTGTTTGATTCTTCTCTCTTTTCTTCTTTATTAGTCTGGCTTGTAGTCTATGTATTTTGTTAATCTTTTCAAAAAACCAGCTCCCGAGTTCCTTGATTTTTTTGAAGGGTTTTTTGTGTCTCTATCTCCTTCAGTTCTGTTCTGACTTTAGTTATTTCTTGCCTTCTGCTAGCTTTTGAATTTGTTTGCTCTTGCTTCTCTAGTTCTTTTAGTTGTGACGTTAGGGTGTCAATTTTAGATCTTTCCTGCTTTCTCCTGTGGGCATTTAGTGCTATAAATTTCCCCCTAAACACTGCTTTAGCTGTGTCCCAGAGATTCTGATATGTTGTGTCTTTGTTCTCACTGGTTTCAAATAACTTATTTATTTCTGCCTTAATTTCATTATTTACCCAGTAGTCATTCAGGAGCAGGTTGTTCAGTTTCCATGTAGTTGTATGGTTTTGAGTGAGTTTCTTAATCCTGAGTTCTAATTTGATTGCACTGTGGTTTGAGAGACTGTTTGTTATTATTTCTCTTCTTTTGCATTTGCTGAGGAGTGTTTTACTTCCAATTATGTGGTCAATTTTAGAATAAGTGTGATGTGGTGCTGAGAAGAATGTATATTCTGATGATTTGGAGTGGAAAGTTCTGTAGATGTCTATTAGGTCCACTTGGTCCAGAGCTGAGCTCAAGTCCTGAATATCCTTGTTAATTTTCTGTCTCATTGATCTGTCTAATATTGAAGGTGGGGTGTTAAAGTCTCCCACTATTATTGTGTGAAAGTCTAAGTCTCTTCTTAGGTCTCTAAGAACTTGCTTTAGGAATCTGGGTGCTCCTGTATTCAGTGCATATATATTTAGGATAGTTATCTTTTCTTGTTGCATTGATCCCTTTACCTGTGTAATGCCCTTCTTTGTCTTTTTTTTTTTTAATCTTTGTTGGTTTAAAGAGTGTTTTATCAGAGACTACAATTGCAACCCCTGCTTTTTTTTTTTTTTTTTTTTTTTTTTTTTTTTTTTGCTTTCCATTGATAAATATTCCTCCATCCCTTTATTTTGAGCCCATGTGTGTCTTCGCACATGAGATGGGTCTCCTGAATACAGCACACTGATGGTTCTTGACTCTTTATCCCATTTGCCAGTCTGTGCCTTTTAATTGGGGCAATTAGCCCATATGGCCAAGATAACCGTAAGCAAAAAGAACAAAGCTAGAGGCATCATGCTACCTGACTTTAAACTATAATACAAGGCTACAGTAACCAAAACAGCATGGTACTTGTACCAAAACAAATATATAGACCAATGGAACAGAACAGAGGCCTTAGAAATAATGTCACACATCTATAACCATCTGATCTTTGACAAACCTGGCAAACACAAGCAATGGGGAAAGGATTCCCTATTTAATAAATGGTGTTGGGAAAACTGGCTAACCATATGCAGAAAACTGAAACTGGACCCCTTCCTTACACCTTACACAAAAATTAATTCAAGATGGATTAAAGACTTAAACGTAAGACCTAAAACCATAAAAACCCTAGAAGAAAACCTAGGTAATACCATTCAGTACAGGCATAGGCAAGGACTTCATGACTAAAACACCAAAAGCAATGGCAACAAAAGCCAAAATTGAAAAATGGGATCTAACTAAACTAAAGAGCTTCTACACAGCAAAAGAAACTATCATCACAATGAACAGGCAACCTACAGAATGGGAGAAAATTTTTGCAATCTATGCATCTAACAAAGGGCTAATATCCAGAATCTATAAGGAATTTAAACAAATTTACAAGAAAAAAACAAAAAGCCCCATCAGAAAGTGGGCAAATGATATGAACAGACACTTCTCAAAAGAAGACATTTTGTGGCCAACAAACATATGAAAAAAAGTTCATCATCAGTGGTCATTAGAGAAATGCAAATCAAAACCACAATGAGATGCCATCTCACACCAGTTAGAATGGTGGTCATTAAAAAGTCAGGAAACAAAAAATGCTGGAGAGGATGTGGAGAAATAGGAACACTTTTACACTGTTGGTGGGAGTGTAAATTAGTTCAACCATTGTGGAATACAGTGTGGCAATTCCTCAAGGATCTAGAAGTGGAAATACCATTTGACCCAGCGATCCCATTACTGGGTATATACCCAAAGGATTATAAATCATGCTACTATAAAGAGACATGCACATGTATGTTTATTGCAGCACTCTTCACAATAGCAAAGATTTGGAACCAACCCAAATGCCCATCAACGATAGACTGGATAAAGAAAACGTGGCACATATACACCACAGAATACCATGCAGCCATAAAAAAGGATGAGTTCATGTCCTTTGCAGGGACATGGATGAAGCTGGAAACCATCATTCTCAGCAAACTAACACAAGAACAGAAAACCAAACACTGCGTGTTCTCACTCATAAGTGGGAGCTGAACAATGAGAACACGTGGACACAGGGAGGGGAACATCACACACCAGGGCCCTGTTGGGCGGTGGGAGCGTAGGGGAGGGATAGCATTAGGAGAAATACCTAATGGAGGTTACGGGTTGATGGGTGCAGCAAACCACCATGGCACATGTATACCTATGTAACAAACTTGCACATTCTACACGTGTATCCCAGAATTTAAAGTATAATTTAAAAAAAATCTTTATTTAACCAATGTTCACAAGTAAATGTGAGATTGGAAATTCCAAGTGGTACACATTTCAGTATGTGCAGGTCAAACCCCCTTTTGTGCAAGGCCACATTGCCCAACTCCAAGGGTCTCTGTTCCCATAGAATCCAATATACTGGTTTCCCCTAGAGCTGTGTGATACATCAGCCCAGGTCTTGCAGTAGAACAACTTGGATCACTCTTGACAAGGAAGGAATGCCTCTCAGAAACCTCCCAATAGACTTTCATCTCTCATTGACAGGAAGTGGCTCAGTTACCCACTGCTGCCTCACTGGCGAGTGGACTAGAATCCCAGGATAATTGAGCAAATCAGGATTGACACACTTAGGGATAGTGAGGGCCCAGTCCTTCCCTGAAGCACACAGCACCCCAATGCAGAGGGAGCAAATCACTGGGTCCCCAACAGCATCTGCCACGCTTTGCTTCTGATCATCAGTTTCCGAAAAGATAGGTGTACAGCATTGGCTGGAGAGCTCTGTAGAGTCGGGAGCATGAACTCTGGGGAGCTGTGAGCCCTCTACAGTCAAGAGGAGAATGAATCCATAATTGTTGGAGAAAAGAGCTCACAACTGCCATTGGTTTCCCACAGTTAGGGCCTATACCAGGAGCCTTCCCCGACTGGCTCAGGGCTGCCCCAGTGACCTGGCAGACAGGAGGCATCTGTGGAGGTAACATGGAAAGAATGCAGGCCTTCCGATTAGATGGGCCTGGAATCCTAGCTTTGCCGTCGACTAGCTGTGTGACCTTAGTAATGTCATTCAGCTTCTCTAGGCTTCAGTTTCAAAATGGAGGGAATAACATCTACTTTATAGGAGGGAATAACATCTACTTTATAAATTGCTATGAAGATTTTTTTGGTAGTCAGATGAAATCTCCAGCACAAAATAGGTTCCCACTCAATGATTCTTTTTTTTTTTTCTTACTCATTCAGATTATTTATTAAGAGCAAAAGTCGGGCCATCCCATCTGTGTGATATTGCAACATGAACAGTCACATACATACTAAGGAGACCCCATAGAATTGAGAGCCTTTCAGCAGTACAGAGCCATAGATTACAAAGTTAAAACACAAATGATCCCCCAGATTTGGTAGGAAACAAGTACAACGTGAGGAGGCCTGGAATGGAAGGGCACTTACTTTTCAATAAGGCAGTTACAGAATGGGGGGAAAAAACCCAAAACCTCATACCCCAAAATATACTCTGATGAGTGTAGCAGACAATAGAAATGTAAAAGAGGGATCCTGTATAACCCTCTGTCATTGGCAAATGTGTTCATTAAGTGAAAGCAACTGAAGGGTTTGTGTTTTAAGTTGCAAGCTAGATGAAACAACTGACTGTAGACATTTCTACCTCAAGAACAGTTCATATCTTGCTTCAGGCTGGATTCTACCTCAAAACACCAGACCCACTTTACCATTTCTAACCATAAACTTGGAAACAGTCTATAATACAATGAAAGGAATAAAAAGGCACCCCTAAAGCACCATGCTTCCCAAGGCATGATCTTGAGTTCATCTGCCCTTCAGTTCGACTTCCCAGCTCAGTAACAGGGACCAGGAGCCAGGGCCAGCTGAATTATACAACCTCAAAGGATCGCCTGGAAGGCAGATGTCTGACCAAGAGATCACAGACCAAGCCCATTTCATGAGAATTTAAATGCTAGGACAATACTACATCTCCCACAAGGGCTTTTGAACCCTAGTTTTAAATTACAGGCTAGATCTGTTTTCCCCTACCACTCATTTTGCAAAACTCAACTGGCCTAAATATTTCACTCAATCTTGAGTTCTGCAGGTCGGTCCCTGAGAGCCAGGTTGGCCTTGGGAATTTCTGCTCAATTTTAAGTTCTCAAGAATCTGAGGGCAGCTGATTTAGACTGAATTCGTCATCCTATAAGTCAGAAGGAAAGAATGCTAGACAGGTCAAGAGGGCCAGAGGTTGGTTCTGATAATGCCATATGACCTCAGGCACATCTTTTCTCACTCAATGATTGTTAAACGTTGGTGTTCTAAGAATCACCTGAGAGTCTTGGCCGGGTGCTGTGGCTCATGCCTGTAATCCTAGCACTTTGGAAGGCTGAGGCAGGGGGATCACTTGAGGCCAGGAGTTCGAGACCAGCCTGGCCAACATGGTGAAACCCCGTCTCTACTAAAAAATACAAAAATTAGCCAGGTGTGGTGGCACACACCTGTAATCCCAGCTACTTGGGAGGCTGAAACGCAAGAATCACTGGAACCCAGGAGGTGGAGTTGCAATGAGCCAAGATTGTGCCACTGTACTCCAGGCTGGGTAACACAGCGAGACTCTGTCTCAAAAAAAAAAAAAAAAAAAAAAAGAGAATCACCTGTGAATCTAGTTAAACATGCAGATGCCTGGGCCTCCCACCCCAGACATTCTGCTTACCTGCATCTGGGTCCAGGAATCTGCATTTTTAACAATGGGCCCCAGGTGATTCTGATGTAAATGATCACTGGCCGCACACTGAGCCACGCTGCAGTAAACCACTGCTGCTGCTCTCAAGCAAAACCTGAGCATGGCGGATATCTCATGCAACAAGAAAATTCATCTTCATTTTAATTATCTCTCTATAATTAGCCTGTTCCATTAAAAATGATTAAGTCTGCCGTGCTTGAGGTACCCAATGGCTCACTGGTAAAAGCTGAATTCCATCAGCATTCTCTGTGCACAAATCCACCAGGCACATGAACCTCACGGGGGGGAGGGCTCCCCTCACCAAGGAAGAAAAGCAGCCTCCTCGACCTCTGCAGCCAAAATAAGACTCTTGCTAAAATTACTAAAGCATCACATTTCCGGCAGAGAACTTCCTTGCAGCCTCCAGCCCGGATTAGTGTAGAGTCAGGTCCCACCTGGCCCCATCATTCTGTCGGTTCAATGGACTTCCTGCCCAAGGAAAGGTAAAGTGCCCAGAAAAGCAAAGGTGAATCTCTCACTTCCCTCCTTTCCTCCCCTCACCACAACAACTGGCTCTGCTGGTGGCCTCAGGAGGATATAACACTATTTATTTCCTCTCTCCAGCCTCTTGGCCTCCAGCAGTAATAGCACTGCTAACTCTGAAATCTCTGCTGCTGCCTGTTATTGCAAAACCAGAATAGAAAACATTTTGCATACAGTGTGACTTGGAACAAAAGAGCAGGGAAGAGAAGAAACCCCCCAGCCAGCATCTGAGAGTGAGAAGGCATGTAAGGGTGATGGACAGAGGAGAGGACAGGGGAAGAGAGTTTGGGAAGGAAGCTATTATGGTTTCCTTCCTTCCAGGAGGAGAGGTTTGGGAAGGAAAAGGCAGAAGCAGCTGTGTTTGACTGTGTTCTGAATGCCATTGGGCTTCTCCTGCTTGGATAAGAAAGACTTGGCAGCAGTCAGGGTCATGAAGACTCGTGGTCAAGATGAGAGTGATCAGCTGTTCTTGTCCAAAAGGGCAAACCAAGAGCAAAATGAAATGAAATGAGATGAGAGGCGATGGGAAGACCTTTGGGTCAAGTCCAGTGATCCCCAAACCTGGCCTGTTGTCAGAATCACTTGGAGTGCTGGTTAAGGCACCAATTCCCGGGCACCGCTCTGACACTCTTCCCAGTGACTTGGATGATCGGGTGGATTTGGGAACGGGTGTAGTGTGGCTCAGGGGCTCCTGGCTGATGGTCTTTTGAGGCGATGGCATGTCTTCTGTAGATTCTTCAGAGTAGTCAATGGATTTTTCCACAATGCAATAATCACATTTATAATGTGATTATTACATATGTAATGTACACATTACATTACACATATGTAATGTAATTTGTAATGTGATTATTACCTATGTAATTTGTTCCTCATAGCCAAGGCCATTGTAAGCTCTCCCTGAGTCCTACAACTCTGACTTCTGGGGCCTACATCACATCAAAGCCAAGAATATATCCATGGCCCACCTTAAGTAAAATTTTATAATCATACTTCGAAAATTTTTTGTTGGTCTCAGTAACTCATTTAATTTAAGATTAACAGTCATTGCTTGGAGATCATCTAGATACTCAGGAATTTTTTCAAAGTGAAAAACAATTAATCCACAGATAATTTGCTAATGTAATGAAGTTCCAAAAGCCCTAAATTTAGTGACTGAATGAGTGAAACTATGATGTTATATTTTTCAGATATTTAGTTAAATCCTCATTCATGTTGACTTTGAAGCTTTATTTGTATTTTTGGATTTAGTTCTCTGTTGTAAATCTCAGTCATTTCTGTGAGCCTGTGGACAAATCCGAGGCATGGTGACAGTACCATCTAATAGGCCAGACATCCCTGCCAACAAAGACGTTGTGAGATAATATCATTTTAGAGGTAAGAGGCCCATTGGAGTTGATTTCAAAGGCCTAAGGCCTATGCAAAAAAAAAAAAAAAAAAAAAAAAAGCTAGGCTTAGGAATGGAGACATCAAAGACCCAGTGTGTAATCAAAGCAGTAACAGATAAACAGAAAACTCCACAAGGCTCATTGTCCTTACCAAGATTTAACCATTTTACTTGAATAAATGCTCCTGGTATTATTGTAAGCCTTTGGTTAATTTTCTTGTTGCTTTTATGGAGACAGGATTTTCAGAGGTCCTTGCACTACCATTCCGAAGTGTTTCTCAGCATTATCTATTTTAATCATAAATAAGGCCAGGCATGGTGGCTCACACCTATAATCCCAGCACTTTGGGAGGTCAAGGCTGGTGGATCACTTGCGGTCAGGAGTTCAAGTGGCCTGGCCAACATGGTGAAACCCCATCTCTACTAAAAATAAAAAAAATTGCCAAGTGTGGTGGCACACGCCTATAGTCCCAGCTATTCGGGAGGCTGAGGCAGGAGAATCGTTTGAACCTGGGAGACAGACGTTGCAGTGAGCTGAGACGGCACCACTACACTCCAGCCTGGGTGATAGAGAGAGACTCTGTCTTAAAAAAAAAAAAAAATTATACATAAATCTTGTCCTTTCAAGAGTAAGTTGGAAAAGTGGTCATGAAAATTAAATGATGCATTGTATATAAAACAACTAATCTAATGCCTATAATATGGTAAATGCTCGATATTGAAGACAGCAGCTATTCTTTTTATATGATCATGAGTGCTCCCGGCTGGCCCTAAGCAGTTTAGTGGCTGAGTAGCTGAGTTGTAGAGCAGGGACAAGACCACCCATCTTCTGACTTTCAGCCTATGCGCCTCTGTGAGTGCACCATCATGCCCCATGATCTCACTGCAAATGAGCCGTAGTTTAAGAGGCTCTTCTTGCCTCTTAAATATATCATGCAATCTCCAGGTATAATCTTCAATATAATTTTAAGATATGACTCATGGAATGTATAATAAAATGTGTAAGATAATTTAATTCCAGCGATCACATGCAGATGAGTGGAGAAAGCCATAAGAAGAAAGCACATTCATTTTCTCCTGCTCCCAGTATTCACTGAAATGCAATCAACCTCCCCCTGGAACCACTCTTTCTGACACCCTGATTCCTCACCCAGCCCTCTCACGCCATGGAAGATGCATCTCCCCACCCTTGGAAGCGGAAAGGCTTGCGACGGCCCCCCCAGCACTTCAGCCCTCACTAGAATCAACAGGGATGATGACGGCATTTTCCCGGTTCCCTCTGGACTTAGTCTTTCTTTCTAACTTTAAGGAGTGTGGAGAACTTCTGCAATAAGCAAAGGAAGAAGGGTAGATAGGAAAGAGTACGTTTTGGAGTCAAGCAGATTTAAGTTCAAAGCCCAATTTTCCTATTTACTGGCTATGTGATTTGGATAAGCTATGAACCTCCCTGAGCCTCTGTCACACTCATCTACAAAAGAGGAATAAGATCACCTTTTTTTTGCTAGGTTATTGGGAGACATAGAAGTTCTACATGTCAAGAACCTGGTATTCAAGAGGTGCCCAGTTAGTAGCAGCGATGGTCATCGTCACAGCCACATGTTGATAAAGGCTATGGCACTAGTGGGGAAAGAAGTCACTCATAGCTACACTGGAAGTCTAGGCCTGGGTTTTTGTATTTTGCTTCATTCTCTTCTTTAAATCCAAACCTAATAAACTCCCCTGCAGGCACGGAACCCTTTCCCGTGTATTAAATGACATTGTTGTTGCTCCCTCTGTAATTTGTGGAGCCAAAAAAAAGAAGACTTGATCCTTCATGGCCCTGTTTGATTTTAACCCAGGAAAAGTTGACTTGGAAAGTTTGGCATTTCCATTCTGCCCAGGGTGATTTTTCGCCTTCAATTTCACTTTCCTGGGCCAAGAAAGAGCAAACCACTGAAAGACTTCATGTTTTTCTTCTTTTAATGAGCCCAAGGACAAGAATGTGAAAGATTTACTTATAAATGGAAAAGCAGGTGAAAAACGCAGGCACAGTGTGTCCATGGTCAGATGCCCATCCTGGCTTCTCAAACTGAAAACTGCTGCACCCTAAGAGTTCCTGAAGGTGTTACCTGGATCCAAAATTGCCCTTCTTCTCTTCTCCATTTGTGTATGTGAAAGCATGGAAAGAAATAAATTTAGAGAAAAATTTTCAATCCTGTTGTGTAAACACACTACATAAATGCTCTGTTATTCTTCATTAAAATCCACTATCCCTGGAATTTTGGTTCTCACATACATATTAACACAAAAAGACAAATATAGAATCCAAAACAGGAATCAGTAAAAAAAAAAAAAAAAAAAAAAGATTTAGAATGTTGGAATTAATCAATGGCATCCTGCAGATAGAACTCCAGGAATCAAATGTCCTGGAAGTGACTTTTTTGTCGTTGTTAGGACTAGTCAAATGGACCAATGGGAATAGAAAAGGAATGGGAAGTTACTTAAAATTTACAATTAGTTATGCATTTCTGCATAATTCTTTTGTGAAGGCTTGCCACATGTGAAGAGCATTTTTCCTGAAAGTTGAAGTATTCAAAGATTGAGCTTGCATATATTTATGACACAACTTTGTTTCCCCTTAAAAAAAAAATTAAAATGTAAATGTATAAAACAGTTACGTTGGGCAGTCTGTACCCTACAGGATGCTGGGCATAAAGGGGTTAACAGGTAATGATCCTGCGCTTCCATCGCCAGGCAGGAGACTTCTTTCTGTCATTAAATGTTAAGTATCAAGCTGCCATATTTCTGCCCAATGGAGTACTCTGTTTTCAGGAAGTTACTCTTCCAGCCAAATGGAGAGCAACCGGACACCCTCCCATCCTCATCCTGGGGCAAGACACAGATGGAGGGGGAGGCTGGCCAGAAAGAGAGGAAGGAGTCTTTGCAGGGGGTACAGAATGAGTGGCAGACATTTCTGCAGAGCTTTTTGGAGGGAGCCAGACTCTTAAAATTAAAATCAGGAAAGACAGGCTGGGTGACAAGGCAAGACTTTTTCTCAAAACAACAAAAAAGTTAGGAAAGCTGTGATTTGAAGCTTGAAGCCTGAGCAAGTATATTCTCTAAGACAGTGGTCCCCAACCTTTTTGGCACCAGTGACCAGTTTTACGGAAGGCTGTTTTTCCACATGGTGGGTTGTGGGGTCAGAAGGTATGAAACTGTTCCACCTCAGATCATCAGGCATTAGGTTCTCATAAGGAGCTCACAACCTAGATCCTTCACATGCGCAGTTCCCAATAGGGTTCATGCTCCCATGAGAATCTAATGGGGCCACTGATCTGACAGAAGGCAGAGTTCAGGCGGTAATGCTTGCTTGCCCGCCGCTCACCTCCTGCTGTGCAGTCTGGGTCCTAACAGGCCATGGACTGGTACCGGTCTGTGGCCCTGAGACTGAGGACCCCTGCTCAAAGACAAAGAATAAAAACCCATATAGAGGAAAAGAATGCCCCCACACAAACCAGAACAGACCAGAAGGGGCCAGAGGAACCTGAACAAAGCATGTGGCTGTGTACATGCACACACAAACACACAAGACATTTTCACTGAATGAAAACAGTCTACTCTCTTAGTCATGCTTGACCAAATCGTCTCTTGCAGGAATAGTTCACATTTTTTTTTTTTTTTTTTTTTTTTCTGATTACACACATATATTTAACAGTACAGTTTTACACAGAATGCTAAGAGCACTTTTCTTCATATTTTACAGAAGGGCTTGAAACATACAGACTTTCTATTAGTGATCATACAATAGCACATCCGAATCTAATTCCTAAATAGATGATGCATTATAATCTTAGAATTTAAAGGCTTAATGGCAATAATCAGGGGAGGAAAAAGAGTAAGTTTATTTTACATAACTGACGGAAAAATAAATTCAAGAAATTGTAAATAGAATTTAATATGGTCTCATGCGCCCTGAAGGAGGTGGTGCCCGATTTGGAGGGGTAATTGCTATGTCCAAGTAATCTCCTATCTGGAACTTCTGCGACTGCAGGGTCATGGAATCATCAGTCCCCTTTCTGCCAGACATGGTGCTGCCAATCTCCTTAACTCTATAGCCGGGTCTTTTAACATCAGTAAAAACAATTGCAAAATTGAAGTGAGTGCCCTTCTTTCTAGCTTCTGGGTAGACTTCTTTTACTAAGCTTGTCAGTTCTTTCAAGGTTGCATCCATCCAAGTGTAGATCTGCAACTCGCTGGACGGTACATTTCCCCGGGAGAACTCGTCCATTCGGTGGTGGCGGCCGTTATTGGTGGTGAAGACCCGCAGCAACAGTGGGCATGTCTTCTCGCGGTCGATTGGCTTCTCTGGCTCCTTCTTAATTTCCTCCTGGGTATCGCGCGACTCCACCGCCATCTTCCTCGTACGGCCCGCGAGACGCTCGCCCTGACCTCCGACCCCTGCAGCGAGCATGAGCACGAAGCTAGTTCACATTTTTTTAAAGCACTTGAAGAACTGAGATATTGCAAGCACAGAGGAGAATTCAGTGATCATCAAACCTTGTGAGCAGTCGAGTTTTCTGTTCCATCTTCATATCAGCTTGCCATAAGTACAGGAGTAAAGATGTTGTGAAAAGTTATTCTTCTATTAACTCTGGCAATCATTGTATTAACTACTCATTTAAGGCACAGTGCAATACTGACTCAACATAAGCTTATCTTCAAATGATAAGGCCGCCTTGTGCTGTTACTAAGTGATACCTCATCAACACTTGCTATCAAGAATTGCTCATAACATAGGCCAGGCGTGGTGGCTCACGCCTATAATCCCAGCACTTTGGGAGGCTGAGGCGTGCGGATCACCTGAGGTCAGGAGTTTGAGACCAGCCTGGCCAACATAGTGAACCCCGTCTCTACTAAAAAATACAAAAAAATTAGCTGGGCGTGGTGGCGGGCGCCTGTAATCCCAGCTACTCTGGAACCTGAGGCAGGAGAATCGCTTGAACCTGGGAGGTGGAGGTTGCAGTGAGCTGAGATTGTGCCATTGCACTCCAGCCTGGGCGACAAGAGCAAGACTCCATCTTAAAAAAAAAAAAAAAAAAAAAGAATTGCTCATAACAGAATTTGGTTAAATGTAACGTTTAATCATCATGAACTAAAAAACAAAGCAACGAAATTACTAATCCCCTATAAAGTATACTTATGGAAAATATGAATTATTTTTATTAGTTTTAAATAAATAAAACAATATTATTAATAATACCAAATGTCTATTGAGCCCCTATTATGTACTAAGCACTGTGCTAAGTAACTGATAGATGTTACCAATGTTAATCTTTACTAGGGCTCTTTGAGCTGAGTTCTATTATTATCTCATTTTCCAATTAGGAAACTGAGTCTAAGAGAGGTTAAATAACTTGCCCACTTAGAGACAGAGTTCAGATTTGAACCCAAGCAGTCTGAGAATTGAATCAGAACTCTTAAACATAGAACCAAATAAGAATTTTGTTCTTTATTCTGTTAAATACAAAACATCATCATCCATCATATTAAATTCATGTTATTAATCTGAATTTTATTAGTTTTTTCATTTTGTTTTTATCGAATTTATAGATTTTTCTTGGTTTTATCATTGTATTAGATCTACCCGTATAAGGACTCCATATCTTGTTTTAGTTTTGATCATATTTAAGTAATATAATAAAAAAGAATTTAGGTCAACATTGGATATCTATGAGAAATATTTCCTTTAAAAGGGGTCTATACTTTACTTGTTTTACAAATGCCAATGTAAAATAAGAGAACTTCCCCTTACTTAAAACAAATTTATCTTCTGTCCAAGATAACTTTCTGAGTACTAAAGAATATTTTACCCAGGCTGGGCGTGGTGGCTCATGCCTGTAATCCCAGCACTTTGGGAGGCCGAGGCGGGCGGATTACAAGGTCAGGAGATTGAGACCATCCTGGCGAGCACGGTGAAACCCTGTCTCTACTAAAAATACAAAAAAATTAGCCAGGCGTGCTGGTGGGCACCTGTAGTCCCAGCTTCTAGGGAGGCTGAGGCAGGAGAATGGCATGAACCCGGGAGGCAGAGCTTGCAGTGAGTGGAGATCGTGCCACTGTACTCCAGCCTGGGCGACAGAGCGAGACTCTGTCTCAAAAAAAAAAAAAAAAAAATTAGCAGGGCATGGTGGTGTGCACCTGTAGTCCCAGCTACTCGAGGGATTGAGGCAAGAGAATCACTTGAACTTGGGAGGTGGAGGTTGCAGTGAGCCGAGATCACACCACTGCACTCCAGCCTGGGCAACAGAGCGAGACTCTGTATCAAAAAAAAAAAAAAGAGTATTTTATCTATAGCCGATAATTTATCTGATTTCTCATTTTCATTTTCAAAGAGTCTTTTCTCCTGAGAGTTTAAGGAGCTGTATGGAATATTTTCAATAAATTAATATGTTTCATTATCATATCAATATCCTAAGAGTTGAAAAGAGTTACTAAAATCACATAACAATAGCATGGCTCTCCATAGTATTTTTCCTCTCAATATTGAAAAATGCTTTCAGAGACATTATCTCAATTATCTTCTTACATCCTGAGGAAGTAGGTAGCGGAAAATCTCTGTCACAGCCTCACAGAGAATCTAAAGTACAAAGAGGTTAAATAAAACTCACAAGAGAATTCATGTCAAGCAGTGAATTTTATATAGTCCATTACCTTTGGGTTCTAAATTAGATTTCACAACCCCGAGGGAACTTGCATATTGATTCCGTGAAACCATCAGATGAAGAGGTCTCTATCCCATGCATACCTGCTGTTCCCATGGTTAGACAGGGAGAGAGTTTGGGGAGATGGGTGATGGGGTGCAGTCAGGGTCTGGTTTGACTCTTAGGTTTGAAACTTACTAGTCTGAGACCTTGGGAAAATTAATTACCTTTTGTGGGCCTCAGTTTCCTCATCTATAAAATGGGATGAGGAAACCTACCTCATGGAATCATTTTGACAATTAAGTAAGATATTACATGTAAAGGGCTTGGCACTGACCTCACATAGAGTATATGCTGAAGTAATGGGAGTAATTACTGTATTACAGTCAGTAGTGGCAATTGTGCTTTTTTTTCTTTTTTGAAACAGAGTCTTGCTGTGTCACCCAGGCTGAAGTGCAGTGGCATGATCTTGGCTACTGCAACCTCTGCCACCTCCTGCCTCCGCCTCCAGAGTAGCTGGGACTACAGCCACCAGGCCTAGCTAATTTTTGTATTTTTAGTAAAGATGGGGTTTCACCATGTTGGCCAGGCTGGTCTCAAACTCCTGACCTCAGGTGATCCACCTGCCTCGGCTTCCCAAAGTACTGGGATTACAGGCATGAGCCACCGTACCAAGGCACTAACTCCTACTAAGATGAAGGGTAGAAGAACTGATATGGCCAAAAAAGGAAACTAGGGGAAAAAAATTCCACTTACTATAACATCAAAAAGAATAAAATACTTAGGAATAAACTTAACTAAGAAGGTGGAAGACTTGTACACTGAAAACTACAAAATATTAATGAGAGAAATTATAGCAGGCACAAATAAATGGAAAGACAACCCATGTCCATGGATTGAAAGAGTTACCATTTTCAAAATGTCCATAACTAACCACAATGATCTATAAATTTAATGTAATCCCTATCAAAATTCCAATGCATTTTCTACAAAAATAGAAAAAAAATGTAAAATTCATGTGGAAATACAAAAGACCCTGAATACCCCAATCAATCTTGAAAAAGAACTCCAGCTGTGTTAGCTGGAGACATCGCACTTCCTAATTTCAAAATGCATTACAAAGTTCTGATAATTAAAACAGTATGGTATTGGCATAAACACAGACATGTTGACCAAAAGATCAGAAATAAACCCATCCATATGCAGTCAACTGATATTCAATGAGGGTGCCAAGAATCCACAATGGAGAAAGAATAGTCTCTATAACAAATGGTGTTTTGTAAAACTGGATATCCACATGCAAATTGTATCCTTATCTTACACCATACACAAAAATCAACTCAAATGGATTAAAAACTTAAATGTAAAACCCAAAACTGTAAAACTCCTAGAAGAAAGAGAGAGGAAAAGTTTTATGACATGGTCTTAGCAATGATTTCATGGATATGGCAACAAACACAAACATAGACAAGTGAGAAAACATCTGACTAGAAAGCTTCTGCACAGCAAAGAAAATAATCAACAGAGTGAAGACACAACCTGTTGAATGGGAGAAAATGTTTGCAAACCATATATCTGATAAAGGATTAATATCCAAAACATATAAGAGACTTCTACAACTCAACAGAAAAAAGAAAACCTTAATAACGCAATTTAAAAATAGGCAAAGGACTTGAATAGACATTTCTCCAAGGAAGACAAGCAAATGGCTAACAGGCATATGGAAAGATGTTCAATGCCACTAATCATCAGGGAAATGCAAATCAAAACCACAATGAGATAGCACTTCACACCTGTTAGAAGGACTATTATTTTTTTAAAAAGATAATAAGTGTTGGAGAGGATGTGAAGAAATTGGAAGTTTTGTATGCTGTTGGCAGGAATACAAAATGGTGCAGCCACTATGGAACACAGTATGGAGGTGTATTAGTCCATTTTCACACTTCTGATAAAGACATACCCGAGGCTGGTAAGAAAAAGAGGTTTCATTGGACTTACAGTTCCACATGGCTGGGGGGAGGCTCAGAATCACGGTGGGAGATGAAAGGCACTTCTTACATGGTGGTGGCAAGGGAAAATGAGGAAGATGCTAAAGTAGAAACGCCTGATAAACCCATCAGATCTTACGAGACGTATTCACTACCATGAGAACAGTATGGGGAAAGCCACCCCCATTATTCAAATTATCTCCTACTGGGTCCCTCCCACAACACATGGGAATGATGGGAGTACAATTCAAGATGAGACTTGGGTGGGGACACAGAGCCAAACCATATCAGGAGGTTTGCAAAAAATTAAAACTAGAACTACTATATAATCTAGCAATTTGGTCTTTATCCAAAAAAATTAAAATCCGAATCTCAAATATTGGCATTCCCATGTTCACTGCAGCACCATTCCCAATAGCCAAGATGTGGAAACAACCTAAATGTACAACAAATGAATGGCTAAAGAAAATGTGGTGTGTACATAAGTGGAATACTATTCTGCCTTAGAAAAGAAGGAAATCCTGCAATGTGAGACAACATGGATGAGCCTTGGAAACATGATGCCAAGTGAAATAAGCCAGACATAGAAAGACAAATGCTGCATGATTCTACTTAAAGGAGGTATCTAAAATAGTCAAATTCATAGAAACAAAAAGCAGAACGGTGGTTGCTGGGGTCTGGAGGGAGGGAGGGGAAATAGGAAATTGTTATTCAATTAATATAGTTTCAGTTATACTAGATAAATAAGTTCTAGAGGTCTGCTGTACAACACAGTGCCTGTAGTTAATGCTCTACTGTGCACTTAAAAAATTAATAGGGCCAGGCGCGGTGGCTCACGCCTGTAATCCCAGCACTTTGGGAGGCTGAGGCGGGTGGATCACTTGAGGTCAGGAGTTCAAGACCAGCCTGGCCAACATGGTGAAACCTCATCTCTACTAAAAATGTAAAAATCAGCTGGGCATGGTGGCACATGCCTGTAATCCCAGCTGCTCCAGAGGTTGAGGCAGGAGAATCGCTTGAACCCAGGAGGCGGAGGTTGCAGTGAGCCGAGATTGCACCATTGCACTCTAGTCTGGGTGACAGAGCGAGACTTTGTCTCAAAAAAAAAAAAAATTAATGGGATAGAGCTTATGTTAAGTGTTCTTGCCATAGTTTTCTTTTTAGTGGCAAAAAAAAAAAAAGAGGGGATACAGCAGCTTTGAATAGAGATTATAGATAATTATGGATTCTTGTTTAGCATCTTTCAGATTTAACTCATTATGGTCTAACCAGTGGGATTTAGTCTCATATAAAAAGAAGTTCACAGGTAGAGCAGTTTCAGGGCTAATTCAGTAACTCAAAAAGGTGCTTCCATTTCTTCAGGGATCCAAGTTGTTTACATTTCTTCTGTCTACCAGACTCAATAGACTTATTCTGCCTCGGGCTGGTTCCTTTCATCATCACAAGATGGTTGCCACATCCTGAGATTAAAAACAGCCATGGTTAATTCCAGAGGAGAACAAGGATCTGTGTCTTTCTTTTCCCTCTATTTTCAAAGGAAGTGAAAAAATCTTTCCAGAAGCCTCCAGTTTTCCCCCCAATGTCTCATTGGCCAGAACAGGTCACATATTCCCTCTGAAGCCAGTCACTGGGACCACCATAATTGCCTGGGGTCATCAAGATTCTGCTTCTGTAACTGCCCAAGGGGTTCACCTTGCCCGCTGCCTAGACAGAGCCGATTCGTCAAGACAGGGGAAGTGCAATAGAGAAAGAGTAATACACGCAGAGCCGGCTGTGTGGGAGACGGGAGTTTTATTATTACTCAAATCAGTCTCCCCGATCATTCGGGGAGCAGAGTTTTTAAGAATAACTTGGTGGGTGGCGGAAGCCAGTGAGCCAGGACAGCTGATTGGTCAGAGATGAAATCACAGGGAGTCGAATGTATCTTCTTGTGCTGAGTCAGCTCCTAACTGAGAGCCACAAGATCAGATGACCCAGATTATTGATCTGGGTGGTGCCAACTGATTCATCAAGTGCAGGATCTGCAAAATATCTCAAGCACTGATTTCTAGGAGCAGTTTAGGGAGGGTCAGAATCTTGTCGCCTCCAGCTGCATGACTCCTAAATCATAATTTCTAATCTTGTGGCTAATGTTAGTCCTACAAAGGCAGTCTAGTCCCCAGGAAAGAAGGAGGTCTGCTTGGCAAAGAGCTATTAGTGTCTTTGTTTAAACTGTAAGCTAAGTTTCTCCCAAAGTTAGTTCAGCTTACGCCCAGGAATGAACACAGACAGCCTGGAGGTGAGAAGCAAGAAGGAGTCGATGAAGTTAGATTGAAAGGACACAAAGATAGATGTGTACCCGCCCCCCACCCGCTACACCCTTGTTCTGCTCTCTAATCTTTGCACATACCAGAGATTTCGTAAGTTCTGTGAGTACCTGGTTTTCTGCACGTACCAGAGATTTTGTTTTGCACGTACCAGAGATTTTGTAAGTTCTGAGGCAAGGTCACAAGACGTGTTTAAGTAAGATAAACTCTTGCTGCCATAAACCTGCTCTCCCGCCTCAAAGTTTGAACCAAAATATCAGAAATGGCGGGAACCAATCATAGTTAGCCAAATCGCCTTGTTCAAACACTAGCCAATCATATATCTGATTTGTATAATAACTCTATGCCCACTTTTCTTAGACTATATAACACTGCTCGGAGCTCAGTGGGGGAGCTCTCCTGCCCGTCTCGTTTCACGAGTGAGGGAGAGTTCCAGGTTCGAACCTGTAATAAAGATCCTTGCTGCTTAGCTTTGACTCTGGACTCTGGTGGTCTTCTTCGGGGAATAAACGGTCTGGGCATAACAAGATCTCTTTCACTGTATCAGTCATAATTTTCCAAAGGCGGTTTCACTTCTAGGACAGAAAATGGGAAGCACAGATAGGATAGAAACCTGGACAAGAGCAAGATTCTGTTGGAAGGAAGAAGTCAGGTGGCTGTTGGGTCCTCGACAAACAGTGTCTGCATTCATTGGCTGCTTCCTGTTTTGAGACATAAAAGTGCTTTCTTGAAAGTGGTCTCATGTGCATCACACATTGTATGAAATGAGCACACATGCATGTTGTGAGGATGGACATGAGCACATCCTAAGTCTGCTCTGTGCCTCTGAGTTTTGGGAGCAAAATTTCTGAGTGAGGGCTCTCCCTCTTACCTGTGCAGTTATCACAACCTCAAAGCATCCAAGACTGTGATCGGAATAAGAGTGCAGGTGTTACAGGAAAGGGGTCCTGATCCAGACCCCAAGAGAGGGTTCCTGGATCTTGTGCAAGAAAGAATTCAGGGTGAGTCCATAGAATAAAGTGAAAGCAAGTGTATTTTAAAAAGTAAAGGAATAAAAGAATGGCTACTCCATACAGCAGCCCTGAGGGCTGCTGGTTGCCCATTTTTATGGTTATTTCTTGATGATATGCTAAACAAGGGGTGAATTTCATGTCTCCCCTTTTTAGACGTGTAGGGTAACTTCCTGATGTTGCCATGGCAATTGTAAACTGTCATGGTGCAGGTGGGAGTGTAGCGGTGAGGACGGTCAGAGGTCACTCTCGTGGCCATCTTGGTTTTGGTGAGATAGGGCCGGCTTCTTTACTGCAAGCTGTTTTATCAGAAAGGTCTTTGTGACTTGTATCTTGTGCTGACCTGTTATCTCATCTTGTGACTTAGAATGCCTTAACAGTCTGGAAATGCAGGCCAGTACATTTTACCCAGCTCCTAGTCAAGATGGAGTTGCTCTAGTTCACACACCTCTGACACAGGGAGAAATTCTCCCTCTCAGCCGTCTCTTTCCTAGTGGCCTCTCTCGGCATCGCATGCCTGAGTATTAGTCACTCCTCTCTTCCTGGTAGGGAAGAGAATGCGTCCAGGTTAGAAAAACACCAGCTGAGAGTTTGTAGACATTTCTCTTTGAACATGGGGAACAACAAAGACTGCTGATAGACTGTTGGGCGTCATTTTAGAATTTGCCTTTATTTCCTCAAAGATTAAAGAAAGAAAAGGCCACTTTCCCACTATTCGATTTAACTCACTCAGATTACACTGTGACAATGTCACTCACTGATTTAAGCCTGAATGTGAGAGATTTAAAAGCAATGGCTTGAAAGGAGTTGTTTTGCATCTTAAAAGAAACCACGACTTCAGAATGATTTTGATTTTCCATTCCTACAATGGAAGAAACGAAGCTAAATGCTTTTGATCCTAAAAATGCCCTTTCCGAATTTCTGGGATCACGGTTGCAAGGCAGAAGTGGAGAACTACCCATTGGATGCCTCTCCAGGAACCACATCTGTCTCCTCAGACTTTGATCTTCTCGGACATTGCTGGAGAGGCAGGGACAGAAAGCTCAGGTGCTACGGAAAGATAGTGTGATGGCCCAGACCACACAGTTTTCCTTTGAAACCAGACTCCTTTCCAGGTGTGTCCTTTGAGGTGAGACATAACATCAGCTGACTAACGAGACGTTGGCCAGTAATCACATCTGATGACAGTAAATGTCAGTCTCCGAACACAATTTCTATTTTATTTCATTAATACCATCCTCACTGGTCTGCTTGAAAGGGTTAAACTAGCCAGGCATGGTGGCTTACACCTGTAATCCCTACACTTTGGGAGGCTGAGGTGGGCAGATCGCTTGAGGTCAGGAGTTCAAAACCAGCCTGGGCAACATGGTGAAACCCTGTCACTACAAAAAATACAAAAATTGGCTGGGCGTGGTGGCGAGTGCCTGTAGACCCAGGTACTTGCAGGTCTGAGGCAGGAGGATTGCTTGAACCCAGGAGGCAGAGGTTGGAGTGAGCTGAGATTATGCATCTGCACTCTAGCCTGGGCAAGACAGTGAGACTCTGTTTAAAAAAAAAAAAAGGATTAAATTGGAAAATGTATGTCTCAGTGCTCTGTAAATTGCAAAGCTCTACATAAGTACAATTCCCTGTCTTTATAAATTTGCAATCTAGCGTGCCATGTCTGGGGACAATAACTCCTTCATCGCTCCAGGCACAGAGTTCTGGATTGAGGTCCTGGCTTCTGCTTCTCCAAGATTATCTAAATTTATTCTTCCTTGAAGGTTGACTTTGAGGACCAGCATCACTTGTGTACCCCATAGCTTCTAATGCAGCACGCAGGGAATAGACACTCCAGAAAGCAAGTGAATACGCACTGAAAAACAGGCCCCCCTCGAGACGCAGGCAGACCCCCAGGGGGCAACAGAGTCAAATACGCAGGGAAGGATCTGATTCCGGCCAGCAGAGGGCAGGAGCGAGAGGAAGCCGGGCATCTCAGAAACAAAGCAGGCTGTGCCAACCTGTGGCCCAGGGCCAGATCGCAAGCCCTGGTGCGGAGAGGACGCTCGGAGAATCCAGCTAATTCTGCCAGCCTTTCCCTTGGACTTTAGCTGTAATATGTGTGTGTTCCATGATCTCACACATCACTGCACTGAATTCCACTACAACTTCCACCCCCTCCCCGCACCAGGAGCTGGCAGTTAAGATATTTACCAAGATGATGCTGCCTCTCTAGTAAAACTCAGGAGGATTAAAATAATAATAAACAAACTGAGGGAGGGAGTCCAGAAACGTGGACTAGGAAGCATAACACAGAAGCAGCGTCAGCACTAGAAAATATTCAGTCGTTGGAAGAGTCGCCATGCATTCCCTCAGTGCTTGGCAGCCACTTTCTCACTGAGCCCCCTACTCTTTGTATGAGGTGGCTACTTGTGGAGTGCCGTGTCTAAGTCACCCTGCATGGGAGAAGCAGCACCAGGATTCTAACTCGGGATACTGGGGCCTTATCCACGGCACTCTGTTACCACGGACGTGCTCATTCACTCAACAAACCTTCACTGACTGCCCATCGGTTCTCATGCTGGATACACAGAAGGGAAGGACACGGTCCTCTCCTTCAAAGGCTCACCCCCCAAAGAAGCATGGACACTAACAAACAGTCATAGTTTGGTATGACATGGCCATGACAGAGAAGAGTCACCCAACGCAAACTGGCAGGGCCAGTGAACATTTCCAAGAGGAGGTGACAGGAGTCGTCCTGCTGATGACCTCAGTGGCATCATTCATTTTATCACTATGTACCAGAAAATTGTCATAATCTACAGTGACCACAGATGTGCATGGGACACACGCCACCTCTTTGCAATGCCCCCTTGCACAGCCATACTGGGAAGCTTGCCGTTGAACCAAGCTCTGAAGGATGACTAGAAGGAGCAGGCAATCAAAGAAGGGAATGGGGGCTAGGGCTGGTATCGGGTGGAGGGATTCCAGGCAAAGGGGATGGCACCAGCAAAGGGGGTAGGCCTGAGAAACGTCCCCACAGCTGGAGCGTAGGTCTCAGGAGGAATGGTAACAAGAAGACTAAGAAGCAGATGGGGAGGCCAGGAGTTCAAGCAGCTTGGGCAACATAGTAGGACCTCATCTCCACAAAAAGAAATTAAAAATTAGCCGGCTGTAGTGGTGCATGCCTGTAGTCCCAGTTACTCAGGAGGCTGAGGCAGGAGGATCACTTGAGCCCAGGAGTTCAAAGTTACAGTGAGTTATGATCTCACTGCTGCACTCCAGCCTCCAGGGTCTTCAGAGCAAGACCCTGTCAAAAAAGAAAAGAAAAGAAAAGAAGGAAGGAAGGAAGGAAGGAAGGAAGGAAGGAAGGAAGGAAGGAAGGAAGGAAGGAAGGAAGGGAGGGAGGGAGGGAGGGAGGGAGGGAGGGAGGGAGGGAGGGAGGAAGGAAGGAAGGAAGGGAGGGAGGGAGGGAAGGAGGGAGGAGGAAGGGAGAGAGAGAGAGAGAGAGAGAGAGAGAGAGAGAAAGAAAGAAAGAAAGAAAGAAAGAAAGAAAGAAAGAAAGAAAGAAAGAAAGAAAGAAAGAAAGAAAGAAAGAAAAGAAAAGAAAGAGAGAGAGGAAGGAAGGAGGGAAGGAAGGAAGGAAGGAAGGAAAAAGAAAAGAAAGAAAAAAGAAGCAAATGGGCTAGGTCACCTAAAAGGCCTTTTCTACCATGCCAAGGAGCATAGCTGTTATATGGAATGCTAGGAGGGTGTTTGGGAGAATATTACACAGGGAAATGGCAATATCATAAATGTGATTTCAGAAGTATCATTACTCTACCAGCATGGAGAATGGATTAGAGTGCGGCAAGTCTGGGGATAGGAGAGCAGTGAGGAGCTTCCCGATGATCCCAGAGCAAAATGACAAGGGCCTGGGGAAAAGACAGTCCTTGTAGGGGCAGAGGAAGGGGAAGCTTCTGGAGTCAGGCAGGAAGAAGAACAGATCAGATCTACTGACTAAACAATGGTAAGTGGGACAGGTTGGGGGTAAGGATGACTGAAGGCTCTGGCTGGGGTCATTGGGCATATGGTGACACCGTGTCCCCTGGATAAGCCCCATGAGGGGTGGGACTGTGGCTGAGTCACAGCTGTATTATCAACGCTTGGTGTAGTGACTAGCAGGTAATGGGTGTCTGAGAAGTATTTATGGGGTGAACGCTAGCATGGATGCCTGTGTGAGCAGGACAGGTGGGGACGATGTAACCTGTTGAGTAGGAAATGCCTGAGAGATGGTCACAGGAAGCTGTGCAGCAGGAAGTTGCACAGATGAGACCTGAATTCAGCAGGGAGACCTGAACTGAAGGCAGGGATCTGGGAAGCAGGAGCATTCGCATTCCCAGTGAGGACAGTGGAAGAAGACAGTGGTGTTTTTCATGGCCCGGTCCTGAAAAACACCAACGACTGAAGGGCCGGCAGAGGAACCTGCACCCTCAGAGAAGGTCTAAAATCATGGCAAGGAACAATGATGGTGTTGAGAGTTTCAAAAGAGAGGAGCCTCTGGGAGTCCAAGTAGTATAAGGACCGAAATTTACCTGTTGAATTTAGCAACCAGGACGTCAGAAGTCACATGGCCCTGACTGATAGGAATGAGTCATGAAGGCTGCGGGCAGGGGACCATGACGTCTGGTTGAAGCCATGCAAAGATGGGGCCTGAGAGCCAAACCAGGCTGTGACATGCTAGAGCTGGCCCTGATAGGCCCAGGAGCACTCATGGTTAAATTTTCAGGGAATTTGCAAGCTGGTTGTTAAACACAGCCATTATTAAAAATTAAATGGGTCAGGTGCAGTGGTTTACACCTGTAATCCCAACACTTTGGGAGGCCAAGGCTGGTGGATCACTTGAGGTCAAGAGTTTGAGGTCAGCATGGCCGATATGGTGAAACCCTGTCTCTAGTAAAAATACAAAAATTAGCTGGGCGTGGTGGTGGGCACCTGTAGTCCCAGCTACTCAAGAGGCTGAGGTGTGAGCTTTGTTTGAGCCCAGGTGGTTGAGGCTGAAGCGAGCCATGATCATGCCACTGCACTCTAGCCTGGGCAACAGAGGGAGACCCTTTCTCTAAATAAATAAATAAATACCTAAGAAAAATAAATAAAAATTAAATGATATAAACTTACAAATTGAATAGATTATACTAAAAACAAAAGTAATAAACACTTAAATCTCATCACTTTCTAGTGATTTACACTTTACTATTACCTATGCCATCAAGGTTTTTATTTATTTTTTATTTTTTTATTTATTTATTTTTTGACAGAGTCTTGCTCTGTTGCCACGCTGGGGTACAGTGGCGTGAACTTGGCTCACAGCAACCTCCACCTCCCAGGTTCAAGCAATTCTCCTGCTTCAGCCTCCCGAGTAGCTGGGACTGCAGGCGCGCACCACAGCACAGGACCACGCTGGCTAATTTTTTGTATTTTTTTAGTAGAGATAGGGTTTCACCATGTTGGTCAGGATGGTCTCGATCTCCTGACCTTGTGATCTGCCTTCCTGGGCCTCCCAAAGTGCTGGGATTACAGGCGTAAGCCACCACGCCCAAGCCATCAAGGTTATTTAGATGTGTGTGCCTGAGTGGAGGAAGCATTATATAACCCTGTTCTGCTCTACATCTCTTTCCACCTCCACATTCAGTGACATCTTACTGACAGCTGGACATTGGCCATGGGGGCAGTATGAACACCACAGAAATCGGCAAATGTACATTTCAGGGCTCTTGTTCCAGAGAGCCTGTTGTGCACATTTACCAGCACCAGGCCAGAGGGTGTCACCATCCACATTTCTCCCCCAGAGAGTGTCCAAAGGTTCAAATCACAAAGTAGGGAACTCAAGTCTGAACCACAGTGGCCTCTGTCTCAGTCTGGTGAGGCTGGTATAGCAGAGCCGGGGTGACAGCCAGGTGTTTAGGCAAGGACAGTTCTTAGCCTCAGGAGATGCCAGTGTCACAGCTTCAGATAGCTCTCTGCCCAGGTGCAGAACCAGCCAGTGAGGGTACAGAGGATGTGGGGACTGGGAGGAAGTAGCTTCTGGTTGCCTGGCCTGACATTCAGGGCTGGATTTGAGGCCCAGAAGAAATCTAGGATCAGGGCAGACGCCAACTGGTGGCCTGTTCACCTACATTGGCCTGGGTGGGGGACAGGGAGCTGCACAGACTGACTCCCGTCCTACTCCCTCACGGGGAGGGGTCTTCAACGCCTTTGCAGGTGTTTCTCATTGCCCCAGGCCTGGCTAATGCAAGCAGGCAGGCAGCAGGGGAGCAGCCTGGGGAAGGCAGTGTCTGGCAACCCAGCCGGGGGAAATGAGATTTGTTTTACAACAAGAAGACTAATAAAAATAATTTTGAAAAAATCTGATGGATAACACGAATCACCCTCGTATGAATCACTAGTTACACTTGGTGGTGTACCAAGGGGAAGGAGAGAGCTGTGGGAGTCGGGGTGCATTGTCTGCAGAGAATTTAAAAATAGGAAGACAAACACAGCAGTGGTCTGCTTTCTATTATCACCATGTGTGGCAATTGTCAACAATGGCAGACCCACCCCCACACCACTGGTTACACCCCAGATGTGCATTTTTGCCTGTGTTCTAGGTCGTCAGTTGGTTGTATTAGAACAGCTGACACATTCTTCTTTAGTTCCTTTTTGGGATGTTAGTTTCATAGAATCGCTTATTTTGGGGGAATTGGAGGCATGTCTTGTTTTTCCACTCCGACAACAACATGTATCAAGCGGTCTATGGTGTGCTGTCTGTCAGTTACACTTGGAGATCAAGAGCATTCTTAAAGACACAATTTGTGCTTTGGAAAAATTGGTAGAGAGCCTTGTTTTGTGTGTGTGGTGAAATAAGTCAGAAGTTGGTTATGAGTCACCACTTTCCTGCTATTCTAGCATTGTACCCTGCACAGCAGAAAGGGGTTGTAAGCATTAAAAGGGGGCTTTTGAAAAAGCACAGGATACGGAAAGGCGGCCTAGAAGCAAGTTCTGGTGCGCGTGAACCGTGTGACCTTAGAAGGCACATCCCGCTGAGCTGTTCTGAGCCTCGGTCTCTCCATTGGTAGAATGGGGCTAACAGTACATGACGGGCTGTTCCCAGGTTACTGCTAAGGGCCAGTGGAAGCAGTGGCAGGAAGGGATGACACACACGTGAGCTCTTAGGACAGCTTCAGTTCCTCAGGATCCGAGAAGGGGGAAGGAGAGCCCAGGGTCAGCATATGTGGGGAGGTTCAATATAGATTTAGGTCTGGCATTTCCATTTTCACTGCAGATACAGTGTGCTGAGAAAGGTTTGAGGGCATCAGAATGAAAATTGGAACTTGAGAAACTGGGTAAACGTCGCAGCAAGGAAGGGAGCCAGGCTGGAGCTCACTGGAGTGGGGAGCACCGCAGGGAGCACGGCCAGAAGATGGGAGAGGTCCCAGGTAGGGCTGTGCCTCTCACAAGCTCAGGGCACCCCATGAGGGGCTGGCAGGGGCAGAGTAGGTCTAGAAGCTGCTCTGGGGGCCGTGCCCCCACCATCAACTGCCAATTGGCAGATTTGATTGAAGCCAGAAGCCTCTTCTCTTTTCACTGGGTTTGTTGCAGTTTTGAAGAGTGCAGTTTCTTCTACGAAGGAAGGAGGTAGAAAGCCTATGAATCCCATCACAGCTTCCAAAGCAGATGGCCCTGTGGCCTCCTTCTGGTTCATTGCTGTGGGGGGAGAGGGGGAATAATTTTTTCTTCAGTTTTCATAAATTCTTAGTTGGAGCGTACCCCGTAACAAAAGACAGGTTAACAGGAGAAAAACAAAAGTTTAGTATTGTGTCTTTAATATGTACATGGAAGATACCCAGGAATTGACTAACTTCCAAAGAGATGTCTTTGAATTCCAGCTTACGTAGTATCTTCAACAAAGAACAGCTAATTGTTAGAGAAGTGACAAGGAAAAGGAAAAGGAAAAGGACTCTGAATACTGTCCCGGAGCCTGCTGTGGCTAGGGAGGATGCGGTGGGGGTGGGGGGAAGTATTTTTGAAAATATTCAAAAAATAAAAACAGAAAAGGATTTCAAGTCTCTAGGGGGCAGCAATTTGGGGAGAAGCAAATAACTGGCAGAGGAAGGCTGCTCGGTGAGGCTTGCCCATGTAGGTTCCTCCAGTACCATGTCCAGGCCGACAGGGTTTGAAGTTGTCTTCTGTGGTTAACCTTTGCTCTCCCTGGTGGAAGGGGGGCAGGGCACCTTTTGCCTTTGTGCCCCGCTTTAGGCAAATAGAGGGAGGGCAGAGAGCTCTCCTGCATCTGCTTCTTAATTGCCTTCAGCTCACAATCCTTATGCATAATTTGGGGGTTGCATAGTCTTGTCTTCCAAGCTACACAGATTATACACCTCAAAGTAAAACACAAGCTTTTTCTTCATTACCTAGAAAGTGAGGGAAGTCATGCCCAGAGGGTGCTGATGTAGGCCTGGATATGAGGGTATAGGTGGCTACTGTCCCAGGTGGGCTCCACCTCTGCCCTCTGTGATGTGAAGGAGGGGCTGGGGCTCCTTGGGTACGAGGCAGGGAGAATGGGAGGGCAGCAGGGTTGAGGACGCTGCCCTGGGGTTCCAGGCCAGACCATCCCAGGATGAAAGGAGTTTTCCCCATGGATCTCCAGGCCTTCTCCATGGAATTTAGACAGCTGAAGGCAGAGACAGGTCCCTGTGGGGAAGTACCTGCTCCCTCTTCTAACAAGTGCAAAGCAAGCAGGGCAAGGCTCCGAAGGGAACAGCTGGAGCAGGCCCAACCTCAGGTGGCCGTGGGGTTCCGTGGTTGACCAGGAAGCTGGTCAGGCAGGGAGCCAGGAATCTGGTGACTCACATTCCCTATGTGGAGAGAAACCGGGGAGCCTCCCTCCCAGGTGGAACCCCTCCTCCTCCGTGAGTCACCCCACTCCATACCCCTGCCTGATTCCAGCAGCCCAACCCACCTGTGCTAACTAGCAGCTTACGTTTCTCATGTGCTCGCCTGTCTGTCCCATTGGCAATTCCTCAAAACGCCAAGGGGAGGTAGCGTGAAATGTTACCCTGGAAAACTCTGTGAGTTAGAAAACATGGCCAAGTGCTCCCAGCTGATGACTGGCAAGTCTAGAATCAGCCTCATGACGTTTCCAGTGTGTTACACAAACCATCCAGCCTTGCTGCTTCTCCAAATGCTGTATCTATGAAGTATGCCAGGCTCTCCGCAGAGAGGATTTCTACGGCAGTGGAAGAGAGCAAAGCAGGTGTCAAGGTTCATTCATCTCATCTTGGTCCCTTTCTGAAAACTGACACACTATATCCAGGTTGCTTTTTAAAGCTCTGTGTCCACATCATGCAAATGTATAATTGCTTTGTGTATGCATGTTCAGGACTATTTCTGATCCAGATGCTGTACTAAGTTAAGCTAGTCTTAATGGTGTGATTCTGGAGCTAAAATAGTCTTCGTGGTATTTCCCAAAGCTGTGCTCTGTCTAGTATATTTCCAAGTCATTACTCGGCTCATGGTCGTTGGTGTTCACATTGAAGCGGCCACAGATAGAGAATAACACAAGCTTCACATTGAATTGAGTCCACTAAGGCCTTTTCCTTGGTAAAACTGAGGGGGAAATACAAATTGAAGAAGCAGGAACCAGCAAATAGACCTTCTCCAATCTACCCAAAGCTGGCTCTCTGCCCTCAACCATGTTCAAAAGCCTTTGCTATAAATGTACAGAGGAAGTTAACTTTAACCACACTGGGGCTTTAAAAAATGACTCTGGTTTCTGTATGTGACTTTCGTAAATCAGTTTAATGACGTCACACTTCCACCTCAAATGTATGCTAACAAGGTCCGAATTGCCCAGTAGAAGGCAGAAAGAAAAAAAATCCGGATGTTTTTGTCATATGGAACCTTCCTACACAGTCTGTTTTTCCCCTCGAGCTGACGATGAATCACTTCTCAACATTGGCGGGGCCATCACGAGGCCGGCTTGGGGCATGGAACTCGCCTGGAGGAGCGAGGCTAAGGCAAGCTCTGCGCAGGAATGTGGCTGCAGTGATGTGGCCTGACACTTCCTCAGGGAGGCCAAATGTGACTAAGGCTCTTTCTCAGTACTGTATGGAATGAGTAACCACATGTCAGAAGATGTACAGCTACTGCCTTGCAACACTGAGCTGGAAAATTTGCTGGTAGCACGTAACATCTCTTGCAAAGTGTAATTATGGATACCTGTGCTCTGAGGGTTTGCACGGAAATAATTCAACCTTAAATAGTAACAAAGGCTGAGTGTAAACCTATGATGTATTATTTTGGTGCAAAAGGAATTGCGGTTTTTACCATTACTTTTAATGGCAAAGATTGCAATTGCTTTTGTGCCAATCTAATAGACTATCCAAAAAGGAACAGGAAGAAAGCCGAAAGTTAACAAGCCTATTAAGGTTAGCAAGAGACTCCTCTTGATTCTACACTGGGCGTTACCCTCAGGGACACCTAGCCCTTCCACTCTGATCTGATCTCCCCCATGAAGAGTTAGATGGGCAAGTATTTGTGCATGGATACGGGCAAGTATTTGTGCATGGATATTCCCACTCCCACCACATTGCAGAAGTGCATGGAGGCACACAGCTACAGCCGTGGGGGCTTCGGGTGTTCATTTCGAAATATATTTGTTCTATCATTTGAGTGTAGTTTAGTAATTTTCCAGAGAGAAAGGACCTGGCGTAGATGCAGCACTCTCACCCTCAAGAGCCAAAATGTTCACATCTGCTAATGTTCCATCCTGACCCTCTTGCTTAATATTTATTCACAGGGAAGCTTTGGAAACAAGTAGGGTATGAGTCAGGAAAGCCTATCCGTGCAGACTCCTCTGCAGCAAAAGTCTCCTAAAAGGCCGGGTGCGGTGGCTCAAGCCTGTAATCCTAGCACTTTGGGAGGCCGAGACGGGCAGATCACGAGATCAGGAGATCGAGACCATCCTGGCTAACATGGTGAAACCCCGTCTCTACTAAAAATACAAAAAAAATCTAGCCGGGCAAGGTGGTGTGCGCCTGTAGTCCCAACTACTCGGGAGGCTGAGGCAGGAGAATGCTGTGAACCCGGGAAGCAGAACTTGCAGTGAGCTAAGATCCGGCCGCTGCACTCCAGCCTGGGTGACAGAGCTAGACTCCGTCTCATAAAAAATAAAATAAAATAAAATAAAAGCATCCTAAAGGTCTCGGGTCCATGAGCATTGTTGTCTGGGAGCATGTTTCCCCACTAAATTATCCTTTAAAAAAATCTTCTGGCCGGGCACGGTGGCTCACTCCTGTAATCCTAGTACTTTGGGAGGCCGAGGTGGGCGGATCATGAGGTCAAGAGATCATCCTGGCCAATATGGTGAAACCCCGTCTCTATTAAAAATATAAAAATTAGCTGGGTATAGTGGCGGGCACCTGTAGTCCCAGCTACTCGGGAGGCTGAGGCAAGAGAATCACTTGAACCCGGGAGGCAGAGGTTGCAGTGAACTGAGATCACTCCATCGCACTCCAGTCTGGAAGAGCAAGACGCCATTTCAAAATATATATATGTATATATATTTTAAAACAGCTCATTGTCATCATCAAGACAATATTTACAGCACACACATATTTTCCAGAAGATTTTTAATAAATAGTTGGTGAACTCTCTTGTCACTAACTTGTCCCTGCTTAACTTTGTCTGGGTGTGAGTATGATGTTTCATTTTAACTTGTTTTGAATCCAGACACCTGGACACACAGTGGACACCTACTGAGTCCTCTGTCCACTCACAATGATTCCCAGCTCTCTGGTAACTCCAGTCCCCCATTCCAAGGGGATGAACTTGTCATTGGTCACCTGCCTCCTGTCTATAATAGTGTGGACCAGGATGGCGACCTTACCCAGGTTTAGCCACTCACTGGTGCTTCCCCTGGAATATGAAATGGAACAATGAAATCTTTCCTATTGCTGGACTCACAATGTGTAGCTCGGCGCTCCCCAGACTACGTTCCGTGCTCCCCACCTTGCACTGACGCGTGTGGAAGTTGTCCTACAGCAACAAGAGACAGAGCCCCGAAGGCTTCTCAGACTTCAGTCCTGCCCTTCCACAAGCTCTGCGGGAGGCCTGGTCCTGCTTCTGCTGGATACTTCTCAGGTATTACATTTTCCTTGTGTGCTCAACTCTGGGTGATTGTATCCCATAGAACCAAAAGATTCCTAACTAGTATCTTGGGATCCCATCCTTCTATGGGGCTCGGGATGCCAGCTGATTGGACAAGCCTTGCGGCTTCTCCCAGGCACTGACTCTGAGTTCTGTATGAAGGACTTCTGGACAGGTGGGTGTGAAATCTGGCCCTGTGGATTCTAAGGATGTGTAATCGCTGGAAACTGTACCCCCAATAAATCTGTGTTGCCTCAGCTGTAAAATGAGAGAAACTCGTTTGAAAATGTGAATATGATAAAATGCAAAACACTTGAACATTGGGGTCAGCCTTGGGATAAAGCCACGTTCGGGGTCTCAGTTTCCTCATTGGGTTGTTTTGAAAATTAGAAATATATAATTTACCTAAATATGTAATTTACCTAAATGCATTTACCTAAATGCACCCAGTGTGTGACAAGTAGTAAATGAAAGGTACTTTTATTGTTACTATTACTAATTACTCCTTCAATTGTTACTAGTGCTGCTTCTCCTCCTCCTCCAAAGAATGTGAAAGATCTTTGTCATCTACGGATCTGCCTTCAACATGAAGCTGCCTCTGGCTGTCTCATCTTTTGTACTCAGCTGGAGGTGTTTCGCTTGCTGGCACTTTAACTCCCTGGGTCTGAGCGGCTGAGCTAGCACAAGGGCTATACAGAAGTAGAAATAGACTTTTTTCTCTCTCTCTTTGAATAAGAAGAGATGAAGCAAAACCATGGTGGGGAAGCTGTCAATGCTGGTGACAGTGAGGTGTGGATGCCTGTCCTCAGGCCACTTAACTGCTCCAAGTTTCTCATCTGTAGAACTAGGATGATGAGGGCACCTACTTCATGGAATCATTAGAAAGACTGGGGGTGGTATGTGGAAAGTGGGGTGTGATACTAATTATTTTCATGGCGACCCTCTAGCAGCCATGAAGTGTGTCCCTGCGTTAGTGTGAACACTCCATGTGTTTTTCCTCAATCAGCAATTTTCCTACAAGGTCATCATTTTGGGAAAAGAGATAAATCAAACCTTCCCTGAACATTTATTACCTTATTTGGGTTTTTTAGGAACTGAAATTTGCATTCAATGCAAGTTAAAGGCAACAATTTTGACTGTTCTAATGTGCCACAATCTTAGCTCATACAAAGATCCTGTTCTCTCTTTTATCACAAATCATTTTAAAACAAAAGTTAAAGGAGTTTCATTCTGGAAAATCGTTTAAGAAGTGGCATGCTGAAGATGAAAATATGGCTTGGATTCCCAAGGTCAGTCCAGAATTGATTCCCAAAACTGCCCTGGAAAAGGGTAATCCTGTGAGGCCCTCAGGGGGTGCCATGGGGAGGTGCAGGGCATGTGACCTCACAGTGGGGGTTCCTGGGAGGATGGACGGCTGGGCCATATCTGCTGCCTCCCAGGCCATCAGGGAGTAGGGGGATCTACTCTTCCTGGTTTGTCCAGGACCATCCCAGTTTTAAAACAAGAGTCTCAGGCCCAGGTACTTCCTCAGTCGCAGGTGAACTGGCACAGTTGGCCACCCCAGTCTGACCTGTCTCATGTTCCTCTGACCCTTCAGTCTCACTATCCACACTAACCCCTGCCTAACCTACTCCATAGACTTTTCTTAAATTTTGCTTTTCCTTCCTTTACTTACATGGCAGAAGACAAATATAACAGAAGGGGAAAAAGTGACTGAGGAGAGATAATTAAGTGGGGTTGGAAATCATTGTTTCTTACAGCCATGGCCTTGGAGTTGAAGGCCAGGTCCCTCACTCTCCTCCCAGCTCAGGACCTCAGCAGCAGTCAACACCACCGTGGGACTCGGCAGCAGCCTCGGTGTAGCACGATGGCTGTTTGGTCTTCTTACTTTTACATAACACCATACTTCACTTCCTCTTCATACCCTTTCTTCTGTGGGGTGTAGAGCAGGTCAGGTAAGATGTTTCCCCTTTCCAGCCAGAGGAAATACATTTGCAATTAAAATGAACCCTAACAGCAAATTGCTCTTGCCTGGTGCTTTTTTTTTAACGTAAAATTTCCTGGGGACGGGTTGTTCCTCATGACTATCAAAGTACCATACGCATATTGTCACAAACCAGAAAAACAGAGAAGAACATTTTGAAATGCACATATCATCTCAGAAGCCACATTTTAAAAACACACTTGGCCGGGCACGGTGGCTCACACCTGTAATCCCAGCACTTTGGGAGGCTGAAGCGGGCGGATCACCTGAGGTCAAGAGTTTGAGACCAGCCTGGCCAACGTGGTGAAACTCCGTCTCTATTAAAAATACAAAAATTAGCCTGGTGTGGTGTCAGGAGCCTGTAATCCCAGCTACTCGGGAGGCTGGAGCAGGAGAATCACTTGAACCCGGGAGGCAGAGGTTGCAGTGAGCTGAGACTGTGCCCCTGCACTCCAGCCTGGGCGACAGAGCAAGACTCCATTTCAAAATAAATGAATAAATAAAAACACACTTAATAGCAACACAAGTAGTGGACACTTTAGTGAGCAGTACTTGCTCAGATGAGCCACACTGTCTTTCAGCAGAGTCACCAGCTCCAAGGACGCTCCTCGGGCCTCCAATGTAGCAACAGCAGCAGCAACATCAGGTACTGCATTTCCCTCATTGCCAAGTGACAGCAGTTCTCTCTGTGTGTGACACCGAATTCACCGGAGAGCCTGGCATCGATCCCACTATCAACAAATGTTTGCAGAGTTCTACTCTGATGCAGGCGTAGGCACCCTGTCTTCGTGGACAGGAAATACACGTAGCTGTACCAGCAGGAAGAGCGCGCTGGGGCGTGGGCAGCCAGGGGATGACTCCTGGTCTGCGGAGGAAGGGAAAGCTCCTGGAGGACAGGGGACATTGTGCTGAAGCCAAGACCCGAAGGCTGAGTAAGTGTTAGCCAGGGGAAGACAGAGAGGAAGGGCGATTCAGGCAGAGGGGGCCGCCAGTGAGGAGGCTCAGGGACCGGGAGCATCCCTCCCGAGGGCAGCGTGGGAGAAAGCCACAGTAGACACACCGAGGCCGGAGAAGGCCTGACTGGAGCTGAGGATGTCAGGGAAGGAAGGAAGGGACAGAAAGGGCCAGATCTGGAGCCCTGTGTGGAGGATTTTTGGAGGCGGGGGTGAGAGGTAGCAGAAGGGGAAGCACTGGGTGTGTTGCGGGGAGGGATCTAGGCCACAGGCCCGGCAGCGCTTGGAGATGGATGACACATGCAGGTGAAAATGAGGGCCCAGATAACAGGTTGAAGAAGGAGAGTACCAGGGGTCTAAAAGCAGAGCAGCAGCCCCCAGGGCATGGCTGGCTTCATGGGCAGGTGAGCTGAGCCAGCCTGTGGTTGGGCTCAGTGCTTAAGTAAATGTTGTCACCATCTTGAAATGCTTAGTAATATTTGAACAAGAGGCCGTGCAGTCTCATTTTGCACCAGGTCTGCAAATTATATAGCTGATCCTGCCCAGGGCTGAACGTTTTCCACAGATCTATGCAGAATTTCACACAGCTAATGGTACGTGGACTCCATCCAAGGCCTCCAGATTGTTCATAGATCCCGTCAGGCAGGACAGGAGTGTGAGGGAGGCTCGCAGCGCCCAGCTCAGGGCCGCTGGTGTCCGTGAGTGCGTCAGGCATGGCTTGTTGATAAAGTCCATCAGAGCAGTGCACGCATGGAAGACTTGCAGCTCACCAGCCACGGAGACAGGAGACTGAGGGCATGTCAATAACATGAGCTTTGAGTCGGCTGCCTGAGTAAAACAGGAATTTTCTTCACCCAAGTTTCATTTACTTTAATAAGTCAAACTAAAGAAATTCCAAAAGTTCAAGCCAACACCAAATAGGTAGGCTATTTGCCAGAAAATACTTTTTAAAAATGATTTATTGGCTGGACATGGTGGCTCACGCCTGTAATCCCAGCACTTTGGGAGGCCGAGGTGGGTAGATCACGAGGTCAGGAGATCGAGACCACCCTGGCTAACACAGTGAAACCCCGTCTGTACTAAAAAAAAAAATTACAAAAATTTAGCTGGGCGTGGTGGCGGGTCCCAGCTACTTGGGAGGCTGAGGCAGGAGAATGGCGTGAACCCGGGAGGCAGAGCTTGCAGTGAGCCAAGATTGCACCACTGCACTCCAGCCTGGGTGACAGAGCGAGACTCCATCTCAGAAAAAAAAAAAAAAAAAAAAAGATTTATTATTTTATTTGGCTAAGGATTTCATAGGATGCCTGAGTCTCATGCTAAACAAAATTTGCACTGAAAATAAAAATATTATTGTAAAGGTTTAAAAGAAAATTTGTGAATATACATATACTTACATTTATTTCAAGGAGAAAAAAAGAGAGAAGGTTTTACCAAAACTTAAGATATAACACAATAAGCTCATTATTCAGGGAACTGTCTATAAATTCACCAGGATTGCTATGCAAAAAATGATAGGCCTGTAGGCTCTGAACCAAATAGCTATTAGTTTACTATGAAATGAGAAAATAAATGACTAAGAATAACTGAGGTATGGATCATCATCATAAATTTCTTTAGGTGTTTTATATTCATTTACAGCAGACAGTTTCTGTAAAATACCAAAATTTATAAGAAGAAAAGGAAACGTGGCAAGCCCTTCCAGATATTTACAAGGCTACATCTTCTGAAGCCTAGTCATACAGTTCATAGGAAGAGCTTTGAAGCCATAGAGTTTTAGGTTCAAACCTCAGCTCCCTCTTCAGCATGTTGCTTAAGCCAGGGGAACCTCAGTTTCCCCATACACAAATGGATGTAATATCTACTTTACATTTATAATATATATGTTGTAGTCATTCAATAACTTGTATTTTTAAAAATAGTATAGCTGCTAACAGGCAATTAAATGTTCAGAGATGGTAGGAACTGGTTTTGACTCTCAGAAGAGAAGAGGAATTGAGGTGGAAAGGATAGGGGAGAATGAGTCAGTGAGACAGTGTCACCCACAGTGCACACAGGAGGGGCTGCCAGGGACATATCCAGAGTGGGATGACTGGTAGGCAATTTTTTTTTTTTTTTAAAGACAGAGTCTCACTCTGTCACCTAGGCTGGAGTGCAGTGGCATCATCTTGGCTCACTGCAAACTCCACCTCCCAGGCTCAAGCCATTCTCCTGCCTCAGCCACCAGAGTAGCTGGTACTACAGGCACCCACCACCATGCCCAGCTAATTTTTTTATTTTTAGTAGAGAGGGGTTTCACCATGTTGGCCAGGCTGATCTTGAACTCCTGACCTCAAGTGAGCTGCCTGCTTTAGCCTCCCAAAGTTATGGGATTACCAGCGTGAGGCACTGCGCCTGGCCCGGCAGGCAAATTTTAAGAACCAGAATGCTGGCTGAAGGATGGGCTGGGGGGACTCAAAAGGGCAAAAAGGAAGAGTGGGGGTGCTGTCATGGTCATTTAGCTTGGTTAGGGCTGGAAGTAAGACAGTGGAGTGGAGGACAGAGAAAACACGAGAGCTATTTTAAAAATAGGATAAACAGCCTAGATGTGGAGTGTGAAGGAGAGAAGAGGGAAGGGTCAAGGATTTCTGGGGTGAAGGAGGCAGTGGGACTCCCAGCAGGTAGGACTGTGTCCCCCAAAACTATGTTCAAGTCCTAATGCCCAGTACCTGTGACCTATTTGAAAATAGGGCCGGCCTTTGCAGATATCATCAAATTAAGATGAAGTCTTGCTGGAATAGGCCCTAAGTGGGCCCTAGGTCCAATGATTGGCATTCTTAGAAGAAAAGAAAATGTGGGCCCAAACACAGGGATAAAGGCCACGTGACAAGGGAGGCAGAGACTGGAGTGATGCATCCACAGGCTAAGGACCAGCATAGCCCGCCAGCAGCGCCTGAAACAGATCAGGTGAGGATGGATCCTTCCCCAGAGCCTTCAGGGAGAGCGTGGCCATAACACCACCTTGGTTTTGGACTTCCAGCCTTCACAACTGGGGGAGAATACATTTCTGCTGTTTCAAAGTCCCCTACTTTGTGGTCGTTTGTTATGACAGCCCATGGAACTAGTCCAGGGACCTTCACTGAGATAGGAAAACACAGAAGTGTGAGGTTAAGAAAGAAAACTAGGTTAAAGCACGTTGAGCCCAAGTAAGGAGCCTCCATATGGGAAATCTTTGGGTGGAAACGCGCGGAGGCCACTCGAGCCTGGAGCTTAGGAAATAATCGTGGCTGGAAATGGAGATCATGGAGGAATAAGGGGTGAGCTGGAGCTGCACTTGGGTAAGGCCATCCAGGGAGAACAGGGGGAGAGACGAGAAGACAGATGACGAGAACTTCTCCGAACAGTTCTTGGTGTTACAAACTTGACATCCACATCTGAGGGAAAGTGATGATGTCGTCAATAAGGCAATTCCAGCTGAGATACTGGTGAGTATATTTATTCTCTAAACACATTCAGCCTCCATTGTTTCACGTTTCTCTCCTAAGAGGAAACACCTACAATCCTTTCTCATGTCATGCTTTCCTTAATAGTATTTCTTTTTTTATATATTAGGTAAAAGGCAAGAGGAAAACAACACAAACTGATCAGGAAAGAATATTCATTCGCCTCAAATACTGATTGAGTCCCTCCTTGACTGCAGCCAGGGTGATAGGCCCCAGCTACACTGTGGACAAGTGGACAGGTGCTGCACTGGGCAGCCGAGGGGCAGAGGTCGCATGTCCAGAGGCAGGTGGAAGAAGCCTGCAGTGGGAGTGGAGATAGGTAGCAGGTGAGTCAGGCGACCTTGGCAGGAGCCAGAACAAGTAGGGCCTTGTGCACAAGTCAGAGGTTCAGAGTAAGTTTTCCTAAGGGCAATGAGAAACCATGGAATGGTTTAAAGGGCAGGAGCAGTACAAGGAGATATTTGCATGTCAGAAGACTTAACATGTGAAAAGCAAAACTGAAAGGGGCAAAATGCATTGCAAGGACATCCTTTAGGGAGCTTTGGCTGCCATCCAGGGAAGAGATGATCAATCCCCGAGATTACCGACGAGGCAACTGGGATGGGACAGTCTGGGCAGCGTCTAGATTTCCAGGACGTGCACTTGATGGCAGGATAAGGTGCTGAGTTGGATTGGAGGAGGGAGGACATTAAGAGGTGAAGGATGTCAAAGTCTGGGGACCCCAGGTGTTGTTTTTGAGCAGGAGCCGAGAGCAGGCTCCAAGGGAGGCGATGAGGTCACCCGTGCATGTGTTACAGGTGAAGTGCTTGTGGGACGATTAATGGGAGAAGCTGCCGAGCGAACAATTTGATAGTGGACGCCCTTTCTGGAGTTTGGAGAACTGGCAGTCTGCAAGGTTCCTGAGGTCCCCTAAGGAAAGCGTCTGGACTGAGAACAGAGGAGAGCCGACTTGAGATGAACGTGCACAAGGGCAGAGGAGCCTGCCCAGGGGACTGCGAAAGGACAGTGTCAGAGAGAAAGAGGCAGACGCAGCCCAAAGCGAGAGGACCCGAGGGAGAGGCCAGCCAAGCTGCACTGGGCTTGGCAGCGAGGAAGAGATTGGGAAAGAGCCTTTCCAGGGGAGTGGAGGAGGTGGAGGCGTGTTAGGAGGGATGCAGGAGGGAAGGTGGAAGTTGGGCTAGAAGTGAGAGGCTACAGCTGGAGGGGATACCCAGGAGAGAAAGCATATTTGTAAGTGGGACAGATGTGAGCATGAGTGGGCTCCATGCTGGCGGGAGGGAGCCGTAGAGAGGAGGAGGTTGACGATAAGGAGCGGGGCTTCCAAGGCGAAGCGGAGGATGAGGCGCAGAGCACAGATGGGGCGATCTGCCTCAGATGGGGGAGGAAGGCCCTGCCATCGTCGACCCATTTGTCTGCCTTACGAATGGCCCCGTCTGCAACAGAGCAGTCTCTGCACGCCTGCCGGAGTCTCCTTCCTCTGGCATACTTGGGGAAAGCTGGGAGGAGTGCCGGATCGCATTTCCTCTTGCGTTGGTCCACGCTGCAGCCCCCCACCTCTGAGGCCTTCACATCTGCTGTGCTCTCTGCTCTCTTCGCTGCTCATCTCCCTTGAGACGCAGGATAAATCTCATCTTCTGAAATGCGCTCTTCCCTCCCTGACGGCCTGGGGAGAGGGAGGGAGGGAGGGAACACGCTTCTTCCTACTGTCCCGCCCAAAGCAGGTGTGAGGCCTGTCTTTTATTTCCCCCTAGTCCCGTGAACCCAAGGCCACTGGTCACAGTGCAGTGATGAGGCGCAGCACCCCTGTCTCGCATATCCCAGTTTCAGGGAAGTCCTCACTGGCTCTTTCCTATGGCTGTGGAAAGACAATGGGGAAGACAGTTCAGTTTCCCAGGGCCGACTGTGTTGCTGATCGACACAAATGCCTTTCAAAGACTTCAATGAGGGCCAGGTGCAGTGGCTCACGCCTGTAATCCCAGCACTTTGGGAGGCCGAGATGGGTGGATCACTTGAGGTCAAGAGTTCAAGACCAGCCTGGCCAACATATAGTGAAACCCCATCTCCACTAAAAATACAAAATTAGCTGGGCGTGGTGGCACACACCTATAGTCCCAGCCACTTGGGAAGCTGAAACAGGAGAATTGCTTGAACCTGGGAGGCGGAGGTTACAGTAAGCCGAGATCGCACCACCACACTCCAGCCTGGGTGACAGCGCGAGACTCTGTCTCACAAAACAAACAAACAAACAAAACAAAAAACCTTCAGCAGCAGGCTGGCTCTTGCTGGGAGACTGGAAAGTTTTTTAAAAATCAGGACCCAATCCAGTTTTCTTTCAGAGAAAGAAACCAGATCTTTCTCCTCCAGGTCAGTCGTATGCCAGGAGGCTTGGCCCATTTCCCCTTGGTACCTCCACTCCGGTGGCCAACACCCCCTCATTTTCCTACCATTGGCTGACTTTACAGTCCTGCAGCGGTTACCTCCATTTCTTCCCCAATTGCCTTTTACACTTGAAAAGTCAAGATGTTTTCTGAAAGTAAAGAGCAGTCTCTCTCTAAGAGAAATTCTGCACTCCTTCTTAGAACAATTGCTTCCAACAGTAGCCACCTTCTGTTTTCACAAATTTGCCATCAGCACAATTATAAAAGGGCAGGGTGGGGGGAGATGGGGAAGACTTATCCTCCCATGCCTTCTATTTTCTCTACTGAGTAGGAGACAAGATCACTTGCTGAAAAGTAGGAGAAAGATGGAGAGTCATGTTTGAGGAGTGTGGAGACAGTCCTAAGTAACTGCTACTGGGAATGGAAGAGAGGATGAAATGAGGAAGGCTGGGGACCACGGTTTGGTAGTGACATTGTCTGCCCCAGATGAACTCAGCACCCAGGTGTACAGACTGGGAAGGTAAATTTAGCCAGAGTTAAGGTTCTTCTAAGTGGATGAACAAAAGGAAAATGGGAAACTGGAATTTAAGTTTTGGCAAGAGGGAAGTTGAAAAGCCGGCCCATGGAATGTAGCTGGATGTGTGAACTGGGACCCTTGATTTTGAATAATAGAAGCCAACCCATACTAGTACAAACAAAAAGGGAATTTAACTGCTAGTAACTGGGAAGCACAGGGGTGACAGGAGCTAAGGGCTCAGATGGCATCATCGGGTCTCTCAATTCTCATTCCACCATCCAGCCTGGTGTTTCTCCATGGGCAGAATGAGGGAAGGCCATGGTCACAAGAACTCCCACTTGTATCACCCCAGGACAAAGCCACAGAAAATGATGTGTTCTGTCTCCCATTGTGGATGAAAAAAATCCGGGGGGAAGACTCTGATTGGCCTGGCCTGGCTCACGTGATTACTCCAGGCTCGGAAGGTGGGCACTCAGGGGTGCAGCCCACAGGTCCTTCAGTTTCCAGTGGGGAAGAAGCTCTCCCATCACATCTTGAAGAAAGAGAATGTTGCTACTAGAAGCAGGCACCAGAAAGAAACAACATCCACCCACTTCAAGAGAAGCAAATGAGGACAGAAGGAGGCTGAGAGATGGAAAGAAAGTAGAAAGCAAAGAGCCTGGTAATGGTTCCCGGTGGGGTGGGGTGGCCAAAAGTCCCACGGGCCTCTTAGGATGTGGCTTGGCTCCCATGGGTTTGGGTTGCTACAGGAGGTCTGGTCTCTGGTGGATGAAGGATGGTAGAGTTGCTGCAAAAGCAAAGACATTGGGATCCAGTGGAGCCAGATTAGAATCTCAGGTATGATATTTACAGGCTATGTGCCTGAGACAAATCCTTCACTTCTCTGAGGCATCCATTCTTTATCTGCAGAAGGGAAATTAAAACAATTACATTGTGGGATGATCAAGGGCATTAACCAAAATCGGATATTAAAATTCCTATAAAGTGTCTCAGTGCAAGCAACCAACAAATATTAGTGTCCCTCCCCACTTGAAAATTCAAATTGCCACGCCCATGAATTTCCTTCAAATTCTGTTACATAATGACCTGCTAAAGGAGGCAAAAGCGGTGCTGCGCACCTAGTAAATTCTCAACAAATATTGAAGTGAATGATGAATGAATGAATGCATATAAAATGAAGCCTCTTTTAAACAGTCATCCCATCAGTAACAGAAGACATATTGCTCTTTTAACTGTGTTTTCTGTTGTTTTGGTGATGCTAGTCTTTAACACTGGAATAACTATACAGTGGCGTCCTTGTCTGAAGAAATGATCAGTTTCTGAAGGGTCAAGTTGCAATACCTATCATCATGCTTTCTCTCCCCATTTTAGGAAATACTTTGCTATTCAAATGGGGAATGGCTAACTATCCAGTGAATTTCTCCTGCTGGTGCTGTTGCCAGCAGGTTGAGCCCAAAGGACTTTAGAGGCACTGCTGCTGCACCTGCAGTGGGATTAGCTGTCAGGGCAGCCTCCAGGGTGGTAGGAACAGCTGAGTGGTGCTCCGTATGCAGCTGCTCTCAGCAGTCAGGTTTATTCACAGGCTTCCCCAAGGTTCAGAGCTATGCTGAGCACTGACCACAGGTAAAGAGGCCAGTCCTCACCATTGTCAATGAGCCTGTTATCCAATTGGGAGTTAGATCAGATATTTTCCTGTATTAGTTTCCTGTTACTGCCATAACAAATAACAGCAAACCAGAGCCTTAAAACAATATAAATGTATCGTTTCCCAGTTTTAGAGCTAGAAACTCAAAACCTCAAAACCAAGGTGTCAGCATGGCCATGCTCTCTCAGAAGGTGCTAGGGGAGGGTCCCTTCTTGCCTCATCCCAGCTTCAGGTGGTTGCCAGCAATCCTTAGCCGTCCTGGTCCTCAAGCTGCATTACTTCAATCTCTGCCTCCCTCATCGCTGTGAATCTATTTGTGTCCAAATTGCTGCCTTTCGGTATAAGGACACCAGTTACTGGGTTAGGACCTACTCCAATTCAGTATGACTTCATCCTAATTTGATTACATCTGCAAATACCCTATTTCCAAATATCTTTTGGGAAGACAAAATTCAACCCATAGCACTTCCTAATGAATATTTCTTATATTCATGAAAAGACTGTAAGCAAGAACTAGATGCCACACAGGTGAAATTCATGTTAAATCCAGGGAATAGAGAGTTACCTTGAGTGAGACGAGGGAGTAGTAAATCTTGAATAATGGTTAGGAGTTAGGTAGATAGGAGGATAAGGACGTGTTATCATCATAAGAACCACTTCTTGATGATCTACTCTGTATTAGACATTGTGCTGGATGCTTAGATGCTTTGAATACATGATCTCTAATCCCCCATTCTCTACAATCTATTAGAAAATGGATTCTGAAGATGTAACATGACTTTTTCGAAGTCACACAGTTGGATGGTGGTAAGGAGAGAATTTTTACCCAGGTCCAAATGATGCAAAAGCATTCTGGCTTAAAACCCAGTCCACTGCACTGCACAGGCTCCTAGGTGGCAACAGGGAGTGAAAATGTGATGTGAGTGCTATGAGTATGTTGTAGAGGATCAACGTCACCTGTCTGGCCTGAATGACAGCCTCCTGCTGGGAGGGCAGCTGATGAGCTGGACAGGTAGGTCAGAACCACGTGGTGAAGGCTTCCCTGTCACAATCCCTATCTAGGAGTTGCTAGAATAAGGGAGCCCTGGAAGTGAATTAGCAGGACAGTCCTGTTCCAGCTGCCAGTCATGAGACAGGGGGTGGAAAATATGTGTGAGAAAAAAAATGTGTGTTACTCAGATTGCACATTGGAGACGATTGCTGTAATTCCTCAAGCTTTCAACAAGGACAATGGAAAGAGCCAGCAGATGTATTCTGGTCCCATTTCTGGTACTGCATGGTCTTAGGCAAATCCCTTAGTCTTTCTGTGACTCAGTTTTCTCTTCTCCCAAAGGATGATAATGATGCCTGCCTGAGCCTCCTCGAGGTATCACTGGGAGGGCCACCAGGATAATGTGTTTGGAAGTATTACTACGGACCTAAGAGCCTTGGCAAGACACTGTTGGTGGCCATCTTGAAGCACGGCCCTTCCCTGCAATTGCTTTAGAATTAATGAAAAAGACAAAAAGTTAATGTAAATGTCATTTTAAAAGACAAATAATGTAATTAGATTTGGGTGTTCTGGTTTTTTCCTGGGTGGTGGGGAAGGGTCTACGCAGACAATGGTATGTGTTCGAGTCACAGGGCCTGGGTTGGAATCTCACCTCCACCACTTGATAGCAGTGTGAAGGTTTCTGTCAGTCTCTCGTGTTCTGAGTTTAATCTTTCCTGTGGGTAAAATGGGTGCAGTCAGTACACAGGGACTTTCCATGAAGACTAAATTCAATCCAATATGTGTAGTACCTGATGTAACAGATATTTGATTAATATCTACTGTTGTTATTATTATAGAATGGAATGAGTTTCCTTGTCTTATCATCCTCTTTTTCCAGGCACTAACAAGAAACATCTGCTTTGCTTGGGGGAAAAACAAAGGGTGAGTAAGCTATTCTCTCCTTTGGGCAGAATAAAGTCTGTCTTCAATAGTTTCCTTTGTGCAAATATTTGTTCTAGACTATTTTGTTTACTAACAATGGGGCTGTTCGGAATGTGTGGTTTTCATGAGTTTCAGAGAATCTTCTTTATTCCTCTTCTCTGAGTTTTATTTGGGCTATGACGTTCCAAGGGCCGGCTCTGAGGCCAGCCAGCCTGCAGACCTCTGGTGACAGGACCACAAGGTCCCGCCTGGCTCTCTCCTCCACCCTCTTCTGGCTTGCTGGGCCTCCTGGTGAGTAAACCTCCTGCTCCGTCCCTGCTTACTTCATTGCAAAATGAGGGTGGTAAAAACATTTACTAACCTCAACAGGATATTGTGGCAATTAGTGGATAAATAATTATAGAGCACACTCACATGTAATGCTCCTGATAAAGCTACATTTATTTTTAGGAGCTCACAAAAGGAAGATTTTCCTTCTGAGCATCCAGCTGGTGACTCTTGGAATGGACTGTGATTTTACCTCTGTTGGGTGTGCCTCCATCCTCCTAGGGACAGAATTCTGAACATCCCAACTGGAGGCCCATTTCCCTAGAATGTAACCTTCCAGGACCAGAATTCTCTCCTTTTCAGCAGCACTGAATAAATATAACAGAGTTGTCAGTTAAATTTTCCAGGACTCCCTGTTAAATTTGAATTTAAGACAAACAATAAATAATATTTTAGTATAAGGATGTCTCGCTTCTCTTAGGACTATTGCATGAATCATAATTATTCAAACAATTATTCATCATTTATCTGAAATTTAAATTTAACTGTACCTTTTCTTTCTTTCTCTTTCTTTCCTTCCTTCCTTCCTCCCTCCCTCTTTCCTTCCTTCCTTCCTTCTTTTCTTTTTCTTTCTTTCTTTCTTTTCTTTTTCTCTCTCTCTTGCTCTCTTTCTTTCCTTCCTTCCTTCCTCTTTCTTTCAATGTTTTGCAAAATCTGGCAAACCTAGGGGTCCACGATGTTGTGTAGCAACCTTCAGGACCATGACATTTAGAAGAAACATAATATGTACCTTCAAGGAAGCACAAACTTGTTCTTGGTGTTAATGCATGACATGCAATTCTGAACCCAAATTATGTAACACTCCTCATTAAGGCAGAAGTCTTTGAATAGGACTGCTCCCCTAGTCCTGCCTTCTACAGTTGTGACTCTAATAGTCAGGTAGTGTCCATCCCATGTGCCTTTATGTAACAATATAGAGAGTGTTTCTTTAACTCTAGGACTTTGTGAAGATGAGAAAATGTTTGAGAAGGATTGAACCTCACACTCAGTAGCAGAATATTTGGTTGAACTTATACCATTCATGTTTTTCAAGGTCAAAAAAAAAAAAACAGTCAACAGCAGCAATTTTACATGTTCAACCTATTCCTGCAAGCTCCCATTCAAGAAACCATTGCAGACACAGAGCAGGCTCTGCTGTCTGGTGCCTGCACCTCCTCCGTCACCCAGCTGGATCTGCTTCTGGGTGACGTGACCACCTGCTCTGTTAGGACATTTGCTCTGTTGGGGCACGTACTCTGCTAGAGTACTTGCTTCCAGCATTATGCACTTAAGATGAGGTCTCAGTCTACGCTTATGTATTTTCCCAAGGTAGTGAATGTTTACGAATTGACTTCAATGGAAGGCATTGGTTCTTACAAAATTCTCTGGAAAAGGATGATTGTGGAGATTAAGTTCTGGTAATAACTAAGTAGCTTAGTAAGACTAAAGCCTGACATAATAAGGGCAATTTTTTCAAAAATATTTTAAAAACCTAGAGAGTGAGCAGAAGCAGGTAGAAACTGGAGTGGAGTTTACTCTTGAAAGATGGGATTTGGGAGTTTACAGCTTCTTTTATTTTTTATTTTTCTTGAGAGAACTACCCTTACCACCATCCCCCTACAGGCAGAAAACATCAGCCTTACTGGCTTGAGGTAGATGTAATATGTACAACAACAGTATCACAAAGTGTGTTGTGTGTGTGTGCATATGTGCACATGTGCAGTGTAGGGCATCAGAGTATGCCACCCCAAACTATGCCACTTTGGTGTAAAGATATTTTGAGCTAAAGGCAAATGAGAATCAACAGATGCAGAAAGAAGCCTCCTTGGAGCTTCCCTTATCTGACTACGAACAGAATATTCTGAAAAATAGGACTGCAATAAATCCCTTCTCCCAGGGGAGTTTTGTGGCCATGAAGGCAGAGTCAGCACCAAGATGGGTCCACATGTAGACCTTACTAAAAAACCCTATCTACTGTTAGTTTCCCCCATATTTCTACCTTCTCACAGTTTGACACCCAGAAAAGCTGAAACTCCTTTGTCTTGTCACTTCTCTAAAATTTTATTGTTCTTTGTTAAGGTGAGAAATATGGCCAAGTTCTAACCGCTCTTTTGAGTTACTCATGACTGGGTTCTCCTGTGTGTGTGCACACTGACCTGTTAATAAACTATTTTTCTCTTGTTAATGTCTCTTGTCAGTTTAATTTCCAGAGCCCCAGATAGGGAACCTAGGAAGGGAGGGAGAAGATAAAGGTTTTATCCTCCCCCACAGAAGCATATGGAACTCTACTGCTATAAGGTTCTTATGAAGTATATCAAGCTGTACAATATTACCTCTAAAAGGATTGTGATAAAGTTGTATATTGTAATCACTACAGTAACTACTAAAAAATGCAAAGAGGCAAAAATACTAAACGTTGTTATCTTTATAAATGTTAAGAAGATTTTATGTAGAAGAAAGTAGGGGCTGGGTGCGGTGGCTTACGCCTGTAATCCCAGCACTTTGGGAGGCCAAGGCGGGTGGATCACGAGGTCAGGAGTTCAAGATCAACCTGGCCAAGATGGTGAAACCCTGTCTCTACTAAAAAGACAAAAATTAACTGGGCATGGTGGCATGTGTCTGTCATCCCATCTACTTGGGAGGCTGAGGCAGAGAACTGCCTAAACCCCAGAGGCGGAGGTTGCAGTGAGCCGAGATCGCGCCACTGCACTCAAGCCTGGCGACAGAGCGAGACTCCATCTCAAATAAACAAACAAAAAAAGGTAGGGAAGGGAAAATAGGGAAAATAAAAATAGATGAGAAAATAAGAAATAAGTATGAAGCCAGTAGACTTAAACCATATCAGACAAGCAAGATCTAATTATATGCTGCCTTCAAGAAAAGCATTTTAAACATAGACACACAAAAAGGATAAAAGCAAAAAGATGAAAAATGTTATTATGAAAATGATAAGCATAAGAAAACTGGTGTGGCTATATTACTTTTGGAGAAAATAGATAGCAAGGAAAGGAGTATTACTAAAGAGAAAGAGAAAGATTTTATAATTCCAAAAGGTCCAATACATCAGGAAGAAATAATAATATACAGTACTTCAAACTACCTGCAGCAAAAAGTGAGAGAGATAAAGGAAGAAGCAGCAGCTCCCCAATCATGACTGGAGATTTTAACACCCTCCTCTTAGGAACTGATAGAACAACTAGAACAAGAAACATTATTATCAAGAAAATGGAAGCTATGAATGACGCTATCAACCATCTTGACTTAATAGGTATTTATAAAACACCACATCTAACAAATGCAGAATAATCATTCTTAGCAAGTGCGCATAAAACATTAACCACAGTAGAGCATGTCATACACATCTCAGTAAATTTTGAAAGACTAAAATTTTAAAGTATGTTCTCTGTGCACAAGTGAATTAAATTAGAAACCAATAAGATATCTAAAAAAGCATCAAGTATTTAAAATTAAACATTTTTCTAAATACTTCCTTTTTTTTTTCTTTTTTTGAGACAGAGTCTCGCTCTGTCGCCCAGGCTGGAGTACAGTGGCTCAATCTTGGCTCACTGCAACCTCTGCCTCCTGGGTTCAAGCAATTCTCCTGCCTCAGCCTCCCGAGCAGCTGGGATTACAGGTGCCTGCCACCACGCCTGGCTAATTTTTATATACATACACATACATATATATATATATATATATTTTTTTTTTTTTTTTTTTTTTTTGAGACGGAGTCTTGCTCTGTCGCCCAGGCTGGGGTGCAGTGGCCGGATCTCAGCTCACTGCAAGCTCCACCTCCCGGGTTTACGCCATTCTCCTGCCTCAGCCTCCTGAGTAGCTGGGACTACAGGCGCCCGCCACCTCGCCTGGCTAGTTTTTTGTATTTTTTAGTAGAGATGGGGTTTTACCGTGTTAGCCAGGATGGTCTCGATCTCCTGACCTCGTGATCCACCCGTCTCGGCCTCCCAAAGTGCTGGAATTACAGGCTTGAGCCACTGCGCCCGGCCTAATTTTTATATTTTTAGTAGAGAAGGGGTTTCACCATCTTGGCCAGGCGGGTGTTGAACTCCTGACCTCGGGATCCACCCACCTCAGCCTCCCAGAGTGCTGGGATTACAGGTGTGAGCCACCATTCCCAGCCAATAACTCCTTTTTAAAGAAGAAATCACAAGATAAATTAGAAAATACTTCAAACCGAACAATAATAAAAATACGACATATCAAAATTTATAGACCATAAATGAGTAGAGAAAAAAATTATAACTTTAAATGTTTACATTAGAAAGGCTTAATGTCAACTATCCAAGTATTCATCTTTTTTTAAAAAATGACTAATATAAACCCAAAGCAAGCAGAAGAAAAGAAATAAGTCAGAATTCAATGAAACAGAAAATAAAAACAGAAATATTTAAAGACAAATTTGATTCTTTGAAAAGGTTAATCAAATTAATAAACCCTAACAAGACTGGTCAAATAAAATAAAAGGGAAAAAATAATTTTTCAATATCATAAATGAGAGTATAGGATATCACTTCAGACCTTATAGTTATCAAAAGGAATTTTTTTTTTTTTTTTTTTTAGATGGAGTCTCACTTGGTCACCCAGGCTGGTGTGCAGTGACGCAATCTTGGCTCACTGCAACCTCTGCCTCCCAAGTTCAAGCGATTCTCCTGCCTCAGCCTCCGGAGTAGCTGGGATTACAGGTATGTACCACCACACCCAGCTAATTTTTGTATTTTTAGCAGAGATAGGGTTTTACCATGTTGGCCAGGCTGGTCTCAAACTCCTGACCTCAGGTGATCCTCCTGCGGCCTCCCAAAGTGCTGGGATTACATGCATGAGCCACCATGCCCAGCTGGAAACATTATCAACAGCTTTATGTCAATAAATTTAACAATTTAAATGAAATTAATAGATTCCTTGAAAAATACAACTTACAAAAACTAACACAGATGAAATTTTAAAAATCTGAATATCTCTATATCTACCAAAGAAATCAAATTCACACTCAAAAACTTTTCCTACGCGGTTTCTCTGGCAAATTAAACACTTAAGAAAGAAATATACCATAGTGAACATTTAAGGAACATATTAAACATTTAAGGAAGAAATGATACCCATCTTACCCAACTCGTAGGAAATAGAAAAGAAAAGCATAGGCCAGACGTGGTGGCTCATGCCACTAAGTGCTTCAAAGGCTGGAACAGCTGATCCATTAAAATCCTGTGGTCTGATAAAAAGATCTATTGAAAACCTATAGCCTACATCATACTCAATGGTGATATACTGAACACTTGCCCCATAAGATCAGGAAAAATGTAGAGACGGCCATTCTCACCGTTTCTGTTAAACATTGTACTGGAGATCTGTGGTGGTCACGAGAATACACTTTGTACACCTGCTACTAAAGAGAATGTAATTGACCAAGGGCCCCAGCCATTGAACTCTGAAGTTGATTGGAGTCACAGGACTCTGGCTCAGTGATATTCCTTGCAGATATTCCTCATGCAACATAGCAGTCTAGAGTGATTCCAGTTACTTGTCCTTCCCTTTCTCCTCTACTTTCTCACATCAATGTCTGATGGCTCTTCCAGCTTGTGGGGCTCCCTCTGCATTTTGTATCCGATAGGCATTTTCCCCAATAAAATCCTTGTTTTTTTAGGAGACAGACAGGGTCTCAGTCTGTCAGCCAGGCTAGAGTGCAGTGGCACAATCATAGCTCACTGCAGCCTTGATCTCCTGGGCTCAGGTGATCCTCCTCCCTCAGCCTCCCTAGTAGCTGGGATTACAGGCACATGCCACTACACCTGGCTAAATTTTAAAAAAAATTGTTTGATAGAGACCAGGCTTTGCTATGTTTCCCCGTCTGGTCTTGAACTCTTGGCCTCAAATAATCCTCCCACCTCAGCCTTTCAAAATGCTAGGATTATAGGCATGAGCCACCATGCCTGGCCAATCCTTGCATGTTTAATTCTGTCTTTGCATCTACTTCTTGGAGCATCTGACTAACCCAAGGTGCAGTAAAATGGTAAGTCAAGTGTAATAAGGCAAGAAAAGGAAACAAAAGACAAACAGATTGGGAAAAGGAAAGTAGAATGATTCCTATTTGTAGATAACAGTTTGTTTATATAGAAAATCCTAAACAATCAACACAACAAAAATTATTAGAACTCATTAAAGATTTTAGCAAAGTCTCAGGATACAAGGTCAATATGTAACAATCAATTGCATTTTTATATACTAGCAGCAAACTATAGGACAATAAATTTTTAAATTTCATTTAAATCACAATAAAAAAACATAAAACACTTTGGGATAAATTTAACAAAAGATATGCAAAGACTTTGACCCTGAAAACTACAAAACATTGATACGAGACTGTGCCTGCTGAGTTTACAGCTCTCTGTGTCTCTAACCTGAGCTCTGCATCCTATAACAGAGAGGTGTTAGAACTATCTCCACTTGCTTTAGTCTAATAAATGATCCCCATTCCATAAAACCATGAACAATCCAATGCTTCCCATGAAACATCATGACCTATCCCCACCCTGTGTATCAATTTGGGCTATAGGGTGCCCAGATGTTTGGTCAAATATTATTCTGGGTGTGTCTGTGATGGTGTTTTGGGTGAGAATAACATCTGAACCAGTACACTAGGAAAGCAGATTGCCCACCCTGATGCGTTTGAGCCTCATTCAGTTGAAGGTCTTACTAGAAAAAAAAAGCTGATCCTCCCCTGAGTGAGAGAATTCCTTTGGCCTGACTGCCTTGGAAATGGAACATCAATTTTTTTCCTGCCTTCAGATTCAAACTGAAACCATAGGCTTTTCCTGGGTCTCAAGTCTACCAGCCTTCGAACTGCAACTACACCATTGACTCCTGGTTCTCTGGCCTTTGGACTCAAACTGGAGTCACACCATCAGCTCTCCTGGGACTCCAGCTTGTCAGCTCACCCTGAGGATCTTGAGACTTAGCCTCTGTAATCACACAAGCCAATTCCTTATAATAATGCAATCTCTCTCTCTTTCTTTCTCCCCACCCCTGTGTATGTGGGTTTGTGTGTGTGTATTTGTGTGTACATACATACATATATATAGTACATATATATTTTTTCTGTCTCCTGGAGAACTCTGACCAATACACAGTCCCAAGCAGCAGCAGCTCAGAAAAGCTCAGGGCATCATTGTGTCATAATTTCCTACCCAAGATGGTATAGGTTACATCAGCATTAGTCATTAATATCATCATTATGAATTCTGAGAATATGGGAAATATTCTATAATATTATAAATATATGATATAAATTAAATTCGTATAAATATTTGAATTCAAAAATAAATTAGATTTCACGAATAGAAAGCTAATTATCATTTTTATAACTTACCAACTCCTTACATATTCTTAAGCTATAAATTCTGTAGCATAATTGAATGACCCACGTTTTCATGAGACTTTAATATCTCCTGCAAATCCCAGCACAGTGCTGGATATAAGCAGTGTTCAATGAATCTTCATCAACTGGAATTGAGCCTTTCGTTGTAACATTACA